>NC_141327.1:25347173-25947173 GCF_037954235.1 Aulostomus chinensis | reverse complement strand
ATAGTCGGAGTTCACTTTCGACCTTAGATTACCACAGCGATCAGTAAACTACCGCTATGAGCTGGCTGCCTTTCCTCTCAGTAGAAACATGGGTTCTATTGATCACATTTATCTGCATATTTGTATCGTAAGGATCAGATATTAATGTCAGCATTTAAATGCCCGCTGATGTGATGTGATTGTTTTTTTCAAGGTTTAATGCTCTCTGTCTTTTGCAGTTATGGCTACTGGACCTTTGGAGTGTTTGAGAAGTTGGGGATCCCTGGTCCAAAGCCCGTGTTCTACATGGGCACAGTTGGACAGCTTAACCCCGTTTGTATATCCTGAATTCCATTTCTAAACTCAGATGGTTGATATTCAATTCAGTGTCACAACAACAACAGCTGTTAAGGACACGTACAGTGCTGTTTTCAACATGTGTATCATTTGATTTACCAGGTTTACTATTTGGATGACCTGATGTTGGCTAAAAAATATGGAAAAGTATGGGGGTGAGTCTTAAAAATCCTTTAAAATGTAAGGATAAGAAGTAACCTACGTCACCTTTTCTTCATCTTGTATTGCATGATTCTCACTTAGTGTTTTGTGAACAGAAGTGCAATTTCACCGTGTGTGTGTGTGTGTGTGTGTGTGTGTGTGTGTGTGTGTGTGTGTGTGTGTGTGTGTGTGTGTGTGTGTGTGTGTGTGTGTGTGTGTGTGTGTGTGTGTGTGTCTCCTCAGCATGTATGAGTTCAGGAAGCCTGTCCTGGTTGTGATGAAGCCTGAAATGTTGAAAACCATCCTGGTGAAGGAATTCTTCACCTACTTCACCAACAGGCGGGTAAGACCACACAGGACTCAGAGGGAGAGGAACCTCAACAAAACAAAAGCAGTACAAAAAAAGACTTTCAAGCGAAGGTTAGCAGGATTATGGCAAAACTACCAGGTCAGCTTGATTGATCCTGGCGAGGTGGAGCCCATGAAGAAGAAGAGCCCATTAAGCTACACTTGGGAGCAGAGGCAGTGACAACAATTAGCTCTTTGTGTTAAGACTGTTTCACTGGACTCTAAATTATCCCATGTGATCAAATCTATCTGTTATTATTATTATTATTATTATTATTATCAATATAATTGTCAGTTTTAGTGGTGGCGGGGCTCAATTTCCATGCAGAAAACTCACAGAAAAACTGAATGATGTTCGGTGAGCATGCATGTGAACCCATCCACATTATCTTAGCACTGTGGATGAACACGAGTAGAAACAAGTCAACGAAGGGAATATATTCCAGTACAGCTGAATATCTGAAGTGGCCCCCTGTGACGTGACTGCACGGTCGGCGGCCCCCAGGTACTTTGAGAATCCTGATTGAAATTGTAAGAAAAACTAATAGGCACGTAAGACAAATGTATCATCTTTGGGTTTTCTGCACTGGAAAAGCAGCAAAGAGCACGTGTGAGCTTGGTTCTCATAGAGCTTTGACAATGAAATGTTTAATTCTTTAGAACTTGCGTCTGAATGGGGAACTGCATGACGCTGTGTCCATCGTTGAAGATGATCAGTGGAGACGGATTCGAAACATCGTCTCTCCCTGTTTTGCCTCTGGTCGTATAAAAGACGTAATATTGTCTAAATATTTTTGAAATTCTTAAGAAATCTTCATGTACTTTATGCTCATGCTCTCTTTCTCTGTTCAAGATGTTTATCATCATGAAACAGTATTCCAAAAAACTGACGGAGAAACTCTGAAGTCCACGGTGTCCGATAATGAAGTTATTGAAGTTAAAAGGTGAGTGGGACCACCAAACTACAAACTACAGCTCACAAGTCTCAAAGACCACCGTTGATTTTAGCGTAACTCATAAAAGGTAACTGATGATTTCTGTGTGTCCCAGTGTCTTTGGACCATACAGCATGGACGTTATGATGAGCTGTGTATTAAGCATAGATGTGGACACCATCAGCAACCCTTCAAGCTCCATCTTGACTCAGGCCGCTAAACTCTTCAGAGTCTCAATTCCACTTTTCCTATTCCAAGGTACATGACTACATTTCCATACCACCTTTACCTATTCTCGTTAATTTCAACAACTGTGTTTTAGGACAGTAAAATGATCCTTTCTTTATTTCAGGGTGTTTTCCTGTCTTTCTCCCTCTCCTGGAACTGCTGGGGTTCTCCCTGTTCTCCAGGTCTGTTTGCAGTTACTTTAAAGCCTTCATGGAAAAGATAAGACTGGATCGGAAGGAGAGCTCACAGCAGGTGTGGACAAAACCCATGCAGCAGTTAACAATGCGCCTTAAAACTCTGACATTCATTCAATCTCATCATTAACTGACGTCAAAACCATTTAATCCTCATCATCGAGGCTCACGGTCCACTTAGTGGCTGTTTATTTATTTGTTAAAAATAGTACTTGTGTGAATTTACAAGATCTCTTTGCTCTGAGTCCCTTCAATTAGGCCAACAATCTGCTGAAGACACTGCAAAATTCCCTGATTTTGCTACAACAGTGCATACCATAGTTCAGCAACGCTCCGGTTGTATTCTGAGCCAAGGTTCTTTTTTTTTTTTTCCCTACTTCCAAACACGATTGACGTTCATATTTAGATCAAATCTATGTCCCCGCAAACATCTCTACACTTGTTCAATGTTCAATCTTCATCAAATTGTGTTGTTTGTTTCATAGTCTATATCTAGGAGCCAGATTTAGCCAATTTATTTTGTTGTTGTTGGAGAAAATATGTTATTTCCTGGTTAGTCTGAATATTTTCACGAGACACGTATCGCCGTTTGTTGTTGCTGTTATGTCGTGAGTTCGCCATTTTTTTCTGAGCACTTTGAGGAAGTCTCATGCATGTTGGGGACTTGTCCCCTCAACTGAAAAACTTTTAGTGAAACGGGTACAATAAATCCTTGAAGCGCTCAGCAACTGGACTAAGAACATCCATATTACCAAACTGGATTAACCCAAGCTCCTCATAGCAACTACAACCAAATGGACCTCAAGGTGATGTCACTACAAGTTTGCAGGTAAAAGCAGAAATATTTATACATAAATTATTAAATTGGATTGAATTTGATGGCCATCAAGTGAACTAAATAGCTTGTGTATGCTAGTATTACTTCACATTTGGGGAATGAGGTCATAACAAGCAGATTAGACTGCACTGAGAGGCCTCCTGGTGTCGGTGTGACAAGGGCGTTCCTGCCGGAGTAAACGCAGGCGTTTCATAGTACATATACCACACAATCATCACCTCAGTCCTACATACATAACGTAAATATTCCATTTCTCACCTGTGTTCAGACTCCAAGAGACATCTTTCAATATCTGATCAACTCTAAGACAGCAGGAGACTCTAAGAGAGGTAAACAGCAAAGGAGTACTGGCAGCTCAGCAAAACCCAGACTGAAAATCAAGTTTAGTCTTAGAATTATGGTTTGACATCTCTCATCTCTGGTCATACACCTGCTTGTCTTGATAGGTCTCACAGATCATGAGATCTTATCCCAGGTCATAAGCTTCCTGCTGGGTGGTTATGAGACAAGTGCAACCACGATGGTTTTCTTGGCTTACAACTTGGCGAGAAATCCTGAAGCCATGAGACGCTTGCAGGACGAGATCGATGCTACTTTTCCTAATAAGGTAAGCCACTGGTTGTTTCATCCAACAACCAACGTGTCACTCTCAAACACTTTAATTACGTGAATCACAATTTGTGACACCTCTACAGGGGGAGATCCAGTACGACGCTCTGATGCAGATGGAGTACCTAGACAGCGTCATCAGTGAGTGTCTGAGGTAAAGGGCGACTTCTAGTGCTGGCTGACGTCCGATCGGTGTGTTTTCACAGCAAATTCAATCATGTCTTAGGGGGTTCAAAAAAAAACAACCTCTTTTCTAATATAGACATTCATTCGAAGTCTTTGGTTTGTAAAAAGAATCAAATAAATCTCTGACATGAGGAAACTCATCCATAACGTAAAACCCAGAGAATCAAAGCCTCCATATGAAGCTGTTGCCTCCATTATTCTCATTATTATTATACATTATTAGTAGCAGTGGTCAGTAAGGAGGTGAGGTTTATTTATATAACACCTTTCAGATACAAAATCCCAGTGCTTTACATTAAAAGATAAACACAACTAAAAAAGAGGTTGAAAAAGTAAAATTAAAAATCCTCATCTTATTATTATTATTATTATTATTGTTGTTGTTGAGGGTCTTGATGTTGCAACGCTACCATGGTTGGCTGAGGACGTGTTTAGATGTTCCGGTTTTGTCTCCAGGCTTTACCCTCCCTTGGCCCGTTTGGAGCGAACCGCCAAAGAAAGGGTCAAGATTGACGGAATCACAATACCCAAGGGCATGATCGTAATGATCCCGGTCTACGCCATGCATTATGACCCCGAGGTGTGGCCGGAACCAGAGGAGTTCAAGCCTGAGAGGTAGCGACCAGGAAAAGACCATCACGTTTTCAATTTTTACTTCTTGACATTAAAACAAGACTGATGTGTGACGGCGTTAATGCTATTGTGAGTGAACTTTGGGTGCCAGCTGTAACATAGATTTAGATGAGTGCGAGTGTGTGTGTGTGGCTGGAATAAAGACATTTTTACCATTAACTCATTAGGGTTTTAGAAATTTGAAAGTGCTTCTAAGAACCTAAAATAAAGCAAAGACTGAGAAAAACAAGTTTTGAGGGAAGATTTAATCAGCCGCATGGATGAAATCCCTCTGTTGACTCTTAGTCCCCCCCCCCCCACCCCCTTTTTTTAAACTATCATAGAAATGTCCATTGTTGCTGCACTCCTGATTTGTAGGTTTAGTAAGGAGAATAAACAGAACATCGCCCCGTTCACCTACCTGCCGTTCGGAGCCGGGCCAAGGAACTGCGTGGGACTGCGATTTGCTCTGGTGAAGATTAAACTGGTCATGGTTGAGATTTTACGGAACTACAGTTTTGCAGTCTGTGAGGAGACAGAGGTAGTATGCAGTCATTTTGTATTCAAGTTATTGTGGTTTATAAAATGTCAATTTGATTTTAAAAGCTAAATTCTAAGAGTGAACCTGATTGATTCGGTGGATTTGTCCTTCTCTCAGATCCCCTTACAGATGGACCCTCAAGGCATCTTGGGACCCCTTCGACCAATTAAACTGAAGATTGTGAGACGCTCTGAAGCACAAGAAAATGTGAAATAAAAGTATGCTGATATAAATAAGAGGTATATGAAAGTCCTGCAAAAATCATCCCTTCCATTTGGTTTTTATTCCGTCTGCTGACAGGGTTGATTTACAGTTTTGAGGCCATCATTTGTGATGCTGTTTAACTGTACTGGACAAGACGGGTTTTTAATATTTTGTCCATCCCATTTATTGTTTATAAAATAGTAGTGACTGTGTAATACTTGCAAAATAATCTTGTGAATGACGTAGATTTGTTCAACTATCGCGGGAGGACGACAGTGAATACGCAGTTTTGATGAAAGTTTTCTGTAGTTTGTGTTGAAAGATGTCGTGGCAACATGGCAGCAGCAAGCAAAGTATGTGTTACCTGATGCAACCTCTTGAAACAAATAAACACAGCATGGGACTTTACAACCCACTAGGCAAATCTGAGTCCATTATTAGTCTCACACACGCATACAAAAGGTTCACACAGAGTTTCAGCCCAGCCCATCCACAGCTTCATGAAGCAAACAAAGAGCCAAAGGAAGCCGTTTCAGCCGTGAAACATGGTGCTAGTTACTGAATCAACACACTGCACAACGGCTACAAAAACAAGAAAACATGCAGGATGCGATGCACTCCGTGTTGAGTACCTGGAGGCATCATGTTTTCAGGTTATCCTGAAAGAAGGCCGCCTAACGTGGATTCCATAGCTTAGGAAGGCTTCAAATGTGCAACAACTGAGACTCGGGGATGACCTGAACAAATTTTGGAGGTGAAACGTGACAGTACACAACCATGAGGCAGTGCTACGAGTTTGACTACCATGAAACTCCATCTTCGTTCTTCCATGGACTTGTCCTCCTGTGCGCCGTTGTTGGGGGTTCCAACTCTCAAAAATTGGCCCTAAAAATAATAGCGAGCTTCCCGCGTCAAGCGAACTGCAGCCTCACATGCATTTACTTTCTAACCCAGAGAACACTTGGACCTGCGAATGATGCCTGAAGAGACTTGACAACTTGATCTATTCATGCTGATTCTGCTCGCCAGTGAGGAGTGATTCATGACCCGTCACCTTCATACACAAAACCATACGACCTGTTTGAGTTGTTAAACTACATACAACCCCACATGCCCCAGGCATTACTCAATAGTGCATTACTTATCTATCACGCACATTAAAGGGCTAAAGGATATGGAAGGAACACACAAATAGATGACTCAGCAGTCACAAGTTCCTGAATTAGGCAACAAGGTAAATGCAGCCACTGCAAAGGTAGAGTTCAATGTTGTATGGTTATGTAACCACACACTCAAATCTGGTCATAAACAGGACTCACTTCTTCGGTTGTACTGCAGTCCTTCAGGAGACGTACCGCAAGATTCAAAATATCCGAATCTCTCCTCTCCTAAAATGAAGGTTGAATATGTCTCGTAATCTTTTGTGTTTTATTACAATATAAAACATCAACATAGCTTGTATTTATTAAAATGTTCCCTTTCAATGTCAGGAACAGTGACCAGCTGTGACAATGTTTATCATGAGGAGTTGTGTGTTCATAATTCATTTCATAAAACCTTGTTTAAGTTGGTAAACAGCAAACATGTTGTTAGGTCAAGTGGAATTAATATCAATAGGATATTAATCATTGCCATATTTGGCAATTATATAACCTGTGGGTGAGGACGCTATCAATGGGGCCCGTATCAGCTTTGAGGTGGTGCTGAAATATTGCTATGACTCAACCCAACCTTTCCTTCACCTCCACACGCTTCCATCATGTAGAAAAGTCATGGTGTGCAGGTGTCAAAGATAAAAAGAGGCGCGGAAATCCCGTTCCCAGTTCTTATCTTTCTGCTCTTTTCTCCGACTTTCCTCCTTTCTTGTCCCTTTATTTCCCTTCTCCTCTGTCTTCTTGGTGGGTTGTTTCACAGCGTCGTGGTCTCTGGCTTGGAAATGAGTAACTTTGGCTTTTCTCATTTGTCCATACCCCAAACCTTGTTGGTCTCTCTTCAGTACAGTTGGCACCGGTTGCCTGGGTCCTTCTCCATCCGGCCCCAGCCCCGTGCCTGGTCTCCAACCACACCGAACCATCATCTTGTAGCTGTTGGAAGACGGGGGGAGGCAGTAGTACGGGGTGGGCGGTGGGCGCCGCAGACTGAACTGATGCAGAGTTGAGGAGAGATGTGATGAGAGGCAGCTGCTGTACTCACAGGAACACACTTCACACCACTGAGGCTGGGGAGTGCTGGGGACACACAAAGAAAAGGCACATGTTGGGGCCTGAGCTGTCAGGTTATTGACAAACATGACAACACCTCACTTGGAGTTTAAATGTGGTTTAATCTTGATTTAATAAAAATACAACTGTAAGAGGTCTAACCTTCTCTCAGTTTGCTGCGGTGAAATCCTCCCATAGCTGTCCAACTCCTCTGACACCCCACTGTGTCCCGCTGGGAAGAAATACAAACAGAGATTAGTTTCATTACAGAGATACAGAAATATTAATTGGAGTTCCACGCTTGGTAATACCTTCAACTGCAAGATCTTTAGCATCCCGGCCCTGAGTGTCAACCACTCCCACCCAAGCCGCTCCTTGTTGCAGCAGAAATCTCACAACAGCTCTTTGGCCTGACCAGCTGCCACACATCAAAGCTGTCCAGAAATAAGTGTCCTGGAAGAGTTAACACAGGCAACACAGAGTACAAATGTTTTACCAAATGCAACTTTAAGTGAAATACCACCAATCAGTCTATCGTGTACCTGGAAGTTAATGTCGACTCCCTTAGATAGGAGCTCTTTCAGGCCAGAGAGGTCCCCTTCATGAGCACATCGCAGCAACCGGAGTCCCTGGAGCTCCGTGGTCCTCACCGTGCTTCCATTCTCTCTCCTTTGGTTGTCCTCACGTTCACCACCAGTCCTTCTTTCCACCAGAGAATCTGTCTGGACCTGCTGGACCTCTGAAGCTCTGACCCTCCTACTCCTCACTCTTCTCCTGGATTCTCTGTTCTTCACTCTCATCTGGTGTTCTTGCCCATCCGGTGCACCACTCATAGCATTTAGTCTTTTGTCATTTTTTACAAGATCTTCGTAGAACCGCCTGGCCTCGTGCCCACAGAGTATGCTGCTCGACTTCGAGCTGGGTTGATCTGATGCTTCAATGTTGAAAATATCCTGCTCTCTTGCAGGAGTAAAGCCAAAACCAGTCATGATGGCCTACAGCTCCAGGTATGGCTGGTTACAAGTTTAAACACGTCCCTGTAATTTCGAGAAAGGGAAGTCAGACACAAACCTACTGTTGTAAGCTGTCAAATATGTAACGACAAAAAAACCCCAACAAAAACGACAATAAAAAATATCTATAACGTAATGTTTTCAACCATGTAGTACACGGGTTTGCGCAAAAAGAATGTAAATTTTAAGAATAAGCGACAAATTTGACCATAAGTGTTAGAGAATTAACATCATTAGGCGAATTAGCACAGGTTTAATTAATATAACTATCATTAAGGAGTGTACAATACTGTGTGTGTGTGATTTGACAATTCAATGCACATTCGGTTATCAAAGTAATAGAATGTGTTGCGTTGGCTGTCTGACTAATAAACAGCGCCAGTACCTGGAGTGAAATGTTCGTCTAATAGCGTTTTGGGAGTATTAGCATCGGTTAGCATGAGCTCCACGGCTAAAGGAAAGTTATTCACAGATGACCTGGTGTACTGTTCAGTAACAAAACCGTCATTATGTCCGTTGTTTCATACAGCTACAGACTAAAAAAAAATCAACGTCAAAAGGGAATTTGTCTCAGAAATACATTGTTGTGAATGCTAAGCTGTAGCAAGCTAATGCGAAACTGTATTTTTCCTCGAGCGTATGCGGAAATGCATCTTCTTCTTCTTCCGTGTTTTAGCTTTGCAGCCGTTGGCAAACAAGTTGTGGCATTAGCGCCACCTACTGGAACGGAGTTGATGGTCCGAATTGCTGTGAACACACTGTAGAACAACCCGTCTTTCTGAGTTTTTGAACCGGTTTTCCTGCCTCATATTTCCAACAGCATTTCATGACATGAGTGGGATGTATTTGATATCACTTTATAATCAAGATATTCTTTATTCTAGTGCCAGGAAGCAGATATGCACACAGGGTTTTGGAACCACTTTGCCTTCACAATGACAGTAAGTCAGCGTTTTAGCCCAGCAAAACATGGACAAAGAAAGTAATGACTCAGCCTCCCTGAACAAAATGGACACTGAAACATCCATTGACCAACTGGAGACACAAATATGTTGGATGATGCATAAAAGGTGCATTCATCCGCTTCCTTCATGGTTGCAGTAAATTACTCAGGTACGTTCCAGGAACCATTAGTGATTTTAACCATTAAGACATTCAACTACATTCCAGATAATCCTGCATTATATAGTTCTCACATAACATTGCAATGTCGGTAACAGAAAGGACAATAATTTCCTCTGGAGAGAAGTAATACACCCTTCACCAGTCATGTTCCTACTATCATCTTCCTGCCTTCCCAGAATTGTCCCTAGCTTGCCTGACTCTCATTCACACAGGTAAATGCTGGAGTACTTTTGGGAAAGGCTACGTGTGTGAATGAAGCTGCAGGTCATATTGTTCCAACATACAGCCTGAGGGTTAACTTTAACCCAAAAACAAGCACTTAAGAAGAGACGACCCGGAACATGACCCCCCCCACCCCCCCACCCCCCCACACACACTGATCAGGTGATCTACACCCACTAAATCTCCACCTAGTGATGATCTACTAGCTTAAAGCATACATAGAGTTGATTCAAAGGTGGACTTGCAGTAGGTCCGCTGGACAGATTTCTGCTGTTAGCATTTTCTAGCAACATTTGCATGGCATGATGGCACATTTCTTGCCTGTTCTGAATGATATATTGAGAAATGTGTGCTTCCTACTCCAGTTCTTGTGCGTCAAGTCAGAGGAAGACAACGACAGCATTCCAGGCTGATGAAGTGGAAGAAGACTGGACACTCTCTGGATCACGGCTTAAACACTTTTCATGCTTCGGTTTACCAAGTTTGTATCTTTCCAGCACTTGGTGGTGTGTATCCATTCTGAAGGTGGTTCTTATGGTTAGTGCCACCTGATGCAGTCCTTTGCTCCTAGGAGGCAGAAATAATTTGACCAGTGATTTCACAGACACAAAATGCCACGTTTTAAAGGGATGGGTGGATTAGTTTACAGAATCAGGCTAGCTGCCAGAAGCCTGTAGAGGACATAGTCTCTAATTATCCAGCCCATTTTCAATCATAGACTTCTCTGTCAGCACAGTGTCTGCCGTATTGGATGGTCTTGCACTTGGCCATTTTAAACTCGCTGTTTCCATGGTTTTCGTGGCTTTTCTTTAATGATGCTACTCTCTCTACCTGTCTTGAACTATAAGGGTAATGATGTTGTGTGCCACTCTTGTAACATTGTCTTTTCCTCTCACTTCGATCTACTTCTACCTGCTCGGATAACAAGTTCACCCCGAGACACTTGTCGGATCTCTGCCTTGGAGGCACGTACACAAAGTCTGTTACAATACTTACAAAATGTCCCAACAGAGGCAAAAAATAAAGACATGTTTCATGGTTTCTCCTCTTTTCTTGTGGAGTAATCAACCAAATTTTTGTCCTCAGTGCAGCGTTGCTCGCCGGTGACGTCACCACTTGGGGCAACAGGATGTTTCATGGGTGGACACTGTAATACTGTAGAGGAAAGAAAACGCATTGTTGAGCAGCTGCAACTGCCAGGATGTCAACCATTAGAACCTACAACCGTAAAGTAAGTGAACAAGATGACGATCTTCAGTAGCTCAGATATCAAAATGAATGAGTTTGAAATCTGAAATGCCCACTGACACAGCCTGAAATGACACGCTTAGCCTACATTTTTGGCATCAATTTAAGTCACACTGTTCCTTAATAAAAATACAGATGAGTGACAAAACCAAGAGGGGAAAAAAAACATACTGTGGGTGTGTCAGGAAGGTGCTGGGTCACCTTGAGCCATCAGGACAGCTTCGATACGCCTTGGCATAGATTCTACAAGTCTCTGGAACTCTTCTGAGGGGATGGAACACCATTCTTCCAAAAGACACTCTCTCATCTGTTGTTCTGAGGATGGAGAGCGCCGTCTGACACGCTGCTCCAAAATCTCCCATAGATCCTCAATTGGGTTGAGATCTGGTGACTTTGAAGGCCACAACATGTGACTCACATCATTTCCATACTCATCAAACCATTCAGTGACCCCCTTCGCCCTGTGGATGGGGCATGAGAGGTCATCCTGGAAGAGACCACTCCCATCAGGGTAGAAGTGTTTCACCATTGGATAGAGATGATCACTCAAAAGAGATTTGTATTGACCAGCAGTGACCCTCCCCTCGAAGGGAACAAGTGGACCTAAACCATAATAGCAAAACGCCCCCCACAGCGTGACAGAGCCAGCAGTCAGTGTCGGGGTCACGCTCTCAGGCCTGCGCCATTCTCTCGGCGTACGTGACACAAGCCCACTTGAAGAGGAAATGGTGAAGGACGATTCATTTGACCATATCACTTTCTTCCACATCTCTGCAGACCAGTGCTGATGGTTTTCACACCACTCACATCTTGAATGTGTGTAATCCATCTTTGCACTCAGGGGTTTATTTGCTGCAGTCCTACTATAATAGCCCTCTCTGTGTAACTGTCTCAGGACTGTTCTGGCAGACACACTCTGATCTCGTCCTGCATTGACATTCTCAGTCACTTGAGCCAGTGTTGCTCTTCTGTTTTTTCTCACATATTGCACCAGCGCCCGAGCATCGTGGTCATCAAAAGTGCGCTGTCGACCACAATTTCCAACCCTGCTAACTGATGTTTTCCCCATGGATTTAAATGCAGATGTCACTTTGGTCACTGTCCCTATGGACACCCGAGCCAGCTGAGCAGTCTTTGTGACTGAAGCTCCTGCCATCCGCGCCCCGACGATGATCCCTCTTTCAAAGTCACTTAGATCTTTTCCTCTTGTCATCTTGAGCCAATATCCACATCAACTGAGCCTGCGCGGCATCTGTTTACAGGCCACAGAGCAGTGATCTGATGGCGATGGAGGCTAGCTTTTTAGCAAGCTAGCATGATACAATTCCTTACTCACACTCGTCTTGCGCTGCCAGAGCACGGCCGGGAAGCCGGTCAGTCCGAGTAATGTAATAACCATTATCTACGAATTAATATAGTTATAATAATAACACATCATATTTAATATATATGAGCTAACATCCAAGTTAGTGAGCTTCCAGACTTATGACAGCCTGTTCTCTTCAGCCGACTAAAGCACTAAATTCAGTGATATTACCGTCATTATATGAGTCTTTTCATGCTGCTACCCCCCCCCCCAAAAAAAAATCTTCAAACGGGTCTGACAGGCATCCTCGACATTATGAAGCGCATCATTTTTTTCTTCCTCTGCGTGTAAACAGAAGTTAATGGGAATAATCGACTAGAGGGGAAGTGCTGCCCCCTGCCGGACTGGGGTCGACAGTGCTCTCTTGGCTGTTCATGATTACAGTGTAGTTGGTCAAACGATTGACTGTCTCTGGGATCAAATGAGATGACAAGCATTCAAAACTTTAGGAAAAGTAATGTAAGGAGGGCTAAGGTCTTAGTCTTGTTTCCTGGGGAGGAATCAATCATGGCGACGCAGATAGTTGTGCATTTAATTAATGCAAAACAAAAAACAACTTTAAAAAGCACTTTGTCATAATGGTGTAAAAATGTCGCAGGGGTTTTTATCAGCACACACACACACACACACACACACACCAACTCTGATTGGTTACATTAACCAGAAGGTAAGTGGAATAATGCAGTATAGTGAATCTAATTACCAGTAACCATTAAAAATGGACATGAAGGATTGGGCCTGTGCTGTTTTTATAATTCAGATTCTACTCATTCAAAAAGTGTTTTAAACCTCCAGACACAACACAATAAAGTGAATAATAGTTTTATTTTTATGGCAGTTTTCTCAACATGGTTACAAAATGCTCAGTTACATAGAGGCCAAAGCAAGACGATTTCAAAAAGTGAACAGAAACATTTAATACTCATAGTCTGAGATCATTTTAGGGTCATTTGTCTTCATTGAAGTGAGTGCATCCATTTTGGCTCCAGACTGGGGTGACAGGCGTGTGTCCCAGATGAATGAACAAGGCAAACACTGGACTTTAAGGACCAAATGTCAAGATCACTTCACATGCCAGTAAGAACCAGCCCGCTGAAGTCCTTTAAGAAAAAACATCAGAAACTAAACTGTAAAAAAAAAAAAAAAAAAAGAGTAAATGTCCCGCAAGAAAAATCCTACAGAGTATAAACCTAAATCCTATGGTAAGAGCATCAAAGTAAAAGTACCAGATTGGTCCCTCTGATATATCATCATATACATACCCTCGCTAATACTGAAGCGAGGGGACACCAGATCAATCTGAGAGGTTACGACATAACTAGACACTTCCGTTCATGTCTTGGTGAAATATTTCACCGGTTGACCACTCACTGAACTCAAACTGTGAGCTGTTCACGGTTCACAGGCAGAAGCCAAAACGTTTCAAAACCACAGGTTGTAGGATCTTAACTTAGAAGCTTTTTTTTTTTTTTTTATTACCCATTGTGAAAATCTTCATTTGAGAAGTAATTAAATTCATTAAATTACAGAAGAGGAGTAGAAAATACAGGATTTCACTGTGAAACGTGGTTGAGTTTAAGTATAAAGCATCATGAAGTAGAAGAACTTCAACCAAGTATTCCAGACTTGAACCAAAACACTGGATCTGATCAAGATGTACTTGATACACTTCCTAGTAAGGGGTTTGTTGGTAAGACAAGTGATTCAATGAGAGAGTATTTCTTTTTTTTAAGGGGTGATTAGTAATTTATATGTCCAGGTACAAAATGTACAGGTTGCACTGTAGAGACAAACAGTTCAGGTGTCAAGAGTGAACTCACAACATTTCCCAGCCAGCCTTGGGCAGTGGTTTTACACGTTTCCTTTGGCACTGTGAACTGAAACAGCAGTCAGCTGCGTCTTGTCAGTATCACCCATCACTGTTGCGTCTTACTTCATTTGGCTCCACTCAACCCTGGAGAAACCTCTTTGTCAGCAGAGCTACACATCAGTGTTGAATTCTAAAAGGACGTTGGAATCAGACAGACACGTTGTTCTGTAGTGACGAGTTAGAGGGACGGTATCCCTCTCACCCAGGAACCCTGGAGGACACATAATCACACAATCTTGTCTGATATCAGGCTACTGATCGACAGTTGGCTCCAACGAAGACAGTGAAGCAGATGGCTGGGAAGCAAACAAGCATGAATTTAAAATTTAAAAACAAAAATAGTTTTATCAGGAGGGAGACGCACTCTGAGGCCTTGCTCCAACTGCCAGGCCGAATCAGGGTTTTAGCGGATCCATACTGAGTTCAGTCAGTCTGGAGAGACAAAAAAACAAAAAACAACAAAAACAACAGAAACACATGAAATCGTATTTGTTTGCTTCCAATCACATTTCTCCACCCTGGACCCTCAAAGAGTGTCTTCACAGATATTGGCTGACTTCAGTTTACGTCTTCTAGATAGGTCGGTGATGTCTGAACACAACCTCATCACTCACAAACAGGAGAGTCAACAGAAAAAGTTTTGATTTGTGGTTTGCCTGCAGTCTGAAGGCGGCTTAAAGTTTCTCAGATTCCAGTGATACTCAGGATGCGCTGGTGAGAAACCGGAAATATAGACAGACGTTTATTTTACAAGAAAACCTCAACAGGGCACATTCGAGATGCTTCATCCTTGTTAAGAGGGACTGACCTCCGCATGTTTAGGGCCGTATCTTGCTGTGTTTAACTGAAGTTTATCATCATCAAATATAAAATACAAATAATTATTTCTTTGATCTTCAATAACAAAAAAAACTCAACTCATGACAAATAATTATGATAAACCATGATCACAGCTACTTAGACAAAGCTGCAAGTGAGTTTTCATTTAACTTGTGTTTTTTTCATACTCTTATCTGGATTAAAACCGAGTCTCAACACCACAAACATGCAAAACCACTGGCGTGATCCTTCAGTGACAACTAAGGAAGCATAAATGAGTTCTGTTGCTAAATCGTCTAACTGTGGTATTTATTAATGTGTCTGTTTCTGTCTCCCGTCTGTGTAAACGTCTGTCCACAGTGGGGGCAGGAGTACGGCCTCTCTCCCGTGTGTATCCTCATGTGAACGTTCAGCTTGTCTTTACTAATAAAGCGTTTGCTGCAGCAGGTGCAGGAGTACGGTTTGTCCCCCGTGTGATAGCGCTGGTGCATCTTCAGCTCTGTCATGCGGCCATAAGTCCTTCCGCACTCAGGACACTCGTAGCTGGGCCGCACCTCCATGTGCTGCCTGCTATGAAGCCGCAGCCCGCTGGACGACCTGAAACTCTTACTGCACTGGGAACACTTGAAAGGCTTCTCACCGGTGTGGATGTGGCTGTGAAGCTTCAGGCTGGCGGCGGAGGGGAATCCGTTGCCGCAGAGGGAGCAGAGGTGAGGTCTCTCCCCTGTGTGGATGCTGAGGTGCTTCTCCAGCTTGTTCTTGTTCAGGAAGGTCTTTCCGCACTCGGGGCAGCTCAAAGGCTGCTCCCCCTCATGCAGGCTCATGTGCTCCGTCAGCTCCATCAGCGTGGAGTAAGCGTAATCACAGCGGGTGCAGGAGTACGGCCTTTCCTTCTTGAATTTCCTGTGTTTGAGGCAATGTTGCTCTAGATCTTTCTTTTGCTCAAAAGTTTCGATACAACAGGAGCACTGGTAAGGTCTTTCTTCAGTATGCGTCCGCAGGTGATACTTCAAAGCTGTTACCTTCAGAAAGACTTTGTCACAGTGTGGACACCTGGATTCACGCCTGTCGTGGACCATTATATGCCTCTTATAGTGAGAAAGTTTGAGGAAGCGTTTGCAGCACAACGAACAATAATACTGTTCCAACTGGTGACCCTGCTCGTGCTTCTTCAGCGCATACTCAACTTTAAACTTCTTCCCGCACGTGTTGCAAGCATAAGACTTTTTATGACCCACCATGTGCATCTCCAGCTCTTCAGGAGTGCTAAAGGTTTGGTTACATTTTGGACAAGTTCCATTGCTTTCTTTCACGTGAATCTTCAGGTGTTTTTTAAGGTCTTCCTGGAAGGCATAGCTCTTCTGACACTCAGAGCAATTGTAAAACTCACTATTTGTTGCTTTACGATGGGCCACTATGTGCCTTTTCAAATGATACATTCGGCCAAAAACTTTTCCACAGTCGTCACAGATGAGACAACGAGCAGTGGCCTTCTGTTCTTTCTTGTGTGATTTCAGATGACTCACTAGCGCAGCCTTCTCTTTGAACTGAGTCTGACAGGCAGTGCACGACAAGCCTGAATGAGTCTTCTTGTGCTCCTTCAGTTCCAGCCAGCTACCTACAGTTTTTCCACATTTAGCGCAGATGTACTGCCCCAAGCCGTGTTGTTTCCTCAGATGTCGAGTCATGTGGTAGGACTGGCTGAAGGTCATAGAACAGACTGGGCAGCTGAACGGTTTCTCCTTTGTGTGCATCCTCATGTGTCTGGCGAGCTTGTTGGCCCCCCTGAAGCACCTGTCCTTACAGATGGGGCAGACGTGGCCCTTTTTTTTTGTTTTGGGGGCAACATTTTTGTTCTCACAGCCGTCTTTAGGTTGCTGGGAGTCTTTATCTTCCATCTTAACATCAGGCTCAGATCCTTTGTCCTGCACATCACTAGCAGGGTCTCCATCATCACGCTCATCATCAGTAGCATTATCATTACAAGCATCCATCTCATGATCATCACTGTTGCTCGACTCATTTCCTTCTTGGTTATCCACTTCATTACACCGCTGGTCTCGTATGGCCTGGGCAGGCTCATGTTGGTGATGTGAATTATGACTTAATGAACTATTGTTGTGGGATTCTTCAGCACACGACTGAGCTTGTGACGTGTGGGTCCTCTTGTGAATTTGCAATTCTGCAAAGCTTTCAGAACTTTCCCCGCATGTTGAGCAGACGTGTTGACTGGCACCGTGCTGGTTCCTCATGTGTCGGGTCATGTGATAGGACTGGCTGAATGTCAGAGAGCAGACAGGGCAGCTGAACGGTTTTTCCTTAGTGTGCATCCTCATGTGTCTGGCGAGCTTGTTTACATCTCGAAATTTCCGGTTCGAGCAGATGGGACAGAACGGGCCCTTTAGTCTCTTCTTTGGAACAACAAAGTCCTCATCGTTGGTATCGTCACTAACTTTGTCCGAGCTTTCCTCTCCCATCACGAGTGATGATGAGCCCCCGTCTTCATCACCTCTGACATCCCTTGTTTTATCACAAACCAGATTACTGTCTTTAACAGTCTTTGAATTATGTTTATGATCAATAGTCTTAGATTCAGGGCCATCATCTTCACTATAATATAGTTTATCGCTGCTATAATAGTACTCATCTTTGTATCTGGTTAATCTCCGTGGGGGTTTGGTCGAGCAGGGTCGGATTTTCTGCCGTACCTCCCCACGCCGAGGCCTGCCTCTTTTGGCTGCTTTACGAACAGGAAGCTCTAAATCGTCTCCTATATCAACACTGACTTCATGAATATCAAACATTTCAGGATGATTTGAGGCAGACTGCATCTCTTTAGCTATAAGCAAAGCCGAGGCCAAAGTCAGAGTTTCCTTCTCTAAAAGTAGCCTCTCTTTAAGTTGGGGACAGTTGGTTTTCTCAATCAGCTGATAGAGAATAAGTTTGTCTTGTAGGTCTCCAGAGTTGCAGGGGCTCAGCAGTGCCTCTAAAGCGGAGACAAACTGCTCCACAGTCTCTCCAGCCTTCTGAGCTCTTTGACGGAATTTCATCAAGTACGTCTGAGAGACGTGATCCGAGCTGAAGTAGACCGTCAGCACCAAGATGGCTGCTGCGTGACTGGTTTCACCCTGGATCAGCGCCGTAAAGATCCGCTGACCCTCTTGGCCGAGGCAGTTTTGTAACAGCACGCTCTTGGTCGAGTCGACCAGATCGTTTTCACCAAGCGCTTCAAGGTAATGTTCAAAACCCTTCAGCCACTTGTGCCAGGACACGGCTGGTTCACCGGGGACAGGTAAGAATGGGGGCGGGGGGGACATTATGATCAGTAACGGCTCTGGTAGTTGCTCCGACCATAAGTCCTGCTTTGTCATCTCCGCATCAGCGTCTACGGTGACTTCCCCCATTTTTAGGTTGTGGAAAAAGACCCCAAAGACGTCTTTGACTAAGTTGCTGAAATCATCCTGGTTGGTGTTTGTTCAAGCTCCTGATGCTTCATCCTACTCAGGTCAATGATGGAGAACTGTGAAAGAAGACAAAGAGACGTGAGATCCAGGCTCACAAAGTGTATTTTACATATTTTGTGTTGCTGGTGCACAAAAATGTAGCAACAAATATTAAGATGAAGAGCTGTTCTGCAAAGGCAAAAGAGGTTACGTATTAACCCTGGGTGCCATGAACTCAGATGTTAATAAAAAGTAGACATGGAAAACACAACTTGAAAATGATAAAACTTGACACAATTTAAAATTTCTTAAATCAATACCAAAATGAATAGGTTAGTAAAATATTAACAGAGTGTTGCACTGCTTTAATAGAAGAAAAAAAAATACAGTAAATATATGAATATGAGTCATTACACTGAGAACCAAGAATACTTCGGACAGCTGCATATTTGCAGTTGTCAATCCAAGTGAGCGTCAATGTGATATTACACTTGGGCTGGTTGCCCAAAACAAAGAACCAAATGGTTCCAGTGCCAACATGGTCGGTGCCAACTGTATTGAATGACTTTGTATATTTTGGTGCCGGAACAATCATCCATCACTCAGTTGTTGGCGGAAAACCTAATGAGCTGCTCAGCCTGCCCTCATTCCTGCCCTCTGATCATGTCCAGCAGGGTGATGCAAGTCCGGTTCTTCCTCGGCGGCTTATTTTGGACTTACATTGTTCTCAATGTGTACCGAATGCGTCTACTACTTCCACCACAGTGAAGAACTCCACACCGGAGACACTGCAGTCATATGTGTCTCAGCTCGGGACAGAAGACAAGCACAGACACAGACAGTGCTGAGACAGATCTGATGCTCAGTTGCTGGTCAATTATGCCAAAAACAAAATGATTTTGGCCGGCAGCCACTCGATCGATGCTGCTCTACTGAAGATATTTTCCCAGTAAATGTTTTATTTTCCCATAAAAGTTCAGGTCAATGTTTCCAGAGACCACATAAAATCGCCCTCTCTCACCAATCTACTGTGTGTGTGTGTGTGTGTGTGTGTGTGTGTGTGTATAAAAGAACAGATGCCGCCCAGGCTTCCTCAAATTCACATCTCAAACCATGACACTTGATCCGACACTTGCAGGCTGTGATGACCAATCACGTCGCCTCAATCCTTTGTCGTAGGATAATTGGTGTCAAACTCATTGGTGCCAGTTGGTAACTTACACCTAAAGACTGTTGAAAGATCTGGCAGCAGTGTTGCTGTGACTATTTACTGTACAGGACTTTGGAGACACTCATCTGTAAATACATTCCACAAATAGAGATGTCATGACTTTCGCTTTTTTGGCTTTGCTTTTCAAGTGTAGAAGCACATTCAGTTAAAGCCTGTGTGCCCGTCTCTCTCTCTACAAATGTTGGGTGACATGAAAATGCCTTGAAAATCCAAATAAATAAATAAATAAACTGTTGCAGGTGCTGTGTCGATCCATGCGGCTCAATGTTTCTGTGGCGAGATTGGGAAACCCTCACAGCGGGGGCCCAGCAGCAGACCGAGGCCCGGCTTCTCTAGCTCCGTCACTGTTAAAGACAACACATGCACCGTACAAACCGACATGTAACACCACCATGCACTCCTCGTACGCATCAATAAACTGCACGCAGCCTTGCACTCACTGTAAAGACAGTTTAATGCGTCATTCCTGCCTGTTTATTGCTTTAAAATGAGACGAGCATCTCGGACAGCGTCAAACCGATAGTGACGAGGCTTGTACGGACACTGGACACGGCTACAGACACACAAGTAGAAGAGCATTTAACTAAAACCAAGGTGCAAACTCACCCGACCAAACTGGGTCAGAATAACGGGTGTGCACCCCCGGGCAGGGACTAGCATGCTGGCAGCCAGCGGTATGCTGACACGCCTGCTTGGGCTCGGAGCTGCAGAGGCTCGGTTCTTGAGCTACCACTGCATTCTAACAATAACCATGCTGCTATATATAGAGAGAGAAATATATATATATATATATATATATATATATTTATAAAAGCACTTTGCTACACAGCAAAGCATAAAGTAAAAAGCAAAAAAACAAAAACAAAATCCGCCATGCTGACATTCTTCTTTCCGGAAACCACAGCAGCATGAGTGGATGAGCTGTTGCCCACCACCCCACAGTGCCCCTGCTGGCCGGGAGGCTACTGAGACAGCTAAACCTGAAATGAAATATGATATTTAGGTGACAGATTGAACAATATTCACTTGTGGTCTGTCCACTTGGCCCCATTTCCCCACATTAACAGATTCTTGCCTCCATCCCCGTACCAGAGTTCACTTGAATTACTTCTACAAAAATGTTCCAATGTTTCAAAATCATTGCCAGCATTACTTGGCTGTCGACTACTTTTATCTTTTGATTTTAATTTGCATTTATTGTCAAAGCTTTGAGCTCTACACACAAACATTCCCACTTCCATTATATTGATTGAAGGTGACACGTGTCTCAGCAACTGGGTGAATAAATCAAAACTGTCTCTGTGGCTGGTGACTACATTTTCATTAATGATGAGAAAATATTTTAATTCCTTTTTTTTTTTTTTGCTCAGTTCAGCAAACATGTTGAATGCTGCACAATTGTAATTATCTTCTACATCATTAAAGAGTTTCCTCGAACGTGCAACTTTCTTCTGGGAAATGTCTCACACCATCTCCCCTCAGAACAGTGGTGGAAGATTCATTCATTTATAAAGATGCTTCACAAGCTTTCTTTTATCACTCACTTTAAAACGCCTGCAGGTCGGTTAAGAGCGTTGAGGGTAATACAATGTAGAGGCAGATGCACGGAGACGTGTTCGCTGTTCCAGGATGAAAACAGACCACAGACACAGTTTAACAATGACCATTTATTCACACACTGTATGGGAGTTAAAGCAAGTGTGACAGAGGGAGGGAGGCTGCTGGCTGAGCGGTAGGAGAACCTTTAAATCAAACATGAGCATGTTTGTCGTACAAAGTACACGTGTGTCAGCCTGGCTGCTGGGCCATGGTGAAGATAGTGGGGCCGTGCAGTTCCACCTCCAGCAGTTATCATCTTAAATATCTGTTCCTGCACATTTTCAACCACTCCTGCCGTTCGATTCTCCTCTTCTTCCCTCTAACAGCTCAGTACAGCTGTGAACTTTCTCCAGTGCTGTTTCACTGTAGAAATACACACCTGTTGCCAAACTACATACAGCAGCACACAAGTAAAAAGGGTTTCCCTATACAAAATCCATCTAAAAAATACTAACATTCATACAATGGCACACCTTGCGTAGCTGTGAACAGAGACGGATGAAAAGTTTTCTAAACTCATTAGAGATCCATTTCTTCACGCATGCTTCGCACACGTGTCACACACTCAAACGCATGTTCAAACTTGTAGAAAAATGAAAAAGAAAAGGATGAAATGTGTGGGGTTTGGCTCAGTGCAAGCTTTATGGCTTGGGAGGCGGTGGTTTAAGGAGCATTGACAACAGGCAGTAGACGGTAAAAAAAAAACAAGTTTTCTTCTATTTCCAACACAAACCCTAAACATCTCGTTTCACTCAAGAAACCACACAACACTCTCACTGAGAATGCCGTAAGTGCTGTAGAGTCCCCGCTCCCACTTGCCGTCCTTTAATAAGATCAAAAACAGTGATAATCGCTTATTTTTCTTTTCCTTTGTTTGGTCGGCTTTTAAAGCTGACTGCATGTGTTTGGACACATGAAGCAATCTGTCGACAAAAGCTACTCAACTCTGTGCTGTCTTTTAAATCATTCCTCTCAACCTCGCAGTTCCTCTCTCCCAGTGGGAGATACAGAGACGGCCCATCAGAGAGAGAGAGAGAGAAAGAGAGAGAGAGAGAGAGAGTGTTCATTTGTGCGCTCGTGTGTAAATACAGAAAGTAGAGAAGAAGTGTTGTGCAGAATTTCCAAGTTCCGCTAGTTCAAGGTTGAAATCTCTCATCCACGTTTACTCATCTCGCTCTCGTTGGAGAGTCTCTGAACAGGCATGAAGATCTGATGATACACGCTGGTGTGGATGTGTGTGTGTTTGTGTGTGGAGACGACAGTAACTGTGTGTGTAAGCACAGTGACACAAGAGATTCAGAGAGCGACACACACACACACGCCAAAACAGTGAAGATCTTTGTGAACGATCGGAGAAGGCAGGCGAGAAGTGAAGGTTTAGTTCTTTGGGGCATGAAGTGCTGAATCATCACCAGTCTGTCCCACGTCTCCTCATCTCGTCCTCCCCTCTCCTCCAAAGCTGCTGTCTCTCTCTCCGTTAGTCCAAACAGACGCCGGCGCCCCTCCGTCCTTCATTTTGTGAATGTGTGTGTGTGTGTGTATATCATTTTGTGCAGATCTTTGTCTCTAGAGTCAAACGAATGAGGAGAATCCCGTCACAGGGGTGCGTGACCCCGGTGGGTTGGTGTTGGGGTTGGCGTGTGTGTGTGCAGGCTGCCCTGTGGGTGTGTATGCGCCGCCTGTGCTGTGCTGGGTGACCACGGTCTGGTAGTAGGGCTCTGTGTCCGCAGTGGCGCACTCCTCGTAGCTGAAAGGAGACCCGATCCCCTTCAGGCCTTTGGGCTGCCGCTTCCAGGAGTTGTAGTAGGTGGGGTCGCTCATGTAGTGGTTGACAAAGGAGTGTTTGGGCTGCTCGTCCTCATAGTCACTGTCTGTTAACTGAAGAGACACACACACACACACACACACACAAATCACACACACACGCGCGCACACAGCAGGAGTGAGACTCAGTTTACGAACATACAAACTCATCCTTAGAGCAAAGACTTACTGATGAGGCACTGAGAGCATCATTGGTTTCACTGCTTGTCAGGGAGCATCTTTTGCCCCGAGTTGTTTATTCTACTTTTGACTTAATGACATCTTTACCAGATCAACCTCAATTTCTCTTAAAAAAACAAGACAACAAATTCAAAAATTAGGAAAGAAATAAAGATTCTTCTAAACAAAATGAAGATGATGTTAACAGTTAGTCCTAATAGTTGTTTTGTAGTATTTCATGAGTATACAGTTGGGATCTGACAGGGGGTAGGACGAAGACAGCAGGGGGGCGATGCATCAAGGTTCAAGCCCCGCTGAGTCATCACTTTAATCCCTTCGGTCAACATTTGGGATGATTTTTTGTTTTGACCACATGAGCTCAAAGTGTGAGAGACACTAAAGGATGCAAGGATCCACCACACACACACACACACACACACACACACACACACACACACACACAGATACCTCAGACTCAGAGACCTCGGTGGGCTTCTCAGTGAGGGTGGTGCTCTCTGTCAGCACAGCTCCGTTATAGTTGTTGCAGATGTCCTCGTCAGAGTAGTGCAGACCCCCTGGACTGGGCCTGGGAGGAGACCTGGACACCCAGACACTCATGAAATACACATCTTAGGTATTTTTCAAAATAGAAAATAAAAAAAAAACCCACACAATATGCGTGTGTGTGTGTGTGAGTGAGCGCTTGTCCTCACACCTGGTCCCATTCTTTTTCAGGAAGGAATTTTTGGTGTTGAGTGCTCTGCTGTTGAGCTCCAGAGCGGTGAAACCTCCGTTGTCCAGAGTTACGGACTCCTCCGCTGTGGACATGTGTTTCCCTGGACATTCAGGAGAAAATCAACAACACAAATGTTAAGTTCTCAATGGCATTGTTCCTTTCACTGATTGTGTATTCAGCTGCTGTCGCTAGGAAGCATTTTAGTTCTCAGGCTAGAACCGCACAGAACATGATCACTAGCCGGGCTCTCCTGTCTTGCACTACCACTTTCTACCTCAGGAGGCGCTGTTGTCCCATTGGTCTTCAACCCATCATGAGAGGATTGAATTGTCCAGAAGTGATTTTGTGCAGCAAACAAACCACACCAGGCGCACTGACCAGTGACAGACCACTGATTATTGGCATATGGCGAAAACTGTCATCAGCCTGCACTCACATGACCAGGACTTGTGTACATTTTTTTAAGCAGCAGAGGAAATGCAGGTGTGCAGACAATAACAGAGTGTTAAATGTTAAGGTGAGACTAAACTTTGCAGAGTTATGTGAACACAGAAGTAGTTTAAGTGACGCGAACAAGTTGAATTGACTTGTTTGTCACTGAGCCCAAAAAGTGAAGACGTCTGTTCAGACAGGAGGAGGATTGTTTTCTGCAGCAGGTCTTTACAGCGGCGTGCTGGGTGAATGTTCCTAACAACCTCCACCTAATGAGCCAACCTTTTTTTCTGCGCCTCTCTCAACACAATTCTGTCACACAGCTACAGTGACACGGACAGAGTCCTGATCTGAACCCCAACGTGAATATCTGGAAGATAATTGGTAACAATGTTTTGGTTAAAAAACAAAACAAAGCAGGACAGCTCTTGATCTGTGCACGGGCCTGGAGGAGAATCTCTGGCTCATTTTTGCAACCATCAAACATTTAATTTGTAAGCTCCTCCTGTGCTGCAGAGGCGGCTGTCTTTAAGTGTTACTGCAGTATTTTTCAACAGTACTGAGATTTTCTTAATAAGAATACCGGGTACTTTATTTATCCCACACTGGGGAAATTTAAAATTTTCATGTTAAACTACCTTGATTATTTTGAAAAAGAACAACAATAAAAAAAACACTAGAAGGACAATGTAATGAAGCAACAAAGGTCATCAACATTTGAGAGGATAACATCAAGCAGGGGGGAATCTTGCTGTGATTGTGTGTGTGTCTCCAAGCACGTCTCCCCTCACAGCTACACACCTGTGCCACAGGCCTTGTATTTGGTGCTGTGTCCATGCAGCAGCAGTGTGAAGACCAGGATGAGGATGAGGATGAGGCCCACCAGAGCCATGACCAGCAGGAACCACCACTCCTCGTAGAAGGGACGCTCTGACAGCGCTGTAGGGAGCAGAGGGTAGGAGGAGGGGGGCCACACGAATGATCAAGATGTTTTAGTGAAACATAATTTGTCCCAAAAGACCAAGGAGAAGACCTGAGGAGGGTGTTTTTCTTTTTCGGGGATGGATTCTTTACTTAGATGCTGAAACGTGTCATAAATCTCATCTCAAATGTCATAAAATTCAGGGATGGTGAAAACCTGAGACCATGATGTCAGTGTGGTTGGCTCAGTGACGTTTGTTAACCCGCCTCTAGATGGCAGCAGACACAACAGCACACACTCACACTAACTATGCATTCTGAGTAGAGGTCCAGTCATACCCCGATTAAACAACTTGAATCACCCTGGGTATGTTCATTAGCTTAGTTCTCCACCAGTGTGTGTGTGTGTGTGTGTGTGTGTGTGTGTGTGTGTGTGTGTGTAAGTGTGTTTACCGGCGAGAGCAGCAGAGGGTGTACTTGGCTGCCCGTAACCATAGCGATTCACAGCAATGACTCTGAACTCGTAGCTGATCCCAGACCTGAGGCGCTCCAGCGGCACTGAAACAGACCTGCTGGCGGGAGAGAGGAGCCTGATGAAGGAATCCCACACTCCTTCATCTGTAGAGAGAAAGAGAGAGAGGGAGAGAGAGTGTGCGTGAGAGAGAGGGGGGTGAATCAGTATTTGATGGACAAGAGAGCTGGTGCTTCGTTTGATCCCTTTTAAAATGTCAGGATATCATAAGAGAAAACCAGAAAATATTAAATTATATTGAAGAAGACAATCATAAAGTGATGATAATGACCACTACCAGTGCTAATATTAATATTTTATTGTTACAATCAAGAGAATTCTACAAGTCCACAACTTCCCCCTGCAGAGTGCTTCAATAATTTGTCCCAGACATTAATTTACTGTATTACACCTTCGATAATCTTATTAGAAAATTGCAGCTGACTTGATTTGCACAGCAGGGTTTAATGAATCTGGAGAAAGCAGCGCTCAGTGTGCTTTAGTGCTGGGTAGTACTTAAGCCCTCATTTGATTCATGAAAAGAATTAATGTACCAGAAGCAAAGGTGAATGTCATGTAAATTATGGCTAACCTGCGTTTCTGTTTGATCTCACCTGAGGGACGAGCCTCAATGACATATCCACTCACAGGTGCTGCTCCGATATCTCCCTCTGACCAGTGGATGGTGAGGGCAGACGACGTCTTACTGATGGATATTTCCACAGGTGACCCAGGGGCACCTGGAGTGTCAGACAAAGGCACACAGTATCACACAGGAGGACTTTAAATATCATTGTCCTCTGCATTTAACCCATCGTCTGCTGAACGAAACGCCACATGGGGACCAACTCTCGTTCCGGTGCCCTGGTAGGAGAATTATTGGGGATGGTGGAGAAACGGGAGCAACTGGAGGAACCTACGCAGCGGACAACATGGCAATTCCTCACAGAGGGGACCTTCTTGGCCCTGGGCTCAAGACATACTGCTGTTGGGCTGGTTTCCATGATAGTAGTAGATTTCCATTGTGTATCAACATGAGCAAGAGAGGTGTTTCAGTGTCCTATAACCTGAGTATTCAGACATGCTCAGCCACAACTCTGATATTAGAGCGATACTTCACCCAAAAAGAACTCACAAACAGGTGTCTTGAACTCAGAGAACTCAGCATGCAGAAAGAGCTGGCAAAGTTTATTTAGCTTGAAGATATTGACCGGCTAACAACAACAAAACTATCCCAAAAATATAAGTACAAAAACTCCCAAATGTATCATCCGGTAAAATACTCATCCTCTTTATCCAGCTGTGTGCTCAGTAAGCCACAGTTAATTTGCTCAGAGCTAAAATCCAACAAACCACAGTGCCACTCCATGCTATTGTGAATGAGGAAGCAATGCTGAGGGTTCATCCAAAACAGAAATGTGCCATGGTGAGGTAAACAATGTAAACATATTTTGTCCCTGAAGCAGGATGAATGCTGGAAATAAAAGACCACACACACACTTGACAGTGGTCTCACCTTGTACGGGCTGAGCAGTGACATTTGCTTGTGTGGGCGGCCCGTAGCTCACTGTGAGAGCCTGAACGCTGAACATGTAGGTCACTCCTCTGATCAGGTCTCGAACCTTCAGCCATCGCTGCCAGCTTCCCTTCACATCCACGGTCACCACTTTACTCACTCCTGCTCACACACAGGTGATTCAAATATATGTCATTATGTGCGTCTACACGTGTGTTTCTGTGTGTCTGCAGCGTGTGAATACAAACCCTGGACTGGAGCAGAGGGCTGATAGATGACCCTGTAGCCCTCCAGCTGTCCGTTTGGAGTCAATGGAGCCCCCCAGGACACATTGACGCTTCCTCCAGTCACCTCTGAGAAGGACAGATAGCTTGGCTGGCTGGGAGCTGCAGACACACGAGGGAAGACAGAAGAAGTAAAACTGGAATAAAGTAAAAAGATGCTTGTGTTAAGGGAACAGATGAGCAGTCCTGCCTCCCTACCAGACTGCAGGGTCCGAGCACCACGAGGCTCACTGGGTGGGCCGTCTCCTGCCGTGTTGAAGGCAGTCAGAGTAACCAGGTACGGCGTGTAGCTGGTCAGGTTGGTGAGGTGCACACGCGTGTCCGGGACAAAAATCACTTTCACCTTCTCACTCTGGTTCTGTTTGTCTCTCTCCCAGTAGTGGATCTGCAACACAGAAGTGATGTAAATGTCAGCTGGAGCCTGTCATTGGGCGAGAGGCGGGGTTCACCCTGGACGGGTCGCCAGTCCATCAAAGGGCCATCAGGAGCAATGAGGGGTTCAGTATCTTGCTCAAGGACACTTGGACGTTGTCACTGGGGGAAGTGAGGATCAAACCAGCGACCCTTTGGTCGCTAGAAGGCCTCTCTACCTCTGAGCCATGCTGCCTCTGTCATATCTATCAATTAATTTAAATTCAAAGTGCTTTAAAAGTGATCGATAGTTCAGAAGACACTGAAATGGGAAAAACAGATTCAGAGACAGACGCACACTCAAGGATGAAAAATGAGAACATTTGATTAAAACACGAGTTAAATAAGAAGATAGAACAATGGTTTGAATAAAAATGGTAAAAATATAAATAAAAATAAAACAAAGTGATTAAATATATGTCAAATAAATCATTTATTTTAAAATTATCAAAAAATTATATTAACGTGACAATTATAAAATTACAAAGAAATACAATGAGTATGAATAACAAAATGATAAAACAAAACATAAAAGCCTGTTTGAGAAAATGCATTTCCAACTGAAGTTCAAACAACATAAATATTGTCTGCCCCTCCTGGATCCTCTGCAAGCTCATTCCAGCCTGTTGGAGCATAATTATTGAAAGCAGATTCACCAGATATTTTGGTTCTGCTTTGTGGAACAGCTGCAAGAGAAGAACCGGAGGATCTGAGGGAAATTCCTGGTTGATTAGCGCATTAGCCCTTCTGTGATGCTCGGAGAGAAAAATTGGCCTTACTTTGGTGATATTTTTCAAATTACATGGCCGACACTGCAGCACACACAACGAGCCGCGAGTGAGGAATCAATCAAAATGTAAAATAATATCTTAGTTCCATGTTTTGAAACCTTCTGCTGCCCTGCATGCTTCATCCAGCTCACTTCTCTGCTGACACCATCATCAGCATTGAGCTCGTGTGACAGTGAATCATAAGACGTGACCGTTAACGATGACGACGTGAGCAGGTAATGAAGACACAAAGGCTATCTTGGACAATCTCTGTAAGATGAAATAGGACAAATGTCACCTGATTATCGCAGCCCTGCTGATGAGATCGATATCAAGACCTTGCTGCTGTGATGGGTGTGAGTGTCACAATTTCATGACCTCCAAATTCCCCCTATTTCAATCTAAAACACATTTACAGCGATGATGATGTAGAACTAAAGTTCAGATTCCGTATTAGTAATTTCTGCAGAATACGGCTTCTGTGGCTTTTTGGCCCCTTAGACAGATCATTCATCATTCAAGTTTCATAATAATACTGCTGCTGCTGCTGCTGCTGCTGCTGCTGCTGGTGTGAGAAAGGACTCGCTTAATAGACTTGGAAAAAACCAAGATTTTAAAGAGAATGCCTGAATTGGTGACTTACTTTGTAGTCTAGGTCATTCACTTCTAATGATGCACACTGGATATTATGATAAAAAAAACCAAGTCATATACAGTATATGTAAGCAATATCCTTGATACCTTCCCCCCACTAAACAGCCTATATAAATGCATATCCAGTAACAAAATCTCTTTAATGTA
Organism: Aulostomus chinensis; assembly: GCF_037954235.1. Classification (NCBI taxonomy): domain Eukaryota; kingdom Metazoa; phylum Chordata; class Actinopteri; order Syngnathiformes; family Aulostomidae; genus Aulostomus; species Aulostomus chinensis. The sequence goes on along the minus strand of NC_141327.1, from coordinate 25,917,499 downwards.
TTGAAACAGCTTGCCTCCCACCCATAACACTACTGGACAGGTGCATATCAACATTAACATTCTTTAGCTGCTTGCATTAAATCTGTACTTCTAAGAATCACTGCACATTGTTCAGTCCTGTAAAAAAGAAATGAATGTATCTGCTAAGACTTTAATCAAAAGCTGTGAAGCCAGCAGAGAGTGTTGGTTTGACACGAGAGCTGCCTTTGCTTTCCCCACGCATGCAGTCATGTCTGATACACACTGATGGCAAGGTTACAGTGGAGGTTGAGCCTCATGCATTAGGTATGAATCAAAAAAGCTTTTACGGTGAGCAAATAGATAGCAATACAGCCGTTAAAGTAGTTTTCCCTTTATGCTTTATTTATTTCCAGCTTAAATACATTAGCTTGAAATTCAATGAAAAATTAAACAAACAATGCCAGAGCAGGCTGCACTTTTCCGAAGGTGCATGATCGGAATATTTTCCTTTCAACCTATCAACAACAGAAGCGGACCTTGGTGCCTGATCAGTTCATGGTTATGCATAAGATCATGAAACTGTGGCCCAATTAGGTGCAGATAGACAGGCCATTACATGCACGAGCGGCTTTGTGTGTCAGTCGATCCGTGGACTGCTGGAGTTAGAAACTGCCAGATATTGATACATGACTGATATGATTTCTTTTACCTTCGGTGCAGTCAGTCGATATCAACAAGGAGCAGCACGGTTACTTCATTTTTGAGTGCGATTTTGATAAAGGCGTGATTAACTTTGCAGCCCTAATACTTAGGATTCTATGTTCAGCAGGGATGTTTGGATGGTGTGAGGTTCCTGATCTCTGTGGCAGACAATGACAGCAAGGCAAACGCGTTTGTGTAATTCAACGCGACGTGTTCGACTTAAAAAAGGTAAATTTGTGACAGCTCTTTCCTGCAACACAGTCACTTAATTTAATTTATGAAAATAAAAATAACAACTAAGAGCTATTTTTATAAATTATTCTAAGCTATATTTAAAACTCCAAAATGTGAATGGTACCTTTTACGTGAAGCACTTGAGGGCAGCATTATACTGTCTCTCTCCAACCAGAACAGTGATGAGATACATAATAACTCCTCCATAAGATCAGTCTCTAAACAAAATGCTCTTCTGTCCATTTCAAATCTTCAGCGGAAGTGCATTCCTTCTGGTGCGTTTTTTCCATGGGTTGGAGAAACAAGTCCAGGTCATTTTATGATCCTTATGGTACTCATGACCAGTGTGATACCATCTTTACTGGATTGTTCTCACAAAACAATTTAAAGTCAAAATGAAAGAACGTGATACGATTGGATAAGATGGAGAACGTTAGAGGGTTCTTCCAAGCATCTCTTAAGTTCATTTACACCTTGATGAAAGGAACCTTTACCTTTCAGACAGGTGGAAATATTTCATAACCTCCAGATTTTTGATTCTGTAGCTCTACCATTGGAAACGGACCAGCCATTTAAGTAGAAATGATGTATGCTGATCATTATCATTACTCACTATTGCTAAAAAGACAAATGAAAGTAAATGATTCTTAAAGGCAAATCTGCACTCATGCAAAATGGGAATGACTCACACATACACAGGGTTCTTCATTGCGGCTCATATTAACTTCTGACAAACTGTTGCCATCTACATAATGTTGTGAGGTTCTCCTTGACAGAACTAGCAGGGTATAGTATTGCCTTGTATCTTCTCCATCATGTTCACTGTGTTTAACAAGCCCACCAGGGCATTAAAGTAAACCTCAACTGTCGAAAGATACACTTGCACTTGTCCTACCTGCTGTCTGTGCTGTACGAGAGTGTTAACGCAAGCGAGAACCTATAAATTCATTAAACATTCTTTCTTTGCTCTATTTCTCCCTTCTTAATCTCCTTAACCCCCACTGCCTCACATTTCCAGGGCCCCCATGTCCATCCATCTCTGGTAGTTTAAACGCATTCCCTCAATCCTCTCCTCTAATCAGGATTCTACAGGGATCACTCGCTCCTCTCATTCCTTCACTCTGCAAATATTACATTCCCTTCTTTCTTCTCTATTCCACCTCTACTCTTAAAAAAAATCAATGTGTCTAAAGCAGGACAGATAACCTTGTGTTTGAACTACTAAGAGCGAGGGGGTGGGGGTGGGGGTGGGGGTGGTTGAGGGGGGAGAACCAGGCAGTAGTAGTGATATTGAAACCATTAGAGGATATTCAAATTCTTTCTCTAACTAAATTTTCTCGCTTTCCCTCCACTTTATGGAACTCTTGAAGGTGCAGCAGCACAAAAACCCTTTGAGACGAGATGAGAGATGTTTTAAAAACAATCAGAAACAATGCTGTGTGCTTTTCTGTCTCACAACACACACACACACACACACACACACACACACTTATAAGTCTGTGTGTTGCTGAATGTCGTACCTGCTGTGAGGAATTCTTTGTGAGTGTAAAGGTTTGTGTGTTTCTCTTTCTCTCTCTGAGTTTCACCTTGTATCCTTGGATGAGTCCATTCTGGGTCTCGAGGGGGGGAGTGTCCCAAGTCACTTCCAGGATAGAAGGAGACACAGCAGAGACTCTGATAGACTGGGGGGCAACCGAAGGAGCTGCAGAGGGTGAGGGGTTACATAACGTTAGATGGTTACTCTGTCTGTGTCTGCGTGTGTGTGTGTTGCTTGGTGTTAGCAGAGGGAAACAGGGAAGTTTCTACCATCCAATTAGAAGAGGCCCAAGGCAGCAGCACCCTGTTACTCTACTGTACCGCACATGAACACAGCAGTGTGCAACAGAAAACACCATATCACCCCATTTCATCATCCCCCCTCAGTCATTTTTTCCTCCCCCTGCTTATCCTCACCTCTCACTCCACTGCATGTGATAAGTATCGCCTACTAAACCCTACACACACACACACACACACACACACACACACACACACACACACACACACACACACACACACACACACACACACACACAGAGTCTGAATATGAAAGCAGCATTGGTGTGGTGGAGTGTGAGATTGTGGGAGACACTGACAAAATGTGTGGGAGTGACTCTCATAATGTGCATATTTGTTCACTTGTACTCTGGCTTGTGTGTTTGTGGCTCCTATGAGTTTTGTGGTGTGTGTGTCAGAGAGAGAGAGAGAGAGATACAGTATATTTGCACTCCTTTCTGTCTAATGGATCCATGGTTTGCCTCCCTGGTGAAAGTTAAACAGGGGTAAACAGGGGTTGGGCCATCACCACAAAACAGATGACCTTGCACAGCTCTTGAATATATTTAAAAGTGTGCCTACACACACACACACACACACACACACACACACACAAACACACGCGCACACACACACCCTATTAGAAACACCACCGAGCCTCTCAAAGGCGATGTCACTCAAGGCTCAATGAGTACAAGACAGGAGGCTCGGACAGGACAAAGCAGGTGAGAGGAAAGAATGAAAGCGAGGAGAGCAGAAGACAAGAGGACAATTACAGAGACAAATCAGACACAAGAGACACACGCAACACGACCACACCTTCTCTAATTTACCTGCCAGATCTACAACCTTCAACCGTATCTTCATCAGTGACGAATGACAACATGTCATCGCACACATCTCCATGACAACTGAGTCAACTTGGTCCTGTGATAAGGACTGTGTGCTAAGTGTTGAAAGCTCTAGAAAAGAGCATGTCAGTAGATCTTGATTGGAGAAAATTTTTTTTCTAAGTATTCTTTCCACGGTCAAGGATCATGTTTCATGTGTAAGAGTAACATGCTGAGAAGGAAATGTAAATTAGAAGATGAAGGGAGTATAAACTAAGGAAAGGAGAGGGCTAGTGTGAGGATCTTTATACCCCGGGGTAACTGATGTAAGAAGTGCAATAGTCTAAAGATTCAGACCAAATATTCCATTATGAAACCAAAACACAACCCGCTAACAAAGCCTAATACATGAAAGCAGATGCTAATAAACCATATTGATTCATACTGAGACTGTTGCAGGAGTGTAAGTGTTAAGAATAAAGCTGAAATGACGACCAACCCGACTTACCTGCCTCTCCAACTGATACCTCCACGGGGGTGGAGGGTGGGCTCTCTCCCACGATATTGTAGCTCGTCATAACAATTTGGTAGCGCTTGAACTTCTTGAGTTCTACGAGGAAATCACAACACTGTGAGCAATCATTGGCCGTTGCTGTTGCCACTTATGTTCTTAAAACAAAAGCTGGATGCTCATCAAACCAGTCAAAAAAAAAAAGAAAAAAAGAAAACGTAGAACATAAAACACAACTTTATTTCCCAGTTCCCTCTTTCAGCACTTACGTGTCAACTCAAACTCTGTTAGTGAGGAACTGCTGACTGTCTTGAAGGTGCTCTTGGCTTTGAAAGAGTGAGAGAAAGATGGATGGGAAGGCAATCAATAAATGTTTTGAAGTTCAAAAATAAACGGTACTATTATAATGCCCTTCAATAAAATGGCTACATTTAAGGAAGAAAATGTTAGCTAGATTTCATGTTTCAAGCACCTTTTCAGACTTGATGGCTGTTTGACAGATATAAAAACTGTCCATGTGCCAATATGGTGGATGCTGGCGGTCCACAATGAAACAGTTCAGGCTGGAGAGCGCTTCATAGGATATGACGATTTCAGCGTTAAAATCCACTTTATTTGGTCTCACTGAAAGCAACTGTATTCTTCTTGGAAATTGCAGATCTCTACAAGATATCTTTTCAAACAGGCTATAAAATGGGCCACATTACTTACGGGGCCTTCAGGTGAACACTCCAGAATGACTGTCAGAAATCCGCTATACTGCACACATGGCTAATGAAGTTAATGCTGCAAGGATAAATTTGTGACTGACATGTTTAAAAGTAGTATTGTTACTTTACCTATTAATCCGTGATGAAAGTACTTAACTTACCTTTCCGTTACAATTCACAAAATTAGCATTTATGCCCTTTGTCGTCAAAAATTCTGACTGCACGTGCACTGCCCTGTTAATCTGAGCCTTCATCCAAATTTCGTATTTGCCTGTCTGGAGCTCACAAATATGTTTTTTCCCCTCCTGTTGTACATCTTTGTGGCTCCACAATATAGAAAGAGCCAGCTACGCATATTTAGCTTGGAGCTAATGACTACTGATGGCTAACAACACCTTCAAAAACAAAACAGTTTACAGTCTCCTAAGTGGATGTTTTCTTTTGCTGGTGATCTTAGCCAAGGTTTCGGACTGGCAGTTCGTTTTCCCGGAAGATAAATTCAAAACAGCTGTAAGCTTGATAAAAGGAAACATTTCAGAAATCACCAAAACTATTTTCTTGTTTGTGTGTGTGGTCATGGTGCAGGCTTAACAGGCTTGTTGGGACAAATCAACAGCCTGATCTTACAGTTTCCTTCCCACATTTACAAAATACTTGGGCTAAACTAAACTGCAACATAAGAAGCTTTTATATTTGAGTTTGTCTCATATGGATCATTAATTGGTAAAGATGCTGACATTTTGTCTACGAAATGCAGCTTCAGCCTCAGTGTTTTAGTGCAATATATGTAGCAATCAATCAAATGCACATTTACGACCCTCCAGGCTTTTAAACATTAACAACCCTTTATACGCTGTCAAGAGAAAAACAAAGACAGAGTTTTCAAGCTAGTTTGCTATAATCAACAAATGACACAGTTGTCATTTTAAATGTGTGTCTAAAAGGTGATTGCCTCAAAAACTAATCAAGAAGTAAATTGTCGTAAATGATCAGTGCTTAAATGAAGAACAGGAACAGCAAGACCAGGAACATGAAAGTTACCTGGAGTGAACAATCAATTCAATTAGTAGTGGTTGGACTCACTTGTAATCAGGGCACTTGTGGTGTTGTTTTTAGTTGCCTGGACTTCTGTTTCAGCGACAGAGGAGATGTTTGCCGGGAGCTCTCTGTAGTACAGCCGGTATCCAGTCAGCACCCCATTGATACCGTCGTCACTGGGACGCTGGCAACACGCCAATAAGCAAACACAGCACACACGAAGACGTATTAGTAATTAATTCATCCGGAAGAAATGTCAGGGCTTGTGAGAATACTGCTCATTTCCACTGTCCTGGGGGTGGTGAGGTGTACTGAGGGCAGGACAATGACAGGCTGGCTGAGCAGTAGATAAGTTTTATCAGCAGACTCCTCTTTTAAAGGCCTGGTGGGTTGTATGGCTGTAACCCCCACAAGCGAATTGATGCTTCAGTGGATGGTAAAAGATGAGGAAATTACTGATGACTTTGTTTTTCATAGCCTCCGTCTGCTTTTCCATAAGGCTCGAAGGAGAGGAGACATTTCCAAAGAGCAAGAGGGAGTCAGTGAAGCAGTCAGGCTGTATTTACTGTCTATTCACATATCACTGTTGCTCTAAGCCACCTTCGCTGCTCCCCTCTCTATTTTATCCTTTGTTGTTGGACATTGGTGAAGTTTGTCTCTCTCGCCCTCCAACATCTCTCCTGCTGATGTATCTGCATTAAAGCGTATTTCTCACCCTGGACGTCTATCCCTCTTGTGTGCCTGTCCATCCCCTGTGCTGCCTTCCAACGTTTCAATAAATAATGATAATTGCATCCAGTGCAAACAAACATCCGGAGAATCTCTGCAGGGATTTTACTCTCCATGCGAGTGATTATCCTGCACTTGGACTGAAGTTTTTGTTGTGGATCTGACGTGTCTGAAGCATGTCAGAGTGATGATGATAGCCGATACCTTCCACTGCACCAGGACTGAGGTAGTGGTTGATGGTTTGACGGAGAGGATCACTGGAGGCTCATCAGGAACTAAGCAGAAAAGAAACAGAAGAACATAGTGAGGAGGAGAAAAAAAAAAAAAACTCAACAAAAACAGACTCGCATTTTCACAGAAAAAAAAAAAAGCCAAATATTTTCCATCCTTTGCTCTATCTGAGTCCAGCCTCTTACCATCCTGCAGAGTTGTAACAGCCTCTGTCTCTTTACTGAGAACGCTGTCTCCTACATCATTAGTGGCCAACATCCGGAGCTTGTATGACGTGAAGGGCTTCAGCCTAGACAAACACACACACACACACACACACACGCACCGATGTTCAGACATATGTTCTTCTTCTACAGGGTTCAGTCACAGTAGCCACAGTGTGGGACTGAAATAATTCTGAATGAAGATTCCAACTTGACTGTTAACTTGACTAATATTTCACTGAGGAACAGACATTGAAAGGTTCCAGCCTATTCCATGTTTACATGACACATTTTTACTCTGATTATGAGTGGAATATCTGGGTCCATGTAAACTCAGCTTCTGTAACTGTTTCATAAAGCAAGTTACTAAAGATTTCCCACCAAAGAGCATGAATACGCATTAATTTCCTTTTAAACAATCTGTCTCCTTCCTTATAAAACGTTGCTCAAGATGTTTTAAGGGAAGTCTTAAAATCAATTCCTGTGTTCAGTTTGGCTTGTGGCCTTTTTCTTCTCCTCTCAGAACAAACACCTGCAGTGTTCCTTTCACACACTCTTCTGTTCCGTTCCCCATTCGCACCAGTGATAAAACCAATAAACACAAGCCCACCCTTTAACCACAGCCTCTCTGAAGGTGCTGTGTGTATGTCTGGATAAGATAACTCACTATGACATTGTTGTAATGTTTCTAATTCAAGCTGTACGATTAATCTCTTTCAGGCATCAGAAATTATAGTGAAGAGGACACACATCTTAGATGTGGATTAAACCAGTTTCGGATGACACAAGCACCCAGGCTGCCGTCCACAGAACAAGAGTCCAGGCCAGACTTCAGCGCTTTGTGTGAACCTGTTCATTAAAATGTTGCTCTACAACACCACAAGTAGTGCAAAAACTCCTTTGGGTACCTTTAACAGTCTAGGAATAACTACTCCTGCAACGTTTCCCCTTCTCTCAGACGTGTTTTGCTCTTCCAGTGGCCTCTTAAGAGCAGACGGGGTCTTGAATAATAATTATCTTAGACATTTCCTAATTGCCTCCACAGGTTTTTTTTTTTTTTTTTGTTAACAGCCATACAACCACAAAATCTTATCTGCATTTCTCCTCTGTGCAAGGTGAACACATTAATAAGCACAGATAACAACTTACATCAGTCATTTTGATAAAAAGATTTACTCTACATGCACTTATAATCAGGCCTATGGGCATTCACCATTGTTATAGTGACTAGCTGAACAAGCGTGAAATATGATGCCTTGTAGAAAGCTAATACTTTGAATTTATCCTCCAATAAACTTTCCTGTGCACACAGTTGGAAATTGGTCACTTTTTACAGTTGGCAACGAGAGCAGCAACCACCCCCCCCCCCCGATATTTTAAATTAATCTAACGTGTCATCAGTGCTGTGAGATCACATTGTAATTTACTAACATGCAACAGAAACTCATTTCCTCCTGGTACATCTACCTGTAAGATCCTTCTCCAGACATTATGGTCCCTGAGAGACGTCAGAGGACCAGCTAGAAATTCAGCTGGCAACAGGAGGACTGCTCATGTGTCTTCTTGTATAATAATGAGACGGGCCCAATAAGGCAAAAGAAAAGGCCCTATGGGGTTGTGGGTATTGTAGGAATAGAACATCAAAGGCATCAAGCTCAAAGAGGGTGGTGTACCAACAGCACACTGGGAGAATGTTAAGGACAGTGTTTGAAAGTGTGTATGTGTCTGTACATCAGCCTGGGGACCTCCATGTTTTGGTTCCAAAGATGTCTCGGTGGAAAACAACAATTAAGGATGGCTAACCAGTACGTACGAGTGTGAGCATGAAAAGATGTAAACTAATTCCTCTATCCGGTGATGTCATGAAAGCATTCAGTGACAGGATGGGCAAGAAAACTACAGCAAAACAACAACAGCGCGATCGTGGCAGATCGACGCTCCCCGAGGCCGGCTGTGCAGACACGCTGAGAGAACACTCGCAGACAAACAGTCACGGAGTGGAAGACACATGTGGGAGCACACAGCACACGCTAGAGGAGCCTCATCATACTCCTGCTTCTCAGGCTGCTGGGGATGTTGGAGTAGCCATCCATCCTGACCACCATCACCAGCTGCCATCATACCCATCTCACCAGGGAGGAGAGGATGGAGGGATGGAAAAGGAAGAGACGCAAAAGGGAATGAAGTGCTCTTCAACAGAGTGAATGAAAGTGATACTTGCGGATGAACGAGGGAGAAAGCTTTGAGGTTGATGGAGGGATGGATGGAGGGATGAGGGAGTAGTGTGAATTCTGAAGGTAAAAGTGGGTGCATGATGGAAAAACAACACAAACTTGAAAGCACAAAGGTAGAGTGAGAAAATGGTAATAAGAGACAGAGAGCACTTCCTGCTGAGCCGGTGTTATTAGGTGACTGAAATGTCTGCTGTGATTATGATTACTCTGCTCTCCCTGGTGGCTTCTACTTTTATTTATTTGTGATTCACTCAGCATAACTTTTTCTGTGCTCAAAGTTCTAAATCATTTTTCTGATTCTTTGTTGTTTTATTTGAGAATTTACCACAGCCCCCCCCCCCCCCCCCCCGTCTCCCCCGGGATGCATAAACATTACAAGGTTTTTTTACAGACTGTCCAACATGGTATAAACAACATTTCCCTGTACGGGTGCTGTAAAGACAAAACAGGGATGCAGGTTTATTATCCTACATGGCCTTCACTAACCCCCCCCCCCCCCCCCACTACTGCCTGCAAGCCTTTCTGTCCTAACACAGCACAGATGCGGCAATAACAGTGATGGCAGATTCACAATTCAAAGTTATTTCTGAAACAATAGGCCCTTGTTTTCACTCAGCAGTAAACAAAGGCATGCCTCTGTTTTCGAGCAGGACACTGTCAGTTCTGCTATTTTGCTGGCTACCACTGCCACCACGGCTTGCATATTTTAGCAGCTCTAGCGACAGCTAGCTGAGGCTAAAGCTACATGAGAAGTGAGTTCGTAACTGGACGGTTGCCAGTTCAATCCCCAGACTGACAAGATGAACTTGAGTGAGAGGAGTGAGGGGGAAACACAATCCTCTTTTGCTGCTTCAATTACACAAAATGAGACGCTAGCAGCTACAGTTTATGTTGATTAAAAATGTGTAAGTAACTTTTAGCATCTCAACAGGTTTTCTGCACGAGCACTAACTGAAACATTTTTGGAAACTTGATGCTCTCCTGGTTTGACTGGGGGTGTTGCAGTGTAAACGTCAACATGGGAGAATCCACCTCAAGCTTCTACACAGTCAGAAAAATACTGTTGAACACTGTGACCTTGCAAAGCTCAATAGCAAATCCTAGACCCTACACACTCCCTGTGTGGACTAGTATATGAGTGCTACGATAGCAGGTGGAGAAATCAATGCCTCAGTGTGTGTGACATTAAATATGCATGTGTGTGTACCTTTCAACAGTCCAGGCAGTCACATTGTGCGGGATGTCAGCAGTATGTGTGGTCCAGTCCCCGTTTGGCAGCTCCTTAATTTGCAGGGTGAAGTATCTCAGGGGGGAGGAGCCTGAGCTGCCAGTCACCCAGTGGAGGCAGAGTTGGCGAGATTCCACCCCATCCTGGGGGACAGACAACTTCCTGGGTGGCTGGGGACGCTCTGAGGACGTAGCGTGGTGGTTGAAAGACACAAGAGGAGAGATAAGAGAAGATGAGAAGGTAGAAAAAGCGGTGTGACATAGACAGGAAGAGGGGACTTGAAGGAGAAGTGTCTCCTACACCTTATCTCTAATTATAAGATAAATATATGCTACATCAAAGTTTTCATTTTCTCCTCCTATAAAACACTTCTTAGGCTGCATCTTGCACTTATTGGCAGATATCTTCCTCCTGACGTTAACAGCTCGGCGCTGCCATGTCCATGTCACACAAACCAGTCAGATAATGATGTGACGTTTTTGCGACCCCCGAGTGACCAAAATGGTTCAACACTAATTGCCTCTGATATACAGACATAGCTTCAGGGTTCCTTGGCAAAGATGTTCCAAGTCTGCAGAAAGAGAGGACGGATCTTTACATTCCTCAAAAGATCTCTCTGCTTTTGCTGCAGAAATCTGGCTTTCGATTTGATTTGTCGACTGATGGCCACATGATACAAAGCGTGTAATTCACATCGCTTTCACACTCATCACAGCATCAACGCCACTCTAGCCCTCAGTATGGAAGCATTTCCATTCCCTTTGTTTCTCCAATGCCTTATGAATTCTTCGTTTTCTTTCATTTGCCATCTGCCTGTGGTGTCATATATATTTAAACGGACGGTCTGAAAGAAAATGTCCATAATCTTGAACCACAAGTGATAAACAACATGAAATACATGAATGTGGCAGCCAACAGTTATGCCATATGTACCCCTGTCTGACTGTTACATCCATGTTTAAATGAAACAAGAAATCTAATGGCTGCAGCATCAGAGAGAAAATTTTGCAACAGGTTGCTAGGGTGTGTGTATGTGAGAGAGAGAGAGAGAGAGAGAGCGCGTGAGTGTGTATTTGTCTGAGTATTTGCTATTCAATTAGACGATGAAAGATGGCTCTGAGACTTGGTATCTTTCTACAACCATGTTGGCAGTTGCAGTGTGATTAGATTAGAAGACACACGCACGCACGCGAACGCACACGCATACACACAGATTAACACAAACACAAACGGTTGGGGGGCATAACTGTTTAATTTCAGGGGCATCAGGTTATTGATTACGTCTAGCAATAAAAGCATTATCGATTCCCTCTGAGGTTTAATTAATCTGCACTTATGTTCTCAAACATACGCACACGCATGGTCTCTCCAACACACACACACACACACACACACACACACACACACACACACACACACACACACACACACAGGTTTGCCTTCCTTCATCCATCCTTATCAGAAGTAATTAAGTCAAATCTGTTTGGCTCCCTTCTTCCCTCTTGCCCTTATTCTTCAGTCCCTTCAAGATTTGATTATTCTCTCTTTTGTTTGCGTGATACCATCTGTGTCTCTCTGTCTGTTCTGGTTCCATTCCTCGGTTAAGATCATGTTCTGATAATAAACTCATAATTGTCAGAACCAGAGCTGCCCTTTCAGCACTTAACTGTTTACTGCAAAAAGCAAGGCAGAGGAAAGGAGGGGACTGCAGAAGGGAGGAGAGAGAATATGAGACATTGACCGGGTAAAACAGGATGAGACAGACGGAGAGCAGATTGGAATGGTGCAGTCACTGCGCTGGGAGGAATGTGTTCTTATAAATACGCTTTGTTGCCAATTACCTTATCAATTATCACCCTGTTGGAGACAAACATCAGCATAGAGAAGCCTCTCTAGAGGGAGAAGTGGTGTCTGTCACGTTGCTTTGCACACAATTTCACCATCAAAAGACCAATTTACTTTTTCTAGGGATTAATTTAAGTCTTTTCAGCATCATCAGAAAGAATTTTTGATCTGGCTTTTCTGTCTGTCTCACACTAAGAAAAGGCCATTATGTTACTGAAGTGGAACAGCGAGCCACTGAATTGTAAACCTGAACCCAGACAGTGATGCTGCCAATCGTATATGTGTCATTAAAATGCGCTACACATGCGGTTAGCCCAGAATATCTGACATCACAACGCCATGTTTTCATGAAAAAAATCAATTAACTGCCTGTCAATAGAAGGAGATTTCTAGACTTTCAGCACTGAACAGCTGGCACCAGAAGTCAATTCAGTGATGGATTTTGGTTTGTTGATGCAACTGAAATCCCTCAAAAATATCAACGCAAGCTGTAGTATTTTGGGTCCAGTTAATGTTAGCATTGGCCGCTGACAGCCCAACATCAGAAACACTGTAACTCCATCTTGAAAAGGATATTTTCCGTGAGTGCGAACGCTTTTTCTTAGCTTGGCTCAAATCAAAAGACCAGCTGTCAGTTAAACTAGATGTTACTAGAACTAGATGTCAATGTTCTTTTTTTAAGGAATGAAAAACTTGTAGAGAACAAGGCTGTCTCCAAAAGCTTTGGCATAACTATGGGTAAACAATACACAACACACATCCAAAATGCCATCAATGTTAATTTATCTCTCATTATTTTGATGGTAAAAATCCAGTCTTTATCAAAATCAGATTCCTGACGTTTGCTCACACTAGCAACCAACACGTCCCTGTCATCGTCTGTCAGTTTGTCACCGTCTCCTGTGATTATGCTCTCCAAAGTACATCTGGCCCTCAGCGTTAAACTGGTGATGCCATCGACTGTCGGAATTAGATCAAGGAAATGTCCTGGAATAGGAAAATGCCATAATTGCAGAGTGCTGCTAGGACTATGGATTTGGTTCGGGATCTATTTATTGCTTTCAGATCTTGTTTTCTGGCCTGTGCTCACTCTTCCCAACCACTGGCATTTCAACACACGGCCAATTTAATTTTCTTTCTCACCTACTAACTGCAGATTTCACCCGCCCACAACAGAGCATGCTGCTATGAGAAAGAAACCAGTGTAACGACAGTTTATGAGAAATATAGTCCTTGCTGTCTCAGTCAATCAGTCAGGACATTCTCATTCTCTCTCTAATAACCAGCATCTTTTTTAATGTTAATCTAATAGCTGAGCTTCCTCTTTTTAACTGACTGCTATTGAATAGATGGACTGTCATGATTTGCAGGATGCCTGAATTCGATTTGTTTGGTTTTTTTTGTTCACTTTTCTCTTAGCAGCTATTCATGCAGCAGGTTTATAAATGCCATTTTGTTCTGTACGTATGTGAAATGTAATGGAAAAGGTCATCATTTTTATTATATGCTGATGTTTGGTGGCACATTATGATGCATCAACATGTTGATCAGAAGCCCAGTGGTTAAAGCTCCTTTTATCTCAGCAGGGATGTCCCATCAACCAAAAGTCATTGCACCTCTACAAAGAGCTGTAGAGATAATAAATGTTGATCAACTTAACCTTTCCAGGCTCTTCCTTCATAAGCAATCAATCTATGAACAGAAATGACCTAGCAGCCTAACAATTTACTAAATATATTCCTGCTCTCAAGTGGTCTCATTCCAAATGAACCCTAGTGAGGTTTGGGAAGGTCGGACGAGAGGCGGGGTTCACCCTGGACGGGTCGCCAGTCCAGACAGACAACCATTCACACTCACAGTCACATCTACAGTCAATTTAGAGTCTGGATTAACCTCGTCTCCTCTGGAGTCCTTTGGACTGTGGGAGGAAGCTGGAGTACCAGAGAGAACCCACACAGGAACAGGGAGAACATGGAGACTCACACAGAAAGATCCTGTGCTGGAGCCAGGGCTTGAACCCGGAACCTTCTTGCTGTGAGGCCGCAGTGCTGACCACTGCACCACCGTGCCGCTCTTCTCTAAAGTTCAGCTTCAGTCAATATAAGATCGTAGGACTCAAAGCGAGTGATCACTGAGCAGATCTTCCAAATTCCATCTTTTTTTTGTGTGTCCATCTCTATTTGCGTTTCAGCTGACATGATTTCCTTGCAGAGCCAAATTAGAAAGTAACAAAAAGTTTTAAATTTGTCCTAAAAATGAAGTTCTGAAAGGTCAAACTCATTTTACCTCCCTCCTACCAACATACATCCGTAACCTTTTGAGTTGTTCTCCTAAACCAACTCCCGTGATCACATTTCCTCATAGATGAAGGTTATAGCCAATAAATAAACCTCAATACTTTATAACAATAAGACTTGAAAAAAATCTGAGCCCATCCTTTTAATATAGAAGAAAGAAAAAAAATGACAAAAGCCAAACAACATAATTAAGGTGGGCTCAGGTAATTAACTTGAGCTGACGAAAATTTGAAATGAGCAACATGAATCAAGCCATTCCTACTTAAAGTGATTAATTTGAATATTTCATAATGATCTTATTTATCATTTGAATTAAACATGAAACCATTATAGCTCATTACCTTGCTATGCTATGAGTTCAACATTAGATGAACAAATGCAAGCTTTTGAGACTTCCACTCCCCTGATGATTGTTCAACTGTTCCCACTCTTACATGTCAAGGGTTTGATGCTGGTTCTATGACTTTCTGAAAGCAATACTTGATCGTGTCAATGCACATGGGGCAAGCACTTCTCACAATTTCATAACAATACATTCTCTTCAGGATTTATTCAGGCCCAGTGACTCCCGTATTTCAGTAATAGTGGTTGTCTGAACGGCAGCAGGCACAGTGTAAATTTACCTCTACGTTCAGTGGTCACAACTAGAGCGTCCTGCTCTTTTCCCCAGCCTATGGCCGTGCGGGCAGTAAGTCGGAACACGTATGTCTGCTCAGGGGAGAGTCCTGTGACGGTGAACTGGCGCCCGTTGGAACCGACTTCCACTGTGGTCCAGCGCAGAGGGTCCCTGCTTTCCCGGCGGTAGGAGATTTGGTATCCTGGGGGGGGGGGGGGGGCAGAGGGAGATGAAAGACAGTTGAAACTTCGTAGAAGTCTTTAATTTGTGTGTTTTTGTGCCCTACTTTAGATTACAGAGCCCACAGGAATCAGACAAAGCACAAACAAACATACTTTCCTGCAGCTCCTCAAACTTCTCGTAGCTTTTTACATTTTTTTTTTTTTAACAGAGATCTGATCCATTAGTTTCTTTCATTTTTCTACCTGTGTACTTACGGTGGCCTTGGCCTCTCTATTTCTCAAGAATATACACAAAACTACTGCAGAAATCATTATTCTGACATTTAATACCAGTACAGCACACAGCGATGCACACATGCTGACAGATACACACACATTATACAACAACTCTGCCTTCCCCTTGGCTGTGACTCACTCTGCTTCTCTGTCTCATGTGCAGTAGGCCATGTAATAACACACTCACGTACACACACACACACACACACAACCAGACACACACTCAAATCATTGAGCCCCGACCAAGCTTTCCACAGGCCAGTGGCCACTCACAAAGGCTCTCAATATGAAGATTGTATTGTACACCGAACACACACAAACACATCACACAAACACAGCGTGAAGAGGTGATTGGTTCACTGTGAACTGTCAGGATGATAATCTGCTGAGAGGCATCTAATCTGGTTGTGCTGGTGATAATCTTGTCAGATAGTCTGATTGTATGTTAATGTGAAATCAGAGTGTGGAAGATTATTGGATAACAGCGCGATCACAAATCCTCCAGCATGGTTACAACTGGGTCATCGCACAGTATTAGGTGCTGTACTGAATAATATTAGGACCCCCCGCCATGAGACACAGGACGCTAAATCTCTGTTACAAAGTGACAATGTCATTTTAAATGCCCTTGTTAAGTTTTTCCACAGAAAATGTAACATGGACCCAGTATTTCAAACTGCCTCATGCTGTAGCTTAAGGCATTCAAAATGTGCATCTGCAGCTCGATGCTCAATGGATTTCCCTCCCCTTATGTGGTTCTGGATGCTCCTGACTAAGTTCATTTTTCGCACAGTAACTTAACTTTACCACAAAGTATTCAAAGAGCACACAGCAACCGCAAGTTCTCCGTGTCTCAGCACCCGCGACGGCTGATTCTCTGTGTGTTTTGCCACCTCTACGGGCTCTGAGCAGAGGGGATAAAGGCCTGGCCAAGTGAAGGCCAGGTGTTGCTCACTGAGGCTTACAACTTTTAACATCTAGCCTTTGTTGCAGCCGCTTTTTGTCCGACTTGCAGAAAAAAAAAAAACTTTAATAAAAACAGTATGAGTTCTACTTTGTCTTGAATTTTTGGACATTCCTCATGTTTGCTCCGCTATAGCTTACATCGCCATTTCTGTTGCAGCTGTGAGTGGATTGCTTGGATGCGCACGTCTCTGGTGTGCATTTACCTGGTGGTGACGAGCTTTATGCCTCTTCCTCTTGTCTCTTAGTGCATTTATTCATCTCTACAAAAATTAAGAGTTAAATAATAACCACAGAGCCTTTTCCCTCCAAACCATCGCTGAGTGTTGAATAAACAAACTATGTTGACGTTGGACTTCACTTGTCCTTTAACAATCCTAATTGATTTTCCCAATATTTTGTGGTTTATTTTAATTGTTTAATGGGTTGTTTTGCATTTAATTTGTATTTAGTGAGTCCTGAAGATGCATTAATGGATGCTTTAATTGATCTAAGAATAATGATGACTTAATTTAGGTTGTTTTTTTAAAAATATATATTTTTTTCCTGCAAAATGTTCCTGGAGTCTTACTGAAAGAGGCCAGATCAGATAAAATGCAAGTTTTGACGCCGTTCAATTAAAGCAGCACTGATTACTTTTCCAACATGAAATTGCAAATCGAACTGTAAACATAAGATTATAAGATTAGTGTATTATTATCCTCTTAATAATGGAATAATTTCACAACTGTATTTATATATCTGGCAGAGACACAGAAACATTATCATCATTTATCATGCATATCATGACACACACGCGCGCACGTGTATATATATATATATATATATATATATATATATATATATACATATACATTCATTGTGTGTATAATTATATATTATGTGTGTATACATACATTTATACACAGAATAAAAGAATGTGTTATCAATGAATACTTTTACAAATACATTAAGTTTTTTTTTATTAATTATAGCAATGAATGATGAACACTTCATACACAATCATTTAAACCCTGTTTTAAGTCTCTGGAGGGTAAATGTGGCTCTTGGCTACATTAACCTGCCCCTCACTAACTTTGTCTTCTTATTTATGCTGTGCAGGTAGAATACACTACATTTATTTGTTTTGCGTTTGCTGCGAGTCTTAATTTAAGGGATAGTTTTTATGGACTACAAAGAAATAACCTTGCAGTTACAGAGAACATTAGAAGTCTGCAACGAATGAAGAGCATGACCATATGCTTCCTAAGTAAATCTAATCACTTGTAGGCAAAGTAAAAAGCATTGCTTTAGGTAAACTTCATTAACCGTGTATTTCTCAATAGCGAGGCAGTCAAACTGATAACAGAACAACAAATAAATACGCCTTTAAAAGCCTTGAATGAAACTTCCCCAAAAATATATGTGCAGTCTGATATGGAAGACTTCCAGTATCCACAAAGGAAGACACTTTTTCAATCCCATCTGTCTACTTGTCTGTCCGTCCATCAGGACCATTACACAAAAACTACCAGGCTGATTTCCACAGAAGCTGGTGGATTGGTGCAGCCCGGCCATGACAGATCAATGACATTTTGGGGCCGATCGGCACGTTTATTGGAGGAGCAGGGTGACGGACGCTTCAACAGGTGTCCGTTTAACTTCTGTCGTCTCTTCGAAGTGCCCAGATATTACATGGGTGATTATTTTTTACTGTCCTCTGAGAGCCTTCTGTTCCGAACTTAGCTGAAGTGTGTGAGACTTCTTTCGTGGGACTAATGATATTGTGCAAGCAATACAATATCAACAAACACCTTCATTCAAATTCGTCTTTAAATGTTTTTATTTGTTTTGTCTTTTTTTTTTTTTTTGGCAAATGTGTGGAGTGTGAACCAGACAGTTACTGGCAGTTACCATTCTTCATGATATTATCATGCGTATCCTCCAGTAAATAGCAGAGTACCTTTTTTTTCCCGTGTGTCCAAACTACATATTCAAGACCTGTTAGTGGTACGAGGATGAAGTCTCGCTGGGATGTTTAAGGGCAGGTGGTTGCATATTCATTGAGAAGTTGCTTAGAAACACAAATGCCCTTCTGCCTTATGCCAAATGAGATTGATAGACACCTTCCATGACATTGTTCTCCTCTGCCCACCTTCTGTGTCAGTGTCCCAGGGGTTGAGAACCAGAGGAGAAATGAGGCGATAATGAGCATTAAAGATACGGGACACTACAGTTATTTACACTTTCATAAACACGCACAGACATAACCACACAATCATCATAAACACCACACACTTAGCAGGGACACAGCATGACCGCTTCTATGTGTGTGTGAGAGATCAAGAGAGATTTGCCCTCCCTCTCATCCTTTTGTCACAAAACGGTGTTGCACTAAATGTCTTCCAGCTTACAATACAGTGACACACCATTCATTGTCCTGCTGGACAATGTGCCCTGCCCCCTACTGAGAGGAGAAATACTTCTCCTCTATCTAAACACACACACACACACGCACACACACACACACACGCACACGGCGCCTCTCTTCTCACCTTCATGCATCTCCTGTCTGTTGTCTCTCCCCTTCGATATCCCTCTCTCTTGTACTTCACTTCTCTTTCTTTCTATTAATCTGTTCTATTTGATTCATTCTGCGCTCTGCAATTTTCACTCTGAGAAACAAGTGATATGTGCAGATCTCAGTTTGTATTTATATCTATACATGCTGCTATGTATGCATTAGGAAAGGTGTCTTGCTTCAGCAGTTATAATAGCTTTTTTCCAGAATACAAGCTTGATGACTGACACTCAGACACACTCGTATGTGCACACACGGACACGAACATAAACACAGAGAAACCTTGGCATTGAACAGTAGAGAGAGCTAACCCTTGTTTGAAAGCTAAAAACAGAATCAGCTCTTTTACATTTTACAACTTCTGCTTCCTTCCCTTCAAAGATCACAGCGAGCTGCAAACTCATTCCCTTTGTAAGCAGAGGCCTGTCCTCCAGCAACTCCAAATAAATCTCCTGTCACTACAAAAGGAAAACTCTTGATTATGATTCAAATGTTGCCCTCAAAAGTTTCCCCTCTTGTGTGCGTGGGTGTGAGTGTGTGTGTGGGTGTGAATGTGTGTGTGTGTGTGTGTTTGTCTTTTGTACCTAATATGATGCCATTTGGCTTTGTGGGAGGCTGCCAGACCACCCTCACTGATGATAGTCGAACCTCTGGAAACACCATCCTGACTGGAGGTCCTGGGACTGCAGAGGAAAAGAGAGACTTGAGTTGGTAGCACACTGAACTGATAATATACACAGAGCAACAGTGAAAACACACAAGTACTACTTCATTACTATAATGGGAGATGGAGTATCTCAACATCAAGCACCTCGTTCTGAGTAAGAGGCATTAAGCTTTACAGCGTATATGCACTTTGTATGATTTACACGCGCACACACACACACACACACACACACACCCTCACTTTGCTCCTGATCAAAGTCACACAGCACCACATAAACGTCTATGTGAATGTGTGTCCAGAATGTGAATGACAGACAGGATGGAGGTTCATACTACATTGGAAGACGTGACTTCCCAGTTGTTGTTTGATCCTGAAATGAGAAAAACTTTTCAAATCTAACAATGTTTGATGGAGTGTGTGTACGTAAGCCATTCTGTGTATGAGTGTGTGTGTGTGTGTGTCTGTGTCCTAGTGCTTCTGTTTTATTATTCAAAAAGAGCAGAGTAGGTTAGTGGAATCCTCAAAAAAAATCTGCCATGGTGCCTTGATGTCTGTATGTCTTGAGATGGTACACACAAATACACTCCTTTCACAATTGTTGCATATAAAATCTCATACTGTGCACTGCATGTAGTATTTTTGGCATATTTTTGTGTGAATAAACAGTAATAAGTACCGTACGTATATATGTCTCACATCGTTTCATAAAAGTTTCTTTGCTGGTTGGAGTTGCGCAGCTCAAAAATAAAGCAAAAACTTATATTTGGACTTCAGTGGAACCGTTATTGATGTTACGCCTTAGTTGCTGTGCACCACTCTGTTATGCTACCGTCATCACTACTGCATTGGATTGTGGGATATTTTTGCCTGCATCAGTATCCAGTGCTTTCATATCCTAGAGTTTCCCAGGAAATAGCATGCAGTGTTTCACACTAACACTCCTGGCATTCGATCACTTTTTCTGTATCAATTAACATGCTAGCATGCTAGTATGGAATTTGACACAGAAAAAAAGTCTGTGCTCCATGTTTTGCCTGAACTTGGTGGGTAATCAGGGAGGTGAAGGAGCGACAGGCTGATGGCTGTGCTGACAGCTGTGGTCTAAAGAGGTGAGAATAGTCACAGAGGTGAGAAATGCTGGATAGAAAGGTCAGCCTGAGGAAGAGCAGGATCCTACCATCTTCTTTGGTTCGGAGAAGTAGAGGGTGGCTGGGAGGGCCGTCACCCATCCGTGTGTACGCCAGCACCTGCAGCATGTACATTGTGTACTTCTGGAGAGCTCCGAGAAGCAGCGACGAGCTCCCCTCGCCTTCCACCACCTGAACCATGGGAGGACCCTCCGAGTCCTTCTGAATGTACATCACCTGGACACACACAGACCCAAACATGTCAACACTGGCAGGTGCAGCCTGTCCTCTTCTGACATGTCCGTAGGTCCAGAAGAGCGAGGCACGGTAGCTATTATCTGTGCCTGAAATGTACTGGACGCTAACTTGAAGCTGTGTTTGATTAACTGTGTTTAAATCAAAACATTCATGAAAAAAAAGTGGAAATCGAGAGTCAATCAGGAGCTTTGTACATTTCTGAATATCTCCCTTTATTTATCCCTGGCAATGCATTTTAATGATGTTTATCTTGGTGTTTAATCTGTGTTTGCTTTATATGCCATCTGCAACTTGATGTTTCTTGTTTCTGCAGTGGTTCCTTGCAAAACAGGTTTACTTTTTTTTTTTTGTTGGTAACAATTAACAAGTCTGGTAGAAAGACCAGCCAGTCACTCCCCGAGTCCATCCAGACTTTAGAGCTATCTGCAGCACTCACACCAAGGCCTGCTCGCTCCAACTCAACAAGAAAATCAAATGTTACTTACACAGGCGTAAATTAGCAATTCACGTATTTTCACAAGGATTTGCCATTCATGGCAGCCGGACAGTGTTTATGGGATCGACTCAAAATTCCCTGCAGTGCTAATGTTAACTGTAATGAAGGAAGATGTTACACAGTGCGACTGTGTGACTCACTGATGTGCTTTTATCATTTTTTTTTTTTTTACAACAATGGAGGAAAATGATTTACTGAGCTCTGGCTTCAAAGACAACGCTTGTTAGTCAGAACAATTCATTGTTCATTAATTTTCATGGGATTTGTTGATATTAAGAAAACAAAAAAAACAAAACAACAACTATCACCAGACTTGCTGAAACACCTCCAAAAACGTACCAGGAAAATGATTCCAGTGCCCTCATCAGCAAACACTGTACTATCTCTGGATCCAATTTGAATATTTGTCAAGAATTACTCTTTCTTCTCTCTCAGTTTTATGTTCATGAACTCCCTGCCACACCTAAAACCATTTTGAAGACAACTGTCAGTTCCGACTTTAAATGCCTAAAAACAGAAATAGTCAGGAAGAGTGCATGATAATGGAAGGCACAGAGGAGCTGCTGCTGGCAGCCTCTTCTCATCTATTTACACGGTGGGCATTTTGCTCTGTGCGATTCTCACTGGGGCACAAGAACACACACAGTGTGTGATGTGCTTTGGGCATGGCGGATTATATGACCTGAAAGGATGGCACTGCTTTATAGTGTTCACAGTCTGTTTTTCTTCTTGTCGATGTGTGTATTTATAACACAACAACGTCTACACAAGTCAAGTTGCATTCCCTTTATTTGCTTCCTCTTAAGTCCTTCTCTGGCTGCCTTGTTCTCGAATGGAGATCAACAGCATTTCACTTTCCCATAAAACATTTTCCATGTGCTTAATCTTAGTTAAATATTCTATTTCCAGGATTTTAATGGGCGTTATATGCCACTGAACAGGGAAGAATGTTGCTAAAATACAGACAAACTGGTACATGTCTTCTCTTTATTTCAAGATCAAACAAAAAAGTGGAGTACATTATAATAAATCCCCAAGGGTTGTGCGTGGGAGCCCGCAAAAAGCAGTGTAAAAGACAGGCTGTGACTGCCAGTAAGTGGTGCACTCAGGCAAAAAATGAGTGCACACTGTATTGAACCATCAATAGTATTTATCCACCTCTTCCTTAAAGCCCTGTACATCCAAATATGTCAACGACATCCCCATCCGCAGTAATGACTTCTTCAGCTGAAGAAATACAAAAAAAAATCACAATATCAGGTTAGCGGAAGTGGATGAATTGTTGAATGTTTTTTTAGTGTGTTGCACACATGGACCAAAACCCACTCATGTAGGATCTCCAGAGCATCTTCAGATCATGCATGCAAACTACAAGACAACAATCTTCTCTGCACGACATGGCAGTTTAGGTTTCAGCAGGTTGTCTG
Organism: Aulostomus chinensis; assembly: GCF_037954235.1. Classification (NCBI taxonomy): domain Eukaryota; kingdom Metazoa; phylum Chordata; class Actinopteri; order Syngnathiformes; family Aulostomidae; genus Aulostomus; species Aulostomus chinensis. The sequence continues at coordinate 25,894,359 of NC_141327.1, read as the reverse complement.
TCTTCCCTAAATCAATAATCCAAAGGTCGATTGGTCCTTGATAAAAGCAAGATTTTTGAAAGGGTACTGAACATGAAACACTCATATGCATTTACAAACATGCCCTAAATGTACTTACTGTTACTGCTGGTTGCTTTCAAGAGCAGTTAAGTTGAAGTAACAACAAACTAGGGCAGTTACTAGTTATTACATCATATCTGTCTTGTATCAAAATTATGTGTTCAATTTCTGTGTGCATCTGTGTGAAAGGTGTGAAGGTGTTAAGGAAGCGATAATGGGCAAGTGAGAATGCCAGGGTGTGATTGCATGCGCGTGTGTGTTCTGTGCACCTTATATCCAAGTATGACGCCATTTTTCTTTGCCTGAGGGAGAGGAGACCATGTGAGCAGAATCTTGGAGGAACTCACTGCCTCAGCACTCACATTCACAGGAGATCCTGATGGAACTAGAGAATACACACACACGCACGCACGCACGCACGCACATACACACGCACAAACACACACACACACAGCTTACTCAGTGCTACTTCACACTCTGATCCAATCTTCGATTTTATCTCAATCATCTCCTCCTTCCCCTCCCTCCCTCCGTCAATCTCCCCCCTCGATGAAATAGAGGCCGAGCGCAGAGGGCAGAAAGAGGTGGCAGAAAAAGAGACTCAGGTAGAGAATCGGAGCATTTTGTTCCTCATCCATCTGTCTTCTTATGCCCTACTAATCGACCAGACAGCTCAGTGATGGGAGTTTATGTTCCTACCAGATTCTGCTGTTTGTGCTGTGACAGTGTTGCTCCATGGTCCGGGTCCAATAGAGTTGTAGGCTTGTATCTGGACTTGGTAGTGGGTCCAGGGATCCAGACCCTCGACTGTGGCCTCGGTGGTCTCAGCTGAGCCCTCAACATCCTCAATCCGGTCCTCACCCTTGCCGTCTGTCCTCCACACACGAAGCCGGTAACCCACAGTCTCTGGGCTGCTGTTGAACTCAGACTCTGGAAGCGTCTGGAAACCATTCAAAGAGAAAGAAGGAGACAAAAAAAGGTGCTAAAAAAGGAGTTTTTCTTTTTGCTTCACTACATTGTTTTGTATGATATTACATCACCCCATCCCCCCCCACAAACACACATATACACACATACATGCTGATAATAAATAGAAAACAATTGTCTGTTGATAATTTCCATGAGTGTGCACTCGATTCTACCACAGCCTGATTAATGAGGATCAGTCAATCCTGAACTGTGTAAGTAGCCTATCTCATGAGGTGTCAGCACTTGGCTACCTGGTGCTGTGACTGCACTTGGTGAAATTAATTAATTGTGACTTTAATTAATGGAAGAAGAGCTTTCAACAGACCAAAACACTTAAAGCAGTGAATGAGATGCAAATGTGGGTATATTTGTGATTAATAAAATGATAATCTGATAATGACACACAAAAAAACCCTGTTTGCTCAGTACAATGACAAAAAAAGGGGAGAATCTAAGTTTACGTTAAAATGATTATCTATCAAGAGTTCAATGATGAAATCTCCGCTGATCTGCTTTATCGGGATGGTGCTGGTGTTAGCAACATGCCAACTAAATATATCTCATTATTTTTTTTTTTAATCCAAATGTCATGACATTTTGATTAGGTCATGGAAGTAGTTTGTGGAATTCTGGCAGAAATTTAAGAACTCAATTACTTAAGAGTACCAAGCTGTGAAGGAAAATCTTATTTTCAGGGTTTAACATTCCAAAATAAACAAATAAAGTCACTTCTGTTGGGACCACAAACTTCAGTTGTTGCATTAGGGTTAATTTAGCAGCATAGATCTGTCCTGACAGAGCAGCTGCAGCAAAAACTCCCAGAAAAAATCATATTACGGTGTTAGTCTGACCAAAACTAGACTTTTAAAATCCATGTGAACAGGTTGGTCCAACAAAAATCACACCAAGTCAGATTTATGAGTAATGCACTTAGATAATGCAGTGAGGAATTGAATTACTCCAGCAAGTATTTGCCTAAATTGCTCCCTAATCGCCCTGTTGTTCTGCGGGGAGTCCCCAGGATTCACGTTGGTGTTTAACCTGGAAGTGAAAACTCACATCAGGGGTGAAACTACAGTGAAAACAATTAATTTCCGGACAGACAAACTTTACCATGTCTCAGCTTACGGAGTTATAAGTTTATCTCGAAAAGTCCCTGAACTCAAGTCTGCTGTTTGAAAGGCACTCTGCTCGCCACTGCTGAACTTGTTTTGTGATGAAAAAAAGATGAACCAGAAGAAAGTCTGACTGCCACCAACTGTAAGGTGGCATACCATCACCTACATCCCTTCCCATTGACATCCCATCTCCTGAGCCTTCTCTCTCTTTTACCCTCTACTCCCTTTGTTTTTGACCCACTGTCATCCTTTTTTTTTTACGCGCTTTCAATCTCATTTCCTGTCACCCTCCCTTCCCCTATCTATGCTTTTTCTCTGTCTCCTCAATCTCTCCACTCTGCTCATGATCCACCATGTCATTATAAAAATTTCAGCCACAACCACCTATTAGTCAATGCTCTAAAATCATGTTAGACAGAAGCTCATTTTGCTTGCAGTTTGTAATTCCACAGATAATTTTAACTATCTCTGTACAGTGCTTGCTCTCTGCTGTGTAATAAGAAAGTGAGACACCCAGTCATTTTAAATACCCCAGTGATTTAGCTCATCTTAACATTTAGGAGCCATAATACAGAATGTCACATTAGCTTTATTACCCTTAATATGCAGCTTAGAATAATAGCCTTAGCCGAAACCACCGTGATGTTTCTATTATAGCAGAAAACCTAGCATATAGCTCAGGCTGGGTGCTAATATGCAGGTAAAATCCCATTAGCATGCTGCACAGGTAGACTATAGTGCCTACTGTCTGTGTCTGATTTGACAGGCTCTTTTTCTCATTCCAACTCTTAAATGGAAAATACTCGGCTCTCCATTTATGTTATAATAGAAGAGGGGAGGGGAGAGAAAAAGAGAGAGGGAGCAAAGAATGAAGGGGGACAAGAGCAAAAGAGAAAAGACAGTAGAGAGAAAATTACATTCCAGTTTGGGCTGCTAGCAGTCAATGCAGTGAATGGGGAATGTGACAGATTAGTGTTAGCGCTGATAACTGGGAGAGACACTGGTTACGGGCTGTCAGCTACTCAACCTGCATCCTGAGGCTAGTGAGCTAACGTACACAGATACACACAATTCAAGCAAAGATGCAAAACCGAGAAAATTCAAAATAACAATAAATTATCACTGTGTTGAGGCTAAGTGTGGTGTATTCCAGTACCTTCCAGCTGAAGCAAATGCTTGTCTGTGTAGCTGATAGCAGGGTTAGGTTAGAGGGGTGTGTGTCTGGGGCAGCCTGCAAAGTTTGGATCAGCCTGGAGGGGGCACTCAGGGGACTGGAGCCAACAATGTTCACCTGCTGCATCCTGAACCTGGTGAGAACAGAAAGCCATTTTAAAAAGGGCACTCCACTGATGTCATTCATCAAATTCAGTTTACCTGTCATGCGGAGAACAACTCAGCCCGGGAGACGTTGGTTAAAGTGAGAAATGATGATGTCAGAGTGATGTAATCAAGATACCCTGAAGACTATAATTAATTAATAACCAATGACACAAACTCGAAGAGCGATGCTTAAAAGACAGAGTTTACCCGGCATAAAGGGGCCATGAAAAATGTGGGATCTGTTTTTTTTTTGCTCTTGACCCATATGAGAGAGTAAAAGTCAAGATGTCAGCCTGTGCTGCTGCGTACGTTTTAACTGTCCGTGTCAGAATCTGTCTCTCTAGAGTCCAATTTTAGTCAAGTGCATAATTAAACACCAGAGGACCAAGTATTCAAACGCTCCATGACAAAAATGAAAAATTAGTTCATAACTACTGCTGCTCCTAATATACGGCTGATATCAGAGGTTTGATTTTTTTTTTTTTTATAGAAATGGAAACAGAAAATGAAACAACCGAGCTCAACAAATGTTACCAGCATACATGATAAACTGATTGGGTGGATCAAATATATGACAAAAATACTGCAGTACGCTAGACGAGAGTAATCCAGCCTAAATATTACAGCTAATATCAACAAGAGAACCTGCGTTCACAGGAAAAGTGATCAAAAATATCTTTGGACTATTTGTGCTTATGTCGAGGGAGGAAGTTTCAGCCTCATAACAATAAAATTAAACAAATTGCTTCGTAGTACCCGACTGGTTCACTCCACAACATCATCCACCCAAGGACTGGGTGCACAGGTGCGTCGTGAGAGAATTTTATTGCGTCGCCAAATAAATTTGCTGAATTTCGTCTGTCACCCTCTGTTTCAGATTAGCATTAGCATCTGGTATTCCAACCACATGGGAGAGCTGGCAGGTTTCATCCTCTTGTACGGCGGAGTGGAATACAATGGTAAAGCAAACAGAACCAGCGATCACATTAGCCTGGTAAACAGCACCTAATGAGCCCAATGAGACTGGACGGGCCTGATGTGGTTAATGAACTGATTGTTTGACTGTTCGAATTGATTGATCAAGTGATAAGAGTGGCTGCACCGACACACCCGCCAGCTGGTTCTGATAACAGCCTTGGGCGCTTAGAAAGAAAAGCTGTTTCTGATAGAAGTGGATGTGCTGACAGTTACGCTTCTAACTGAATCCAACGCGACAAGCCAGAAATCTGCTTATTTTACTGATGAGAAGAAAAACAACCAAATCCAAATGAATTACTTTTCTTTTCTGACTCATTGTCTCTAAGGATGTAACATTTTTGGTAAAAACATATCAAAATAGAAAATAGACAGGCTGAATTTAACCAAACTTGGTAGAGCAGAGTCATAAGGGCCAAAAGAACCCATTAAATTTTCCATTTCCATTTAAAATTGCTGTTAAAAAAAAGAAGCGCTTTTTTTTATATTGCGTTGTGCTGAGTTTGCTCAGATGGAGGTATGTGCTCTCCAAATGCCATGTAGTTTATCATAATAAATGTGGTGAGATCACATTACTTGCTTATTCTAAAAAACACACATTAAATGACGGTGTGCCATCAAATGTAGAACTCTTCAAAGCACTAGGGCTATAAATTCTAATCAATTCAATATACATGATAAGGAGTTTTCATTTTATGCCAAACTTCACTCATGATTTATAGTTACACCTTTATTTTGACTTATGCTGTGAAAGTCTTTATTCTTTAAGTTGAGGAACAGGATTTCTCAAAAGGCTCCTGACGTTATCCGAGGACACGTTCAGTGAGAAAAGAAGTAAAACTAAGTAAAAAAAAACAAAAAAAAAGCTGACATACAACACGATACATGAGGGAGCATTTGCTACTTCTAAATGCAACCACGCCTCAGTGTGAGAGTGTGTGATAAATGTGTGAGAGTGTGTGTGTGTGTGAGAGAGAGAGAGAGAGAGAGAGAGAGACAACTTCTATGAGTTGTCTTCCCTGTATTGGGTACTGGGAGATGGAGAGAAAGGGGTAAAGAGGACTTAAAACAGGGATAAGAAACACAGACAAGTGCCTCACTTCATCGAATGTCCCACTGGTGTTGTGTGTGACAACATAATCCCCCCCCCCCCCCCCCACACACACACACACACACCGCAATCCCATTACAGATGACAGGGGCAATACAAAGAGCATGACACAGAGTTGACACGTAGACTGATAAATACGGCTGATACTATAGATAGAAGGAGAAAGACGTGGAAAGAGAGGAGAGGATGAGTTGCTTCTATTCAGAGTTCCAATAGATCACGTTTGCAAACTGTAGATCCACGCGGCCTTTAGGCAGGGATTAAACACACCCCTCTCCCCCCCCCTTTCTCCTGGCCCCTTTATCCCTTTGTCTCCTCTTTAATGCTCTCTGCTGCCCTTCCCGCTTTCTCATCACCTTTCTCCTCTTCTTCGCTCATCCTTCTCCTCCCCTTTCCACTTAACTTCACTCTCCTTCCCTCTAGCTAGTTGCGGGAGGGTAATAAGGATCTGCATGCAGCAGCTGTGAAGGTGCTGACAAACAGAAAAGTCTCAGATGGAACTGTCTCTCTGTGTGTCTCCGTGATTTATCTAACTTCAACGAAGACTTGCAATACTGCAGAAACTGGTGGAGAGTGAGATTTGTGAGTCAGTGTGGTGTGTGTGTGTGTGTGTTTGTGTGTGTGTGTGAATGTAGTGGTTGTTTCTGTTCAAGTGTGGGCTGTGTGTGTGTTTGACACTCACCTGTACTGAGTGAACGGGGTCAGGTCTGGGATCTCCAGCGTGTCAGCATTTGGCTGATTGTCTTTCTGGTAGACAACTCTCCACGCCCCCACCTGTCCATCCTCCTTGACTACCTGTGTGTAGGAAGAGAAGGAAGTTGAGAGATAGAAATGATTTTCCTCTTGTTTGTCTGTGAAAACATGTACAGAGACAAATGCAGACACACCCACCTGTCCTTCTACGATCCAACGCGATATGGCGGTCTTTCCATCAGGACCCGGGCGGAACCTAAGCGTTGCAGTGCGAGGGCTGATGTTGGAGATGACCAGGTTGGACGGTGCACCAGGAAGCTCTACAGCGGAGAGACAAAGTATGTGACTTTAGGCAGCACTTTTCAAGGTAATATTCCACCATTGCATTGGCTGTACTCTGAAACTATTGAGATAATTTGCTACCCAAACCTTTGGGACTGCTGCTCTCCTGTCACTGTGGAAACAGAGGTGGTGTGTACGAGAAGTTTAACCTGCGATATCGTGAACTCCCATCAGCCAGCTTGAGCTCTATCAGGTGCATGAATGTGCAAATAGAGAGGGATCACAGCATAGCGAATGATTTCAAAACGATGGATTAACAGACATGAAATTAATGACGCGAATAATAGTTTTACAGGGACTTCTCAATGCAAAGAGTTTAAACATAAATAATCAGCTGAAGATGTACTGCTTTTTAAAGAACACTGGTATGGCCCTGAAACCACTGGTATTTCTGTCTGAAAGGTTTCTGAGGTGCCAGAGGACCTCAGAACCAGACTCCTCTCTGCTCCTGTTCTCACCAGTGCTCAGTCTGCCTGTATGACGGAAAAACACAACCTGGCTGACTCAATGTTGGCATCACCCTTTGCAGGTGATTGAGATCCAACAGTTCCAAGTGTTGCTCCTGAGGGAGCCACCCACACCTGCAGTGTCAAAAGCATCTCTAATGGATACATCCAAAAAGGCTGCTTCCTGTGAAACCTATTACTGCTCAGAAATATGACCAATTTATCACTAAAAGCTTCACTTTCATGTCTGAAAATGCAGAAGTAGCTGCGTGTGTTGTTACTTGAAGAATGATTGAGTCTTAATGGGCCAGCACAAGCAGCTCGGGTGGTTCTCAGTTTGAGGGAAGGCAGGAGGAACTTGTGATTGGGTTGCTGTTTGTCAAACTGCTTCCCCCTCTGCCTGCACCAGCATCGACTGCCTGCTGCACATGACCACCCAGGGTCGGGGTATTAGGAGGTCTCAAAACCTGATGGGATACTAATGAGACAATGATACTGTTCTCTTATTCCTAAAAAAAATAAATAAATAAAAATGGCAGAACCACAGGGAAACCAAACCAAGGAAATTCTTTCTGGCTCTAAAACTACCAGCCTTACGCCAACGTGCGATCCACCTCCTCACCTGTGGAAATGTGGCCAACCCACTTGAGCTCCTGTCCTGATGCTCATCGCTAAATCTACAACGTTGACAGGAAGCAAGTCTTTTTTTGTCTTAACTCCAAAGAGAAACCCGGCTCTACCTAGGAGAGTGGTTATTTTAATTTGGCAGCTCTTTTGAAATTCGGTTTAGTATTATTACCTTTCCTTCTGAGGAGGTTGATTTAGTATTGTCCAGGGCTCTCCATTAAGATGAATGTCTGCTTCAATATCTGGCAACAATAGAATGAACACCTGAGCAAACAGACTCCTCATATTTTTCATCTAGATTTATGTTACTCTCCTCTCCACTAAACCAACTCGGTGTTGTTACACAATGATATAAATATGCAGAAAGCCAAAACTGGAAAGAAAATGTCTGGAGCGTAACATGGCTTATCTCTTTGACACTTGCAATAATAGCGATAATAGAAAATAAGAAAGAAATAAACACCAATCACAATGCGAATACAAAAAAGTCTGTAAGTACGAGCGAGCCGAGAGATCGACTCTGGTCCTTTTAATTATGAGCTCATGTGTCCGTGCTCGGCCATTAGAAAGGGAAATAAAAGATCGGTCGCAGTATAAAACTGTTAATTTCACTAAATCCCAGGCACTCATGCTACAGCTGTATATCTCTCTTTGGCAGGGTGATTTATTTCAAATTTCCAGGTTGACTATACAGATAAATCTGTGTGCCAACGCAGATGAATTAAATACACAATGAAATGCAAGTCAGTCTAAGCCTGACAACCGTCTTAGTGGGCTGCAAACCTCATGAATTATGTTTGACCCATCCTCCTCCTTACATTGTTCCATCTCCATGGCAATAATGAGTGACAGGAAATGAACAATTTGTCAGACCCGTTGCAGCAGGCAGAATGGCACAAGGGAGAGGCTGAAAAGAGCTCAGGGGTCAGCTTGGAAATGCTCTTCGCACCACATCATCCACACCCGTCTCACATATAAACAACACAGGTATGAAAACATCCTGACGATCCCTCAAGATGGAAAACGGGGCGTATTTGTACAGCACTTTTCTACCCTAAGGTACTCGTGAGGCTTTACAATGTTGCCTCATGCACACACACATTCATTCATTCATGGTGAAGCCTACTACTCCGAGAGGCAACCAGAAGTGATTCAGTATCTTGCTCAAGGACTCTTCAACATGGACTACAATTTCAGGGCAGGCGACTCCACCTGCAGTGCAACGCCATCCCCGAGCTGTAGCTCAGACACGTCTTCACATTCTTTTTTATCTAACACGCCGTATTAATGCACTGTATCTTGTAGTTTTCATTCCTCCCTAAAAATAATCTCTAACTGAAAAGTAAAAGGATCATGACTAAGATAACCTGGATGACAATAACGGTACTGACAAAGGGAAGGTAGACAATATCTACTATTAGGAGAAATAGCAAATTACAAGTCGGAATCTGAAGAGACGGAGTGCGTTTAAGTGACAGAGGGGGGAAAACAGTTCATCCCTGGTGAGCGTCACCAGGGAGTTTGTATTGCGTGGAGGTCTTCCATTTTCAATTCTGTCTGCTGGCTACAAACTGAAAAATGATTGAATGCTGCTGCATGATGACACAAACTACCAACAGGCTAAAGAACTGAGCTGCCGAACTGAATAACATTGCCTCTGAGGAGAGAAAATTGGTGTGGTGTTTACAGGCGTTGAGGTGAGATATCAACCAGAAAAATGCTTGAGATTCAGAATACCGAGACTTCTGTCACAAATAAATCAAACGGCACTCTCTTAAGTCAACAACATTGCCTGAAACTTGAGTTTCTGCTGACCCACAAGCTAATGCTTTGAACAGCAGCTTCCCCGCCGTCTGTGTCAGAGTGTGAAGGAATGACAAGACAACAATGTAAATTGCTTTGCCATTAAGGTATAGACAACTCCTATTTTGATGCACTCTATTTAATTTTCTTAAAGTTAAAACCCCCAATAATCTGGTATCGTTGTAAAATCCAATTTAGTCAACCTGATGTCGGCTTTTTTATCTCGTCACATTCAGCACATCATTCCTTGGTTGCATATTGTAGTGCCGTGTGTTTTACCCTCCGGTGGCCATACTTTTCGACTATGATGCACTCTGCTTCTATAGCGCTGCAATTTTTTCTACGGTTACTAAAAACCACAGTTGATACATGATGAAATCATAAGCTCAGCCAAATACATTGTTACTGTTGTAGCCATAAAGCAGTGGATGAACTGTCTTTAGGGTCACACAACCCCTCAAAATGTCTTGTTTCACCGTCTGAATTTGATCCATGTGGACTGATAACATTTGGAAAGCGTGGGAGAGCTACATGAGCAGATTATTCATCCACATTCAAGTCAGCAGAGGGCGGCCAGCATTGTCCTGGCACCACAGGAAAGTCACCACATACAAAACCTCCTTATTTCGTGAAATACCTGAGCTAAACGAGCATTGTGTGAACTTGCGTGGCAACGGCTTGAGCATAAGAGACCTTCATTTAGACACCTAAAAGTGCTGCGCTATACCTTTCAAAAGAAAATTCTCTGTGTGAAGGATGTGTCATTCAAGACTATTTGCTGGCATAACAGCATACATGCATTTGTTCACTGGCATGTGCTGCTACACACTGACTAAAGGTTTTACTTGCTTGAGAGCTGCATTGAATTTCATCAACAGTCAGCAACTAGAAGTGCTTATTTTAGCCTGGTAGTTACCCTGGAATAAATCACAGAGCAACAGTAGTGTGTTTTGTATGCACACAACTATAAATACTGTAAATATTCCAATGAAAGCTTTACAACTCCACTCCTCAAATGCCACACACAATTTATTGTTGGCTCTGGATAGACTTCCTCACTGACAGCTGTTGAATTGAATTGGTCTGGCAGGCAGCTCACTGACAACAGCTCTGGAGACACAGGCTAAAATACGTTTTACTTTTCCTTTTTTTTTTTTTTTTTTTTTTAAAAGGCATGTCCCAACAGATAAAATATGTGACAGCTTGTTTCTGTTAATGAAATTTAGGTCTAAAAAATCGAAAATTCTCACAATTCATTTGGTCTAAATTGCCTCCCTCAGTCACACAACAGGACTGAGCACTTCAGACCTACTTTTTAGTCGTTTCTCTTCACCATGTTTGGTTAATACTTGGAATGTCTGGATGCTCCAAGTGCTCTCTTGTGATCTGCTATAATCCATCCAATTCTGCTGCAGCATCTCAAGCCTCATATTTGCTGAACATAGCAGAATACGTGTCTTTAAAGCCGAGGTGTTAAATAAAACAGCGTGTTGTCCCACATCAGTGCACCGGGAAATATCCCAAAGATCTTCAGGAATTTCCGGGGGGATTTTTATTGTAACAGGAAAATGTAACTTGACTGGGTGTCATTATTATGAGGAAAATAAAACTTAAAAAAAAAAACAACAAAACCACTTGTTCTATACGTGCACAACAAAAGAAAGAAAACTATAGCTATCAGTTGCTATTGCTGTGTAAGTGGCATGTAAGAAACTTGTTAGGGTTATAATGTGGAAATGTTGACATCAGCCAGCTTGTTCAGATTAATGACAAAATTCTCTACAATCCATGAATACATGAATAAATAAACAAGACAGGAATCTATGATTCCTCCTCTCACTTCTCATTCTTTTGGTCTTCTTCCTAATCTTCAATCCTCTGTCCTTTGTCTTTCCTTCAGTTTTTTGCTTTCATGAATTAATGAATAACGTGTGAATCTAAGAACGGGCTGAATCCATCTTGCTTTCACATTTTTTGCTTTTGTTCATAAATTAGTCATCTGAAAATGTTAGGACAAAAATCCTGCTGCATGAACCAGGTTTTTCTTCTAATTCTCCTCCACTTCCTATCGGACTCAATTTGGTCTTCTGTTCTTTAGAGATTGCATTTTCCTGCGTTCTCACTTCTCTCCTCATTATGTCTCTCTATCTGTTCTCCCTTCTTCAGTTCTTCTGTTCTTTGATTGCCTCTTGCCCTCTCTGTCCCATCGCTGCCTCCCTCCACTTTGCCATTTGCAGTTAATCAGCACTAATAATGATTGCAAATTGGCGTTAGTCCAATCATATGAACTCATCATGCAAAAAAAAAGCCTGGCATGTACAAGTGTGCACATTGTGAGTGTGTGTGTTTGTGTGTATGATTATTCATGGATGCACAGTGACAGCTATTTATCAGCTGAGAAAAGACAAGTTCATGAGTCATATTTCCTCAAACACACAACATTTACAGTCACAAGTCTTAGTGTGTGTGTGTGTGTGTGTGTGTGTGTGTGTGTGTGTGTGTGTGTGTGTGTGTGTGTGTGTGTGTGTGTGCATGCGTTCATTGTACCTGGTGGGACTCCCGTGGAGATGGTGGAGGATGTGTTCACGCCTCGCCCTGCTGCAGTGAGAGCTACCACCTGGAGTGTGTACATAGTGATGGAAGTCAGGCCAGTCAGCTGGTACTGAAGGGTGGAGTTGGACAGGGAACGTTCCTCTTGACTTGACGGAACACCAGAGACTTCCCACCGCAGAACATAGCCTGTGGGATAGCGAGTGCACGCTGTGTTAATGAAGGTGCTTACAGAAAATGGCAGACGCGTATCCACACAATTACATATATGCAAAAGAACATACACCCTCATTTGATGTGGGTGCAGAGACAAACAGAGGGAAAGCGTACAGGAGGGGCGACTGCAGTCAAATGCTGTCTGTCCCTTCACATCTTCACAGCCATGCATCACTCGCCACCACCTTCAAACGTGCGTGTGTGAAACCACTTGTGTGTAAAGCCCTGGAGAGAATGCACAGTCCCTCATCCGTCTCTCTCCTCACCAGGTGCTGGATGAAAAGCAGGTTGTGGAGCAATGAGTAATGTGCAAGGTGACCTTGATTGAATAACTATTTTGCTGCTCCTCTGTGTGTGTAAGCCAATTGTACACTGCAGCCTTGTGCTATTATTCTGTGGTCTTACTGTGTATGCGCTTGATGAATGGGGGAAATGGTGCAGCCATCACACACACACACACACACACCAAAAGTAAATTGAGGCGTGCTCGTGTGTGTGTGTGTGTGTGTGTGTGTGTGTGTTTGGTGCCTTGATCTCTGTGATGCGCCACATAAACAACACCCTGGGTTTTGGAGGCGCAGGATGGGGGCATGTGGGAGATAATGTGAGAAGACAAGCTGCAGAGAGCTGGGATTAGTTGATGATGAATCAGTTGTGCACAGTCACAGTTTCAGAAACAGACGCATGTCGTCAGATCCCACACCAAAAAATAGGACACCAGATGAACCTGAAAGACAACCGAAGACATGGAGGAAGTTCTAGGGTTCCTCCCCGACCGGTACTTGCCTCGAGGGGATACTTTTGTAACATCAATTAGTCATTGGAAGCACTGTTTTGGCCACCTGATGAGAATACAACTTATTGAAAGTACAGGACATATGTCTGGTGACTGTTCTAATTTAGGACAAGAACACACTGATTAAAAAAATATCCTTCAACAACTGTTACTGGGACAGCGAACAACACAGCAGCATGAGAGTGTCTTGACTATAGAGGGAAGATGGAAGTGACTGAAATAATTATGACTGTTTAGAGCTTGGGGACACTCGTCGTTATACAGTCAAGCTGTTCTCACCAGTAATGATGCCGTTCTTGTCTTCAGGCTCTGCCCAGCTGACTTTGAGAGATGTGTCCAAGATTTCCGTGAAGCTCAGGTGACGGACAGATCCAGGTGCTGAAAAAGACACAAACACATCACTTACTTTAAAGATCCCCTCGAGGGATGTTGAAGACATGTGGTGTAAAAATACTCAGTGTTGAATATTAACTATTTTCCACCAAAAAAGGTTAAATTCTCTCATGAAAATCCTAAAAATATCATCTTCTCTGTTGAAGGATGTGGCTTCTAGCTCACATCTCAGTATTTGTGCTCGAGCAGATTCACGTTTCCATATCTCAGCTGTAAAAGCTGCTCACAAAAAACACTAGGAGTGATGTTCAATGGTAGAGAAAGTTCACAACCCCAGTACTCACTCAAAGCATAGATCATACATATAGTAGAAATACTGACAGTAAGTTTTCTAAAGCACATTTTTCTTTTATTACGATGATGACATTAATGTCTAACTTGTCTTGCTGGGAGGCAACTGTGCTAACCACTGCACCACCGTGCTGCCTGTGGGTGGAACCAAAGATCTCAAATCTGGACTCATCAGACCAAAGCCCAGATTTCCACTGGTCTGATTGTCCACTCCTTGTGTTTCTTGGCCCAAACAAAACTCTTCTGCTTGTTGCTTTTCCTTAGTAGTGGTTTCTTAGCAGCTGTTCAACCATAAAGGCCTGATTGGTGCAGTCTCCTCTGAACAGCTGGTGTAGAGGTGTGTCTGCTACTAGAATTTCTTGTGGCATTTATCTGGGCTCTAAATTAAGGTGCTGTTAACTTGCGATTTCTGAGGCTGGTGACTCGGATCAACTCATCCTCAGCAGCAGAGGAGACTCTTGGTCTTCCTTTCCTGGGGCCGTCCTCATGTGACCCAGCTTCGTCGTGGCGCTTGATGGTTTTTGCGACTGCACTCTGGGACTCACATTCAAAGTTTTCGCAATTTTCCAGACTGACTGACCTTCAGTTCTTAAAGCAATGATGTTTCTCTTTATTTAGCTGATTGGTTCTTGCCATAATATGAATTCTAACAGTTGTCAAACAGGGCTGTCAGCTGTGTACCAACCTGACTCCTGCACAACACAACTGATGGACCCAACCCCATTAAGAAGGCAAGAAATTCCACAAATGAACCCTGACAAGGCAAACCTGAGAAGTGAAAACCACTTCAGGTGATGACATCACGAAGCTCATTGAGAGAAGGCCAAGGGTTTGCAGTGCTGTCAACAAAGCAAAGGGTGGCTACTTTGAGGAATCTAAAATATAAAACACACTTACAGTTATTTAACATTTTTCTTTGCGACATAACTCCATGTACATTGATACATGTATTTGATGTCTTCTGTATGTATCTGCAATGCAGAAAGTAGTAAAAAATAAAGAAAAAACATTGAATGAGGTGTGTCCAAACCTCTGATTGGTAGTGTACATTTTTGGCAAACACATATTTGAGGAAGATTTTCATGATATATGTTCTCTGCCGAGAGAAATATATTTGTTTGTAACTTTATTTTATTAGATCTTCAAATTTTATCTTATTTTCAAAATTGACTAAAATTAACAAGAAGCTACTCGGGCTGATGCAACATAAAAAAAATGTATTAAACTGGACTCATTGTACCTGAATAGACTTTTTAAAATCCATCTGAACTGACCTGAACTACTCCCTGACTTTTCCAAAAATCTTTCGGCTTTTTCTGTTTTTCATAAAAAGCAAAAAAACAAAAAACTTTTTCAGACCTTGAAATTGTCCTTTTCAAATTTCATGACTTTTCCAGGTTCTAGACAGCCATGTAAACTGTGTTCACAGTGCATTTATAGAACCCTGGGGCTTGACGTGCTTTCTCAGGCTGCATGGTGAGTTCTTCAAGGCAGAGACGTTGTTTTCTTCCCTGTAAGCAGCTGAAAGGATGTCATTGTGGGGATCTGCCATTGTCATTATCACCACTGGTGGGCGTGTCAGGCTGGTGTTTTAAACATGGATGTATCAGGGTTCACAGGGCCCGATCATGTAGATGAGAGACAATCCTGTGACTATTTTTTTCTCCTTTGAGAAACACAGCTTGTGTCCACCCATTCACTCTATGTACCGCTTCATGCTTCATGCTTAAAAGCAACAATTACAACCTTCATAGAAATGCTAAGAGGTTGAACGTATGTTATTTGTCATAGAAATGTAGAGGAGTGAAAATTATACATTTCCTAGGAAAGAGGCACTCAAACAACATGTGTACAGATTTGTCCAACCCTGGTGATGTCACACATCACGAATCATGAGTTTCGCAACATGTCTTCAACTCAGACTGAACCTGAAAACTGAGAAACTTCAGCAGATGAAGGTGAAACCAGACCCTTTGTATGATCTCTTATCACTCAGCACAGTAAAACACAAAGATCATCCAAGTGAAGAAATAATAAGCAAAACACATTCTGGAGTGGAGGCACCATTAACTTGTTTTTTTTTTATCTATTTTTTTTATAAGTAATCTGATGTCAGATTTTCAAAAATAATCCCTCAACACAAACACACACATACACACACCTATTGTTGGCACAATCTATTACCTGCTGTTCTTTAACTTCAGAAACCCTCTCCTAAGCATATCTGCACTGACCACTGTGCGCGCGCGCGCACACACACACACACACACACACACACACACACACACACACACACACGCACGCACGCACGCACGCACGCACAAGCCTGTCGTTTCTCATTTCATCCATGGCTCTCTAACCCTTCTCCCTGCAGAGCGATTAAGCTATTCATCTGAGACATTCAATAATACTCTCACACACACACACACACGCACTCACACAAACACACACATACGCAAAAAGCTATCATCAAGAAAGAATTACACCCACCGTTAACCCTGCAACACGTCCACCACCCAATCAATGCCCGTCCACGTGGGCGCGCATGTGTGTGTGTATGTACGCATAGGTTTGCGGATGTGTGTTTGTATATGAGTACACGTAGCCTCTAATACCCCTTTCCCACTCAATAATTGCTGGTTGGTAATAATTGCTTGTCTGTCTGCCTATAGGCTATTGTGTTTATTTGACAGTGCGACCGAGTGCATGTGTACTCGCAACAAGGAGTGGCAGCTATTACGTCCTTCCATGGAATGGTCGGCTATAAATAATAGTATGCCTGAGAACATATGAATCAATTTGAAGAAGAATTGAAAAAGGGGGTGAGGTGGGGAGGCTAAAAACAACGTGAGCAAAAGAGGCGAGAGAGAGAGAGAGAGAGGTGCTGTTGTATAGATATTGTCGACACAGCTGCGTTCCACACTGATAAAAACAGCTGGACAGAACACAGAGCAAGTCAGTGGACTTTCATTATTATTCACCGGAGAGGCTGATAGAGAGTTCTTTGTGTTGCGTTTGAGCTATATTCACACTGATGTGTGTGTGTGTGTGTGCGTGTGTGCGAGTGCACTCACTGTCCTCGTGCGTTTGCAGCAGAGTGGGTGGGCTGCGGGGGCCGTCTCCAGGTGTTGTGAAGCAGAGGGTGGATCCGTAGTACCAGGTGAATTTCCTGAGCCCGCTAACTAACCCAGTGTGCCGTGAACTGGGGTAGTCGGGGGTGATGGTTACTATGGTAACGTCCTCTGGAGACTGCTCTGGCCAGACCAGCAGCTGGGTTAAACGAGAAAGTGGTGAAACTTTATCTTGATTGCCACTGACATCTTAAAAATGAGCCAGTCGGTCACAGGGAGACCTCACACATCACCAAGTTATAAATTTTGTTGTATACCGTAGTTCCATTATTTTTTTTGGTTAGTCAATATTTTGACACAGCATTGTTAGCTTCAGGCATATAAATCTCATTATTCTGACTGGATTCATACAAAATAATTTATCTGGCCACACAGTATGGGATACGGTGAATCCTTTCAAAATAGGCTGATACCTGAGGGTTTTTTTCTGCCATTAAAGTTTTAAACTTCTGAAAACTATTTACAGAATTTTCAAAATGGCACACAGTAATATTCATACTTCATTCTCAGGCAAAGTCAATTTTAGGTTTGGATGCATTAAAATGTGCATTTTACACATTGAAATCAAAGCACTTACTCACTGAATACACCACTTATATTAAATTCACACGCATCTAAGGATAATAAAACGTGATTATCAGTACAACTAAAGATCTAATGAGCGCTGCTGAAAACTCTCCATTGTGAGAGCTGTTTCATATTCACCACCATAGCACTCTGCTTTGCATTATTGCTTCAGTCACAAAAACAAACACTGAAAAGCATACATTTACATATTCATAACTTAAGATAAGCCATGGCAGTACAATATGGCTCTCATATTGGTAGTGACTGTAGTGAATAAATGTGAACTAAGAGCCAAGCTTTAATGAGAATTAAGCGGAGTGACATGTTAGTGAGTTGCAAAAACCTATTTTGTTCTCACTCCTACTTCATATGGTAATGGCATTCTAAATGTTGCTTTAATGGCACAGTATTTGCGAGCGCACGTTTGTATACGACCGCAAACAAGTACTGTACAACGTGGAGTAGGACAAAGCAAATCAGAGAGAAATACGTGCCTGCATTTGAGAACTTGAGACTCACAAACTCTTTGCGTGTTCACAGTGTGTTGCAAGCTTCGAGGTATTAAGGGTCATTTACTCTTTACCAGTTAAAATCCTGACAGCAATTGATTACAGACACTGTTGTTTAAGTAAAACCTGTTTTAACCAGTGATATCTAAGAGGGCATGCGGTGTGCTGCTCACATCAGTGTAATTTTATCCACCATTTTCTTTTTTAGTATAAATACTGTAAAAACAACAGGGACACCCTACAACCTTCAGATAAGAACACACTGCCATTGCCACTTGCAGATAATGTTGGAATAATTTGTCGGAATTGTAGAAATGTCCAGATCTGTTGGTGGTGCTGTGCCCTCAGGGAGCCTTGGAGGCTAAAGAGATTTTAATGCTGCTATTTCCAGTGAGGCTTTGTTTGTGAAGTTTTTCAAACAATAATTTCAATGGAGTCCTAAGGTTCCAATTCCACAATACCTCCAGGACACATTTGTTCCATTAGAACACTGTATTGAAAGCACACACATCATTCTGAGTCCACAGTCTACAGTGAGTCCTGAATGTTTTCTGGATTTAGCAACAAAATTGTAGAAATTAAAATCACGTTGGACCTTTTGCACAGTACACACGATAAGTACATTTAGGATAGAATGCAGCAGGGATGACGTACGGTTGAAGCATCGCCACAGTTGCTCTTCAGCCAACGAGAGTTTTTTCTTTCCTACGCTGAATTTTGACATTATTGCAGAAAGTAAGCCCTGTGGCACACCGAATTTTATGGGACTTCCATGTTTTGTTCAGCATGATAATTGTCACGAATGAACCTGCATGGATGCAACTGTTGGAAGTGCATTACGCAATGGAAAGACGACGCCCCGGGTGCGTGAGTTCAGCATCACCACAGCTAGCATACAACTTCCGCACGATGCTGTTTCAAGTCCGTGGCACACCACCGTCGTCTTGCTCAGCTACCTATTAGCAACAGCCATGTTTAAGACACCGAAACACTCCAAAACTCACGAGTGTGTTATTTAGTCATGTAGTTGATGCTGCGGAAGAAAACAATAAAATATCTTTAGCTAGTTTGAACAACAGACCTTTCAGGGACTTTAGTAGAAAAACCCACTCAAAAATCCAATCAACTTTGAGACAAGAGATGACTCTGTAAGCTCAGCAGCGCTAACTAACTGGCCGGCTCTAGGACGCCTGCATCACTCTATTCTATCCTGTCGTCTCGATTTGAATAGAAGCGGTGTATCACTGCTGTGTTGCAGGGGTTTGGCAAATACACACAGGTGCACAAGGAGTAAAAAATGCTTTAACACTGAAATTCTAATCTTCAGTCTGTGCAACTTCATTTTACATCTACAGTATAATCATATGATAATTCTGCAAAGGGACTCCAACCAAAAACATATAAATCAGGGAGCTCCATGCAGGGACACAGCCAGGGATACCCAGAAACATTCAAGTAGCTGCTTTTCTCTTGGATGGCACTGCAGCCAGTCTGTCATGGTAAGATAAGGTTTTCTATTGTAATTTATTATATGCATAGTACAGTTTGGGTACAGTAAAAGAGTGCTTATTAAGCACCTCCAAACATCTGATGCTAGTCTTCATCTAAAGGATGCAGGGAAGATCTGTTCTGCTGCTGCTTTTGTTGCACGTTGATCCTAAACCAGATTGCAACTGAAACCCAAAATGAGTTCAACACACAATGGCGTATTCTTCCAAAGCAGAACTGGGGCCAGAGTACAAGACGACACAGTGGAAATAAATCATGTTGCTTACACGTGTGCCTCTACCAGTTCAGGGGAAAATTCTTCACACTTTATAGTAAAATAACAAGTTTGCTCAATAGTTGAGCTGTCTCATTTGGATTTAACTAACAAAGGAACATGAAGGTTGTTGATGGCGACGACAGCTTTGGAACATGTAATTTAGCCAATCGCCCTTTCCTGAACACTACATGGCTTGAGTACATTGATTAGACAGACTTACAACTCAAGTTAACGATGAATTTTCACTCTGCTATGTCCATCCGTGTCCATCAAGTGTAATAATGTCAGCCAATGTGTCCTCTCGTCTTTGAGTGTTTCTGAGTGTGTGCTACATGTGCACTCACTCTTCTCTTCTAAGACTATACTTTTGCAGTTCTTTGTGCTCTTCTTGTGTGCTGTGGCTTTGTCTCGTCTGACCGATATGTGCCCTTGGATGTATCGCTTCTGTAAAGGCACTTACCGGCTTTTAGCTAAAGCGACATGTATTTTGATATCGATCCTTTTCGTCACATTGAATGTGTTGAATATTGAAAGATATTGTTGAGGCTGAATTATTTGTTGTGGTCAGTTGCGGTTAAATTATATTAAGAAACCCCCCAAAAATCTGGCACCTCTTCTGTCACCAGATGGCAGCACCTGCTGCAAATCAAACTTGAAGCACTTTGTCGTACTTGATAAGGATTTCACTCCAGTCTAAATTCTTGCTTGTGCGATACGTCGCTTTGGACAAAAGCGTTTGCCAAATGAAATTGTAGGATTGTAGATATTATTTTTTCTGCTTCCTGTATGTCTTAATGTCTGGGTTGCCTGCAGGGAGGATGTCAAAAATATCTGAGCCAGTGCTTACTGTCCGATAAGCAACTTGTCATGCAAGAACAAAGGTGGAGTTGAGAAACGAGATGTAAATGACTGTGGCTGAGTTGTATTTCTGCTGTTTCTCTTGCTATCCTGACTGACTTATTTACCTGCATGGAATCAGTCCTCCAGAACATGATTGGTCAATGCTACTCCGACGACAAATAGGAACCAAAACGGTTACATCTCCAAATCTTGCCCAACACTCACATACTCTTGATTTCATACGCGGAATCTTTTATTAGAGAGTTTAAATCTCTTTTGAATTGTACTGTGCTGTTACGCTTGTCTGGCTGTCAAAAAATGCACCGAGACGGAACAGGTCCATGTTCCTCCACTGAGCCAGCAACGGAGGTATCACAACGCTGAATCAACATCTGTGAGTGACAGCTGGACCTGCTCACTTCAGACATTGGCACCATTGATTTACAGAATGCCAGAACACTGTCTGAAATCACATACTACTTAAGGATGGATGGATGGAAAGACAGTAAAACAGTTTCAAGGACATGTAGGTGGAAACCATGAAACTCATTAAGCGGCTCTTTGGTTCTGGCTCTGTTTTCAGCTATAGGGCTGTGGGTATTGTATACAGTCACTCATCTGTGGGGAATGAGATGAGATGGAGCTTTGCTTCATATCCTCTTTTAATTAATATCATTATCTACTGTCCTCTAACCAACAAAACACACCCAAAGACACACACCCACAAGTGTGTGGAGTATCGAGAGGCTCCTCTGATTTGGAGTGGTAGAATCTGGTACACAGAGAAAACATCAGAGAGCCACATCAAACAGATGGAAAGCCATATAGTATTTATTAACCAACAAAGATACCAACATTCACACTGTCAAAAATACATTTAGAGATGCGCGCCTGGACCCAGTGTCTCCGAGCAAGAATCTGATGTTTCTTTGTCATGTTAATCAGTTCCTTAGGGGTTTGTTGCCACAATGAGGGGAATGAATCCCATGTCACTAACTAGTACTGTAGATCATTCATACCATTGAATCCTTTGCTCTCACTCCGCTCCCCATTATCCTGCTCACAGCTTCTTTATTATTAGCTCTTATTTGTCTCTGCTCCCTTGCACCCTATTTTCTTGACACTTTCTTCCTTTCCCCATACAATCGTCCATTTTCTGCACACCTCCATCCTTTATTCCAATTTCCTCCAAATGCTGGTCTCTCCTTCAGTTGAGTTTACAGTACAGGCAGCACATCCGCAGATACGACACAATTTACTTATACAGAAAGGAAATAATTGATTTTTGAAGGATTCCTCTTCCTCTGATTGCTCAATTGATTGATATAATATGGAGTCTCAGTTAAGGGAATCGTGGTTATTGCATTGTCTGCAAAATGATGAATATTTAATTTATATTCAAATTTTAGTATCTTGGCAGACTTTTGATTATCAAATGATGAGAACAGATATTTTAAACAAAAGAGGCACACTGATTAATATTCTATTAATATTCTATAAAACATCAACTAACCTTTCAAATTGAAGTGTTTGAAGTTCAACTGAAGTTAATCATTTTCTCATATCAAACACTTCAAACCCTGAACGTTACCATTCTTATGCACATATTCACTTTTCAAACGGAGAAACAATGTCTTAAATTATTACTTCCAATCGTCTTGCTCAAAGAATATTTTGAACACAATCCTTGTGACTATTTCAAAGGGAGATTTTTTTAATTTACTGAGGTGGGCTTCCATATGTACTCATCTATACAGGTCTTACCTTCAGTAGATGAGGGTCAGGGTCGTACTCATGAGGACGGGGTGATGCAGAAAAATGTATTTTATCCGCAAAGAAAACAACAACAAAAAGAGAGATTCGAACAGCTGATCTGTGGTGCTGCAGTGCCATACAGTGCGTGGTGTGTGTAGGAATAAAAAGAAGATCTGTTGGTTGAAAAATTCATAGCTAAAAGAAACAACTGTGCAACTGCAGAAGAAAGGCAGTGAGCATTTATGTGGTGGATAAAAGTTCCAGAGCTGCAGCCACCAGGTCCCTCAGACACACTGACCCTCAGCCAGGTGACCCTGTAGATGACCACTTCATTCATTCCCCCTTTTAACAATCTGACTGATCCCTGAAAGGAAGCTGGAAACAAATGTGCAGAGTCCTACCTTATATCCCTGGTTGATGCCATTAATGAACTGCTGTGGTGGAGGGTTCCATGTGAAGCGGATGGTGGTTGAGTTGATAGCAACAACTTCCACTTCCTGCGGAGGTGCTGTGGGAACTAAACACAGGGACACAACATTTAGCTGTCATGGGTTTGCCAGGGCGGTGAAATTAGATGCACTGGAAGAAAAAAACAAAAACGTGTTGACAAATGTATTCTACGTGACAGTAAACTGTTTTCAGAGCTAAGTTTCAATTCTCGTTGGATTTAAACATCTCATAGAGTGCAATGCTTCGTGAGTTCATGTTATGATCCAGTTTATTTGGTCTGGGTGAGGCGATACTTTGTTACATTTTTCATGAAGTTGAGGGATCAGGTTGTCCTTTGATAGGTGAACCAACATTTGAAGACATTTGAAAATCTATTTGAGAGAATTGTCATGGACAGCAATGCAGCAGATTATTCATAATGCTTTACCTTTATTTATCACATTATATTGGGGGTAGGATGGGAATTATTAAAGGCAATATTTATGATAAGCTCTGATCCAAGTGGCCCTTTAATTATTTGTTAAAGTTTGGTGTAATAATTATCCTGCGGCAGCCTCTCCTCCTCTCCAAGTCTGGGCAGAGCTCCTGAACATACACTCACCCTCCCTCCCTCCACTCTCTAAATAACCAACCTCTTTCTCCTTAAGCTAACAAAACCATGGATTGACGAACATTGTGCGATCGCTTCGATCTGATCATTGTCTGGCTCAAAATACAAGATCAGAAGGTCCAGACGAAACAAGGTTGGTGTGAAAGGAGGGAGGTGGAGAATAATAGGAGAGCTGAAGCTGCAGTGTTTGACAAACCTTTACTTCATCCACTTCAAGGTTGGCACACTGTCCTATATGTTCCTCTTATTTTTTCATCTTCTGTGTCAGTCTCTATGACCGCGTCTCTATAAGCGAATCTTAAAGTTCTGTATGCCGACCAGCTGGATGGAGGGAGAGGGGGGCCTATGAAAAAAAATTAAAGCCCAAAACAGACATGGAGTGTGACTGTGAAGTGTGTGTGTGTGTGTGTGTGTCTGCGTGCACATGTTATGGTGATTACAGTGTAAGGGGTTTATGCTGATGCTAGGAAGCCAGAGAGTGATAATGCACTGTTGCATGATGGGAATGCCCTTTATATCTTACATTTGAGCCAAAGAGGCCAGGCAAATGCAAAGAGATGAGGCTATAGAGAGTGGAAGAAGCAGAGACCAGAACAAAAAACTGGTGAAAAACAGGAAGCTAGAGATAGTGAGAGAAAGAGAGCCAAAGGATGTGAAGACGGAGAGGGAGACTGAGATTAATTGATGCTAAAGATGCTCTCTTCCCCCCCTGCCATGCTGACTTGTGCTCCTGAGGCCTGGCTTCTTAACCCTCACAGCTCACAGCTTCAGATAAAACACTAAACTCTGTCCTCTGGGGGAGTCTTAGTATGCACACAGGCCCATATATGAAGGAGCGGGAGAGGAGCAGTGTTAGAAGAGTCTATCTCTAAGCTCAGAGAGAGCTGAGAGACAGTGAGGAAGAGGAAACGTCCAAACCTTTGCAGCCACTCCCATTAAACCACATTAGAATAATTAATGAGCCTACCCCCCGCTCCTGAGTCCATAAACCTGTCCTGAACTCTTGTAATAATGACAGTGAGGTTTATGTGAACATGAGTGTGCGTAGCTCAGCCCATCTTTTATATTGGTGATATACTGTTGTGTTAAAAGTCAGGAAAAGAAGAGCACGTGTTTAAAGAAGATTTACCCCAATGATCCTTTCCTCTCATCTTCCATTTTTCCCCCCTCTTCTTTATGGTCTTCCCTTTCATTCATCTCTCTTTTACAACCACTTCAATGATTTGTCTAACAGACTTGGGAGTGAATGCTTTTGTACAACCCAGTTTATTAAAATAAAGACACTACTATGCATCATATCATGTAGTTATAGAGCAGTAGAGACACTATCCCCATTAACTCCCCCTCCTCATCCCTCTCAATCACAAGCCACACAGGAGCTGGAGTCCCTCTAGGTCATCCCCTAGGGCTTTTCTCCTGCTGGTGGAACCTGGAACAGCTGTAAGGGGACGCTTCGGGGGCTATTTCAACACAACCTGTTACTCTAAAAATCAAACTCCTTATCTCACCGGCCTCAATCACATAATAATAATGAACTACCAGAGAAGGTTGTGTATACTGGAATCATAGTATACTGGAAAAAAAGGAAGATGTCACACAGACACTGCAGTTTTCAAAGAAATTATTATGTACATTCTTGTCCTTATATTCTTAATAATGACATTCTAAGAGCTCAAGGGTATCAAATCAAACACAAGTCGTGTCCTTTTATTGCTTTCTACAACTGAGGCCTTTTATGCATGTAGTCGATGTCATAATGATCTCCCAAAATCGTTCACTCATTAAAGTCTTTGTGAGGGTGTTTACCTTGTGTAAGGTGTGACAATGACTCTGCCTGGAGTCTGGAGTGTTGATTTGAAGTCGCACAATGGTGTGGAAATGTGTAGCTGTATCACCAAATTAGGTTTTGTCTCGCAATTATTTCGCTAATTGGCAGGACTCACAGTGAGGTGCTCATTCACCCGTTCAGACAGTGCAGTGGCTCGAGGTTGCTTCAACACAGTCAGAGAGGGACCATGAACCTACTGTGGACTAACCAAGGATTGTCACCAAGGCAAATCAATGAATGAGGGCAAATATTAGTAAAGATTATGGGGTACATACATGCAGTGATGACTGACATGTCCTTGAATCTTTGGGTAACAGAAATGTGTGTGCGCGCGTATTTCCTCACCTCCCTGAAGTGTGTACTCAGTAACAGGGCTGCTGTAGACGCCAAGGCCTGCCCCCGTGTACGCAGCCACCTGGATCTGGTATTGTGTCCAGATGATCAGATCTTTCAGAAGACAATAGTTGGTCTCTGGGCTGCTGATGTTCTTCTCCTGGTAGTCTCCTGGCAGCCCTGCCAGACGGTACCTGTACAGACGCAGGAACACGCACGCACGCACGCACGCGCGCGCACACACACACACACACACACACACACACACACACACACACACACACACACACACACACACACACACACACACACACACACGATCCTCAGTCTGCTAATACTCTGCCAATAGTGTAGACCAGCGGTGGCCTAACTTTTTAAAGTCCTGTACCATCTGAAGCAACAAACCTCCTGGTTTGTATCACCTTGACCCACTCTTACAACTTTATATAACATTTTGCCTTACTTGAAAGCCTGAAATAAATAGGAAGTATAAACAAACATAGAGTAGGCCGATTAAATGAAGACATGGCAGTGGTATGAACCATCCTGGCTCCTCATTCAGTCTCATAGTTTTCTCATTTGTTATAAAAAAAAAATACAACAACAACTGATTGACACACATCAGTTCAGGGAGAATCTTGGTGACTTCTCACTGATGTGGATCCACCAGTGGCTAGGCTGGAGCTGGTACCAGTAATATCAGCTCTGTCAGACATGGTAATGGATGCCTGACGCTTTCGACAGCCGTGACTCAGTCTTCAGCTGATTCACTGCATCCACTGACAGTTTCTGCTGCCCATATGGGTGTGTCAACCACTTAGCTAAATTTGACCAGGTTAGGCAACACAAGGCACCAAGCTGCCTTATTTTTTTTCTGACCCAGAAGGAACTAAACATACTGGGGTGGAAGACAGTGCATTTGGACCATTTTGTGGGGGCGGAGATGTTACATGCTGCAACTTTGCAATGTTGTATAGTCTGAAAGTACAAACAAATACCAGAAAGACAGAGTCTGATCGAGCGGATGAACCAGCCATTGATTTCAGACCAGCTCATTGAGAGAGAGAAACACTTTCGAGCTTGTTCACTTGCTAGAGACGATGCTTTATTGTCAGTTTTCATATGTGTGGTGGATTCCAACTGCAGTGTTGCAGAGGAGCTCCTGAATGTCAGATCGATGCATGGCACAACCTCCGGCCAGGACATTTTTCAAGAAGCGAAGAGTAATCTCTGCATTGTTCTCAGCTATTTATTGTCTGGAATTCTGCATGCTGCAGTGCACTTTTTTTTTGGCATCAGTTTAAATATTTAATTGGCCTTTCTGTCTATCAATGGCATTTTCTAATTTAGGTTTGGCTACTTGATATGTTTTGTTGTACTTATATGTTTTTGCTATGCAAGATCAGGCAATGATTCCTACTGTAATTTTTAAACAGACTAATTGGTTTTGGCCTTAATTTAATTCTTATTTGTTGATCAGATAATGGCCAAATTGAATCAAGTGTTTTAATAGAAAATATGAAAGAGAACCCTTGGAAATTGAGCTTCACATCTCTGCCCTTTAGAAGAAGAATCTTTAGTCTATTAGAGCTTTCAAATGGAAATGTCCACTTAGAACATGTGACTTGACTTTTTATACCACACAACGGAGCAGAGTGGAGTTGCGATCTGACATGGAACCTATAGAAGCCACTCACTGTAACAGGACTTTCAAATGTTTCACTGTGCTGTACGTACTGTATACCAACACAGGTGCTCTCCTCCTACATAAAATCACCGACACAAATAGCACGAGGGCACCGGAGGTTGACAGGGTATCTCTGCAGAGGTGAGGCGATTACCCCCCCTCTTCACCTGACACGCTGGAACTCACACTGGGGGTGGAGGGGTGATGGCAGCGGACAGAGGGAGCAGACAGGGAAAAGGGAGCACGGATCTGACAGCTAATACAATAAGGAGAGAGGAAAACCCAAAGGGGAGGGCAAGGGGAGGCGGATAGTCCATCCTATCAAGCTGAAATGGTAGAGTGGAGATGTATGAGTGTGTATTTCTAATTTCAGCTGAAGTGGGAGCAGATAACACAGTGAATAAGGATAAAGACCTGATCATTTCTGCAGCAAATTTATGTTAATTCATATTAGGCAGCTGATGACAGTTTGATTACACACAATGTGTTACACTTTAAGTAGATATTAAACTGAAGGACAGAGGACCAAGGGCAGTCAGAGCACTCGTGTGTGTGTGTGTGTGTGTGTGTGTGTGTGTGTGTGTGCGCGCGCGCACGTGTGTATAGTTATCACAAGGAGGGATGTTGTAACATCATTTTTTGAGTACATTTCATAGGTTATGTATCTATAATGTGAAGGAAACTAACAATTCTCTCAGCTACTCATTAACTGCATTTTTTTTAATTAAAGATTTCTATGATCAATACAATTTGAGGAAGTTATAAAATATTTCATAATATTTCAGTGTCCAAGGTAACCATGTGGTTAAATCTTTTACACGGCATGATGAGCATTTGTTTCAGTTTCTGTTGTATTTAACAGAAACAAAGAAAATCCTTGAGATGCTGACAATGTCATTATGGAGTATTTGCTGAATTTTCACAATCAATTACATGAAGAATTGCATGCCTCTGAGTTTGTGGGGTTTCTGGGATGGAGGCCCTACACTTGTATTTGGATTGTCTTATAAATTGTTTTGTGGTACTGTTTTGTCTGTCAGTACTGGTGTCTGTATATTTTATACTAATTCGTCTCTTTCTTTTACTGTGAAGCACTTTGGTTTTAAATGTACTATATAAATTAAATTGAATAACTGACTTACTAAGACTGAACTGATAAATTAAAATTTGAAATAATCAATTGATGAACTAATTAGATTTATTCAATGTAACATTTTCTCTTGTAATACTTAAGCTAAAAATAATAATAATGATGATAATAAAAAAATTCAGCACAGAGCTGCCAAAATCCTGAGAGACGACATCTTATCCAGTTACCGTGCTCCCACTAACTGTTGAACCCACACTGCAGGAACCTTGTGTTGCACCTTCCTGTATGCGCTTCACCACACGTGCACCTTTTCAAACTCAACCTTCATTTGAACCCGCTGATATTCATGACTGCATCTTGGATTGCTGGGAGGCGGTGATCAATTGTGCCAAGGACCAAAGTACTCAAAAGACTAGGAGTCTCCTGGACCCCATTTTACCACGATGACGTTTACCACTGCCTTGAGAGAAAACTTACTGGTATTATCTCATAATGAATATGAGCTATTTCTTAGCAAAAACACCACCAATAACACCAGATTCCTCCAGAAATTGTCAGAGCAGAAAATTAATCAAGAGGTCCTAGTGAGAATACCAGTGCGGTTGCTAACACTAATGGTGGGGTCATGGCAACACTGAAGAAGAAAAAAAGCCATCAAGAACATTCTGTGAAAAGCATTAAAGTGAGGAATAATGTCTGAGGAGGTAATGGTCACACATTCTAGGGCAACATGTGTGGAACCTTTATTTTAACGGCGAAGGCCATTGAGAGCAGGGTCTCTTTCACAAAGATGCCCTGATTCCATGAGTTAAAAACCATTAACACCCCCCACCCCACACACACACACACACGCGCACACACACACTCACACTAAAAAACAGTACAACAATAAAATATGTGAGGGATGCAGCATTACAAAGTGCACTTTGGAAACAAAAACAAACCCAGTGCACACATTAATTGGTCCCACTTTGTTCCCATGGCACAAATGCACAGGGCAGATCTGGGATATGTTTTTGAACAAACGCAATTTGGTCCGAAAAAAACCCAACCCCCCCAAAAAAAACCAACCAAAAAAAACAAAACAAACCAAGACAAGTGGGAGACACCACAGTTTGATGTGTCTCACTGTGTATTACTTTGAGTAATCAGCTCAATTATGCATCCAGTCAAGCCTGTCTGTGCATGAAGCAATGGGCCTTTGACGTGTCCTAGCTGGATAAACACAGGTGTAATTGATCAAATTAATTATGTTCCCATCTTGTTCGTGCGCCACAGCCGCTCCAGTGAGCTCGTATAATACCGGACCCTGGCCCAACTCAACACAACAGGGACACAATTTATGTTAATAATTGCCTACACGAACAAGGTCATGCTGGCATTTGTTAGTTTTTTTCAGGCATACAGAGAGTTCCTTCAGTTTTGGGGTAGTCATAGCGCCACCAGGTGGCAATGGGAATGTTACATGCGACATGTTTTACTCCTCCTGGTGAGCGGACCAGCTCCATCTCTGGTCAGAAAAACCTTAGCGATGGATTACTGGGAAGATTTTTTATTTTTTTAAATATTGAACAGCATCAATGCCTAATTTGGATATTTCATCAACTAACACAAAACTGTTGTGACGCCACACGTTGGATGAGAGTCTGGACCTGAAGACATGGAAAGCCTGAATTTGAGTCATAGTGCCACCTTGTGGTTACAGGGCGTAATCCATCCATGCATGCATTGTCTTTCGCTTATTCCTACATTAAGGGTCGCGGGGGGGTGGAGCCTATCCCAGCGTCAATGGGTGAGAGGCGGGGTTCATCCTGGACAGGTCACCAGTCCATCGCAGGGCCAACATACATAGACAGAACCATTCACACTCACATTCATACCTCCGGTCAATTTCGAGTCTGGATTAACCTGGTCCCCTCTTGATGTCTTTGGACTGTGGGAGGAAGCTGGAGTACCAGAGAGAACCCACACAGGAACAGGGAGAACATGCAGACTCACACAGAAAGATCCTGTGCTGGAGCCTGGGCTCGAACCCAGAACCTTCTTGCTGTGAGGCGACAGTGCTGACCACTGCAGTGACTTGTAGGGGTAGAGGTCTGGAAAGACCTCACAATACGATACTTATCAGGATATCACGATATGTCGCCATATTCGACACTCTTCACTGGGACATTTACATGACAGCTAAAAATACAAGTTGCTAAGTATTTGTTCATCAGACGTTGAATGTCCACTTTACAGTTTCCAGGTGTTTTAAGTTTCTCTGCCATGCTGGGTTCTGACTGTCCGCTTCCTGACCGGACTCATTCATTACTACAGGAAATGCTGTGCAGCCTAGTAGCAGTACTACAACACCTACAAGAGACGGAAGTGCAGAAGTCATTTTGCGTTTACCATCCGTCCAAAGCACAAGTTATTAAAGGAGCTGGGAAACTGAAAATGTATGGGGGGAGAAAAAAAAGTATTCAAGTCAGATGGTATCAGGTGTGCGTGTGTATACCTGAGCACGTAACCTCGGAGGACTCCATTGAGCTGAGGTTCTGGTGGAGGCTGCCACTGGACCATGATGGACTGGTTTGTTCGCCCGCTGGCCACAATGTTCTTGGGAGGAGCACTGGGTGCCTCCTCTCTCAGCATCAATCTATCACACAAACAGGAAGAAAGAAAGAGAGAGAAACACATTCAGTTCAGTGGATTTATCGTCTTTATGTCTTATAAAGAAAAATACGTAAATTTGCTTCCACCTCACATGGGCAAACTGGATATATTGGGTGAGAGGAAATTTAAAGCATCTTGTCCTCTTTCTCGCCGTCTCTACATGGACCGACACAAGACAGAGCTGCGCCTTGTTCGAATCATTTTGGAGCGTAAGCAGTACTGATGAATTCCTATTCTGCGCTCATCTCTCATTCCTCATCGTCCTGTTATATCTTGCAATGTCATTTAATACATTTGTTTTTCATCTCTTTCCATGTTGTTCATTTATTTCAAACAAGCTCTGCTACTGATGGAAACATTCAGGGCATCCTTCAGTATGCCAGAGGATTTCTCTCGGGAGAGATTGAGCTGACGCTGGGTGTTTAAGACAACAAATGTACAGGCGTTCATCAACTCAGTAGTTGAATTGCAATTATGTTTTATTCATTGGCATTGGAGAACACAAAGGCATTTACTCTTTGTATGTTATAAATTACTCTTCTGTTTACAAGCCATCTTACCTGAGGTTTTCCTCTTGTATCTCATTCATACTTCAGCAGGTCTATTTCAATTTCAAATTCAACCGTAACACCCCACCCCCATGACAGCTCGGCCATAATATGACAGCAGCGGTGGTTAAATCACCATTAGATGTGAACGAGAAAAGAGCTCATCTTTTTTATTTCCGGTGAAACAGTATGATCACACCTGACCTCTTACCCTCTCCCTCTCCCCTGTCTCTTCAAACTCTTTTCTTATTTCCTCTGGCATTTTGATCTCCTCCTCCGTTTTTTTTTTCTTTCCCATCTGCAAACTTTCACCTTTCCTTCATCATATCCTTTGCCCTCAATTATTTCATCCTTCAATCTTTTACTCATCTCGCTCATTCCGTCTGTAACTCCCTTCCCGCCCAACCCAACCCCTGGTTAAAGCTCCCAGCCCCTCCTGGTGGGTAAAGAACATAGGCTGAGCTGGTCAGCCTCAGGCTTTACTGTAAGCAGCTCAGCTAGCGTAATCAGAGCCATATGTGTTCACACACAACACACATACACACACAACACAAATTTCCACCAGCTTAACACAGACTTCTACATCCGATGGTCTTTTCCCATGCATGGATTACGTCTTGAAATTTACATTACCTTCTTCCTCCAGCCCCCTCCGTCCCTCTGTGCCCCATCTCTCCCAGAATGATTCTCTATAAGCTATTCAGCCATTAGCCGTGGTTAAGGCTCTGTGTATTTGTGTGAGAATCTGTATATGTGTATAAATGTGTGTCTGAATGTGTGCACACAACTGTAAGTGTGTTTTTATGAAAGCTGGGGTGTGAAAGCTGTTAGCTCGAGAGTTGCAGAGGCGGATATATGGCACAGTCCAGTGGTTTTACAGCTGTGCTTTACTTCCATTAGGTTAGGCACTGTCAGACAGCACCAGGTGCTGCAGGCACAGGCACACACGCATTCTCGCATGCGCACGCACGCACACAAACACACAAAATCACACACACACACGCTAATGGGCTTCATGTGAATGAGATGGGCATTAGTGTAGCCGTCTGGAAATGTGGTGTATATAATCCTCAACTGTGCCCCAGCTTTTGACTGAAATTGATGATGCACATTAATACACATCCACAAACACATGCTACACAAGCATCCACATACATCTACACTGCTGAACAGTCGCAGTCACTACTTAACTGCGGATAAAACACACAAACAAATGTACACTGACACAGTTACGCCCAACAGCAGAAACTCATGCGATCTGCCTTAATTCCCACTCGACCATTTACGAGTTAATATTTCATAGGCTGGGTTCAGTGTGAGGACATTGACTTCACGCAGGAGCTTATAATAAATATCCACGCCAACCTAGCCACCCATGCTCTCAATTCACATCCACCAACATGACGACAATCACTCACCCACACACACACACACACACACACACACCAATCCTGCTACCAAACAAAACAAGCACAGCCCATAACTTTGCCTGAGCGTTGTATGACACACTTTCTCTGTCCCTTGTTATTAAGGAAAAGAGGACATTTTCTGGAGATGTACATATTTTGTGTGAACAAAAGTTTGTGTGTGTGTGTGTGTGTGTGTGTGTGTGTGTGTGTGTGTGTGTGTGTGTGTGTGTGTGGTGTCTTTGTGAGTCCCTGTGCCGTGGGAATTTGCAAAAGTTTCTATCTGTGTCATTCTCCACAGTTAAATGCCCACTGGCTTTTTCCACTGAATCCATGTACACACCAATGCTTAACTTTTAAGGCGTTACCGGGATGTTAAATCGGTCTCTTTTCAAACAAGATAGTAAAATTTTCGTTACAAGAAGGGGAATGAAAAGAAATTAACAGAGGGCAAAAATCAATCGAGGCAGAGAGACAACAGATGTGATATGATTGGGTAAAACCGGCGGAAGAGATGAGTTTATTCTCTATGCAACACTTTAAGTCTTGTCTCCATCTAATGTTGTGCTTTTTGTGCCCGAGGCTAAACGCTGCTGAGACGGAGGAGGGACACACACACACTCGAGAGACTCTGTCGCACAGATTGAAAGAGAAAAACTTATTCTCACAGTGAATCAAGACCAGCTGAGACTCACAAACGCTGTGGTGTGTGTGTGTGTGTGTGTGCGTGTGCGTGCGTGCGTGTTTACGTGCGTCTTCGGTCACACTGGTGCCGTTATCATGCCAACAGCATATTTGCTTCGATGTATAAATTACGTATTTGACAAACTGCACTGCTGCCAGTGGTTCAAAATAACAAATGCGAGATTCAGTGCCACAGCATCTTCATTGTAGATTAAATGTTCAGAGGGTTGAAAAAAGGTTAACAATAAAATCTAAGCTGGTAAGAAAAAAAATAAAGAAAAGAAAAGCATGTACTCAAAACAGGTGTATTTGACTGTTTGAGACAAATAAGAGCTTTGGTGCAATGATCTAGAAAACAAATTAATGACAAACAAAGCATTCAGATATAATGCTGCCAATCACACAGGGCCTGCTCTCGTCTGTGGCGGTGTATGAACATGATTACTTGTGAGGTGGGGCTGAACTGGCATCCAGCATCAAAGCAAGCGATGCATCAGTTCAATTTAATGATGATTAGAGCTTTCACAAACAATAAGTAACGGATGGGTGGAAGTGCCAGTTACAGCTGATTACATTCTTGCTGGAAAATAAAACAAGCTGCGTCTCAGTATATGTTAGGTTTCCTGAGGTCGCAAAGTCTTCACTTTGGTAAGAGGGTAAAAATAAAATAGAACGAATACTATGACGGAGAAGCTCTCAGGGCTACATGTCTTCGCAGTGGTTAAAGGTTGATTTTAATCAAGAGGCTAATCATGAACACAGCCCTGGAGGTGCCACAGAGACCCCAATGAGACTTTTTTTTGGAGGACACGGAGAGACAAATATATATTTTAAGGCAACCATGGCTTGTTCCCTCAGTTTAATTCAATTCACCAGAGAGAACTTGTTCCTACAAGTAAGTTATTTAGAGGATAAGTGATATCACCTGTCTCTTCACTTTAGCTATTTTGAGAATAACAAAATCATACTCGCTCCTACACTTAACACTTAAATTGCGGCCACAAGACATCAATGATTCAAAACATGGAGTAACTAAATTGAAGGAACATGTTACATCTTGTGGCAACAAATTATTTAAATTGAGGGAACAGTCTTTAGCTTGTCATCTCCAAACAACTAAATTGAGACAAAATACTTCATACACATACAAAACTACCATCTTAATCTTTGTCATTAATGATCCTTCTTTGCCGTTTGGTGCTGTTTATTCAACTTATGACACTGTAAATTAACGAAGACGCCGTAGGAATGCTGCTGGTTGAGCAGAATGGAAATAAAAGCAGACCTGTTCATGAGGGAGGGCAGCATGGCTCGGAGGTAGAGGGGTCTTAAAGCAACCGAAGGGTCGCTGGTTCCATCCTCACTTCCCCCAGTGACCACGTCCAAGTATCCTTGAGCAAGATACTGAACCCCTAATTGCTCATGATGGCCCTGCAATGGACTGGCGACCTGTCCAGGGTGAACCCCGCCTCTCACCCAATGTGGGGGTGGCCTCAGGGGTGGAGCCTATTCCAGCTGACATTGGGTGAGAGGCTAATAAACTTGGCAAACATTCGCTTTGCATCAAAAGAGGAGTAGAGGCTTGATCTTTCTTTCAGCTCCAACTTTTACATTTCATGTAAGGACGTCAGGATTTATGAGCACGTATGCTTTGTATTCTCTGGTAAAAAGGCTTTTATTCTTTTGAAAATCGTTCACACTTTCCTTAAAAGATTCATAAGGTCGCATAGGTCAAGTCCACAATCAGCCATGAACGTGTGCCAGTTGTGACAGACAAACCGTGAGCCCTGCATTCTTCCCTCTGCGATAGTCTTCATCTCTCTCCTGGATATTATAATGTACATGAATAACTCTCTATCTTCTTGCAACGTCAGCATATCTGTCCATGAAATAGCTCCTGTAAATGTCCCTTAGAAACTCCTACAGCAGAATTATATTCTTTTGCAAATTAGTCACATACATGGCATGTATGTGTGTGTGTGTGTGTGTGTGTGTGTGTGTGTGTGTGTGTGTGTGTTCTGAAAACGTGTTGGGTTCTAATGTTTCCTGATACATATTGAACAGTCAGAATACAAAGCAGGCATAAATAGACAGAGTTGGAAAATGGATTCATTTTAGTTCGAGTTCAAGGCATTTATGTATTATCTGCCTCCTTTTTTTTCTGTTAATGCTTTCTCTTTGATGATGGTAATGATGTCAGCATGGGTCATGCATGAATAACTGTGTGAGTGTGTGACAATTCAGATAGTATAATTGGACTCTTCATGGGAGTATCTCCTTTTAGAGGTAATGTTATTCCGCTTTGATCATATTCATTCACACGCTCTTAGTGATGTCCGTCTCTCTAGACACTCCTGTGCCCTCTCTTGAATGAGGGGAAGTGAGAGAAGGGGAAAAAATGGTGAATTAATGCTGTTAAAACTGGAGAGCGTAGAAGCAGCTGGAAGTTCAAACTTTAATAAGGGCTTTTTGTCATCAATATTACACGCTTTTTCTCCTTCTGTCCATATTACTGCATTTTGTCATGCCTCTCATTTGGAGCTGTGGGAGGGGTAGCAAGTACCCTCTGCCTGGTTCCTCCTGCGTGTTAAGCGCAGCAGAGGCCTCGTGGCTGTTAAGCTGCATACATGCTACATCTCTGCCACAAAATCCATACTGCAATATATCTCAATATTTTTCTTTTCCTTCTTACATTGTGAATCATATTGCAATATCAGTCAAAATTATCACAACTGCAGATTTGTTTCCACATTGTTCAGCCCAACTTGCCAATATCCAACACGAATGCAGGCCAACATTCGGAAGTATAAAAGCGAAAGAGTGATGACTCTATCCATCTGCTCTGATACACTGACCAGCAATGACTTGTCTGTCTGCCAGTCTTTCATTTAGGGAAGATCAATCTTCTCTTTTCTCTTGTGCATCAAACAACCCGCTCCGTACCGTGGAGCAGGTTGCAGAATGACTGCTGGACATGAACAATGCAATGCAGAGAAAGAAAGAAGCAACAAACAAAGACAATAAACTAAATCAGAATATAAGCCAAAAAGATTTTGATCTAAATGAGAACTAAAGAGAAGGGAAACTGACAGCTGCTGTTGTTCCTTCTGAGATTCTATTGGATGTCCTACAACTGGCATCTTTCTATGGCCGGTCTCTTCAGCCAGACAAAACCACATTTGTGTGTCTACTTCATAACACATGGCCACATCTGTTGTATTGTGTGACCGTCAGAGATTGTCTGCTCCATGTTTGTGTGTATTCAGGGGCAAAATTGTTTAGAGGCCTCCAACCCTCTTTCACTCTATCCAGTTCCATCGGTTGTAGCCGCATCATAATTCCCATTATTGTTTTCTCTTGGGATAAACATGCAAACTTGACATGCACGCACACACGGACACACACGGACACACACACACACACACACACACACACACGGAGAGAGACATGCACACACAAGAGTACGCATGTACTTACACAAACACACATTGCACAGCAATTTATTCGCGTTTCAGGCCAAGTCACTCTCCCTTTCACAAGCACACTCACTCACACACACACACACACACACACTTCTGCACACAGACATGCAAATCAGTTAATTTTTTATTTGCTAATGACTTCACTGTTT
The DNA here is from genome assembly GCF_037954235.1 of Aulostomus chinensis. Lineage (NCBI taxonomy): Eukaryota > Metazoa > Chordata > Actinopteri > Syngnathiformes > Aulostomidae > Aulostomus > Aulostomus chinensis. Next base: position 25,857,157 of record NC_141327.1, on the reverse strand, counting down.
GCCACAGAATGAGACTGGCATGGAAATACACACATTTACACAAAAAATGTAGACATATAGAGCATGGATGTAATGGATGTAAATGGCTTTTTCTACAGAAATCCAATTTCAAAATAAATAAGACCCCTGTTACAATCAACCTGTTTCATCGCCATTCTGAAGCCTATGCAATACAATACCTCCACTTTCTGTCACACACAATGAGATATACAAGTGTCTGTGTGTGTGGGAGTGTGTGTAGGGTGCATACACTAATCCTTTCGACTGCTGAAAGCTTCCAGTATAGTTCTACCCAGTTTGTGTCAGGCGGTGATGGAAGAGGGGGAAAAAAAACTTTATTTCACACAAATCACAGAATGTTCTCGATAAAAACTGTTTTTGTGCCCTTTGAAAAACATCGGCATAATAGTGGTAGAGCTTCCCAAGAAGTATGTGCTAAATCAAACCTCTGAACCCGATGCTCTGATAAATGAGAATAAGTGATTAGATGTGTCTGTGCGCGTATTTCGCTCTCACCTCTGTGTCTCCGTGCTGTACTGACCCCTGCCCACTTGATTGACAGCACAAAGTCTGAACTGATAGGTCTTAGCAGGTGTGAGTCCCCCTACTGATATTTTGGTCACTGCAGGGTTGACCTCTGATAGGTAGACCTTCCATGGGGAGTCTAGATACAAGAAAAAAAAGCGATTAGAGGCTGATAATATCTGGCAGAGGAAGGACAAACAGAGACACCATGACAGTTAAGACACTGAGATAAAAAGAAATAAAAGAAGAAGAGATTATTGTTGCAAATAGGGATGCACGATAATATCAGCACGACACTGATACTGGTCATTTTTTAAAAATACATCAGTATTTGTCTGAAGTCTCTTCTTTGTTCATCTGTCGTTTATGAGGAAGCAGTGAGGTAAACACTGCATATGATTTGTGGGAATTTCCAAATGTTTTGGAGATTAAGAAAAACTGCATTTGTTTTCAATATGTATAAAATGTGAATATCATATAAACTTGTTGTGCCTCTGCACTGGTGAGCCACAGGTTGGAGGCCGTCTGTTTCTGGGTATACAGCCCATTTTCCTGAGTGCGATCTGTAAGGAACACCATGAGGAAATGTCTTCAAATATAATACAAACATCCACTGGGAGTCAGAGATCATTTGAAAAAATGTTGGCGATTAAAAGTCAAGGTCACCGTGACAGGAACACAACAAGAAGGCTTGCCATGATGAGCGAGAACTAGCTGTACAGATAGAATCAAAATAGGTAAATATCAGCTAAATCAGTTTTTAACATAGTATATCAGATATCAGCAACAACAACAACAAAAAAAATCCAAAATTGCGAGTCCTTAATGGCAATCAGAAAAGAATTGTCAGATAGAAAGAAGAAAAACACAACATAAGCATGAGTAAAGGAAGTTTGAAGGGAGGGTAATCAGTAAAATAGCACATAAGCTGCTGGATACTGGCACCATCTTGTTGCCAGATGATTATTTGGTGGTTCTGCAGAAGTTCACACACACAGATGCACTTTTGTCATCTTACTGGTTTTATGTATATAATATATAATAGCATGTTACTCTGTGTAAAATACAACATAATCCAGTTCATCTCAAACACGCACGTGCACACACACACACACACGCGCACACACACACACACAAACATATACAAGCTAGGTAATCATAGTGCCAAAAAACTCTCGTCCATCCTTCACTGTCTGCATTCAGGCTTTACTGCAATCAACCAAATGTTCAGGCTCCCTTATCTCCCCCTATTTTTCTGCCTCACCACATCGTTCTTGTCTCTCATGATGCATAGTTTTTTCCCATCATTATAGCGGTGTCTCATTGTAGACGCTCACAGTACAGCTGTTGAAATGGTGAAAGATGAAAAATGATTTGCCTGCTGTCTCCTTAAACGTTATCTGAATGAAAATTACTTAAAATGTCAAACTACTTCAACATCGGAAATTTGCCCATCAGTTCAGCTACTTGAATCACGTGCCAAACATTCAGTACCACAGTCCCTAACCGTTCCATCATTTTAGCACAAGTGGGGGGGGGGGGGGGGGGGGGGGGCTCCGTTTCCATGTCCCTCCAATATGTTTCTCCTGTCATTCTATTCCTCCAACCCCCTCTTCGCTCTCCTCCCATTTCTCATTCAAAAGAGAGCCAGCTGTTTTAACATCTGTCTTAAAAAGGAGGTGAGAGACAAAAAGGGAGAAAGAGCGAGAGGATGAGGGAGGGAAAATAAGAATTTATTTATAGGGAACCTGGAACCTGTGTATTTACGCAGCAACACTATTCTCCATATGTCTGCCTCTTGTAAATTAGTGTGTGTCAGTGCCTGGCAGACAGCTGTTTGCCACTCAGGGACGATAAAACCTGTCCAGGGACACACAGAGACACAGGCACACATACTGTTCTCAGAGAGCTCCAGCAGATAGTACAGAAGGGGAGAGTTTCCGTCAAAGGGGCGTAGCCAGGACAGGAGGACGGAGCGGGAGTCCGAGTCATTGAGACGGGCTGTCAGGGATCGAGGTGAATGTGGAAGCTCACTGGAGGCAAAGAAGACGAGAAAGAAACAAAAACATAAGACAGTCTGAGTTTGACATTTTGGAATATCAAAGTGGAAGTACTTTTACAGTCACAGTAGATGAGAGATCAATACCTCTCTCCTGTCTGTACAGTAAATATGACGATACAACCAACAGCTCATCAGCTTCATAATACAAATAACTAAATGTATAATTACGATTTCATGCACGTGCTTTTGTTTGTGCTCCCATTGTTTCCAACATTTTTGCTAATATACGCTAATTAGATGATGGCTGTATCATATATTCCCATATAGACACAAGAATAAACAGACATTTCCCAATATGTCCAATTATTCCTTTCACATCAACATCTAGAGAAACATTTAAACATTTAAGCATCACAAAAACATGTCTGGGGCAAAGTGCCAGGTGGAGGATATCTTTTAAATATAGCTATGGCTTGCATATTCTTCATTGTAAAATTTTCAACTCTACATACTCTGCATTACTGTAAACGAGTCCCAGTGGATATTTGTGCATTGCTGCCGCCGCTCAAACAAGACACATACAGTACTGTATAGTGCACACATATTCATGACCATAGTAAAGAGTGTTAAATTATACAAGGTTTGGTGCAATGTAAGCTGCTTTACAAACAGTTGGATAGTCAGAGGGGCAAGAAAGCAGAAGTCATTGCAGCTCTGTGAGGGCTAAAGGTGCTGAAAAAGCTATCACTGGCAATAACAACAATAAATAAATAAATAAATCTATCAAACGGAAAGCATATTGAGAGCCTAAATTAGCTACATCAGCTCATCAATTATTTCTTTAAAATTGTGGATGTTTGAGTATCCAATCCAAGTGGTCTTCACTGACGGGCAGCAGGCTCTTGTTAATTTCATCAGAAGATGTCTGGGTTTTTTGTTTTTTTTTTGGAACTCTTTACTCGGGTGTGGGCTTCCATTTTAATACTCAAGTAAGCATGGAGAGCGAGTGAGAGGATGAGAGATGAATTAAGGAGATGTAATGTTGGAGGGGAGGGAGTTGGTGCACTGAGAAGACGCAAGGACGGTGGTGAATGAGGCAGAGAGGCAGCAAGGGGAAATGAGAATGATGTTTTCTTTTCTGAGCTGACATGATCATATTAATTAATGGATGAGCTTAGAGAATATTAGAGCTACTACACCTTCACACAGCCCACACACACACAAGCACACACTAACAAACACATGGATGGGTCTTGAGAGAGCTGAACCAATAACCTGCTGGTAATTAGTCTGTCTCCTCAGCTGCCAGCGTCTGTTAGCCTCTATGACCCATTGATACTGAGCTAACGAGAATGTCAGTCACACACAAGGACACACACACACACACACACACGTGTGCGCAAAAACACACAAACGCACACAAGCGCATAGAAAAATTCCTGTTCTCCATATGTTCTCCAACGCCATACACAGACTCCCTCCCTCTTAGTTTGACATGTGTAACCTCTTGTCTCTGTATAATTCAGAAGGATGTGGACTTATGTTCTACTTTACTCCAAACCCACAATTGTATTAATATATCATAAGTGTCTTTTATAAATAAATTATACACGTGCCTATTAATATATAAAGGCCACTACCTGATCGTGTTCTCTCACAGTGGCTGTAATGAGGCTGTGTGGGTCGGAGCGTGGGCTACACTTGAAATATGTATGTAGCATACTTTAATATTAGCATCAGGAATGCCAGCCCAATCCAGACACACACTGTGAGGTGACACATTCCCCGAACCCTGACATTCTCTCTCCCTCTAACACACACACACACACACACACACACACACACACACACACACACGCACACAGTGTGAAGAAATTTGTTGTACATTACCTGCTTGTAGATATATATATATGACCCTGTTATATTCTAACTGCTGTCTGGTAGTAAGCAACTCTGACCTGCCACACCCAGCTGGAGGGTACAGACATGTATTAAGTTTGTGTCTGACCCCTGAAGGAACATAACTAGAATTGGATTTGTGCCATTATTTAATTAGCAACTCAAATAAAGTGACATGAATGCGTTCTTTAGATTTGGCATATATCAAATTACCTACGCCAGGCTCTTTTGTTTGATCCCTGTCAGTCAAAGCTGCTACTGTGTATGACTTCACCAGACTGACATTTGATTTCCTGCTGTTAATCATTTTAGTGCTGCAAATCAAGAAACACAAGGAAAAGGAAATTAAAGCTTTTTTTAAATTTCAACAGTGCTTTGTATCTCAGCATACTAATTACGAAACACTGTAAATACTCTGAGGGAGAAAAGCTATATCTGTATATTCTCAGGTCCTGTAAAGAAAGGTTAAATATGCTGATATGTGTACAGCGTGTAGAATATGTGTACTTCAGAGGTCACTGAAATAATTAAACAACATATAAAGTTCTGCAGACTGCAGTTCTTCGCAGAGTATTTTTGCCTTCAAGTTATTGACCAGCGTGTCCATTTAGATCAGAGTCTCCCCAGCTGTAGCTCTCGGCTAGATTAGTCACATGATCCCCTCACCCACCTGTGCACCATCCCTTATATCCTTTTATACCTCTCCATTTTCACACTCTCACCTCAAGATTGACTATCAAGGGATTCCAGCTGAATCCTTCTTTCTTTTGCCTGTGATAGACTTGGGAGCCAGAACTGACCGCTAACCAGATGTCAGCCTCAGCTTATGTGTTCATATCAGTAACCAACACAAGCTGCATGATGTTATCTTCATATCTTTTTAACTTACATGACTTCAAGACGTGCAGAACGGGAATCATTTCCGGCCCGTGAGGTCACAGTACAGGTGTAATCACCGATGTCTCCCGACCAAGTCTGGCCGATAGTCAGGGACCCTTGACGTACAGCTACCCGGCCCCCGCTAGTTGGTAGGAGCGGGACACCACCACGATCCCACTTGAAGCTACAGAGGAGGTAGCAATGACATTGAGGTGAGATCCATACATGATAGGAGTGAGCAGATATGTATAGATATATAAACACTCAAAATGACAAGCAGGTACCTGACATTGACTCTGGAGTCGTGTGTGGCGTTGCAGTCCAGAGTAGCAGTGGTTCCTTTAATAACACGCTTGTCAGATGGAGGCACAGAAATAACTGTACGACCTGGAACATGACAAAAAGCCAGGAAAGAAGTGGAAAATAGAGAGGGAGAGTGAGCACAAATGAGGTTTGTTAAACATGACATTGTTATTTACAATGTGTACACAGGAATGAATGCTGCTCCATAATACTGAAAATTAATTAGTCAACAGTTTAGCTATGAATTAGTGAAGCTAAACACCACATGAGCGTGCTTTATCTTCCACAAACAAACACGCATATGGAAAGGGACAACCACATATGCTATGCTTCGAATATTGTGAACTGCTTAGTCATTAAGGGTGCTTTGCTCCTTTCATGTGAGAATAGAAGAGAATAAAAAATGCATTTGGATGAAGTTTAGAGGATAGTGTTGCATTCCAGAGCACCAAAACTGTGACGGAAGAGGGGGGAGGCGGAAACAAGGCAAGCGGGACCATGACCTAGAAAATTTTAATCCAAATTGAGATCATGACTACAACTATGTTGGTCTGACATCATAATGAGGGGACAAAATAACTGTAAATATTTTAATAAGAATGATAAGAAAGAACTGAGCCAGTTTCCAATCTAGTTGAATAAAACACTAAAAGATAAACAACACATATTACTAGTATAACAAGCCATTTTTAGATCTAAAAAACACGATCATACTTCCTTAAAGACGCAGAGACCGGCCTCGAGTACTATTACACCATATGTGGCTATTTATTACACCTCAAACCCAGTTGTTATCACTCTGGGATATGAACAGGCTTCCAATAAAGGGATGTTACATTTATGTATAACACAGAGCAGGCGAGGATCCTGCAGGCTTGTTAATCTCATTCAGCAGTATTTAATCTGAAGCCTTCGCAATATAAATAAAAATCAGGCGATCCATAAGTTTACCAGCTAATCAAACATCCTTTTAACCAGCCAATCAGATGATTATTTCATCATTACCCTGGCGTGCTGCATCGATAACCAATCACAGTGCTGTTCACTATGCTGAACTAATGTGACTGGACAGCTACGGGTAAATTAGTGTTCCATGTCTGTTTGACTCATTTTAGCAAATGCGCATTGAGCAGTTTTAATACATTTTTGTTTGTGCGCGCACGCACGTGTGTGTATGTGTGTATCTGTGTGAGTGTTTGTGTGTGTGTGTGAGTGCACGCGAGTGTGCGTGTGGGTCTTACTCCAGACAGTGAGAGTCGCCGAAGTGTTGATGGTTCTCTCGGAGTTGGAGGCGATACAAGTGTATTCTCCTGAATCTTCGAAACTGACCGACTGAATCTGCAACCCTCCTGACTGCAGCAGAGTGAACCTGGGAACCTGAACAGAGCCACTAGCTAAGACCTGCAATCCTACAGAGAAAACAAGAAAATAGAAGGGTGAAATAAAGCAATTAAGTCTGTCGTTTTTTTAATTGCAAAATCGACCATCAGGTAAATGTGTTTGTGTCTTTGTGTGTAATGCAATGCGCGTGTGTGTGTAGTGCATATAGTGTGCTACCTTTCCTCCAGGTGATGGCAGGTTTTGGAGCTCCGCTTGTCTGGCAGGTAAACAAGGCTGTGTTCCCATCGGTTACCGTTTGGTCAGACAGGGGGAATGTAAATGTTGGAGTCACACCTGAAACATAGTAAGAGTGTGAGGAGAAAGAAGACAGAGGAAGAGAGATGTCTGCTGAGAATGGATAAGAGGTGAAAGGATGGAGTAAATAAAAGAGAAAATGGAAAAATAAAGGATGATTGTGCCGATATACACCGAGTGTGGTGTGGAAGATTATAATCAAAGGCTTCTTAACAGGACGGAACTTGGCAGAGACAAATAAAACTGAGATTACAAAGCGGACAACACACAACAAACCGATTCAAAAAAGGGAATTTGACTGACGGTTATATTGCCCTGAATTTCAAAAACTGGGTGGTAAATTGTTTAAGGGTGGCCTCAGACTGGCTCGGGACTCCAACCCAGAAACTTGGACATGATAATTTTTTCCATCTGGAGCCAAATTTAAGATAAATCCGCCTAATCTAAGAGGCTAAAGTCGTGTGTGTTTGTGTGTATCTGTGTGTATGCGGTGTGCTGTAAGAACAATAGGCATTTTTTCAACGTAAACTCAGGTGCAATTAATAACATTAATTATGGCCCTGTTCCATTTGTATGGGTCCTGGCATTGTGCTGGCTCACTAGAATGCCTGTGACAATAAATAAAATGGGAATGTCATTGATCCTAGCAATCACACCTGTGTTTACCCTGCTGTGACAGGTCAAAATGGCTGCTGTGACAAGGGCCTGTTCCGAGAAAAGTGACGCGGTGAGGAGTGAGATGTTGAGACAGTAGAAACATGAATAACAAGAAATGAGAGAGAAAGTTTCAGTGAAAGACAAAGCGGTGCCAAGTAAATTTGTCATAGAAGTACTTCTTTCTGTCGGTGTTCATACATGCACTGGTGTGAAAGTGTGTTTTTCTGCGTGTACAACAGTCAAACTCACTGGAGACGAGGAGCTGTGTGTGTGCTTGAGTTTCTCCAGCGGTGTTGCGAGCGAAACACTGAAATATTCCTGCGTCTCCTGGCTGCACCCTTCGCACACTCAGCCCAGATGCAGCGGTGACCTTGAAGCGAGGGTTGGCAAGTTTGGAGAGAGGCACGGCGTCTTTATACCATTCTATCCTGGGCTGGGGCACACCTACACACGTGCATGTACACAAAGAGGGAGAACACTCTTAGTTTCCTTAATGACGAGCCAGCCGACTTCACTGCTGAGCAAACCTCCCCAACTCCCACTAACAAAGCCACACACACTCTGTTCAGCAATCCCTCTTCTCAACTCGCCCTATAAATATGCATGCCAGCATAATGAGTGCTAATAATATATTGATTGGAGAGTAGGGTAAGGAAGGGTAGCAGAAGGGGCCAAAAAACACTCTGAATAAAAGATGTGGGCAGCTCACCAAATATCTACCGTATCAGCTTCCACCTGTCTGGTAGACATGCCAAATATGACAGGCACGGAGCTCATGCAATTACTCTCAACTCTCTATACGAATATTTGAGTGAGCGAGAGAGAGAGAGAGAGTGGGGAGAGAGATAGGTAGTGTGTTTGAGAGGAAAAGAGGGAGAAATAGGCGAATTCCATATTTTCTTCTCAATCTGTTAGTGTCAAGCTTTCAGAGACTTGCATGAAGCATTTTTCACCCCCCTTCCTGACTCTCTCAGTCTGTCACTCTACCTTCTGTCTTCCCTCCTTTTCCCCATTCTTTAACCTAGCCTCCATCCCTCCATCCCCTCAAGCCTCTGCTATTACATTACACAGCTACTGTACCAGATTACTGAGGAGGAACATAAATGTGTTTGTGTGTGTGTGTGTGTGTGTGAGAGAGAGAGAGAGAGAGAAAGTGTGAGTGAGAGCGAAGGTCTGAGTTGAGATTTTTGGAGCTTTGTCCAACCCAACACTTAGGTGTTTTCATGTAATCCAGTCAAAAACAGGTTTATGAACAAGTGCAATTTTTACAGTTGGCCTGAGTATGGTAATCTGCTGCTACTGCCAAAAGCAGTTTTATTGTTCACGAAGCAGGCACACACACACAGGCGCGCGCGCACACACACACACACCGATATTAAGACTTTAGTAAAATGTGGGTGGACCATGACATTGTTACCTACCCTGTATTTTGGTAATCGATGAGTCACTTCAGTCTTTTCTCAAGACAAAATATCAAACGTTGGCTGCTTCCAGTAAATGTAAGGATTTTTCTTTTTTTGTCGTTTATGACAGAAAATAAGAGTGTCTTTTGGTTTCAGAAGCAAAACCCAAAAATGACTCACTGACTAATAGCGAATCAATAATTCAAACAATGCATGACACACCCCAATCAAAAGACACTTCACATACACATAAAGTCTAAATGTACACAAACCAAGACAAACACTTCCTCTTGACCACTGCACACACGACACGCACACGAGAGCTCTGCAATCTACTAAGACCAAGGTAGTGTTTGCCTCTCTACAAGCCAACCAAAGTGCGTGTTTGACAGTCAGACAGCATTAGAAACCTCCTCCGGAAGATCTTCTTTTCAAATGAAAAAAAAAAGCAAATAGGTTTGTTTCTCAGCGATGGATCAGGTGTGTCGAGGTAAGAACATGGGAGGGGTCTGAACTTCTCATTCAGTATGATGGAAGACAACAGGCACCTGGCTTTTCTTTTCAGGAGTGTCCCACTGTGAACCATTTTAAGGAGGCACAGTTTATCCCACTTTTGAATTACTATTATTCTTATTCACACCTAATAATAACAAACACAAGCCTTTAAACGCGTGGAACCACACGTCACCAGTCGAGTTTGTTTAAAGCACACTGGAACCCTATGTCTGACAGGTTTTATACTGAGTATAATAAAACAGCCCCGCAAGAACACCCCCCCCCCCATGAAAATTATAATATCAGGGTTTTATTGCATCTGTTTGAGAGATTGTGTTAATTGTTCTGTCATTTTGGAGGTTATAATTTATGGTGCTGTTGAACATTACTGACTTAAACTGGGAGCTGTTCTGAATATTTATAACCTTAATTTATACAAATGGGATGGACAAAATATGAGATACACCTAACAGTAAATCAAAGTATTGTTCAACAGCACCGTTATCTGCAGCCTTAAAATTAACAGTTAAAATAATGAACACATCTCTCAGACAGATTCAATAAAAAAAACATTGGAATACTTAAGAAGGAGGATTTATTGTAGGGCTGTTGTATTATTATATTGTATTAAACTTAATTTGAAACTTGTCATTAAAAAATTTAAACCTGTGGTTTTAATGCTATGACTGATCGGTGTGGGTAAACTCTCTCTCTCTCTCACACACACACACACACACACACACACACACACACTCTACCTGTAGCCAGGCAGGGGATATCTACATTCTTGTCAAGATTGGCGAAGATCTTCCTCTCAGGCTGAGCGGACAGAGAAGGCGGTTCTGTAGAGAAAAAAATGTCTGGACATTAAACATAAAGCATTCAAATGTACAATATATTAGAAATCAATATATGGATAAAGTAACATCTCATACTGGAAACCACACGGTGGGAACATCCCCTGCAGTGTGCCACATGTCTGAACTACTAATAATAGGCCCTCAAAATGGCTTTAAAACTTAAATCATTTAACAGCTGAAAAAAAATCTTTCAAGAATTGGAGGAAGTAGGTACTTCAGGATAAAAATGGGTCCCCCTTTTGGCCCTGAGAAGCAAAATAGAAAAACATAAATAAAGTAACAGAAAAGCACATTTTCTTAGTTTACCAAGGGAAGCAATCTCTTTTTTTAACTACTCCATTTCGCTACCAATAACTGCTCACACTAAACATTTTCAACAGTGTCTCTCTAAACACTGACAGCTCAGAGACATTGCTTCCTTTGATTTTAATGTGAATACATGCCTATTGGTGCATTACTGTAATGTGACTTTGTATAAAATATAAATGCATATGCTCCACTTTTGGGTAATACACCCATTTATAACATTTAGTGGGAGATATTGACACAGCAAACCCAAGTAGAAGGAGAGGAGACAGAACAGCTAATTTATTTTCAATCTGGCATCTCTGTAATAGTTGCTTCACACACTTGTGGCACATGCTCACAGAAAAATGACTCTGAGGAAAATTAGATGTCCAATGTATTCATTAAATAATGAATATGTATACTGGTTGTCACCGATTTTTAATACTGTTTGTGTGAAGTTCCATTTCTGTGCTTTTGTTCCACAGCCGTAAGTTGGTAAATAATAACACACAATAATGTGTGTGTAACTTTGGCTTTCCTTTTTTGTACATAAAAAAAGAATAAAATCCATTTACCTAGCGGGTTTTTCTTTTCATATCTCCAGTGGTGGAGAAAACCGAGGAAGCAAAGGAAACAATGACAAACTGCAAGTGTGTATGTCTAGAGAGCTACACGGAGCCACGTCTTGGTGCTACATTTTATTCTTCATGACTACACTGACTTTTAAGTTCTCTCCTACTTGGTGCTAACTTTTAAACCCACACATCTCCTATCTTTATTGTGCACGGTTGGAATTCGGAACGATTTTGACAAGAGAACAAGAGAAGCGTGCCATGAAGGGAGAACAGGGAAACAAGAGATGAATAACAGGCATGTGGCGTGACACCGATAACACGGATGCATTAATCCTCTTCAGTAAGGTGAGTGCAAGGACCCAGTCGCACAAACAAAACACATTTTGGGTGGTTGGGTTTAGAGCTTTGAGTTTGTACGAATTCGCTGTTGTCTGCCTGCAAAACAAAGATGGAGAACAACAACAGATATACTGTTGTTTGCACCAGGAGTAGACTGTAAAGTATACAACACAGGCTGACTGTGTCATGCATATTCCGATTAGTGGATCGGGGCAGAAAAGAAATGAAATTGAATAATGAATACCTTTGAGGTTCTCTCCTTCTTTCGCACAGACACATACACTATTCTGTTTAGGAATCCCTTTCATTGCATCAAGGTCTGTTGAGCCCATAGCAGAAAAAGAGGATCAGCACCAATGTATTCATCAGTTACTCCTCTGATACATATGAATACATACAGACTTTGTCCCTGCTAGGAAGGCCTTAGCAGTCCTGCTGGCCTAATGAGGGAGGATGGTGAGTGAAAGAGAGCAAATTGGGAAAAAATGACGAATAAAAAAAAAAGACAGGGAGAGGGTACGGAAATTGGTGGTAGATACTAAGGTGTGGCTACAGAAAGCATAAAAAAGTATAAATATTCAGGCAGGTTTTTTTCTGAGGAGTGAGTATTCTCTAGGCGTGGGTAGTTTGTGTTCTTCACGTTAGCTCCTCCTACGCTCATGCAATCCCTGTAGATCAAAAAGACAACAACTAGGGAGAAAAGTTGAGCTTCATCAATCAGACGCTCCCTGTCATTGTGTATGCTTTCTATTTACACACGTGTGTGACAAGAGTGGATCGTGACGAGAGCGCTGCGGTTTTAGTGCTTTCGATGCTCTCCTATTGATTGGTGACTCCAGGGAACAAAACTCATTTAGCTGCTGGGCAAACAGGCATGTGTGCCAATGAAGCCATTTTACGATCCTGTGTATACGTGTGTGTGTGGACACATGTACGCATTTGTGTATACATGGATGGAGCGGCTGTTTGTGACAACAGTTATTGGTAAGTGTGGAGCAGATCAGCCTGAGTTGTCCCGTTTTTGGCAGTTCCAGCCTGGGGGTGCTGGCAGCCATGAGTCTGGGGGAAATGTATGGATAAATGACAGAATAAACTGATTGGAACAGCACTTGCAGCAAAAAATGCACAAGAAAAAGAGGAATTTATTGGCACTAGTTGGGGGGGATTAGTCTGGATGGGTCTTGCCTGCTCAAGGTAATCATGGATAATCATGTGAAAAAGGTGCATGTACATGCATATAACAGCATACACTTTTTTTCTTACCCATTACGGTGAGATGTGCCTTTGCCTCAACAGGTTTACCCGTGTGGTTGCTTAGCAACGCTTCACAAACATATAAACCTGTGTCAGAAGTGGTAGGGGTGGGAAAAACCAGCCGACGTCCACTGGACAGCCGATGCCCATCACGTTTCCATGACACCACCAGGTTGTCCACCGGTCTGAGAAGAGAAGAGAAGAGAAGAGAAGAGAAGAGAAGAGAAGAGAAGAGAAGAGAAGAGAAGAGAAGAGAAGAGAAGAGAAGAGAAGAGAAGAATGAAGTAATGGGGGTAATTACAACATATTAAAGCCATCAGTTTATGTGTCAATGAGGCAGGAAATGAATGATGGCAGCGTGAATATCAGAGCAGTCAGCTGTACTCTGCATGAAGGAGCTTCAGACAGATATCCTGGATGTCAGGGAGAAAGAATGGATGTACACTGAATGTGTGTTCGGATAAACGCCAGCCATTCTTTTGCTTGCATGTGCGTGACTATTCATGCAAGACAGTATAAATTGTATGTGTTAATGAAAGTAAAGCTCTCTCTCTCTCTCTCTCTCTCTCTCTCTCTCCTTTCTCTTGCTTTTGTCAAACTTGAAATCAAAGCACATTAAAATGTGTTATTAATATATACTGAGAGGGCAGCTAATTATGCCATCGGCAGCAAATACAAATACTCATTAAATCTGCACCGCAAAGACATATATAAAACATTAATAACACCCCATTTGGATGGGATTAACATGACAGGGGAGGTGGGAAATGAAATATTCACTATGCTCCTGTAATTTAACTCGTCAGGAAATTAGTGGATGTCGTGTGTAACAGAAAAGGAGCGTCAGCAGGACAAGCAGCCTCCACAGGGGAGCGCAGGAGAGTTGAAGGTGATACAAAGAAAATCCTGACACTGTCTTCATTATTATTTGTCGAAAGGCCGCATGTGATACTTCCACTCTGACTACAACTCTAGAGCCATGCTGAAGAGTTACACAGAAGCGCCCCGCTGAACCTGAACACATATACCAGTTGAAAACCACATCAAATTATGAAAAATTCAAATGGAAATGTCCTTGTTTGGTCAGATGTTTTGATCTGTTGATGTGGCTCATGAATATCTAAGACAGATTTCCTAGCTTTGTTTGTAAAATAATTCACTCAAACTAAATGATTAACCTTGCGATTGTGCAAGAAAAAATGTCGTAGAATAAACATGATGCACTGGGACACGTCATCTGGGGAGTGTCTGTATTAATTTTAATGGCATCCCATTAACTGAATAATTAATGAGATTATTCCCATTGCATGGTTGGACTGCTATGCCACTTTATGCTGCAAACCTAACCTGCTCCAGGTTTTGTTCAGAGTTTCGTCTTGAAAGGGGCTATAAGAAATGCCAACCTCCCACTTATCATCGTAAGGAATGTATACTGCAGTCCGCTGGAGCTGCCCCCTCCCCTCCAGTCTTCCTTCTCTCATTTATTTCCTGTTTGCTTCAGGTAAAATCAACCCTTTAAATTTTACACTGAATCTCATCCATAAACTACAAGAATGATGAAGGTACAGCGAGTACACCACTGTGGCTGATGTTTTTATGCTGGTTCCTGATTTGCTGCCAAGTCCATTTAACACCACTGCTAATAGAACACCAGTTAGCCCATTAATGAGTCTATAACACGTAACATTCAATCAATAAAATATGTTTCAGTTTGAGTTGGACTTAAGTGATTTTTAGGTATCCTTCAAAGCGGGACAGCGTTAGACCTAAATGAAATTCTTGACTATAATGTTAAAATATGCTCCATCAAGTTTAACCTTTAAGAGCTCTAAAACCTGCAGCAGTCGTGTTATATAAACGGGAGATATAAAAATCAATGTATTAGCCTCACTTATCAATGTTCACCATCAGCATTTTTTTTTAGCATTCATCTCTCGCTTTATTTGAAGCCAAACTGTTGTTTTAAAACGTAAGTTTTCAAATGTTAGAATTGTTAGTGCTGCACACCACCATCATGACACTCCCCACCTCTTACTGGGGCTTTGAGTTTTGTTGAACAGATTTACCCAAAGAAGAGCTGGGTTCTGTCCAGCTTGCCTCACGGTGTACCCCCCAAGAAAAAGACTTAGCTTAGCTGCCTTCTGATACACCCAGAGAAGTAAAGCCAAACTTTAAAGTAATTACTGTTTACCTGATTAGTACAAATTTGCTTAAACTCTTACTCAGTAGGGCCTGACCACAATATAAGTGTACAAAGATCCAAACGCTGATTTTGTTTACGATGCTCAAAGTTCCTGGGACTGCTAAACAACTAATTATTAAAGAACATGATTAATGATGAGTGGATGTGGTTAGCAGATGCGTTTTTGGAGTGTAGTTCACTGATCACTCTCTCTGTTCAGCTGTTTAGTTTCTCTCCTCCTTCAGCATTATCTCTCAGGAGTGAGTGTCATTCAGTGCGTGATTCTCTGACAGACCAAACGGTCCCCGTGGAGTGGATGGTTTCTGGCAGTATGAATGTGGAAGACTAATTTGTCTGCATTTGTAATACCAGTGAAGCAGGTCATAGAGACCAAATGAAAAAAAAAGAAGAAGAAGAAGAAGAAGAAGAAGAAAAAAGCCTGATTTAACCAACCTTCTCATTGTGTGTGTGATGGGCATTGATTCTGCTGTGGCTGATGATTTTTCTACACCTGCGTTCATTTTTCTGAGAGGTTTCATATTAGCCTGTCACTGTTTTTTTTTTTTCTCTTCTTTTCCTTCTTTTATATCTTGAGTGCTGCCCGTGCTGCTAAGGAACACAGCAGCCAGAGATTCTGGAGACTTAATATCGGAACCAACCAAAATTGAGCACAAACAGACTGTGAAAGTCAAAACGGAGAGGTGAGTGAGCAAAGGAGTGCACTGCATTTTGGTTAGCCAGTACTAAGTGACTTACCAAAATGCAGTTTTCCTCAGCTGAACCGGTGTGCACTCCCCGAATGAAGAGAAAGACACATCAACTGTCCCTGCTGTTATTTCGCAAAGCATTTCCCTGAGATTAGAAATAGTGAATTCGGTGTGTGATACAGGAAACAAATGTATTACTCAATTTACATACAGATGCTATACTATATCATTCACATGCTATTTATTCAGTTTTCAAGTCTATCTAAAACGGTTGGTCGGGATGAACAAACAGACACAACACAGCCTACACTCAAAGCAAATCCTGCATCGTTAAACACAAACACACATTAGTCAGTATTTAGTTGGTTTCTGACTCAAATGGTACACAGAGGCAGTAGAGACGGTGTCCATCTGAGGACGAAGAAACCGATTACAGTTTTGTTTCTGGCAACTCTGGAAATAGAATTTGCTGCTGCTCGGTGAACCATCTGCTGTGTAAGACTAGACTGCACTACCCCACCTATGTGTGTGTGTGTGTGTGTGTGTGTGCATATAGTACATGGCATGGGCCTGTGCACAGCTGTAAATTCCCTTAGTTTCTCTGTAGATTTCAAATAGGAACTCAAGTTCTGTTTAAGTTGTGTGTGTGTGTGTGTGTGTGTGTGTGTGCGCGCGTGTCAAGGCTTGCAACATCTTTATGTGATGTCCTCTAATTGCTCTGGAAGAAACACTCCTGTGTGTATGTGTGCGCACACTCAAACATGAAATAAATTTACCTGGCATTAACAACGCACTCCAGTGTTGCCCCTTTCCCTGCCACCACTGTTGTGTCTTTGGGTCCGATCACAATGGCAGGAGCCACCAGCTCTGACTCAGGATCTGTGGTAGAGAGAGAAAAATACAGTGTAAGAAGCTATTTAACCATGAATGAGTGACACTTGCTCCCAGCAGGGTCTCTCTTTGATGCACAGTCAGATCCTCACACACTCAGATCTGGGTTTTTCCATCGCAGTGTACACGGAATCGGATCTTTTCAGTTCTGAATTGAGCCACTTTTAGATGCGAAATGCAGCGTCAGCCTGAACAGTCATATTGGGATTAGTCACAGTTCTGCACTGGCGAGAATCACCCAGGAATACAAATATGGAAGACATTTATGATGGACGGTATTAGCAGGGGGACAGGAACGTATAAATATTTGAGGAGACACTTCTATGGGGGCACAGTGGTGCAGTGGTCAGCACTGTTGCCTCACAGCAAGAAGGTTCCAGGTTCAAGCCCCGGCTCCAGCACGGGATCTTTCTGTGTGAGTCTGCATGTTCTCCCTGTTCCTGTGTGGGTTCTCTCCGGGTACTCTGGCTTCCTCCCACAGCCACAGTCCAAAGACATCAAGAGTAGACAAGGCTAATCCATACTCTAAATTGACTGTGTGTGTTGTGTTGGCACTGTGATGGACTGGTGACCCGTGAACCTCTCGCCTGAAGGTTGCTGGGATAGACTCCAGCCCCCCCCCCCCCCCCCCCGGCAACACTTAACAGGATAAGCAGTAAAAAATGGATGGATAGATGGATGGATGGATGGGACACTTCTCTACAAGCAAAGCCAGACAGGTTGGATCAGGACAGGTGTGTGTATATAAACACCGAGTATGCAGAGTCAGAGAAAAGCTAAGCTAAAGAAGTTTAAGGAGGACTGGCTGGTGTTGGCTGACCTGCTCCTTCCGTTGGGAGCCTGACCGTGTTTTGCTTGATAAACCCAGCTGTCAGCCATTAGAGTTGCTTGACAGCACTGGCGATGCCAATGAAGAGGAGCCTGCAACTCCTTTGGCTCTCTCTTTTGTTATATCCTTGTTACTGCTCACAAATTTGCTGGCTTGCTACTGCGCATCGACTTAAAAGCCAAACGCTGACTTCAGTGGCTTTCATGTTTACCTCTGCATGATAGTGTGCTGCATGTGTTGTTGTTCTTTTGTGTATGTGGGTCAGTTAAGGATGTAAGCACTCACAATAGAATCTGATAATGGTCAGAATAAAAACATTATATGAAAAACAACAAAACCTGAGAAAAAAATGGAGAACTGAGACTTGCAGCGTGAAAGCTAATGCTAAACTTTCCACGTCTACAAGTGTGCGACGTACATTTTAGGTTTCAAAGGCTGTAGCAAAAGAGTTTGTGTAAATGTTGCTGGCCAATTTGTTGTTCCTGTTGGTTTTGTCCTTAAACAAGGGTGCCAACTATATATGTGCTGGAATACAGATTAATGACTGAATATGATCAAAAGCCTCAAGTTTGGCAGCCATCAGAGAATCTGCCTGAGGAAGATTTCAGCAAGGAGGCTGCTGTTTAAACTGTTAAAAGTATAACTATCATCAGATTTGATCACGGGTGCCAAAGTAGTGCAGCAGTATATTGTGCTGGCTTCCAACACAGGAGGAACTGGTTTGGTCCCCAGTTTTGCTTGGTTAGGCATCCATACAGATACAATTGGCTGTGTCTGCGGGTGAGATGAGGTGTCCTGGTCAGTCCTGGTCCGGGGGGAAGGGGACTGGAGAAATACTGCGGTCCTCTGATGCGCTAAATGCCCCGTGTGAAGGTGCTCAACCTTATGCGGACAGAGGCAACCAACATCTCCACATGAGATGGAGGAAGTATGTGGTGATCCCGCCCCTGTGTCAGAGGGAGTGGATCAACAACGAGAACAGCTCAGTAGGGGAATTAGCAAAGTACAATTGGGGGGAGGCAAAAAACATGGATTAAAAAAAGATTTTAATAGATCATCAGGTCCGGGTTTATTTTGTTGTCTCCAGCAGTTCTGCTCCATGAATCCTATGACCTTGTGCTGACATCAAGGAGCTTGAGGATGGGGCACAGGAGAAACAAGCAAAACAAGCAAGTTTTATCCAACAATCAGTACGTCCGTTCCTCATAAACAATGATTTGCTGCGCACACATGTGGAATGCGGACTTGGGGAAGTGAAAGATAAAGTACTGCACGTCCGCTGGGTCTGCAACTTTTGCATGTGCATGCCTATTCTGGAGTATAATTGAGGCCTTGGTGGGCATTCAGATCAAAATCTGGCGTGTTGTTTCAGCCCAGGTGAGACAGGAAATGCAAAACAGGAAGGCTTTGTGTCAATCATTTGCAAGACAAAGTCGGTACAATACAGCACTCACGTTACCTACCAGGAATGTGTGTGCGTGCATTAAATTGGCCAACACAGCTCTTTGCCGGATGAAGTTGCACTGTGTTGTCAAAAAGTTGAGTCAGATTAAACATTTGCCAAACAATCCTGTTCTTTGTTGTTTTTTTCCTTATCAAGGGTGCCAAAGCGGAAAATGAGGGAAGTGCATTGTTTCATGACACGCTGTTTTTTTTCCTCTGAGCACAGCCTTATGGTTACAATCATACTCATAACTACACTCAATAAAGCAAATGCATCAGAGAAAATGACAGTATGGATCTCCGTGAGTGCTACTGTCTGTTATCCAAAACGTATTTTCAATATTATGCGGACAGACCCACACACACACACACCACAAACCATTTCCCCAAAACAATATCATTCTGTGTCAGAAGCCACTGTTTCGTGTGTAGTACTCCGCAGTACCTCACGGAGTATATTGATGAACTCAAGCATGAGAGTTAGATAGTGTTTGGAGAGGAGTACAGTGGCGTGAGGATGTGAAGAATGATTTATGTCCCACCGGGTCTGTGGGAGACTTTGGTGGCATAAGTGCAAGATTATGATTGTGTGTGAGAGTATGATTTATGGTCTGAATGGCCTTCTCATAATAAAAGGACACAATAGGATTCTTATCATTGTTTGAAATGTGTAATATCTGCTCAAGAAAATAGCATAAAAAAGTAGGTGCCTGCTGTTTATCAATGTTTTACGGTGTGTGTGAAGCATCCATACTAATGGCTATGTGTGTGCGCAAGTGTATGAACATCATTGGGTTTGCCACTGCACACTGTATAGTCTATGAATATGTAGATTTCCAATCAGGGAGAAGTAGGGGAGTACAAATTAACAGGCTAGCTCTGATAGGAGTTTGGGGGGGGGGGGGGGGTTGAAGCAGCAGGAAGGGGGGTTATGGAGTGAAAGCAGGGGGAGTGGAGCTGCAGCTTTGATCTCCCCTTTGAAGGGAAGGAGGAAAAGGTGGTAATTGACTCTCTGCTCTTTATTTCTCCTTCGCATTCTCCCTCTCCTTTTTATCCGGAGATAGAGAGAGAGAGAGAAGTCATATCCTACTGTCACACACAATACGACATGTTGGTACAGAAAGTAGCACACACATACTTTCACACACTCTACTGTCTTGACACCTACACCAACTGATTCTCTGACTCAGGCTAGTGGTTGAGTCATTAACGTAGAAGATAAGGAAAGTGATAGTTGAGGCCTCATCACTTTTAGTTTCTCCCTAATGCACACATACAAACCTTTTGGACTTTAATTTCATTGTGCATAGTCCATTGTAGAGCGTGTGAGAGAGGGAGTCGGGAGAAAGGGGGAGAGAGAGACAGACAGACAGACAGGGGGAAACTAAGGTAAGGATGGAGGAGCAGCAGAGGCAGAGAGAGGAAAGTGGCCATTAGCTGTCCACTGTGGGCAGCAGAGGTCAGGTAGGGACTAGTAGCCATCAGTGAAGCCTTAAATGTACCAGCTCCCCCTGATAATGAGCAAAAGGGCATGTGAACCCAAATTGTTAACTTGGACTGTACGTCTGTGAGGGAGGGAGACAGACAAATCAAAACAGCAGGAACACCAGCACGACAAGGGCGAACATGGAGATAAAGAGGAGGGCTCGGGGGAGGCAGACAGTGTATGCAGAAGGGAAAAGCAAGAGGCGACTGTGCAGATGGTCATCTTCCTCCTGGAGAGACAGACATGATGGTGGAAGTCAAGGGAAAGCAAAATGCCATATGGTTGTGTGATCTGCGCGCTTCTCTTCTCTCCGTCAGCGTGTCTCACATCCCCTTCCTCTGGGGAAATGCGATTTCATCTCCTCTGTATTCCTCATCCCCTGCTGCCTATCTCCCCTCCCTTATTCCCTATCATTCGCTTATCTCTCCCTTTTGTCACTTAAACATGGCTTATTAAGTTATTCTTACACATCTTAAATGGGTAGAAATATTCAAACAGGCAGACCGTGTTACTGTGTGTGTGTGTGTGTGTGTGTGTGTGCGCGTGTGTGTGTCTAAAATGTGGCGGCTAAGAGGCTCCCTGTAAAGATTCTACAAAGAGTCCAGAAGTTTAATCTAACTCTATTGGATTCCTCATTTAGCAAATGAGAAACACCATGTGACAGAGGAAGGGAGAGTCGGAATAATTATGAGTGTGTGTGTGTGTGTGTGTGTGTGTGTGTGTGTGTGTGTGTGTGTGTGTGTGTGTGTGTGTAGGGGAATTTTGCACCAAAGAGGCAGTGACGCATTGTAACATTACAATGCTCTTGCCAGTGCAATCATTGCTGATTGACAGTAAAGTGCTGCTGAGGTGGCACAGCTGTGTGAGGGTGTGCATGTGTGGGTGAATGTGTTTGTGTGTGTGTGTGCTTGGTATTCAGATGGAGGCCGGAAAATCCCAAATTAAATCAAGGATGGGAATGATAAAGAAAAACAGGACTGGTAAAAGGATTGGGGCAGCTTTAGGGCAGGAAAGAGATATAGATGGATAAATAGTGAGAGAGGGAGAGATGGAGAGGAAGAGAGAGAGAGATGAAAGGCTATTCCATCCACAGATTAGGATGTAATCCCTCTTTGAATGGATTCTGTTGGATTACAGCTTGTTCTCCTATTAAATCTGTCAGTCACTCAAAATTCCCTACAGTGTCAGTGAGTCAGCTAAGGTGTGTGTGTGTTTGCATGATCGTTCTATGACTGGAGATCTGTGTGTTTTAAGCCTTTCAGACAAATCTCTGAAGAGACCTCGAGAGCAGAGGGATTGCTTCAGGCTGAACACACGCACAGACACACAGACACACAGACACAGACACAGACACACACACACACACACCATTCCTGAGCTCCTTAACCATCGCAACTGCTTAACACCATCCCCTAACACTCAAACTGCCCTTTCAAGTTTTGCCCAAAAGTGATAAAAATGTCCTTTAACTGAACAACTCAAATTAGTTCCCACAGAAATAAACATGAATGCACAAGAACACCCGTCCCTGCATTCACACACAGATGGCTTTGTATTAACAGCTCTGATCTGCTGTTTACTCAATCATGCTACAGAGACAACTAGAAAGCGCTCAGAGGGCACAAACCTCCTCCGAGGTAGAAGTTCGGCCCCTGGCACTTTTTGTACTTGGGTCCCAAATAAAACTGCAAGCGACGATGAGCGAGTCCTTGCACCCCTGCACACTCTGCAGCGTGTGGCTGTTCTGTAGAGCAAGAGAAACATCAAACCTGATAACATTTGAATTTTGCATGAAGGAGGAGGTCAATGCATGCAAAACTTCCTGAGTCCACTAGGTAGTGCTGGAGAACACACGTATCACATTAAAGTACATCACGTGATGACGACACAGAGTCAAATAATGTTTGTTCCATCAGATTGACTCCCTGTAACTGCTAGGTTGCGCTTGGACTAAGATCTAAACTGGGACTTGAGTGGTTTCAGTTCGGAACTCTCATCAAACATGTGAAGTGTGGAAAAGATCTGACCATGTGCCATCCAACTAAAAGTTACCATGTGCTATGGTGAAATGTCCAAATTGGCCGCCGTGCCATGGTAACACAGTTAAATGAAAACTCACAATCTTCACAGTAACACATCAACCGGCTCTAAAAGTATTTCTCAGGTGGATCTGGATGACTCCCTAGGTCGAGGACATCAAAGCCTAAAAATAAAAAACCTTAGAGTTTCCTGTTGTCACATGGTGGCGCTATGTCCAATCCGTCCCAATGTGAAATAGGCTCTTCCCTTGCCCCATATGACACCCTTCCCTGATACTTAGTGAAAATACACCATGTAGTTTTTTTTTTGGCATAATCTCGCTGATACACAGTCAAACACCGCGTGGAGGAAGTAGTAGTTAAACCATACAGAGAGAGAGGTTTAGAGAAAGAAAGACAGAGAGTTGGAGAAAATGCAGAGAAAACAATGGGAAAAGGAGAGATGAGAGTTCAAAGCTATGCAGAGCTCCTCACATACAAAAATAAATGGACAGGAGAAGGAGATTTACTCATCTTACTTGAGAATCTTGCATGTGTGTGTGAGAGTGAGGTGAGTGTTTGTGCATGTCACTGCGCTCATTAATGCTGCATGCTGACAGCTAAGTGTCATCATCTGACTACACTTGCCTTCGGATGCCAATATAAAAACCACAGGCCAAGACATGCCACATGCATGCACGCACGCACACACACACACACACACACACACACACACACACACACACACACACACAAATCAGGAGAAGACGATTCAACCCCCACCCACCATGAGACAGAAACAGACAAACGGGAAGCAGTGAAGACAGAGAACGATCCCTGACTTTAAATATTCATCTTTTCCTTCAGCTGCCAAATGCTCTATCTCCATCTTTATTCCACACAAGTGATGGATGAAGGAGAGAGGAAGGGAGGAAGCAGAAACTGGAGCCTTAGCAGCAGTAATGGAGAGGCAGAGCCGGACCACGGTGGTGGGGAGTGCTGAGTGATGATTCCATGAATTTTTAGTTTTATATTTGTTGCCTTTTTGTGTGTGTGTGTGTGTAGGGGGGGGGGATGTTTGACAGAACCCATGACATACATACAATGACATAATGAGGTAATGTGTCATCATCGCAACTGGATTGAGGCCATGTCCAACTATTTTATGCCTACAAACTTTTAGGTACAGTGGGGTAAACCAAATGTTTGATTCCATTAATCCTGAAAATGATCAGCATTTGTCAGGGGCTCATGGGCATGAATCCTACTGAAAAAATAAAGATGGCTCAAGAATGTTTACATATGTTAGTGAATAACATAACCAGAACAAAAATGAATACGCCAACATCAGTCAGAGCAACATCAGATTGCACACGTAACGCTAAATATGGACTGAACACCTTGATACATATGGGTGGCTCGAAACATTCCTATGGCATTTATAAGTGCCGTGGGAAAAGGACTGGCGCCTCGGAGAGTTTTAGTCAACCTCCGGTAATATACACGCTCAAGTGATACAGTTGGAAAACATTGCCCACACGTGAGTGAAGCCTGCGAGCCAGTTCAGGCAGTCAACTTGAATGTGGTGCTATTGATAGCAAGCAGCAGAATCTTGTCACGGCAACATGGTGGACGTCCCAACCATCCTTTCGATGAAAGCGGAGTGCTTTAACAACAGTGCTGTGTTTTGCTGAATGCCCTGAGAGCCAAGCTGTTAGTGCTGCTTCTTCGGTTAATATTGCTTTTCATAAACTCCATCTCCCCCATGTATTTTTTCTTCCCACCTGACCTGGTAAAAACATTAATATTCATGACAAAAATGCCACCTGATTGGCCAGTGAATACCTTAACCCTAAAGCTAACCCTGTGGACTTCCTCCTTCAAACCTAACTCAATCAGGTCGCACTTTCCTCATGAATATTTATTAGTTTTCCCTGAAAAAAAAAAAGAAATAATACAAATGACTAAAATTGCCTCCCCCACAGCATCCATATGGAGTACCTGAGTTCCAACGGGGGGGAACTGTAACCCCTCCCTACTCGCCGCTTTGCTGACCTTGGTGTTTCCTTGTGGTGACTAATGAGGTCAGAGACTTGACACCAATTATCATGGTTGTACATTCTCATTAATCTATACAAAGTTAAACATCAGCCTTTATCTGATTCAGTTCAGTGTTGCTATAATTTCATAAAGAATATGAAACGACTCTGTAAGCGACTGCAGCTGTTTCCTCTAATTTTGTATTACTGGACTGATTATGACGACGACGACGACGACGCTGTTGCCTCTAGCTATAGACGAGACTTCCCAGGTCAGACGTACACTTTCCTGTTCTTAGGTTTATTTGATCAATGGGGGATATACAATCAAAAACAAGGACTTTCCATGTGATTGTGGATTTCTTTCAGTAAATGGTGGTAAATGTTTAGCCCTGCGACCCTTAACGGATAAGCGGTATAGAAGATGGATGGATGGACGGATGGATGGATGTATTAAATGGTTTATTTAGGTAGACTGCATCGACAGAGAGAGAGAGAGAGAGAGTGAGAGAGAGAGAGAGAGAGATAGGCTGGTTAGCGAGATTGAATTTAAAAAGGGCGACACAACAGCTGACTAAATGAGTTTCCGTTTAATCGTCAAACTAATTCTAAATGAAATGTCACACAACAGAAAAGCCATTAAATGTGTTTCCTGGAACTCATTTAGAACAAAAACTAAACTGGGCTACAGAATATCACCAGACGATGGCAGTATCAGAAATGTGCTAACAGCTGTAATAAACAAGAGCCGCCGCCTATCAGTGAAATATGGAGAAAGTCTTGATGAATTACCTTCCCGACTGGACAAGTTGTAAATGTTTTTAAGTTACCACCCAGTATTGGACATGTTGCTGTTGTCTGGAGATGAAGGTAAATCCAGGAGGACGAGAGCGGCAGAAACAGCAGTCAGTCACATGAGTTATGGGTTTCCATCTCTGGTTTGGTGCATTTACTCTTTTCGAAAAGGCTTTGATGATTATAAAAACGGTTTGGTAAAAATGGGAGATTTTTCCCCCCGCTTTTCCATCAACCTTTTCTAACGCAATACTTGAAAATGCATATAAAAATCTCTTTACACAGAAACCCAAATTGTTGTGCCAAACTGCGAGTATGCAGGAATGCTGGTCGTGTGCTTAGTCAGTCAGTCACCCAAGTTGGTGAGTAGAAGGTTCTACATACAACAAGGACATTGATGTTAGGTGGTCCCTACATGTGGAGCAGACACCCTCAGAGTGCAGACTGAGAGAAGAGATCTCAGTGGGTTCCTGGTGTGCTCACACTTGTGCTTAAAGCCGTCTACATCGCTCAGGATGCATGTTAAAGACAGTTATGAGCAAGGCTTAACTAGCTGTGAAGCAGAAACCGCCAAAGTGAACTAGCGTAACACAGTTTACAGCTCTATTCCATCACTGCTGCCAATGAAACCTAAAAGTGTTTAGTTAAGCATCCCTTAGCTATGACCTTCTGCTGGGTCACAGCAGTATTTTATGGCAGTATAAATAGAGAGAGCAAGAAAAGATGGAGCAGGAAAGATAACGTAAATGGCAGCTTTACCTGTTGACCCACGATTCTTCTTGCCAACTGTTAGCCACAGAGTGAGACGGAAAGAAGTGGGAGGCAGATAGGGAGTGGGGAGAAGGGGAATAAGGAAACAGGAGAGATAACATTTAGATTTAACGTATTTTCTCTGGATGCAGTAAAAAGACACACTTATCAAATGCATATAGAAGGGAGGGGGAAAAAAATCAGCTCTTTGAACACGTCACAGAGTTGCGGAGCAAAACCGGAAGAGGCTGCTTTTCTGAGAACAAACATAGACAGAAAACAAGAGACAACGAAATGGATGAGAGGGAGGAAGAACAGACAGGAAGAGAGAATGCCATGTTATCATGGAGTCCAGAGGAAGACGAGCTGTTTGCATCACATCCATCAACTGCCAGTGAGCAAATTTTGTCTCTCTCATGTGCTCTTCTCCTCTAGCTACGGCTTTCTCCTCTGCCTTTCTCCATATATTTGTCATAAATGTGGAGGTAGAAAGACTGTAGGCTGGGAGAAAATGATCACATTGACATTCTACTGGCAGAAAATCTGCATTCACTATTCATTTATCAATACACTAACCCTTCACGCTCCTATTCATCCACTCAGCCACTCACTCAGCACTTGAATACTGTGGATGAGTGTGTGTATTTGTTTCTGAGAGTATGGAAATTGTGCATTAGGGCCTTAAATTAGATTCTGACGTATTACATCAGCATCAGTGCAAAGTTCGTTCTGCCTGTGCAACATACACGCTCTCTCTCTCACAAACACACAGACAAACACACATAGACACACACAAAAACAGCTGGCGAGGAAGAAAACAAAAAGCAGCAAAAGGCAACATGAAAATAGGAGACTGAAAAAGCTGGAAGATCAATAAAAAGCTCTGACACTCTTGCCGTTTCTGAGTGCAATAAAGGTTAATCTGTTGTGGACTAAGTGTAAGTTTTGACCTTCAGTAATTGTTGGTAGTAACCAAAAAGTGTTCATCGCTCCCAGCACCGCAAGCTGAAAGTTTCTGTGTGTCTGTTCTTATCTGTGGTCATGTTTTGCTTTTTTTTTTTTTTTTTTTTTAATCAAAAGATCTCCTACAATTCAATTACAATTTTACCCGCTTCTATTTGATCAAAGACTGTATTTTTTTAAGTTCCTCAGAATCTGCTACATGTTTAGTCAATGATCTTTTTCTACAGAGTCTACCTGCATGCCAGATAAAATGTTAGAAAGTGCTCTTGGTGTAAAGGAAATTTTAAAAACCAACCAACAAATGAAACATCAAGTTCTCACCCCTAACCCATCAAAAACAACACAGTCACTCAGGTTTAGAAAACACTGAGGCTTGAGTGTATTCATGCTGTAGTTACAATAGTAACTGTGTTGGACATGTCACAAGGAAACAGCAAACAAACAGCTCTCTCTATCTCACCCTGAAACATTGGATGTGTTGTTAAAATCATGCAACTCGCAGGCAGACAACGTGATGAACAGGACTTCACCTGCAGGATCCCACTCCAAATTCTGGTGTTTGATCATCCCAACCACCTGCCCAATGGCACTCACTTTCTCAAAACCCCACTATCAGCCACTTCATCTCAGGGGTTTTTTTCAGGACTTAATAGGCATTCAGTTCCAGGTCAAAAGACAGCAGCAGACACAGTAATTCATCTGCTCGGCTCCGACCGGCATTGATGGAAACACCAAACCTTGGTAAAGCAGCGGTCAAGAGATCCAAGGTTAACAATATACATGGATGCAATAAAAGCTGGCAAATTGAGTGCATTTCTACCATAAAAACTGTAATAAAAATCACCCAAAACCGATTAAAAACCGTAAGCTTTTTTTTTTTAACGCACACCCTTCCGGCAAGACTTTTAAGCCACTGTCACCCCTGGTGGTTTCAGTATTCGACCACCTGGGGCTTGGGGTGGGTCAACAACTTGCAAACTAACCAGAACACTGAATTATAATGAGGGCTGAATTTGGATATTTTGCAGAGCTGTCTAATTATACTTAATTTGCATAATAAACTGGCAAATTCTACACAGGCATATACTACATTTAAATATACACACATATAAACACATACTTTTTTCTAGGGTTTAAAAAAAGGGGTATTGTTTAGATGTTGGTGGTGAACCACTGAAAACAACAGTCCCCGGACCCACTGAAAGCAGAACCTAAACACTTGTGTTAAACTGGAGCAGATTGTGCTGTTAAGTGCCAGTATTGAGAAGTCTATTATGTTGGAGTGGAGTCTAAAAGGGGGTCAGTGGCAGTGTGTGCACACAAATATATACAGACACACAAATAGAAACACGCAGACTTTGGTCTGGGGGCATACAATTCTGTGTGTATTCAAATGACGTGTCACACTGAGTCATCGTCAGTTTCAAATGGGGACAACGGAACAATAGGGGCATCAGGGAAAGAGAGAGCGAGAGCGAGAGAGTCTGATGTTCATTAAGCTACATCTTCTGAACACATTTTACAGTAATATTCGCATTCTCATTGTTTCCTCACCCATTCAAAAGTCTGGGTTATTTATTCTCCTAATCAATGAATTTATTGATACATTTCATGGCATTTAGTGACTACAGATGTTTTATTTACACAAGAGCACTCAGTGCCATGGTGGTTATTTACGTGTTTAAAATATAGTGGAGGTGATGTGATCATATTAGCGAGTACCTATGTGTGCACTTTGGCCTTGGTTATGATTTGTATTCATGTATTCACTACTGTGTACTCAGCTGCCTGAAGGACCCACAAACAAGCAGGTCACTATGTCCTCTGTGTGTGTGTGTGTGTGTGTGTGTGTGTGTGTGTCTGTATGTGAACTCGAGTATCTATGTGTTTTTTGTGTACCACAGGGAATAAGTGCAGTACGTGTCCGTGTTCTCCGATTTAATGCATCATTCTTTGTAAAAATAAAGCTTGTTGCTAAGTGTGCCATGTGTGGTTGGGTTTACATTCCAGCTGACCTGTGCAGGTGCTGTCCATTCAGTCCCCAGCTGTGGCTAAAGCACCCTCAACACCCCTCTGGAGACACAAACAGCTCCCACTGGCCTTTCTTTCCATCTATGTACGACCAGACAAGCCCGCCTCTGGGGACAGTCCATTCTGCTGCTACGGTTCGCTTTGTTCACCACGACACCCACTGTCACAATACTTCAAGCCGAAGAATACTTTTTTAGCAACACATTTTCTTTTTCTCTTGTTCATCCTGAAAACCCTTATCACTCCTTTACCGTCTCACTGGCACCTTCTCTATCCTGTTACCTGCACGAACACACAAACACACAGGCGTGCGCGCACCGGCAACCCTTTTAAAATTCACATCAATGAATATACAAAAACAAAACAAGAGAGGGAGAGACAACACAAGGGCTCAAGGATCCAATCCACGTACATGCATGCTCACACACACACAAACACACACAGTCTCACAGTAAAGTAATAATGTTGACCTCAGACCTTGGAGCAATTCCTGATGGACCCATATTCTTCCTTGCTTTCTTTACACAGTAGTCTGGCTCACTTTGTAAATCTGGCCAGCACTGAGGAGAGCCAGCATTTATGCACAGCCAATAAAAAGCAGTGAGCAGGTTTATACATTGTATTTTAGTTTTCATACAACCCTAAACTCTCCCCATCTCTAATCTCTATTTGAGCTATCCTATCTTAACCCATCCTTCCTCTCTCCACGACTGTCAACTCCTGCAAGGTTTCATCTTCCTGCCGTCTGCCTGTCTGCTCCAAACACAACCACCAGTTGACCTTTCCAATTTACCATGTCAATCATGCGCGCACGCACACACACACACACACACACACACACACAAAGTAAGCCCAGTCCATACATGAACAGGCAAAATTGATGTCAATCATTCCTCTGGATCCCAAATGTCAAAAGGTTTGGATATTCTTTTTGTCTGCTGACTGAAAGAAAAAGGTCAGTTTATCCGTGCTTTTTCCTTCAGTCTTGCTAACTGCTTCCTCCTGCAGTCATTAGTACGCTTCCAGGGCTGGTCATGGACGTCATTATCTACATCTGCTCACCAAATAATGTTTTTTTTTTTTTGACAGCAGACCTCAGGTAGGTGTGGTTTGCACAGAATACACATTGCGGCTGTCCAGCACAATGCAGCATGACGATGAAATGCTGATCACACTGTCACAACAGGTAGTGCTGATCATGTACGTCAAAGTTCATCAGTAAAATGAGAACGTCTGTGACCTGTCGCCTCACAGCTGCAGTGTGTCACCAACCACATCACTGCAAGCTCAGTCACTGATGAATGTGGCTCATCGCGACCAGGAGTGTGCGTGTGGCAACTTTCTAAGCGCACCTCAGTGCTGCGTCAAAAGCAACCACCACCTACAATACAGCCTAAGTTTATCATTCCAAATATCAAAAAAAACAAAGAAAACAACTACAAAGGCTGGCAAATTGAGTGCATTTCTACCATAAATACATTGAAATACTGGAAAGTTGTAGAAGAAATTGTTGCATCTTAATTCTTGTTTCATGTACTGTGGCAGAGTCAAACTGAAAAAAACAACCACCTTATTCTAGAATAAAACACTGATTTACGTTTTTCAAAACACGTTCACACTATAAAGATAAGAGATAAGATAACCCTTTATCCGTCCCACAGTGGGGAAATTGGCATTGTTACTGCAGCAGAAAAACAGAAGTAGCAGCGGAAAAATTACAGAGCAATAAATAGAAGAAACTACAATAAAAACTATAATACAATACAATACACTATTGTAAACTACAAACGACTACAATAAATATTAGCAGCATAAGTGTTGTGTTGGATATTGCACAGTACCGTGTTAAGTATTGCACAGCAAGTGTTAAATATTGCACACAAGATTGTCCAGGATAAAGACAAAAGTTAGTCATGGATGCAATAGTTGCTGCTGTTGGCGTGGATTTTAGGACAGTGTGGTGGAATGATGATGGATGCTCTCTGGATGAGGACTGTTGCCAGTATCACGGTCCAGTCAGGTTTTTTTCCAGACACCATGAATTGTTGTGGTGGTTCAAGTCAGTTTTAGAGGCCAAGATGCTTGTTGACGATGCAGACTGAGTGAGGGGGTTTGACCAAAGCACAATGAATGAAAAGCCTGGAACATTGCGTTCTGTCACATCACAAGTTCAAAATGAATAAAAGTGCACAACTGAAACTAATAAACATTCAACGACTAAAAAAAGCCAAAACATAAATACATAAAAAATGGATGAAAAACCACAAGTGCCATGTAATGAAAATGGGAAATAGATGTAGATGTTCATCTCATACTGTGAGCCTAATGATTGCATGAAAAATATACTTTTCATTTCATATTCAAAAGAAAGTGCTGTCTCTTGAAGTTTGTGCCTCTGATGGGAGACTACTACTGCAAGCCTCTGATCCTTCTGGATATTAAAAGGCAAGAGAGAAGACAGAAGAGATGAAAAATACAGATGGGTGACAAATGAATGGAGAAAAACAACATTAAATGTCTTAGTAACATGTTAGCCCACCACCAGCCCCAGGAGCAACTGTGACAAGTCTAAGCAGAGCGTCTCTGGGGCTCCACCGGAGGGACCCGCCATCATTTGTCCAAGCTGGTATCACTTCATTCGGTGTTTTGATGAGGAGGATGAGACATGTTGGTCTTCCATAGGTGTCGACTCAGGATGAGATCCATCGTCATACTCACTTAACCATTCGGTGACCCCTCACGCCCTGTGTTTGGGGGCAGCGTTACCCTGCTTCTTAACTCAGCTTATTCGTGTTTTTAATTTGTCACCCGTCTGCAGGTTGTAGACAGGGGAATGTTGGAGCCCAAAGGTGTTTCTTGAGAAGGCAGTGATGTGCTCTACTCAGCACCTCGGGGTGAAACAACAGATGGAAGACGAGCCGCAACAGAGAGACGATCCATACTTAATCAGGCTGTTTTCCCCTATTTTTTCATCTTTGTCCTGCCTGCTACAGGGTAATCCACTATCTCACATTCCTCCATTGTCTCGCCTTGTCTTTATCTCCTTACCTCTCGTTTATCGCTTCACTCTGTCCAACAGACTTGAAGAATTGCGTCTAAGGACACTCAGCATAAGTAAATAAGGCTCACACGAAAGAGGATATTGAATTTTAAGTGTCTCCTTAAGAAACAAGTGAGATTCCAGCTGACTGTTCCCTGCTCCCCGTGTAGCTTCTTCTTTTGACACAGTCTGTTCAATTACTACACACCAACAACTGAAGGGAGAGGGCCTGCAGGAATGTGACAGATCAATGGAGGGTAACGTGTCCTGGCATTTCCCTGGGTACTTCCTTGAAAGCTGTGTTGCACACTGAGGCTCACACCCTTTGAAGTGGAATAAAAATATGGATATTGTAGTAAAAGTTTACTGATTCCCAGGGGAAGGCTCCTCTCCAGATAACCTTGATATAGGTAAAAAGTCTTAACAGTCTGCATCAACTCACAATAAAATTATTAACAAGTCTTTTGACTAGTTTTAATGAATCTGTGCAATGAATAAATAATGACGATCAATTCATTATTAAGATTATCCTTTAAAAAAAGCACAACAGCGCCACAGTATTTGGTCTACTCTTAAGTTATTTTGGGTTGTTTAAATCATTTCTATTGAAAACAAACTAGGACGCATATTGAAGGCCTTCAGTGTTTCTGTAGCTGCTACAACTTGATTTTGAGTCTTGGCACCATGTGATTATCATATAATGAGCAACTCACCAAATTCTGAGACAACAAAATTGGTAATTTTTATAACATGATTATGTTCCCTTTGTACCACTGCTGAAACACTGTAATAACCTGAACACTTGAGTTTGTCTTGCTAATCAAGAAAATGGAAAAACAAAAAAAACCCACTGAATCGAGCTTGATTGGAAAAGACTCAGGACCACATTTGCTAAAAAAACAAAAAAAGGTGTTGTTTCTGTGTGCTGCATTTTTCATAGAGTCTGCAACCACAGACGTGTGTATTCACAGCCGGTTCTTCTAAGACGGCAGCTCAATCCACAGTCAGCTCCTGGACGTTGTCTTCAACCTCCATCCAGACACAGTCGGTGAGGGAGCCCACGGGTGCAGTGGGATTTCCATCGGCTCAGAAAATTAATGATAATGTGATCTTGACGGCGAGATATTTTCTCTGGCTGCAGTTCAACTCAACCACAGATAAACTGTTATTACATATGCAATTATGATATCATCTTTGGCATATAATTAATTATTTATGAATGTTTAAGGGGGATGAAAATGAGCTGTGATGTAAGAAGAGAATTCAAAGGGTGACGAGAGTGACAGAGAGCAGCAGGCCCAGCAGCTCCCAGCAGAGCAGGAAACATGGATGTTAACACCAAAGTAAACACGGCCAAATGTGCACTCCAAAAAGCCTAATTGCCTCATGTTGGTCTCTCGATTCATCTCTCTATATACATATTTTTTTTAGTTATGTATAAGCCAATGTTTAATGAATGTTTCTTTTCCCCACTAATCATCCTTTCAGGACGTTCTTAAATCCGGCAGAATCCAACAGAATAAGTAATCATCCTCTGTGCGGTCCCTCATTACATGCATATGCAGTCATAAACCTAACCTAGAGGTTATTCTGTCGAAGGTCACGGGGGGGGGGGGGATCCCAGCAGGGAGTGGCTGGGTGTACCCTGGTGATGTAACAAGTCAATCACAGAGTTGACACAAAGACACAGACAACCACACACACACACACACACACACACACACACACACCCCGAAAAGGTAGTAACAGTTTATATTTCTTTGCATATTTTACAGTTTTTGTACTGTGGAAGCTGGAGGAACCCGGAGCAGTTGGGGGAAACCCCAGCAGGCACCGGGAGAGAAATGCAAACTCTGCAGAGGTGACAGAGCCTGGTGAGGGGTCCAGGCTAACATCTGCGCCAGGCCAGTTTCACTTACATTTGATGTGAGTGAATTGTAAAAATACATGAAAGAAGCATGTGTGGTAATAAAAGTGGAACGAAAATCACAACCTGGCAGCCTCAATTTCCCGGCAAAAATAGAGACTCCACAACAATCACAATATGCTGCACTATAATCAAACAACTCTTTCTACTCCCTAATTTTTTTTTTTTTTTTGGCTTATCGTGACTGAAAACATCCTGCAGCATCTCAGCCACAAATGTTCCTTGTTGATGAAGGTTAACCTTCCAAACAAAGTCCTACTAAGTTGTGCTGCTTTCAGCCTTTTTCTGCGACAAAGACAAGCAGAACTCTCTTCCAACCTCTTTCACACTCACTGACTCAGAGTCCACAAGTTTAAGTGTACATGTTTGTGTGCCTATGTCTTTGCGTCTGTATATATATGTAAAGTGATCACTCATTGGGGCAAGAACAATTAAGGTCTGTGTCTGATTAATGGCTTAATTGATCAAGAGGCTCAGAGATTGATTATTTGGGCCTGGCTTTAACAGATTCATTAGAACAGTAATAGATCAGTGAGATCTGGCTGCAGCTGTTCCATATGGCTTCGGACAGCACGGCCTGATAATGGACATCATCTGTCTGTCTGTGGATCACAATATGCCCACATTCACAGACTGCTGTGTGTGTGTGTGCGTGCGTGCGTGTGTGTGTGCGCGCGCATGTGCATTATGTGTGAATGCTACACGCATATTCTCTTCTGTTCCTCAATCACTCCAAACAACCAGACAGGGGAAGAGAGAGTGGCTCGGAGGTAAGTAGGGATGAGGAGGAAGGCGGAGAAACTATTTTTGGATTAAAGGCCCTGTTGATCTATTCCTGTTTTCAGCATCCCCTCTCAATATTCAGCTTTTACATTCTGCCTCTTTTTCTTCCTTCCCATCCATCTCTATGATCCTCAAAGCTTTCCCAATTTTGCACTTGCTTGCTGCTCGCCTCTTTCTTTTAACTTCCTCTGGTACCCAATCCCTCTCTGTCCTCATGTCTCCTCTGCCTTCTTGTCCTCATCTGCTTTCTTTTTTTAGTATTTGTTCTTGCTCTAATTCTTAGTGAGTAGTTTGCCTTGAAACCCTGATAAAAACACTGCCTCACGCACGAACTGATAATGCAGGGGGACAGAGGACAAACGTGCACACTTGCTGATATGTGCGTGACTTTGTAAACGGGTCTGAAACATGGCGATACACAAGTAAGGATTTCAGGATGAACACAGTAAAAAAGCATTTACATCTCAATGAGTGTACTGTATTACTGTACTATACTATTCACAAACCTACAACAATTTAACTCCATACTGGAGTTAATTATTTTGGTCTTGATCTTTGTAACAGCGGCAACCTAAACCGTCTATCGTTCCAGAACAATGCAGCACATTCCACGTGCTGTTGCAGAAAGTGGGATTTAGTTCAGAAGTTAAGTAACAAGCAAATATGTGGGCTTTTTATTCAGACTTTTGATTCCTGCTGTTTTCAAAGTTAAGATCCAGCGTCTTCGTAGACCACTGATGTCTTAATGTATGGATGAGAAGTACAGTAACAAGCACGCTCAATGCTACTAGACTGTAAATCAAAATGTCAGCGTCTCTGCATCAGGCTCATTATCGGATACAAGGTTCTTTTCCTTTACAGCAACACAATTAAGTTATTTCACAGTTAAGTGAATTTCCTGAGTGTCTGTTTATTTGCAAATGGTGGACGTCATTGCACAAATAAAATGAATAACTATTTCTTTGGTCATCATATTCACCAGAGAAATATATTTTGAAACTATATCTAAAGTTAATATGGCAAGAAATCTTTTTTGAAGTATCACAGAATTTAAGGCCAGGCATTTCTTTTTATTTTGGAGAAAGTAGACAGCAAAATAATGTCGAATCATTACCCATTGAATTGCTCGTTCTGGAGCTTTCAGCTTTATCACAGCACACTCATCCATTCTGAACCAGGACTTTGAATTGAGGTTTTGGAGATTGCTTTGCTCTCCGCTACGCTCAAGATCAAGAATAAGCCGAAGCACAACTTTTAAGGCAATGCGGATGAGCGGTCAAGTGACGTACCAGAGAACAAACTTCATCTGCTCTGCTGGTGTGATGACTAATACAATCCTCCCCTCTACATTAAACACTTTTTTTGAATGTCTAGAAATAAGTCATCATTGTCACACAGAAAACTAGAGGGACACTGTTGGAGCTCAGATCTTCTGCGATAGGCTTATATGCAGATGCAGCATCGAGTATGTCAGGAAAAACTATCAGAAACTATTTTCAATGTCTGAGCTGGCATTATTTATGTAAATGGTACAAAAGCTAAAAAATATCTTCTGAGAGACTGATGAAAATGTAAAAAAAAAAACGCCCAATGTGGGAGTGTTTAACATCTGACCCTGGATCCTGATTGACCCAGTAATTTAATGGGTTCTTCCCTCCACAAAGTTTCTGAAAATTGCCCTGGTAGTTTTTGTGTAATCCTGCTGACAGACAAACAAACAAAAGAGGGCAATGAAAACATAACCTCCCCAGCAGAGGTAATTATATTATCCATATACACTGACTCAACCACACTCTCACACAGAAAATATGCTAATTCAAGCAATCAATGCTTCACTCTCCTCTCTCTCTCGCTTCCA
Organism: Aulostomus chinensis; assembly: GCF_037954235.1. Classification (NCBI taxonomy): domain Eukaryota; kingdom Metazoa; phylum Chordata; class Actinopteri; order Syngnathiformes; family Aulostomidae; genus Aulostomus; species Aulostomus chinensis. The sequence goes on along the minus strand of NC_141327.1, from coordinate 25,820,301 downwards.
ATCCCTCCACCATAAAACATATTCCCCTTCATCATCATCTTTCTCTATTTCCCATCCTTCATCTTCCCTTTTTTCCTTCAAACCAATCTTTCCTTTGCCACCCTGCCTCATCATTCACCAGCTCATTTTATGCCCCAAATTCTCGTTTTCTCTTTCACTCCCATTGCTTCAAATTAACATCTGCTGACTGGCCTGCAACTCCCATAACCTGTTCCACACAAGAGGAAGCACTGACACACACACCATCAGTGTATTCGCATGAACAATAATATTTCATTTATATTCGGGATACTCTGAAAACTGTTTAGAAAACCCTGAATAGCCAGTGTATGCTGATAAAAGCTGGCATATGAACATCACATCCTGTCGGGTTGCTCAGTTTGGAATTGTGGAACGTCACACAGTGATGAATATCAAAATAAAGCACCATTACTGAACGCAGTGGGCTAACTGTAAAACGTCTGTCCCCACGTCTAAAATGAGGCCTCGGCTCGTATGCAGAATGTTAATGTGAATACACGCACTGTTTTAGCCACATACACACACACACACACACAATGGTGGCTCACAGGGTGTACAGCGAGGTTGTGATAAGGACAGCAGCGTGACTGACAGGATCATTAAAACCACGAGCACCGTGTTACTTATCTGTGCACCCGACACCTCATTCGGCATCCTGTGTGTGTTTCGTGTGTGCTCGTGCATTTCGTCTCGTTAAAGGAGCTGAGATGATTATCTCAACCCAAAGTGTTTGTCTCTGGAGATGTACATTTCTCACTGCTGATGGTACATCAAGTAGGCTTCTGCCTTCATCCTCCACAACAACAACAACAGCCCCCCACTGCTCATCCCAAGACTGCAGTCCCCAGCTTGAGGAACGATTGCACATTGGATACTCTGCACATATATGTTTCATTATTTTACTGCTGCAAGACACACTCATACATACTCACATATTTAGGAGAGAATAGTTCGTACTGAGTACAACTGACGGCCTCCAGTCGGAAGTGGGCCGAAACCTGCATCAGATTATAACTTTGAGAACATCTTACTGCTTTCTGACCCCCTGACCTACACAGGTTCTACTTGTTCATTGATTCTTGGAAACTCGTAACATCTAACATCTAGGTTTGGTCCATTTCCTCTCCCTCTCAACACCTCTCATTATTTTTGTTTTCCTCTTTGTCCAAATTGTTCTAGAGAGGAAGACTTTTTTAAGTGGGTGTTCGGTATATCTGGATAACAACACTGTCAAAACGATACACACACGAATATCTGTCTTAAGCTATTGCATCACCCTGTATAAAAACCCCTGCCGTTAAATTAATTAACTAGGTGGAACAAGAACAGGGTACACACACACACACACACACACACACACAAGTAGTGTGCCTGTCATGCTGACATAGGCCATGAGTCACTTTCCTGTCCATCCTTCCATCACACCATCTCTCCATCTCTCCCCCTCTTCACCGGGGTTTTAATTACAGAACCACAGAGGAGCCTCATTACAGAGAGAGAGATGGGGAGAGAGAGAGAGGGATCCCTTTGCAACTGAATACTAAATATAATAATTTCAGACACAACCAGTCGCAGCCAGAATTAATCATAGTACTGATTCATTATCAAATCCTCTTTATCAAAACCCATGAGTATAAGAGTCTGTTGGCATGATAGTTTGAGTTTAGCCAAATATGTGTCATCCTAATCAGTCCTGCTACAAGGTTAGATCCTTCAAATTAACCAATCACATCCACAAGTATAAATATAACATTAAAAGTTGGGTTAGAAAAACACTGTGAAGCCGAATTGCGTCCAAATTCAATTAACTGCACCAGTGAATCGTTAAGTGACCTTCATAATGTTTGTCTCCATAAGCAGCCTCTGGGCAGCTTGAGTACAGCCTTCCCTTCATGCGCTTTCTACTTCAAAATTCTCCACTTTGGCTTAAACACAGTTTCTTCACACTAAGTATCTAATTCAGAATTTTTAGGTTTGGGAATTTTGTAGCCTTGGCCTTTAAACACAGCCCACTTGTAGTGGATTGAAATTATCAAAGAGAAGGAGTTGAAGGGAGGAGCAACAGTAGCAAAAGGTTGCAGCTAGGAGTTCATGAGGGGATGCTTCTGATAAGAGAGAAAAAAAAAAAGTGTAAGAAATAAAATAAAAACTTTTCATCTGGATGACAGATTGAAATAAAATATAGAAAGAGACCAATGGTGAAAACAAACACCAGTAACAGTTTGTGTGGCTTTTCCCTGTTGGAGCTCCCTAAAGGAAGAGAGGACACTCAGGGAAAGACACTGATGTCATTTTACTACTATTTGGAAGATATCTGCAGTCGCTTATGCAGCTAGCGTATCTACTCACCTCTGGAATGGACCTGTGTCCTGTAACTGTTGAAATATTCTCTTTTGTCGCCATTTATTAACATGAGCCGGGGGGGGGGGGGGGGGCAGTCTGGAGCTGTGAGTGTGTAACATTAGTGTGCTAGTTAGCAAGTTAGTTAGTCAAGTCAAGTCAATTTTATTTGTGTAGCGCCAAATCACAACAAAAGTTCTCTCATGACACTTTCCAAGTAGAGCAGGTCTGGTACCACGCTCCTTCAGTGAATCTACACCCAACACTTCTCCACCAGCAAGCACATCCTGCAACAGCGGCGACGAAAACCTTCCTTTTAACAGACAGGAACGTCGAGCAGACCCAGGCTCAATGGGGACGGACGTCTGCTGGGGGGGAGGTAGATACTGAGCAAGTTTCCAAGATAGTAGTCTTATGAATTTTTTTTTATTATTTATTTTTTTCTGGAAATGAGGTTACTTGTTTTGTAGGTGGTGGTTAAGAAACGTCTCCCAGACCTACGGTACATCTGAGCACTGGTGATATTTTTGTCATGCTGTTAAATAATGGATTGCAGCTGCTCCAAAAAAACACTGCCATAGATTCAGTTGGCAATTAATTAAGAGCAGTCATTTGAGAGGGAAAAAGTGTCACTGTTCAGTGCATACACCTGCGCTTGTATCAGGGGGTGGCGAGTTGCATCCAATTTGGCATTTGTTTTGTTTTTAGGGGAGACCAGACAAAAGGTTTGAGAGAATCACAACTCCACATGTCTGCCAGTATTCCGGTCTTTGACTAAACACTCCCTGGACAATATCCCCCCCCCCCCCCCCCACATTTGAAGTTGGGGAATATCTATCCCCATGGAGAACCTGAGGTGATGTAGACCCACATCATTATGTTGCCATGTTGGAAAGGTTTCTATGGTGTTCCCTAAAGCCCACCAAGGCATGATGCTGCAAAATTAAAAAAAAAAGAAGAAGAAAGAAACAAAAACCCAAACATCTTGAGTGCATGATGAGAGCGTTGCTTTACATGAGAATAAAGAGGGTTCTCTGTTGCTGTATTTCAGTGTTTCAACGAGGGCTGGCAGGTGTCGGGGTCTGCAACACTGCGATGCTCTAACATTCTCACAAAACACAGAGATTCCACCCCGCAAAAACACAAGCACACACTCAATCTCTCCAGGGACACTAAAATACCTCCAATTAGACGCACCACAGAACAACTGGGATGGGACCTGGAGCAACAACACACACAAACACACACACACACTGATGCTCACACACATACAGTCACATATGCACAGAAATATCCACGGCAGGCTCTCATTTAAGACTCAGTGATGTGGAAAGGAAACATCTGGTCGGGAGGAAAGACGATTAGGGAGAGAAACAAATGACACACTCCAACGCAAAAATACCAACACAAACATTGTTACCAAGCACGCACGCACACACACACACACACACACACACACACAGGTGTCAGTGTCCATCCAACTCTTCACATCATATATTCTGATCTCATTAAATGAGCAGCAACCTGTATATCTAAAGACTCATCAGCCATAAACGGATTTCAAAGTCATGTGTCTGTTATCACTATCCACGTTCCCAACGGAGAGTGGATATGAAAGTGCAAGTGTGTGTGTGTGTGTGTGTGTGTGTGTGTGTACAGTATATGATACTGTGTGGGTGCGGGTTATGCCGAGGTCAGCTGAGTCAGATGCTGACAAGAGCTACTCAGTCACTTGGTAGAGCTGTAGGGTAAAAGCCCTGCTCGATGTAAGCAGGTCAGGGAACGAGGACAAATGGGAGAAGTGGAAGGGTAGAAAATGGCAGACATGACAGGAAGGGTAATCAAACTTAGAGTCTCCCCTCCAATCAGCAGTCAAAGGTAATCAAAGTCAGACTACCATACTACTGGCCCCCCCCCCCCATGAAAGCATATAAGTCTATTTTCCAACACATTTATGCACCAGGAGCCAATCTGTCCCTTAGCTCTCTTTCTGGCATCATCTCTTCCATGTTCGCCGTGCATCAGTGCTTCGTCTCTGCTTCGTGATTGCTCTCCTCTATGTTTGTGCTTTATTCGGGTGCATCACTGTGTGTGCAGTGCTTGAGAAAATAACTACACCCCCTCAACCCCCCTCCCCATTGTCACTGTCACTGAATTTATAACTCAAATCATTACTGTGCAGAACTACAAAGCTTCAAAGATGAGTTGGAAATTTTCCACCAACTTTCCTGTATTCAAATGACAATGCCAGAAGTTATTTCGAGAAACTTTATTGTCAGGAGTTTACATTTTGCCAGAAAGTAATTATGAAGGTGCATTATGTAGAGCATTAACAAGAGCTGGGGATAAGACCAATTTCAGACTGTGAGATCAGTTTACTAATAGTGAGGAGGACTACTCAGTGTGTGAACACGAGAGAGGAGTGTCCAACTTCAAGATGTTTCAAGTGCATCAAGGTTAAAAGCCTAACAGTCGGAACATTTTTGGAGATTTCTGCATCAATTTTGAGCATCCTTTTTCAAAAAAAAAAAAAACTAAAAAAAAAAAACTGGAGGTCTTAAAACTCGGCCAATTATGGGAGTGAAATAATTAATCACAGGAGTACCCTTTTAAAATGAAGCAGAAGTGCTTCTATATATGCGTGTAATATCCTAAGTTATTTTTGCAGTTCAGCAGTCATTAACAAGCGTGACATTACTTCTCTATAGAAAAGATAAAGGCAGCTGATCAACTTGGGGCCCAAAGCTGAGATAGCATTTTAAGTGCTACAGTAATTGTATCAGCACATACGCATCTGCCACAAGCTCCAACCCTCGTTTCTCTCCTCTCTTCTGCTGCTCTCTTATCTTCTGTTCCCTTCACTGCTTGATCCGAGTCTTTCTACCTTGCATCTCTTCTTCTTTCCTCACCGCTTGTCTTATGTGTTATCCTTTATTTGAGATCTATACTTGTGGGCTCATATTTCTTAAGACTTTTAACTTCTTTATCTTTTGGTGTCCACGGTCTTTCTTTATTCTGTTAAAGACTTGGCTTGTCTTTGATGATGTCCAGACATGCTGAGTGATTCTGGGCGTGGATCTTTTGAATGTGTATGCGTGTGTATGTTTGCATGTCTGTGTGCTTTTATGTGCCTGTGTATGTCTCCCGCTAGTGAGTGCGCTCTTTCGGGGGTTTTGGCTCTAATGGTCTGATGTGAAAATCTACAAAGACCACCACTGCTGTGAACTGAAGAGAAGCATACAGACACACGTAAGCCGCTCTCTGAGCAACGAGGAGAGAGACTGCTGCTTTGATTGACAGGCTGACGTGTGTGTGCGTGCGCGAGTGTGTGAATTAAAGAGAGAAAGAGAGGGACAAATAATAGCAGGTATGCATGGAGCTTAATTAATTTTAGTTGGGATACTCATCTCCAGTCACTAACAGAAATACCCTGAGGCAACTGTCTTTCCCTTTACTGAAAACACACACACACACACGCACGCACGCACACAAGTCAGTCAGTCGTCAGCAGCAGCAGCAGCAGCAGCAGCAATGACTGGCTGAAAATGTCTCTTTATAACACCATATATTGTAAGTGGCATTAAAAAGCTCCAGGAGCTGTTTATTTTAGAGGAGCGCTGTACTTCCAGTGATTACAGTGTGACCTCTCACCAAGCTGCTGAGCTGCTATCAATTGTGGCTACTCCAGTCAGACCATGGCTGACAGTTAGTGCCTTTTCTTTTGCAGTAGGCTTTGCAACACTTACAGGACGGTGGTCACAGGCATGCAGATAATGGATGGGTCAAGTAGGCGGGTCAAGACGCCATTTTTCTCACAGGCTTTGTTGTTCAGCCAAAAGATTTCTGACCGTCAGTGGGTACCCAGCATGAGTGTGACAAGCAGGTCGTATATAGAGAGAGGTGATCTTCGCAAGCAGCAGTCCCCACAGTAACAGGTTGTTAGTCCTATTCTCAGTCTACACCCGTGACTCACTTCATTAATTCTTTTTTCAGTCCCTTGTCCAATCCTTTTTCCTCCCCCTTTTCTTCTCTATTGAGTTTAATTCAAATACGAAAGAGGAGAACAGAAAGTAGGTTTCTCATTTATTCTAGGGATTTTATGGAAAGACAACATTTTTATAAATATAAAATTTGACTAAAAGCTATGCACTTCTGTCTTCTGATCCAATACCGGCAGCTTAATGGAGGAGAACATGGAAAAAGAAGAAGGGAGGAGCGGAAATGGAATGAGACAGACTGGACGGGGAGAACAAAAACCAATATTTGTGTGAATTCAGTCACATGTTATCGTGTGTCAGTTAACTTGGTGAAAAAACAGAGCACACGACTTCTATGTTATGCTCTGTGGGGCTGGAAATGATTATTCAGATTTGTCATTTACATCAGAATTGTAAGAAAAAAAACATACATTTAATTGAGGAAATTAATAATCAGATGGGATTTTTTTAAGTTTTCAATCCAAAATTCTAGTCTCCAATTGATTATTTTCATAGTGCTGAGATTCAGCATCAGTGTGCTTTTATGTATAATAGAGGTTCATACTGTGTGATCTTAATATATTTTGCATTTCAATAACCAACCTACTGGATGAAGAACAACTTCAAATTCAGGAGTGAAAAGCCTTCTTTGAATGTTTCTTCTTTTGCGTGGACTCTTTTTTTCTTCTCAGGTTTCTATTCTATTCTATTTCTTCTTAATGTCAATTACAGATAACGAAATCAAACCTGCTGTTTTATAGCACGGGATATTTACCCGAGGAAAGTTTACTGTAGAATAAAAAACACTGACAAACACATCCACGTGTGCACACAGACATTTACGGCCAAAGACTGATCAGTGAAGCCTAACTATGCCCTTACCATCCCTAAAAAAACACCCATGGGGGTACTCAACACTGACAGCTTTAACAAGGTAGAATGTGCGCGTATTTATGTGATTGTGTGTGTATCAGTGTGTGTTTGTCTGTGTGTGTGTGTGTGTGTGTGTGTGCATGCATTTGTGACAAAGGATGCCAAAGGATACAACCCTGTAAAGAGAATCTAATTAAAACTCTATGCAGCCACAAGGGACAGAGCATTCCCTCTCTCCTGCTCTCATTTAACCAGTGTGAACACTTCAGCTGAAGGACTGCTAGGCAGCAACTTCTTTCACCTCGCTTCCAAAGAATTATGGAGAGATGAAGATATCAGTCATGATGTTGCAATATTCAAATAGTCATTAAAATGTATCAAAAAATGGCACCATTTATGAGACTGTTGCCTCTTTAAGAAGATATTTGCTCCTTGTTTTTCGATCGGGGGATGAGTCATGTTGGTGCACTGCTAACCACAGACCATAACAAACCAGTAATTCTACCTTGCATATGTCCATTAATGTATCAGAAAAATGGGCTAAAACGGTCCCGAGGGGGTTCTCAGCGGTGTGAGGGATTGCTGCATCTCCATTCAGCTACAGAAGCAGCAGGCGTAGACTGGCTGCTGCGTACATGAATCCATGCTAGTGCTGAGATGCTGTAGAGTCCTAACTTGCTTTTATTCACTGATAGGTGCAGCTCATACCGCACACTCGGTGCTCCGTTAATGGTCCCTTACCGAGCTCAAATCTATAGTTCTGGTATATTTCACAGTTCTGAATCAGGGCCTCTCGTGTTTGGATGAACTGGTTTGTGAAAACGAATGGGCTTCATTAAGTTACTACAACTGACGATGAGATGTTGCATTTGCCCTGAACATCACGACAGAAGCCCAGATGAGGGTGCGACGTTCAGTGCAGGAAACCGGATCGTCCTGCAGAAACTGCAGAGAGACCTAAGCTCTGGACCAGGACCTGGACAGATGCACTGATACTGAATTAACTACATTAACTCAGCAGTTTACTCACTTGACTGGCAAGACTCAGCAAGCCACACAGGTCACAACTAAATATTGGGAGCCTTGTTTTTGTTTTTGGTGTTTTTGTAGGTATACTGGTTTCAGATATCTGCTAATTCATTTTTGACATATCGTGGATCAGACGCTTTATTTGGCTCTAAAAAAACCAAACAAACAGGTTTTTCCTCCCTATGCCCCATCCCTCCATCGAGTTTCAAGAAAATCAGTAAATAGATTTCATAATCCTGCTAACAGACATTAAACACTGAAACACACAACATTAGGAGAGCTAGCAGCCCCTCACCATTCCTCATATAAACGCAACAAGGAACCTTAAGGATCTATCCAAGGTGCACCACATGACACCGAAAGCTGTGCTGCTGTGCTGTGTACAAACATGGATATTTTTTTCCCCCCAAACAATAAAAATCACAGTAATTGCCGCTGCATTGAAGAAAAGACTATTGAACAAACTGAAATGGAAGGTGCTCATTTCCGTCTCAATACGCTTCCGCAGATGGCTCAACTTGGGAAAACAGCCACCGATTGTCTGACAGAGATTTTGATTGTACCTCCGATTGTGATGGAACACAGAAATAGTTTGCATTAATCAAATCACAAGGATGTCCGTTTTACAATAATATCCCCGCTTAAACATAACGGTTGTGCATATGGCGGCGACCACATTAACATACAAACTGTGGCGATAATACCGCAATTTAATCCGGCTCCCTGAAAGACTGAACAGGGTAAAATAAATGGATGAAAATTAGACTGCAGAATTTGCTTCACTTCGTCGTGAGATTTAACTAAGCTGCACAGAATCAATTTGCAGAGTTATTTGCTATTATACCCAAACCACTTATAATCAGGCAGCATGATTTTTTTTTCTTTCTATACCTGAGATGCTCAAGTAGACCGCAGGACTCATGACGTTCTCTCCTGTCACCTCATTTACAGCCTCCACATGGTAGCGTCCCGCATCCATTGTTGTGGTTGCCAAGACAACCAGTTGATTGTCCAAAGTGATTGCTCTGTAGGGCATAAACAAGACAAGCAGAGAACAAGGGATTACAAATAAAACAGCAACAAGCAAAAGCAAAACACGTCTTCTCCTGTTTCTCAGTCTCAGACAAGTACATTGCTCAAACTAAGACTCTGACAAGAGGAGAATATTTGGTACATGGTTCATTTAGAATTCATACCCGGGGAAGGAAACATTGAATACAAGCATCAGAAAGGAAAGAGGATTGAGAGAGATTAAATAAATCTCTCTTCCTGTCTCAGATTGATATGTGGCTCATTTTGTGCCTCTTTCATTCTTTTGGCCATTCGTGTTGTGTCTGTCTTTGTCTTCTGTTCTCCTTTCTTTATGCTGATCTATCCTCATTTCCCCACATACCAGCAGCAATCAATGCAACACAAGCATACAGTACACACGCACGCACGCACGCGATCTAACGATGTTCTCACATGGGCACACAGCGATAAGAGACAATCACTTATAGACTTTGTGTTGCAGGTGTTTCTCTGAGAAGAATAATAGAGATAGTTGTCTTTTGAGGGAGTTGGTGAGGGAGAGAACAGCAGGAGGAGGTGAGGGAGGGTAAAAAATATTTTGTAGCATTGAGATTTTCACATGTTTGAACATGTCTGTTTGGGAACAGATGCTGCCAGGCAGGAAGCATAAGTTGATGTTTTTATTGATGCTACTTGTGTTTTCAGCATGTCAGAGAATGACAATCCCCCAGTATTCTAACCTGAGAACTGGTAGTGAAATAAAATCAATATGACCAAAGGGAGAATAAAGCATATTAAAGTGTGATGACTGTCTTTTATTTTCAGTCGCCCTGCCACATATACACACACACACAGTGAATACGTACTGTTTAATCATCAGTCCCTGAGAAATATACTTGAGATTTTAGGCTACATAAATAACACATAACAAGATCGTCATTTCACCATACAGAGTACAACAACATTTCTCAGGATCAAGATGCAAAACATTAAACAAAGCACTATTCACATGAAACATTAATCAAGGAACTAGCATTCATACAAAAACGTCCCTAAGTCCCACATCATTAAGTGTGCAAGATGGTAAAAACAACATTGAAATTGTCTGGAGCAGGTAGAAATCAAATATGCAGTCAAGGAGGTATAAAGAAATATTCTAACAATAATAGAAGAAACAGGGCTTTGCAATCAGAATTGCCTGCAGCAAGTGAAATTCCACATTGGACTTGAAAAGTGAGGTTTTTTTTTTTTCCGCTTAACATGCATTCACTGAGATTACAACCAAAACAAACAATGCAAAATTACTGCCATTTGTACAAAATATCATTATTAGTGTTGTGTGTTTCATAAATTGTGCCAAAAAAAACAAAGGCAGACAGTTCCCCCCGAACATTTGATGACTCTGGCCACAACTCTCACCGGCCCAAAGGCATAAAACCACTCATTGCGGTGAAGATCGTTGACTCAGTTTGTCACAGTGATCGGGTTTCTCTTCGCTGGCACCTAGGCACCCACCTTCTTTGTTACTCCTGTTTAGATGAATTAAAAATAAACCACATGGACAGAGTGCTCCTTCTCTTTGCAGGTGAAGGCTCAAATAATTCATTACTGTGAGCTGACTGTGTGTGAGAGCACTGAAAACCTCATTGTGACATCAGTCGCTGCCACTCATCTGAACTGGGACAGAAAATCCGCCCTGGATTTTTAGCCTAAACCAGCCGACCAACAATGATCATCCATCTTCCCTTAATATTTGTACCACGGCTGTCTGTCTAAAAAACACTTAAGCTGTGTAATGAATTAGAAGGAATCAAGGAGGATTATGCGAAGGAACTAAATAAGTGCTAAACAGTAAGTTTTGCACATTTGGCAGCATCTGCCTGATGGGTCTGTCTTTTTTTTGGCCCGCTATTTCTCTGTGCCTCCTTTGCATTTTGTCTTATCAATTTTGGCACTGTTCTTTTTTCTTTTTTTGCAGATGTGCTGTTTAATGAAGGCACGGAGCCAACGGACCGATGTTCAAAGATGTGTTTCGGCTGAGTAAATTATCAAAAAATAAATAAATAAATAAATAAAGAGCCGATCTGCCATTTTTTTAATGTGCTGTCAAAAAGACAAAAACACAGACCCAAACAAAAAAGACAGAAAAGAGGAGACAACTGTGTTGACCCCAAAGGCACAACAGCTCGCCAAGAAAAGGTGTGATATGCCAGATGATCAGTCCAGCTCTGGTGCTGAAGGAGCACATACTTACATAAAATAGTAGATCCAAACAAAAAGAACTGGAATATACAAATTCCACATCTTTGCATGAGGCTATGTTGCAACCAGTCAGTCACAGATATAGATATAGCCTGTGGATGGAACACAATATTGTGGTTCTGGAACTCAAACAGCTGAACTACAAGTAACATGGTGGGAGATAAGAGATGCCGCATGTCTCTCTTTTTGTGCGGCTGGTCTATTTTTTTTTCCCTCCCCTTTCTACGCATGGCTACTCGGCCCTCCAACCGAGCAGAGCACGGCTGGCATGCAGCCAACACGCAGCACAGACACAGCAGAAAAAGCCTCCACCTTTCTAACATGATGCGCTGCAAATGTGCTTGGTGTATTTTAAGCGACATACCTCAGAACCACATGCCTGTTGGCAGAGGATCGAAGAATTTGTGAAGTGGGTGTGAGGGGTCCCTGACAGTGTTCAGTACCGTGTGAAGCCACTGGCTCTGGTAAAACTCCTGATTAGAGCATAAAGAGACACTCAGGATCTTGTCAGCTTCTCTAACTACCCTCTGCAGGGTGTTAGTATCACTGTTACTGCAGCAGGAGTACCAAGTGGTGATGCAATATGTCAGCGCACTCTCAACTGTGCCTGTGTTTAAGGTTGTGAGAATGTTAGGAGGGACATGTTGCCCGCTTCAGTTTCCTCAGAAAATAGGATCTCTGCTGAGCCTATTTGATAATCCTGGCGATGTTCATGGACGAGGTGAGTTAGTCTGAGCTCTGCAGCCCAGAGATCACTGCTCTCTCCACTGTGATGCCACAGATGCCGAGGATGTGTGTGCTTAAATTGTCTCCTCAGACGTCGATGATATCATTCCCTAAGTCCTGTAAGTGCTGAGCACCAGATTATTGTCCGTACACCAGCCCATCATGTGTGTGACCTCCCAATACTCTGCTTCATCACCGCCGACTACCACTGGGGTTTCATCCACTAATTAGACCTGGCATTAACACGTGTCCTGAGTGATCCCCTCACGGGCGAACAGCTCAAAGTATGAGTTCACACCACCATTACAGTGTGTGCATATGTCTCAGGCGACCACTCATGAGATCTCTTCATTTTTTTTAAAGTCCAAAGCATGGTGGTGTATTTTCTGATATTGGCATGTATGTCTTGTCAAAAGTGTCCTTGTTACAGCTCTATAGGCCAGCCTCCAGCCCTCTGCCAGAAACAGGTTGTTTGGAGTGCAATGGAATCATCACACTCGTAAGAGTGAGAACACCCTCAGGAGAGGAGTATGCAGACAGACAGACGCGAGGGGGTAGTTACAATTTCACTGAAACCCCCTGTCATGCGTTCAGGGGCTTCAAATCTGAACAGATCATTGTATCACTGGAGCAAAGAGGAAGCAAGCCCCCACCAACATGACTAGGTTCTCTTATTTCACAGTTTGTTCGTTAGCAGTCACATCAGAGACACGAATAAACCTGCACGAGCACTGAGAGCACCAGTTCTCCATAACATGAACTCTTTAAGCCATCATTAATAACAACAAGTGGCACATGCTATCATTCCTTCATGTATCATTTGTACATTTATCCATCCATCCATCCATTTTCTGTGCTGCTTATCCGTTAAGGGTGGGGGTGGAGCCTATCCCAGGTGACATTGGGTGAGAGGCGGGGTTCACCCTGGACGGGTCGCCAGTCTGTCGCAGGGCCATCAGGAGCAATTAGGGGTTCAGTATCTTGCTCAATGATACCTGGACATGGTCACTGGGGGAAGTGAGGATTGAACCAGTGACCCTTAGGTTGCTAAATGGCCACCCTACCTCGGAGCCATGCCGCCCCCATTTGTACATTTATTAAATATTATATATGATACTGAGATATTTTCTTAAAGATACACTCTTAACCAAAGGGAGAGCAGTTTCAACAGAAACACACAACGCCACCCTGGCAGCGTCTGGCGGTACACGTAACCCTGGAGCGGGATGAATACAAAGCCTTGGGGGTTCCAGTTCTCAGCATGATGGAGCCTAAGGTTCTAATGCCAACATGAACTGCTTTGTCTCTGTGGGATAATAGTATTGAATTCCGATTTGTTTCGCCGTCTTTTCCTGCAGTGACTACAAAACTATCAGGGTCTGATGTCTGCAGCTCACCGATGCCATCATGTTGCTCCCTTGGAGCTTCTTTGGCATCGCCTTTGGCATTGGTAATGGTGGGGGGGCGGGGGTATGTACACAGCCACCAGAAAAACAATGGTGTATTCCCTCGGCAGAAGAAATGGCTGGCATTTCACAATGAGTACTTCTACCAGTGGAGAGCGACGTTTAGCAGAAACAGTAGCATTTACATACCAGGCTATTCTGACATAGACACAAAGCTCCCCTCCCCAGGTGTTAACCGAGTTGGCCGCCTCCCCGTCTGCCACAATGTTACTCCCTCTCAATGACTCGGCTTGTCAGGGCTGAGTCCAAATGGAGAACGAGGAGAATGTATTGTTGCCATCTTGTCGTGAGAGCGTCAACGTTCACTGCAGCTTCTTTCACAACCTGCTGCTGCTGTTGAATTCTCAGCTGTGTGCAGCACCTACGGCAACAAACCAAGAAAGGAGCTACAAACTGAACTATGGCAGAGGACAGGAGAGAAGCCCTCTTCCAGCATATAGTACAGAGCTGTTAGATGTACACGCACGCACGCACACACACACACACACGCGCACACACACACCTTCCTCAGGTCTAATTTTATTGTGTGTGATTTCCCAGGAGAACATCACCAAGAAGCAGAGCACCAACCCCAACATTGACACTCTATTTGTGGGAGTATTTGTCAACGTGTACATGTGTGTTGATTTGCTTGTGTAACCACATCTCACTCCCCAAAACACAGGGGCTTTAACCAGACCTTTCTACTGTTCTCTCTTACTTGTTCTAAAGCAGGAATGGATCTGTGTCTTCACTGAGGTCTATAATGCAATTTATAGCTGTTAAGCTCATTAACTGCATTGACCAACCCATTTTATTTCATCTGTTTTATTCAGCAGATGCTGATTAATAGACAGGGCAGGCATGCTTCTACTTGTCTATAGTGTCTGAGGGGGAGGATGGAGGGAGGAGGCTTGGAGGTTTCAGGGTGTCTGGGTCCACTAAGTTATTAACATTCAAATACAGAAGAGCTCAGCGGGCGGGTGTGAGAATGCAGTCAGACCAATTAGGATAGAACATTACCATGTGAACATGCACTGAGGTGAAAGTATTTGTCCATGTCCATATATTTTTCCTCATTTACACATCCAATTTAAAGTACTATTTACATGCGAAATTAGTGGTGATGACACAGGCTCACGCATCCATTTGTTACAAACTGGGGGGTCTCAGGCTACATTTCCAATTAAAGCTAAAAATGAAATGTTCATATCAAAAGAAACAGAAAAAAGAAATGAAATATGCCAATAAGAACCCCGGCAACAAAGATTAGAGGGCATCAATTCATGATGAATTCCTTTAAAAAAAATTGAATGGCCCTATTTTTTCTGAGTAGCTGGAGGGTGGTTATACAATCTCATCCTAGGAGTTACAATATTGTCTCTCTCTTTCAAACACACACACACAAACACACGCATGCAAGTGGATAGCAAAGCTTGCATCTTATCATGCTGACTGAGTAGCAATGTATAAGAAATCTAATTTAACATAAATTCAACATGCAACTTTCACCTCTTTTATTTTTACATTTAATTAGTTTGGACTAAATACTTTTTTTTTTTTTTAATTAAGCACAAATTCAATTGTAGAACACTGCAAAGTTGTGTGTGGTGCGTGCACGCATGCGTGTGTGTGTGACAGTTCATCCCCAGGCAGAAGAGGGAAATTAAAATAGTCTAATCAAATACATCCTATTCCCTTCACCTCCTGCATTCCTCCATGTATATAGCTCCACCCCCCCACCCCCCCACCCCCAAAAATAATGAAAAACTGTCCCTTCGACTCTCTCAAATCCCATTTTCCATTCTGATTCATTCCAGATTACTATCTGGCTGTTTCTTTCAATTTGCAATCCCCTTTTTCATGGTCTTCCTCACTGTCCTGTCCTACAGTAGCAAGCCTCCTCTCCCCCCTGACTTCTAAGAACCAAAGCACCAAGCCAGATTGGTCTTTCATTAAGTGTCTGGCCTCAAGACTCATTTCATAAACACTCATGGGTGTCTGCGCTGCAACACTGACTGCTAAACACACACCCATGCGAGTGTGCCAAACGCTAATTAGCACACACATGTTGCAGGCCAGAGGAAAAGCGAGAAAGTCAGTGAATGCATGAGTGTGTTCTTGGTGCATTTGTGTGTGTGTGTGTGTGTGTGTGTGTGTCAGGTCCTTCTTGGCCCCGTCTGCCCTGCCTCTCTATCTCTGATAGGCAGCGTGCCACCTCCTTAAACCACACTGCGTCTAAAAGAGAAAGGCTGGGGGTAAAGAGTGTGGCAGCAGGGCAGAAGGAGGGATACTCCACTGTAAACCGAGTCCAGACAGCAGGCATTTTGGCAGCTTTATCTCCAAAGTGAATGCCAGCAAGTCACCCACACATACAGTGAATACATACACACACACCTTCTCAATCTCATATCACACAGTGAGGAGCATTCACTGTTACTTGCAGCCGTTTTCACTGGATGTTTGCTTTGGTGTATAATTTCAGGGACACCTGAATATACTCTCTGTTGGGTTGATTGATAGGTAACGGACACAGGTTCATATCTGCTGAATGCCACACTGTGTGTGAAAGTGAGAGTGTGTATCTGCATTCATTATGTTTAAATGCTTTCCGAGCTCAGGACTTTGTAATTAGCTTAATACTGGCACTCTGTTGAGGTTTTCACATTTTTAAAGATTCCTACATTCAAAAATGGCCTGTCAGCTTGAGTTGTGGTGTGGTGGCCTCCGTCTGAGAGTAATTGGTAACTGTAAAACTGCTGCTGCTAAGTGCCTTGTTTGGTTGTGCAGGCGTAGGGAGGCAGAAAGCTTCTGAGGCATATTCATCAATATATGCTACAGAATGTTATCATATGTTATATTAAATCACATTATTTTGTTCCTTCTTGTTGTTCCGAAACAAACTAACATTAGTACATTTGTTAGATACTGTTGTCCAAAGCAACATTCAAATGAGACACAATCCTGCCTCCACACTTGGCAAGAAACATCGAACTGCTTCGAAAAACAGATTTTCATTTTCAGAAATGTGGGTTGGAGCATTATGTTTTTGAGTTGTAGATCCATCCGTCCGTCCATCTCATTTCAGTGAGCATTTTATCTCAGCAATGCCTTCAGGGAATTTCTTCAAATTTGGTACAAATGTTCACTTAAACTCAAAGATGAACCCTTTTGATTCATGGCAAAGGTCTAAACGAAACTCATTTTTTGGCAAACATTTCAGACAAATGTTTCATAGCATGAAATTATGAGGAAATGTGTTCTTTATATCCAGAAGATCTTCCATCAACTTCAGTGTATCACTACAATGTGCTGCAAAGGCACTCTTCTGGCCACTCTTCAACCCCCATTTCACGAAAGCCTGGAAATCCCTGGCGATGTGTCACCTCAGAAGAGCAACAGTCGCTGGTTTTAATAACCATTGTAATCAACTGAAGCAGACACACTGACCTTGTTTTCATTGTGCGAGACGCACATGTCACCATGCATCTACTGGGAGGTCCATTTCTCTGCTCTCATCACATGACAGTGCAGTTCTCCATGCATCTAAATGATGCCGCCCCCCCCCCCCCCAAAAAAAACCCTCTGTGCTGCAGGTGCCTTACAAGGTTTTCATAGTTGCAAAAAGTATTTATGCCTTTTTTAAAGAAATAGTAAATGGGTTTCATAGCTGAAGGAAAAATCTTTCCTGAACATCTAATTCGCATTATGAAATAAAAACAACATTCTCTCACAAGGACATGCAGACATTTTAAACTGAGCTGACTTTAAAATTTGAATGTGAGAGCATAAACCACGGAAAGACCAATGTGCATACATGAACTACTTTGAGAAAGTACTTCAGTTACAAGCTAATATTCAATCGGGACTTTCATGACAACAATAACCTTCCACTTCTAAATGTGCTTAAATGGGAAGTTTGTGATGGACTGGATCAGATTTTCCTTTACAAAAATTTAAGAAAATTTGGTTAAAATATGCAATGTATTTGGAGACCTGATTAATGAGGGTACGACGTGCATCCATTATAGCAAATGGATTTCAGTAAAAGTTGAAATTGGTTGCTTCGGTTGGCCCGAGTGCAAAGTCAGTCTCAATAAGAAAACGGTGTTTGTAGTGAATATTTTTAATCATTTCTAATGAGGCACCCCCCTCAGGGGCTGATGGCAACGCCTGAAAGCCAGATCCTGGTGCGATGCTTCGGGCACGAGGAGAAAATGGGAGGTTTTACATGATAATAAGTACCGTAGACCGCTGCGACGTAACAGCAGAGAAGAAGACCAGCGTATTACAGAGAGAACAACAACAGTCACATGTAGTTTTGGAAAATAAGATAGATCTGTTTTTGAAATGGGATTACACAGTTTGACTGAGCTAAGACTGAGAACTGGACAACTGCCAGGAGCTCTTGACACTTCGCTGCCAGTAGCCTGACAGTGACTGCTTTAGTGATTTTCCATGCATAGTTTAAATGAAGCCATTGTTCACAGAGTCTGGGGTGGAGGATTTGTTTTACAGTATATATTTGCTGAACATTCTTTAATCTTCCTGCTCAGTGAAATTGCCCTGCCTCTAAAATTATCTGTAGCAGAACGTTTGTTTAATTTTCAGCTGAAAAATGTGTTTGCGAAAGCCTAAAATAATTGAACGAGATTTGGTCTTCGTGAAACTTGAGATACACTTTCTTTTAATTAATAGATTTTCTTTTAATTAATGATCCCCCTCCCCCTCCATCTTAAAGAACGCATCCGGATGTTTTTTTTTCTCCCCTGAATCACAGCAGTACTGCAAGGCAATGGAAGCAACGGTAAAAATACAACCATGACGTTCAAGTAAAAAAGAAGCAAAACTGATGGCTAAAAACCACTGCTCATACTAAATATAACTGTAGTTTAATCACAGAGATTGAATAAATGTACTCATATTTTCAATAGTCAGTATTTGTAGTTGGTAAACACGGCATGAAGAGGAAAGAAAAAAAGAAGAAAACCAGTGTTTCCCCTAAACTCTTCACTAATATAATGCTGTCGTACAGTAACTGCAATTACGTGGTTTAAAAGTTAATGACTGCGATCTCAGTATTCTGCGTCTACTGCATTTGGCTCTGAACAAATTGCTCTCACGCAGGCTGACTCTGTCCAACAACTGGACCATCACACTTACATCACCACCACCATCATCATCCCTGCTGACGCTTGTTCTAAATAAATCCCTAAAACACCCAAAAGATAAAATGTCTGCTACCCTTTTATCTTGTAATAAACAAAAGGGAGGAAACAAAACGTCCACAGAACAATTCCACATCTCTATAATAAGCCTGTTGGAGCAGAACCAAATGAGAAGAAATAATGGAAACAGGCTTCTGATGCATTAAAAATGTGCATCAACTATTTAGAAGGCCTGGATTGTGTCTATCTCAATCTAAATCAATGCCAAAAAAAAAAAAAAAATGGACTACATTAAATGATAACAGGAAAGCGTGCCTGTTCATTAAAGTCACCCATCAGGGAAATCCAGAACCAACACAATCAGACCTACAAGATGCACGCTACCAGTACGCTGCCAAATTTATAAGGACACCTGAATTGAGTATGTAAACAATGCACTCATTCTACATTGCTTAATATGTCAATCCAAAACCACGGGCTTAATTATCTGCTTTTACAGCTCACCCTCCTCTGAGAAGGTCTTCTACAAGATGTTGAAAGCTGGCTGGAGGGATTTACTCCCGTTGAGCTGTGGGAGCATTAGTGAGCTGATGTAAGGCAATAAGACCTGGGTTCACACTCACCCCCGTGGAGTTGGATGGGGTTAAGATCAGGACTTTGTGGGGACCAGTTCCACTCCAGCAGGGAAAATAATTTCTTTACAGACCTCCCTTAGTGAACAGCGCTATTGTCATGTGAAGCAGGAGAGTGCCTCTTTGTTGTTAAAGGTAAGAAGCACATTTATAGCCTTAGCAACCCTGGAACAAATGTATGCAGAAGTGTGCTGATCATCTGGACCGTGCACAACTCCACTCACATGTTAAGAACTGCATCTCAACCTCTTGCCATGCCATATTCATAACTTTAAATTCAATCTAAACATCTTCAATTCTGCTTCGTGAATTCTGATTTTTCCACTCGGAGAAATACAGCCTGCTACTGCACATGAGACCAATAAAAAAAGAGGGAGAAAGAGAGAGAACAACGGTTACAACAGTAATGAACACTGATGTGTTTGTGAGAAATTTTAACAGCTTGCTCACTGGCTCAGAAAACATTTCACTACCTTCTGCCTTACACACTCAGCAGCTCTGTGACTAGTAATTAACGCAGTGCCTAAATCAGAGGCTCGCTTCCTCAATCACCTTTAGGGTTCCTTCAAACACTCCGATGGTCAAAGAAAGGAAGCTTTTCTGCGGCCCCTCACCAGCTTGGCAAGGTGCCACTAACAATACGTCCACCATAAAACACACACAGGTGAAGGAAGTACATGCCCACACAAACCATGCCGAGTATCCTTGTGTACATAAAGTACAACCTCAGGCCTGTAGACCAGAGACAGTGGGCGAGTTAAGGGTTAGGGGAGGCTGCTGGGCAGACTAGATTTATTTAATGTCCCCTGGCATGGCCTGCAGGACAGGCAGAGGGAAGTGGAAAGGCAACTGAACAGGAAAGGAAAGCAAAGCAGGTCAAGGGTGAGATGGAAGAAGGGAATATGAAGGGGGTGGTGAGGCTAGATGCTGAGCAAACAGCGGAGGGAGACTTTTCTTCTCACCCTGTTTGCTCAGCGACAGGAAGTTACTTCCTTTCTACATGTTTCTCCCTCATCTACACACACGTACGAGGGAACAAACATCTGTCATTACAGTTTTCACTTTTTTATGTTTCACGTTTAATGGTCTTTCAAGGAAGTAAAGAACGACCCACTCTTCTACCAGGGAGGCTGGATGGATGGTAACAAGTACTTGTGTGTGAGCATACAGCTTAGTGACTGTTGTAGGTGGATGGATCTCTAGAAGAATGGCTATTATCCTAATTAGCCCTAATTAAGTCTACTTCCAATTAACCACACAACTGGCTGCTACTTCTCTCGCTGTCTTTCTGTCTCATGCGATCTATCTTCATGTTTATCTCAGCCAGTGAAACACACCTTCATCTCTCAATGCCGTTCCCACCAGCTGCTCAGTTTAAGCGCCACAGTGAACAGAGACACTCAACCTATGACACGATTCACGTCTGGCATTACAATGTATTTTTTGTGATCACATAGCAATCAGATAGAACCAGACTGCATGCATTTACACCTCGTATTAATATGCATCACAAGGTTCCACATGGAGATCTGATGGTGAACTTTCCCACTCAACCAAATGTCACGTCTTCATCTCCTGATGAATGTCTGCATTTGCGGTGGCAGGTTTTCACCGTCACCTGGTTTGCACAGTGATTAAAAAAGAACAAGCCTCCTTCTACCCTCTCGCCATGCATGAAGTTGCACTGCTGCTGACATCTGCTTGCCTTTTGACCTTTTTTTATCATTAATAACTGGAACAGGCACAAAAGCAGAGGTGTACGTGGTGATTCACTGATGCTTTTACTCTATCTGTACTTAAGGCCACTGCCGTCTACGTTCCTGATGGTTTTGGCCCACAGAGTTGCTGTATATCCAGAGTGGAGATGCATTTGCATTATCATGCCAGAAAGCAGCCCAGACCGTCTCTGAGGTCGATGTGGCGGATCGGATCACAATCAGGCCTCCAGTGCGTCTAAATGAGTCTGTCTGTGCACACTGAAAAATCTTTAATGTGCGATGGTCAAGGTGTCCTGTGCAGTAATGGCACAGAAACCCTGTATTAAACAGGATCTGAGGCTACATTTTTTTTTTTACAGACTATTGAACTGTTAAGCCCATACCTTTCCATTTGAGCAGGTTTAAGAAAGTAGATCTTGTACATTAATAACATCTTCCATCTTTGATGCCACCAATTCTCTCTGTGATTTGTACTGCGATTAAAGCATTCATCGATGATGCACGTTTACGTTTCACAATTCAGAAGACATATCTTTCTCTCTCTCAGAGCCTGACGTATGTGTGAGAGGCAGGGGCCAGCTCTCTGTCTCACTCTCTCTCGAGCACATACACACACAAACATACACACACGCTCGTCATGCTCATTGGAGCGGGAGGGGCAATGGTGGAGAGAACTACATGCTCAGAAGTCTAGTTCCACTTCACTAGAGTCAATGATGACAATGTTCACTGGTAATCTTTGAAACATCCAGTGAAAGTGCATCACATACAGGCGGAGATACATGAGCCTGGAGCCCACACAGTTAACTAAATTATACAAACATGGGTTAACAGGTGCTCAAGTGGAAAAAGGGCACCCTTCTCATAATTATTGATGAAAAATACAATTTCATACTGTAGCACATCTTTTACTTGCTTAAATATTTATTCATTTCTATTCCCACGCACGCTGACATTTTTTTGTTGAGTAGAAAAGCAACTCCAATCCATTCTCTTTAAGCAATTTTCTAAAATCTCTACAATCAACCCTCAAGTCCAGAGCAAAACTCACCCAAAATAACCCAAACTCAGTCAAGAACCTTTATTCCATAGCAGAGACGTTACCGACGTGTGCCTGGGTCGAGAACTGAAGTCCTTGATCGATAAGCAGACTCAATAAGAGTAGAAGTACTTAACGATGCCTATTGTACTCCCACTCATAGGAGACAACAACCTTCTAGTCTCATCACTGCAGTAAACCAATCCATGACAGTTTATTGCTGTTATGTCTTAACATCATACCACCTAATCCTAAATGATTTTTAAGCGTTACTGAAAATTCTTCGAAATTTGGGAGCATTACATACCGTATTCTTCAGTCCGAGATAGCGACGAGAGGGAAATCACCAGCCCTCTCCCGCTCGGCACTGGAGACTGACCACAAGGTTGTGTTCTGAGCCCTACTGGCAAAACAACGCTTCGATGCCATCCTAAAGTTTATTGACATTACAGTCATAGGGGGACAGATTTCCAGTGATGATGAAGCAGAGTCCGGAGAGGGGGTGTGTGTGTGTGTGTGTGTGTGTGTGTGGGTGTGTGTGTGTGTGGGGGGGGGGGGTGTTGCTGTGGGGCCAGCCCAACTACCTCTACTTGAAAATCACTAAAACCAATGAGCTGATTGTGGACTTCGCAAGGAAATGACAGAGGTCTTACACCCTGCTGCAAATCAACTGGACACTGGTGGACAGGGCGAGCAGTTTTAACTACCTTGGTGAGTATATCACTGTGGCACTGGGAGAGCAAAGTCAACCTCACACAGCTGAGAAAGTTAAGGCCTTAAAATAAAGTCCCACTGTCCATTTGTTTTGCTCTCTTGCAGTGCAGAGCTGATTGGGAGCTCATTGCTTAACGGCCTGGTATGGGAACAGCTCCTCTCAGGACAGGATGGCCCTGCTGAGGATTGTGCGATTGGATGAGCACAGGATAGGCTTCCTTCCCCTACAACAGGAAATGTGTAAGCAGAGACCAAGAGGATAGCCGAGGACTCCCACCATGCCTGCAGTGGTGTGTTTGTGTGCCTGTGATCAGACAAGTGCCTGCCCATCCACAAATCACAGACTGAGAAGAGTTTCTTCCCACTGGCTATCAAAAGCACGAGCAATGTACAATAAACCCTTGTAAGACAATATATCCAAGGACAGTGACCTGTAGCTGCTGCCACTTAAATACTTTTGCCAATTCTTCTCCACTGGTAACACTTTATCACGTTATTTTATATACTTTGTTTATTTGATATATGTGGCTCCTTCCCACAAACCCAAAACACAGACATTACATCAACTGGAGACTCTAAATTGCCTGAAGGTGTGACTGTGAGAGTGATTTTTTTTTCGGTCTTCATTCCTCTGCTCGAAAGTCAGCTAGGATCGTTTTGAGAACCCCTCAATTAAGTGCAGGATGAAGGCTTCACATAATGGATTGACGGGGGGTAGAGTATATTCTGCTTTATGGATATCTTACACAACAGCCGCCTCTCATAAATACATTAACAGTTATTGATATTTGCATTTATAAATAATGGCTTAGTTCTAACAAGTGTTCTGCGATTGAAAATAGGATGCAACAGCATTATGTGCACACGTACTGTATGCATGTGTCTTGGTTTGTCATGCACGAGAACTGCAGGCTGAACCATGACAGTTTGTTCCTTCTGTGACAGAACCATGCACGGGACACCTAAACGCGGTATATATCTAGATACTACAAGTGTGTAGAAATGTACACACATGTCTTCTCTAATAATGAATTATATGGATAATGTGGACAAAATACTTCCTGTAGCTTTAAAGGTCAGTAATAAAAGTGTGGCATGAACGCGCATATTTTATTATGAAGCCACACAACCATAAAGCTACAGCAGCTTCTGTAAAGCAAGGGTGGTTGATAAAGTTGCCATCATAAGAAGAAGGAAATCAATAACGAGGGGAGTCCGCCAAAAATCAAAAACATTCTAATTTGCATTATTCTCTAATAGACAACACCGCACACACACACACACACACACACACACACACACACTCATGGATCATTAAATGTGCACATACATGCAGCTGGTCAGTGATACGGAACTGACCATACATAGTTAACCTATACATAGTTAACTGACAGAGGCCATCATATATGCATTTTTTGTGATCTATAATGTTAAATTTAAAGGAGAGCTTCCTTTCGTGCTCACTGAACTCTGTATATATAAAGCGGGAAAAAAAGTGTTGTTTTTTTTGGTGATTTCTACCTATTATGGTTTTGTATGCGTCGTCGCTAACCGATGCTACAAAAAAGGCCTGTCTGCACTTGTGTTTGTAATAGCAAGCAGCAATACAAGCTCAATTTCATGCTAAACAGGTCCTAAAATTGTAGTGTGCCACCTGCTCTGCATAAACACAACCTCAGCTGCAACTCCTCCCGCGTTAGTGAAGCAGGTTTGTTTGGAGCCACAAAATTACCCAAGAGGCTCAAGTGCAAAACAGACAGCTGACATAAATGTCATCGTGACTGCTGGTTCTGAATTAGAGGCCTATGAGTTTGTGCCTGGTCTTGTTTGGCTATATTTGTGGGATCTGAAAAACTGAGAGCTCACTAGACTTGTGAGGGCCAACATTTTGGAGTTTAAATTGCGATCAAATCTTTGGATTAAGACTCGATTTAAAGATTAGAAATAGGTTTGGGTTTAACATCAGATTGTCATGTTGAAGGCTAGCGGATGCCAATGAATGGAAGACAGAATGACTTCAGAAAGATATGAACACCAACAGCAGGCTGATGACAAATGGGTAATAACCTGTAGCATGACTTTGTGAGGACCAGAATGGATCATTTCACCATGTTAAACACTGACGATGGTTTGATTTGACAAGAGCCTTAAAGTCATAAACAAAGTTCCAAAATGAAAAGTTCAGAAAGCAGGAGTCATTCCTGAGAGCGGGAAAACATAGAGAGACAAAAAAATAAATAAATACAACTCATGACCTTTTGCTTATTGATCCAGTTCTCTGACCTCAAGCATCAAGCCCATTTAAGACTGCTCATACAGTACCTTATGAGGTCATGAGGACATGGCGTGCTGCCTGGAGCCACCGCCAAAGCATTTTTCAACTTCAGCTTCTGATTGCACAGATGCAGCCCAACTTTGGGTCAACATGGACCATGATTGGATTTCATAGTTCGGGGCTTATCACACCATATCTGATCTGAAACGACCTATCGGGTCATATTCACATTAATAATTGAGTCGAAACGGTATTAAAGTATTAATCTTAAGAGTGTGAAACTGGCCTGAATGAGCTGTGGCAGCTAGAATTGACCTACGGATGTTATACAACATTGCACACCCTGTTTTGCATACATGCATGTTATGTAAAAGAAATCCATGACTATGACTTCATATATATATTTATACATCGTTTATATAGGGGTGTATCTGACTAAGACTCAGGGGAAATAGCAGCCAGTAAACAGAGAGAGCTGAAGAAAAAGAAATTCCAGAATATGAGAGAGAGAGAGAGAGAGAGAGAGCGAGAGAGCGCAGTCTCATTTCTCCCATTTTAGATGATGAGACTGTTGCTACAGCCAGCCTGACTCACCCATCAGCTCCACATCTGTAGCGGAGAAACAATGTTGTAATTTGTTTTAGCATGTTCGAATGCTATTAGGCAGAATCACTTGCTGCAGCCTGCATTTTTTGAAGCTTTTGCACATTTGCAGCCTTTCTTCTCTCTGTCTACTGCTAAAAACTTGTGTGGACCAACACTTTTTCCATACAGAAAACTGATATGGAATCAATGAAGAATTCGGAAGAAACTGATGGTGCCGTTGGGAATCATATCAATTCCCATCCAGTGTTGTAGTGTCACACTTTGTCAGATAAATACTATTGTTTATCATATAATCATTATGGCTGTTGGGCGGCACAGTGGTCAGCACTGTTGCCTCACGGCAAAAAGGTTCCGGGTCTTTCTGTGTGAGTCTGCATGTTCTCCCTGTTCCTGTGTGGGTTCTCTCTGGTACTCCAGCTTCCTCCCACAGTCCAAAGACATCAAGAGGGGACAAGGCTGATTGATACTCTTAATTGACTGTAGGTGTGACTGTGAGTGTGAATGGTTGTCTGTCTCTATGTGTTGGCCCTGCGATGGACAGGGTGAACCCTGCCTCTCACCTGAAGGCTGCTGGGATAGGCTCCAGCCCCCAAGGAACCCTTAACAGGATACTGTAAGAGGTAGAAAATGGATGGATGGATTATGGGATTATGGCTGTTGACATATAAACAATGTCTTATTCTTGCTACTCAACACTTAAACCGCAAAATAAATAAAAAAACAACAAAAACATTTCCCCCCCCCCTTTTTTTTTTAAAATGTTGTCAGCTTTATCTAAAATGGTCCCTTATGAGAATTCCAGCAAAATGCTGGAGAACTTTAAGCAGTGCAGCTTCAGGGTTGTGTGTGTGCGTCCGTGTGCGTGCTGTCTGGTCAGTGACGGGTGTGTGTGTGTGTGTGTGTGTGTGGCATGCAATTAAAAGTGTGATTAGTGGATAATTAAAAGAGGTTTGCGTCTTTGGAATATTTAACGACTGTAGACAGAGGACACGCACACACAGACATCCACACATACACATACCGGTACACACACAGGCTGGCAGGTGGGAGTGTGTTGGTTCAACCTTTAATAGGGGAATAATGATTTTTGAAATGATGTAGGATACGGGCATGGCGACACAAGTGGAGAGGGAGAGCGATAATGAAGAGAGGAGGAGAAATAGGGGAGATCAGATTAAGATACTGCATCTTTCAAGGATGAGCGTCTATAGAATCATTATCAGCGGGAGCTCCACACACACACTGGACACAAACATTCACACACTCCTCTCTCCTCGTCTGCCTTTCTGTCTTTGAGTGATCTGTTCAGACAGAAGCAGCTGCTCCCTGGCAGACAGAAATAGATGAGCAGAGAATCAGTAAACCCAAATCCCACAGTCTTACACACACACACACTCTCACACACACACACACACACACACACACTAGGGAACTTATAAACACAAAGAGGTTAAAGAGAAATGGAATTGCACGTGTAAAGGAATCAAAGCTCAATTTACATCAAGTAATAAAATGAGATCAGAGCCCTTGCCTATCTGAATGGGAATCTGTCTGAGACTGGATGCAGGTACAAGACAGCCTGCATGTACTTCTCATTTGAGACAAAAGAGATCACCTCATGTGGGAGGTAAAAGAAAGGTTTGGCATTTAGCTTTTTTTTAGTTGCTACAAACAAGTGTTTACAAGAGTCTGCTGTCTTCTGATCATGCTGTGTGAAGCCCGCTCTGTCTTAACGCCTTATTCACCCAACAATATTTCATGCTTTACTTTTGTGGCACTCTTCTGTCTTTTCATTCCTTTAATTCCAAGCATAAAAGTTTTCCTCAAATATTTTTTACTTCGCCTTGACTTCAAGTTTTCTGCTCTGGTCCAATCCTTGATTTATCTGCCCTGTTCTGACTGATCACCTGTGTATCAAACCATTTTTTGTTGTTGTTGTTGTAGTCAAGTTTTGTACTTTTGATTTACAGGCCTGTCCGCGAGTTGTCGTCTGTTGGGTTCTGGTAGTTCCGTGCCGAGCGTCTGGGAACTTAAGTTGATGGCAAACGTCAGAGTGACTCATGATGGTTCTACACTACAAGTCACGATGAGTAAGATCAAACTTGGGCCCTCCTTTCAGTCACGTTTCAGTGGTAATATTTTTCACACCTTGCAATCGTAGTTTTGCTCCAGATATTCAGACACAGATGGTATTTTAATACCGTGGGTAGTCGTCTCAGTAAACAAACTGTTCCACTCATTTTCACAGAAAAAATGTAAAAAAAAAATGTTTCAATAACTTCTCTTTGGACACATAATAGAATTTTAATGACAATTTACAGCTTCCAAGTGCCTGAACTGAACTGCTTTTTAGTCAATTAAGGTATGAAAATGCAGCATTTGAATTTTCTAATTTAAAATGTTTAATTTTCTAATTTTGGGGCACCATGGCTCAGTAGTACAGTGGCCATCTAGCAACTGAAGGGTCATTGGTTCGATCCTCACTTCCCCCGTGACCATGTCCAAGTACCCTTGAGCAGGATACTGAACCCCTAGTTGCTCCTGATAGCCCTGCGACGGACTGGTGACCCATCCAGGGTGAACCCCGCCTGTCACCCAATGTCAGCCGAGCTAGGCTCCAGCCCTTCCAGCAATCCTT
The DNA here is from genome assembly GCF_037954235.1 of Aulostomus chinensis. Taxonomy (NCBI): domain Eukaryota; kingdom Metazoa; phylum Chordata; class Actinopteri; order Syngnathiformes; family Aulostomidae; genus Aulostomus; species Aulostomus chinensis. Next base: position 25,791,827 of record NC_141327.1, on the reverse strand, counting down.
AATGGATAAGTGGCATAGAAAAGGGATGGGTGTTCTAATTTTTTTCGTTGCTTCTGTGGCCTTTATTAGTCAAGTCAAGTCAGGTTTATTAGTTTAGCGCCAAATCACAGCAAAAGGACTACACTCCTTCAGTGAATCTACACCCAACAGTTCTCCATCAGCAGGCACATCCTGCAACAGCAGCGACGAAAACCTTCCTTTGAACAGGCAGGAACGTCGAGCAGATCCAGGCTCAATGGGGACGGACGTCTGCTTTGACTGGTTGGGGGGAAAGAGAGCAGGAGAGCAGGGCAGAAACAAAGCCAGATAATGGAGGAAGAGAGATATACAGAAGGAAAGAGAAGGATGGAGATAAAGAGAGAGGGGGGGATGATGGACAGACGGGGACGTGAACATGACAAAAGGTGAAAGACAAGCAGTGAGAAAGACAGAGGGATGGGGGGGCACCACAAACAGTAACAACAACAACAACAACAACAGAAAGGATAGCTAAAGTACAGAAATAGATTAAGACAAAGATGATCCTTTATATGTCCCACAGACAGGGAAATTTCAGGTGTTACAGCAGTAAACACAGAACATAAGAACATAAATAATAAATACAGGTGCGTACTGTAAATCTGCAACGTAAAGGTAACAAACTGCAGGAAAATATGTACAATTTACACATTTGATTAGGAAATTAGGATTAAATGTTTGGCTTTCAAGCATCAGGTACAACTGAGCTGACGTGTAAACATTTCAAATTGTATTATTAACTTAAAAAGGTGCTGGGGGAAAACAAACCTTTTGCTCCACAAGATGTGATATAACTGCTCAAGCATGCTATTGTCTATTTCAATTATTTACTGTATTAACGTGGCTTCCCTTTGAAGTCATTATGAACTGTTTGGCACAACAAGGCACTGCTTGCACTCATTTACACAAGAGAAAATGTTGAGTTTCACAAAGGATTCTTAAGCAATTAAATATGCTGCAAGTATGATGTCACATGCAAGCAAGAGTCTAATTCTCAACCATCACGGTTTGAGTTTGAAAATAACATCCAGGTCCACTCTATTTCATTTAAATTTTACGTCAATGTACTTTTCTAAATCTGAGAGGTTGTGTTTGTTGCTGTGTTGTGGCTCTTTGACTTTGGGATAAATGTCATCTTGTGCGTCACCTCTGCATCCATCCATTGTCTTCCGCTTATTCCTATTAAGGGTCGCGGGAGTGTGGAACCTATCCCAGCAGCCTTTGGGGGAGAGGCGGGGTTCACCCTGGACAGGTCGCCAGTCCATGGCAGGGCCACCACATAGAGACAAACTACCATTCACACTCACAGTCACACCTACAGGCAGTTTAGAGTATCTAATCAGCTTCGTCCCCTCTTGATGTCTTTGGTACTCCGGCTTCTTCCCACAGTCCAGAGAGAACCCACAAAGGAACAGGGAGAACATGGAGACTCCACACAGAAAGATCCCGTACCCGAGCAGGGACTAGAACCAGGAACCTTCTTGCAGTGAGGCGACAGGGCTGACCACTGCACCACCGTGCAGCCCGTCACCTCTGCAGTCTCTTCAAATTTAGCACAAAGTTGAACATCAAAACATTTACCCGAGGAAAATAATTCCACGCTAACTTTCAATAATTTAATATAATTTCAAGACTTCTCCATGGCTGTGAAATGTGATTTTACAGAATGATCTATGTAATAGGGCTCATCACAGTACATAACGTGTTTGTTTACTCCTGCAGAAACCCAAAGAGACGACAAAGATGATCGTTATTTATCGGTATGAATAAAATATGTTAAACAAAAATAAAATAAAGGTAGTTAATAATATATTTCGCAGCAGAGATGCAGTCATCTCCGCAGCCCTCCTACAGTTCAGGCAGCTTTTTGTTGCTTTCCCTCTTCCTCCTCCCTCTCCTGCTGCCTTTCTCCCTCCCTTGAGTGCATGAACCAGAGAAGGACTGTCATTTGGGAACATCATTAAGTAGAGCCTCAGAGTTAATGTTTCCTCCACTCTTAAAAAAACCCAAACTTTTTGCCTTAGTTGTTTGAGCAATGTGAGTGTAAATGACAGCAAACACAGTTACGAGGGACACAAGTTTAGGGCAAATGCGAGCAGAACTCCAGCTGATCCGTCGTCCAGACATCGTAAAACCACTTTTATCCAGCCTCTGTAAATAGATCTTATCACAGCCACCAAATACTGCCGTGATATAACGATAACAACTGTAATGTCTTAAATACATGATGTCTTCACGTAGTACTGTACTTACAGGTCTATGTATAGTACTACGCCTTGGAAAAGACATCAGCAGTTTAAAACAAAGCTACAACAAATTGCTTTTGGCAGAATAAGCTATGAATATTCATAGTCAGGCAGCAGGCCCCAAAGTGCTGTCTTCATAATGCAATTCTATCCCACTCCACCTTGACAATGAATAATATTACCAGAAAATGCAATTAAAGCTACCCCTTGTTCCCTGTCTCCCTTTGCCACATGTCGCTCCCCCCACCCTCCAATGCAGTACAGTGATAACATAAAAAATTAAACAAGACATCTGATTTCTTTACTGCAAAATTCATGAATAGTAGTGTAGTGGCAGAGCAAGTCACCTCTGGCCAATTTTTAGCATCAAAAAGCCTTTGCAAGCAGATAAATCCATTAAGCCATTAGACTTATATAAGACATACTGTAAATAAAAGTAGGCCTATATGGTGAAAATGTTTCGGAGTAATATGTCTAAAGTTGAATCTTTCCTCTAAATATTCAGAGTATACTCTGTCGTTCCCTCCACACACACTCAGGCTGCATCAGAAGTCACATGGCTGGCCACATCTTTCCAAAGCTAAAAGTCGGCTCATACAACACAGCGTTAGCACAAAGGGGGGGGGGGGGGGGGGGGGGGGGGAGGAGGAGGACAAAAACAGGCAGAAATGATAAAAAGATCAGGGTTCAGAGGGTTAAGACTGATCCAGGCCTACATTAATAGAACGAGAGGATGCAGTGGAAGGAGGAAAATACCCGCTGCTCCAGGATCTTTTCTGCCAAACCGAACTTTATAATCATTTGCTTTAAATGGTCAATTGCTTCTTGTAACTTCCTCCAACTGAAATGTTTGCCTTCAGACGGTGGCCGATTAAAATGATTCATTAGGTAAAAGAAAAGAAGGAAGAAAGAAGAGGGATTCTTAAACAACAGTCTGGCTTTCCTATCAAAAAAATTGAACAACAATAAGCCAGCCAAATCAATTTCTTCAGCGTTGCTACATTGTTAAATGAATCCTATTCACAGTTAACCAATCATTTCCAAGAGCTACATGTATGGCCGAGAGCACAAAAGCTGAATTATTGATTTTTTTTCTACTCAAGTGTGTAGACATTCAAATTTTGTAATGTTTCCCTTCAAACCCCCCATGATTGAAGAGTCTCTCCCTTTTTAAATACACCCCTATTTGGTTTTTTTCCCCCTCAATAATGGGACAGTCGACAGAGAGCGCAACCCTCCGCTACACTGATACAGAACGTCAAGATCAACTGCTGGATCCAAAAGTTGTCGCTGTAATACAACCTCCTGATTTCATCAAAATCCTTCCAACAGTTTTAGAGTTCCGGACATAAAAAAGAAAGACGAACCAACAGGCGCACATCGGTCGAAATGAGGAGAGAGATACTGAAGTGGAGATGGTTGAGTTGAGAGGAGCGAATCTTCATTTAGTTTTTTTCCGCTACATTAAGGAACCAAAAAGAGCAATTCAATTATAGAAGGGGGTGGAAAGGAAGAGACGCGCACGAGGGAAAGGTAGAGGTAAATTGGACCATGTATACGTTCTGGCAGGTGTCAAAAAAAAAGCATCCCCGTTGCTTCTTCTCTCCTGTTTCTATCACATCACAGGGGTGTACTTAGTCATTAAGGTCTTTTAGCCAACAAGCATCCTTTGATGTCATTAGAGACAAAAAGACAATTAACTTTAGCACAACATGGTGTACATGAAGACAGCCGACGATGTCCAGCAGGCTTTTCCTCTGAACCTAAAATGACTGAAATTACTCGAGACAAGTCTTATTTGAGCTTAATTAAACAACCCGAGCTGTAACGACTCCGAAAAGAGACAGCAACACAGCTCCCACAATGAAAATCCGGCTGAACTCTCTCCTCGCATCGAATATTCTCCTCACAAGTTGTCTAACTAACACATGACATTAATAGAAAAGGTGCAGAAATTACCAAGACATACAGTACATTGGCGTTTTGGCCGAACAAGTCAGACGAGTAAGTTTGGCCTGTTAATCAAGTAGATTGCTTTCCAACACAGAGAGAGGGAGCTGATGTAGAAGACATTACAATAATTTAACCACTGCTAGACCGCAGCCGACAGCATACGACTGATCCGAGGTTCGAGAAAAGGTGAATGTCCAACACTAATGCAGCAGAAACCCTGCTAACTTACATGAAACCCACGAATTATGTTAATGACACAATGACATGTCGGGTATTCTTAATGGTACGGTGCAACAGGTGTAAGCTAGCCATTGGACGACTGGCATAAAGGGTTAAATATGGCAAATTTGGAAGATTTAGATGGTGCAAGGAGGCAGGCCTGCTTGGTTCTTTTAGTGAGAACTAAAATAAAGATAAGAATCCCATATATCTTAAAAGAACCCAGCAAAAATGTTGCACAAATGTTGCAGAAATGGCTTCATTTTTTTTTTTGTTACTGCTATTTATTTAATTTATTAGAACATCAGTGCTCAGTACTGCACAAGATTTCTTGTATTCTTTCAAAGTTGGTTTAAGATTTATGTTTGCGTTAAAAAAAATGACATTTTGAAACCAACAGTCATACGTGCACATTGTTCTTGTTCATATATCGCAACTCAAATGGCAAGAGTGCACATAACAACCACAATATGACTTTTTCACCAAATCATGCAGCTTTAAAATGATAGAAAACAAAGATGCTTCCTACAAATGTGGTTTCCCTCCAGCGCCCACGACGATTATGACGGGCCTACCATCAAATCATTGTGGTTTTTTTTTCCTTCTACGGATGAATGATAACAGTGAGACGTCTCTCCTGTGGTGCGACTGCATAAACACAGTGGAGGGATGTCTGACAACGCAATACTTATATTATATTACGCAAGACATAGCAGTGAGGCAAAAACAAACATGATCACCAAAAGATGATGGAAATACTATCATTAAAAGTAGCAGTCTAAGTTATGGAATATATTTGCTTGCTGGATTTCAAATAATGATGTTTAGACTGAGCATGAAAGTATGACTAAAACTCAGAATCGTACACAAAGTTATGCGTGTATTTGCAACAGTTTATAGAAAATGTAAATAAAAAGCTTTAACAAAAAGAGAGACAGGGGATTGTAAAGTACAATACGATTACGTGGAAGAAACTACGGCACCAGGCTCTTTGTACAGCCATATGTCCTTAAATCCTTCTTGTCTGGGATGTTTTTGTAAAACCAAAAGTAACGAAATAATATCATTGGGAGGAAAGTCACATACAGTATCTAAGCCTCTAGTGGCTCCAGAGATTAACTTCCAGACACAATGGATTCAGCTGAGCTTAAACTCCTTCCTCCATATTCATTTCCTGTTTTCATGTCTTCTTCTACCTCTCTCCAAGTCACTTTGATCCTCCCCTTTGGCTGCTGTGAGAAGCTGCGCAATTATTAACCGCAGTGGTTGTCATCGCGGATAGAAGACCGTTCAAATAGCCTGTTGTATTTTCACCATGTGATGGGATTTAGACCTATACATCCTTTGAGTCTACATCCAAATGATACTCTCTTTCTCTTGATCTTGTTGACTGTTACAAACACACACACTCACACACACACACTGGCAGATGTACACACACTGGCATGCAAACACAAACACACACAGCATCTGTTCACAAAGTTCAGACACCGAGAAAACTCCTTCTGTTCAGAGTTCAGACCTCTGCTGTGCGTGTGTGCACTGTCTGTGTGTGCGTGCGTGTCTGTGAGTGTGTGTGTGCGTGCGTGCGTGTCTGTGAGTGTGTGTGTGCGCGCGCGCGTGCACGCTTGTGTATGTGATGGTAATAATGAATCCTTCCCTCTGTTGAAGTGGTGTTTGACAAATTAAAATGAATGAACACTGAAACACACACAAACTAACCTTCCTTCATGGCATATGGTTGCTTAGGCCAGGTGTATCATGGGAAATACTTTGCATCGCTCCCGTTCCTGACACTGTCCACCTGTGACATTAGTGCTCACCACACGATTCCAGCTCCTCAGCCACAAGAAACTGAAATATTCACTGTCCCTTCTACCATGCTTCTGCATAGATCACTGCCTTCATTTGATCAATCTGGGCTCCCTGTGACCCCGATGGAGGAATAAAGGAGAGTTGTAATTCTCCTCATCCTGGCTGTCCCCTTGAAGCTGCTAGCAATCCGATTCACTTCACGTCCATCTGCCACGGGCCTAAAAGCTAATTAAAAACTGGAGCTTGCTCTTCCTGACCTGGTCTGCAGGTCACAACTAAAATATATATCACCATTTGTGGTGCGAGGGAGACAGTATTGTCCTGAAGTTGTTGCGACAGCTGAGAAGAAAACAGACTTAATGTGCCTCTGAAGTTTGAAGCTCGTGCGAAAAAGTGAGGATGAATTGATGGAAAATATTTTGAGGGGAGGAGGCAGGAGACGTCAAGTTAGAGAGATGGCAGAGTGGCGTGGAGGAGACGGACGGATAGAGAGCAAGGGCTTGATTAGAGTGGCGTGAGAGGGAAGTGACAGCTTGTAAGTTCTTTTCTGGACAGTTTTTTGAGGGCTGGGGAGTTTGGGAATTTTCTTGGACACAAGTGTGTGTGTGGAAGCAGGAGATAAGTGAGAGGGCAGATAGAGAGAGGGAGCAAGATGTGTCTATGTGTGTTGGATACGCACAGTGCAGTAAGGGGCAGGCACATGGACATAAATTACAAGCAATGGGAGAAGCTGCAAGACAGACAGCAAGATGGGGCTGGGGACTTTGGGAGTGATGCAAAACGGATCAATAAACGTCATAAACGACATCATCAGCTTGGTCACCATGAAGATAGCCAACCACCAGGCACCATCTGGCCTCGTCTCAACGGACCGCAGGATCAGCCAGCGTAACCTTGCACACAAACACGGACACGCACAAACACAGGCGTGCACACAGTTACACACCAAGCCGTACAAATATTCAGCCCACTCACTCTAACATGCATGAGTGAACACAGAGCTGTTGAAGCCAGGTAGACGCAACTGAGATTGGTCTGTAGAGACAGAATGTGTGTGTGTGTGTGTGTGTGTGTGTGTGTGCGCACACGCGCGCATTGCTTGTGTGTTTATACCACAGTGGTTAAGCAGTTTACTCAGGAACAGAAGTTTATGGGTTCTGTGACAGTATATCCTGCTGCATGATAATGACCGCAAAAGGTAGAGAGAGAGAGTGAGAGAGTGAGAGCTAACCGAGAGAACAAAGCAATATAAAGAATAATTTAGAGGCAGAATAGCAGGAGTGAGAGAGAGCAGGGAGGTGAAGGGGGAAACATTTCTTGTGGAGACAAGAGAGGAGCTGTGAAGAAAGTTGCAAATTAGTCTTTTCTATGAGGGTTCAAAGTGTGAGCCTTCATCACATTTGACAATGCAGAGATAAAAGTTTCTATCTAGATTATATTAATACTTGAAAAGGATGTAGCAGGATACAGGTACTGCTTCAAAAGCCTTGAATATTAAATCGTCCTGTCCAAAGTTTCACAACAATCAGGAGTTCACAGCCTAGACAAACTGCACACATCAGTTTACCCAAATTCTGTTAAGCGTCATATTGCTAATAAATCACATCATGCATATTCTGTGGGTAGAAACGCTCGCTCGCTGCAGAGGGGAGAGATTGTCAAGCACATATTGCTTGAGTGGAGGTGGACGAATGATTTCTCTGAAATCACTGGATTTCATGCATCTTCCTCTCTTTACATAGAATTAAAGTGGCTCATAAATTACATGTTAGGACTTTGCTGAGTGAAACAGCAGTTCTGCTGTCACTAAAACCACATTTCATAAAAATATATATGCATATTGAAGCAGTTAGTGATTCAGTCAGGACAGCCATTTCTGCAATACACTCCAAATAGCTGGAGGAAATGAAATATGTCTAATGAAATATCTCAATAACATTTTCAGGGCAGAAATTTTTATCTTTTTTTTTTTTTTTTTTCTTTCTGAACTTCAAGAAGTTTAAAGGCAGAGAGAATTTGAGCCAGTATAGTTACGTATACTCGCTGCCAGACAGGACACAGCGTCGCCGGAGTCGTGACCAGAAGGCCAAACCTCTCAGCTGAGTACACCTGCCAAAAATCTGACAGCCGATTGCTCACTGTCAAATCCTATCCTGTATTTAAATGCTCTCTTAACCTACTTCTGCAACAGTTGCATCAGTGCTTACTCTGCATCTCCTCCAGCTACACATCAGTGATAACTACTTTATTTTTAATCTACCACTCATGTGACAAATTAAGTAAATGGCTCCTGTCATATTCACGAGTTACCAAATTATAACAATGATCTTAACTTTACAAAGAGCGCTGATTCAGCTGATGGGATACACAGAGGAGGAGTTTGCTAAACAGCCTTTGAGTTAAAACGGTGAAAGTGGGATCCCTTTTGTTTTATGGCTGGAAACCTTTAGCAATTTGATATTCCCTAATTGGGGGGGTCTGGGATGCAGCAGAAGGGGTTAAGAGTTCCGAGATGTAAAGTGGAGCCAGACCACGTGGGATTTATATAATCAATAAAGGCTTAAATTGAATTCTGTAACGAATGAGGAGCCAGTGTAATTCAGCCAGGACCAGAGTAATCGGTTCCGTATAGCTAGTGTGTGTGTGTGTGTGTGTGTGTGTTTGTGTGCAAGAGGTACATTCTGCACCAACTGTACATGAGCAACTCCTGGGGGGTAGGGGGTGGGGTGGGAGTGAAGAATAATTTACTCAGAATTAGTTTGACTTTATTTGTCTGATTGAGCAAGAATCGTACTGTGTTGATTTAAACTGACATACTGATCAAAAAGTTTTTTTTTTCTGAGTTTATCCCGATAGTTGTTGGTACTCCAAGGTGAGCAGCTATCCAGTGAGAAGTATAATAAGACTTCAGTCTGTGCTGAATGGAAGGACGTTGGAGGCCATCCACTTCTTAATGGCAGTGAGGCAGCTGTGCAGAGTCTCCAAATAAATACAATTTTCAGGGCTAATGAGAAATACAACTGGCTAATCGATGTTAACATGGTGGGGCGCAGAGGTGAAGTGTCAAATAACATGGCCAACAGACACTAACTGAACAATATGGGGCCAAAGAGTGGGCCCTGTGGGACCCCATATGAGAGAATTTGAAGTTGTCAATGTCGACTTTGACAATTGCTGGCTACATAAGATGAAATAAAGATAGGAGCAGATCCATCTAGGAAGAACAGTTCCTGTCTGTGAGCACGAATTGTGTCAATTTTATTTGTTTCATTCAAATCCAGTGACCAGTGCAAATTAGGATCTTGTGGGACGGGGTTTAGGCCAGGTTGATAGAGTTAAAATATGTATCACAGCACAATGCTTCTTTTTCAGTTGACACAATTCACTTATCATTTGTGACGACCACAATAAAAGTTAATAATAATTTGAACAACTCTGTCAGTAAGATAAGGGAAAAAAGCCATATTGGTGATCTAACCTGAAGCCTTTTAAAAAAATCTCTGTACTTTGCACTCATTTTCTTGCGCATGATTCCAGGGCTATGATGGGCTGCAGATTGTACGATGACATTTTGCACTTCTTGTTTTATATTTTCATGGCATCTTTGCATTTCATTAATGTCAATAATCAATATTCTGCTGAACAATTTTCATGATGCTACTGATGTACTGTCTAACATTGACTGTTACTGTTTGAAGAAACACTCCTCCATGCGTGTCATTAGACCTGCAAAGAGTATGGACACAGACCTGGAACAAGGCCAGACAGACAGACTTGATCACAATGCAAATAAGCCGAAGGCCAATGACTCTAAAAACCTCTTTGGAAAACTTGTGAGGAAGAATATCAAGTTTACGAGTAATGAGATTAGTATTGGACACAATGTCGATCAAATCCCGAAGGGTGATGGGGCGAAACTCATCTAACAGTGAGCTAGAGGGCAAGAGTTCAGGTGAAGGTAGAGGTGAGCCAGCAGCTGTAATTGATGCTTTGATGTTTTCTATCTTTTCAAATAAATACTTTAAGAATTTTTTACAGTCCTCCACAGAGGTGGCACAAACAGTTACTGGGACAGGGTTGACTTGACTGTGCAGCCGAAGAGAAATCTTGAGTTATGCTTTTTAGAGGAAACTAGACTGAAAAATTAAAAGAGTCTGGAACTCAACTGGTGGATTAAATTAAAATAATAAGTCCCTCACGTGGAGCTGATGAGCTGCAAGCTCAGAGTTTTTACATTTATATTCAGCCCCAGTAAGTTCTGTTCCTGGTGTTTTTTTAATGGTTTCATTTATCCAGGGCCTTGGGTTGGAGCGAAAACACCAGCAAGCTTTCACAGGGACTAATTGCTCCAGAGTTCTCAGGCATATGGTATAAAATCAACTGAACCATCTTATTTACATTGATGAGTAACACAGCAATGAGCACTGAATATAATAAAGTCTGCAGTTGAATTGCTATTTAAAACATTTATGTACACAAATTAGAACAGGATATAGGTGAATTGTTAATTTCATCTTTAATAAAAGAAAAAGGGAAACTTATTTCTAAACCCGAAGTAAAAAAAAAAAAGGAAAAAAATTTAGTCAAAAGTGTAACCTGGTTCAAAAGTAGAAGATTAAAGATTCTCTTTTCTTTTAGAATCATTGACACCATGAATACTTAAATTATCAACCAATAATATGTGGTGATAACTCACAATAGTAGAATTTCAATAAGAAAAGGAATAGAAGAAATGCAGTATATCAAACTACTACTGGGCCTTACAGGGTCATTAATCATAATAATGCATGCAGGAATATTGAAATAGATTTTAAATATCTGTACTTTAAAGCTGGGCAGTTTCTCCACAATTTAAATATTTTTATAGACACTGCAACTCCTCTTCCCCTCCCACTGGGCCTCAGAGCACTGAGGAACGTACGAGTGGGGGAACATAGCATTTATGTCATCAGTTCAAAGCCATATCTTTCTAAAGAAGAGGGGTTCTAATTTACTGGCCAGGATAAAGTCAACATTATGTTAATAGACTATTGACACAAAACAACCGCTGACGAGAGAGAAGAGTTCTCGGTTATGTGTTTTCCAAGAGTAGCAACAGGAAGAACAGTTAATGCAGGCTAATGCACTGTAGTGGTGATGCACTGACAGTAAACACTTTTAATGCAGGCGACGTCTTGAGCTGCAAAATAATTGCAATCCTCTGTCATTAAGAAGAAGCTCCATTAAGTTAACAGAGGAGCAATTTTGCTATGTTCATTTAAATTATATTAAAAAAAAAAACAGCTAAACTTGATGTGAAGCGACAGGAAAAAACAGGAAACTGCTTATTTAACCTGATTCCATGAACATCTTTTACCGTCATTCAAAGAGGTACGCACTCAAAAATAATCGCAGATGCAACCTGAATCCATATATTCTCTGGAAAATGTATACCCAATTTATAATCTTCTGCTGAATAATTACACAATTAACACACTGCATAAATAAAATTTAGAAATAAGACTGAGTGAATACCTCTTACAGCCACAAAATAATATGCAAATTGAATTATTCAGCAAGACAACAGCATGAAACAAAAATCTGTAAATCCTGAACCACACACCCAGGGACAGTCATATCCCTGCTGAACCATTAATATAAAAAGCTTCTCTTACGCAACTACAATTACTTAAAAACCTTGGAGATTTGACGAGTGAAAAAGACTTAATTCGCAGAAAAATCCATTTTATATTTTCATGATAACGTCTACAACCATTGTACACATGTCTAATGAAAAGGGTCAGTTATCTTAACGGCTTATTATTCATGACAATTGGTGGGCAAGGATTAAAAAGAACTTTTGTGCTTCAAGGGCACACTAATTAATATATCACTGAGGGATAAGAACTGTAAAATTAAAATTTTATCTCAAGTGGTTACACAGACACATGCTTGCTACCAGTGTGTATTAGTCATTATAATGAATGTGTTCCAAACAGCGAAAGAAATAGACTCTTACATTCGGTTGTCGGGGATAATCTTGCGCCCATCTTTGTACCATGTGACCAGCGGTCGAGGGGAAGAATCGAGGGCAGGCAGGCTGATGACGGCAGCTCGGCCCTGAGTCACTGTCTTTCTCTGTTCCTCGGCTGAGAAGTTCCCCAAAACTGGAGGAAGAGAGGGATGGAGTTTTAACACCAGTGAATTAAATTACATTCATCTAGACAGAATGTCACAGTGAGCTATTAAAATCACCACAGCTGAAAAATGGAGTAAAGACACCTGGTTGCACCTGAAAAGTTGACAAAGTAAGATTTCCCCCGTACATGATTGCTTCCAGAAGCTCTGAGACAGTGACTACTAAAACAAAAGGCTGCTACCTTTTCTAAAACACTGCTGATTCTGTAGCATCGCATCAAGGAGGCGGCCACGATGTACATCAATTATTGCTTGCCAAAAACACGCAAGTGCAGAGTCAAAAAAACTGTCTCACCAATGTGAATAAAACATTTTTGAAAAATCACATGCTAAATGTGAAAATATAAATTTCATGAAACCGCGTCCATTTTTCTCGCTTTCGATAATTAAATTGAGGAGCATTTTACGCAACATTACAAGGCACTTAACACTTTCATGGTGAGGTAAGGACTGAGGTATACATTCAAATGAAGAGTACGGCGTGTGTGTGTGTGTGTGTGTGTGTGTGTGTGTGTGTGTGTCTCGCAGCGCTTAATCCACTCTATGAAGAGTCTCTTTTGTTTTGGCTGCTAATCCACTTTCACAAACATAACAGAGAGACTCACCACAAAAACAAGCAAAGCAACACAAAAACAGAAGAAACAACTTTTTCAGTGACTTGCAATCAATGGAGGAGGAATATTTAGAGAGACGAGGCATTTTTCATTTCAGCATGACTGCCTGTGCTGTTTGAGTATATTCTCAATGTCTCGTTGACCAATCAGTTTGCTTGGTCTGGCCTGTACGCTGGAGGTGAGTTTCTGCAGATATCAGCTTTAAAAATGAACACCTGACATCACCATCACTGATGCGACTAATCGGTGAAACGTCAGGGTTCTGCTTCCATGACTAAATGCTCATCTTTGACACCACCGCTAAGGCACTAGGGAGCTGCATGCAGCGTGACGTCATCGCTTTCCTTGAGACTAAGCAGCAGCTTCAGTGAACACACCCCAAAACTTTGGCTGCGCTGAGGTTTACGTGTGAACGTGTCAGATTTTGATATACGAGTTGCGATTAGTGATGACTGCTCAGCGTTGGTCGTATCAGGAGGATTCAGGACTCATTGGTTCACCGCTACACAGTTAGTCATCTCTGTTAATATTCGAGATACAGAAACGAGAGATGATCAAACAAAATCCAACATCCTTCATCTATATTGACCTCAAAAGCGTCTCCTTTGTGGAGAAGACCTTAAGAGTATTTCCTAAAACTGGTCTACTGCTACATGTGTACATATGTGTGTACTCACAGGCCACTTGCACCTCTGTTCTCCAGTGTATGACTGCACCCATCCTGTTCCTCACCATACACTGATACGAGCCAGCATCGGTCCTCTGCAGAAACGGGATGGACAACCTAAAGGCAGCAGAGGAGAGAAACACAGGGATGAGGGTGTGTTTTATCTCGGCGCTCTAAGTATTCCTTCCAAACAACGAGAAATGGAACATTTGAGAATAACAGAAAGAAAAGACTCTGGTCTGTCCTATGTATGTACTCTTGTGTAAGTCCCTTTCACGACCTTGATCTGAGAATAGAAGGGAAGGCAGATTGTTGCGTGTGTGTGTGTGTGTGTGTGTGTGTGTGTGTGTGTGTGTGTGTGTGTGTGTGTGTGTGTGTGTTCATACAGTAAGTGCTATGTATGTGAATGTTTTCTACGATGAGGATGGGTTTTTTTTTTGTAACAGGGGTTGTTAATGGGGTTTTAATGGACTGTGTTTCTCTAATGTGAAGCTTGGCATTAGATCTAGGTTGGTGCCATGTTGGAGGAACACAGAGATGCGGGCACGCACACACATGTATGATACACACAAGAAAGATAGACACAGAAAAACTGGACATCGCTTTGGGGCTCATTACGAATACCAGGACAGCCAAGTATTTAACTCCCAGGCTGACAGTGTATGATGCCAACATACACAAACCTACACACACACACACACACACACACACACACACACACACACGCGCATATATTTCAGAGAGGCACACACAATTCCATTTGAATCAGAAATGACAAATCACACAGCCACCCTCATCCTGAAACACATTTTGATATTGGACACGTTCAAGACTGCATCTCTCCGCGTTTGTGTTCCATTACATTTTTATTAGCCGTGTGCGCTGAGGCTGACGCTGTATTTTGAAAGTCCAAACAAGTTTTTCCTTCATACACTTCACTAAACAGAAAGTTCAGTGTTGACAGTTACAAATCAATACAATAATTTCTCAGTCAATTTCTCTGACACAGTCTCAACCTTGTGTGCAGAGCCCCATTGCCTGAATTATTCAGGGCAAGTTCAATCAGCGTTAACGCTGAGACGGCTTCAAATTGACCAAACTTTCCCTTCGGTTTCGATGTGGACACAGAAGAGGCGGGACTTGTGACTCCATGTTTTGTGACATTGTGACGTGGGCTCAAGACGAACACAAAAAAACACCTAATTTTATATCACTGTAAGAAAGACTGACGCCGTGGATAGACTGATGGGTTTACGTCTTCTGAGAATTGTTTATTTCTAAAGAAAATATTTCTGTTTTCTATGAACAAGAATACATAAGCAGGAAGAGGAGTTTGCTGTATTCTTGCAAAGATAATAAGGTGGTGTTAAACAACAAAAGGGTTCAACTGAAGGAAAGCTTTTTGTAACTTGATTATTTGATTCAAACTCATCCTGACTGTCTAAGACTGCAATAGCAACTACGCCTTAAAAAAAGGATACAGAACTTTAAAGAGCGCTGAAGGAGGCCAACCAGACTGAGCTCGTCGACAGGAACAAGGAAAGGGCCATGACTGAGCTTCTGAGGGTCACTTGAAAACTTATGTGACTCAGCCAGGCTACAAATTTTGGTTGAAAAACAAAGGTTTTTTTTTTTAAAAAAAAAGCAAATTATATTTTTGCTCTCTTTGCAACATTCAAGCAGTTCTGTTGCCGCAATGCTGCCAGCATAATACAGCACACGGCAGGTAGAGCTATAGCAGTGCGTAGGAATATGATCGATAGGCACACATAGCCACTTTGACAGAGGACGAGCTGACCATTAGCTACAGCAGGTGAGACACTGACTGGCCATCAGTGTTTCATACAACCACACATCAAACGAAGTGAACTATCCCTTTAACAGGCCCAGACGCCAGGATTCACTTCACTTCATTTTATTAGGTGGCTGTTGGTTGTATGAAACTGAGGCCTCGTGGTGTTCAGGTAAAAAGAACTGAAGTTGTGCTTAACTCAGCTGCCACATTCACAGAAGCTCTTTTACAGCAAGGAAACTTTTCCACCAAACCTAACAGTGCGGCCATTTGCTATAAATGGATAATTTCTTGTTGGGTAAAAGAAAAACAATGGATGTTTATGTTCTTTAAGTATTACACACATACACTTTCACTACTACACACAGCACCCTGCCAATTCAGCACAGCCCCGGCCTCTGAGTGCTGAGAGCAGTCCAGGGTGCTACACGCCTCCTGGCTCCAACAACCACTGCCCACAAAATGCTGGCTCAACTTCTCCCTCTCTTATGCGTTCCCAAGTTTCCCCTCCATTTCTGAATGATGTGAAAAACAATTTTGTATCACAGCTGCAGTTTTGCCGAGAGGGACTGCTTAGCCCTTACCAAACAATACGCACTGGGATGGAGGAAGAGGGGATAACAAAGAGAAGAATAACAGTGCTGCCAGAGAAAAAAGAAGGGATACAGAAACCCAGATATATCGATTGATTCTCCTCCTCTTTCCTAAAACCCTATACATATTTATGGCGCTAATGTAATTATTAATCTCACTTAAGCTCATCTGTCTTAATGTTCTGACCTTCTCTAAACACACTCCATCATTTAGCACAGCTCTTACGCTGCAGTTGCTGTTCCATGCTACGGACACATGGCAGGGTGACAACAAGGATAGGATAGAAACGATGACAAATAAACAGGCAAGAGCGACCGGAGAGAAAACAGGGGTCTATGATTCAGACACATAACCATCCAGCCGGGGCTCGCTGACCTGTACTGTGGCGTCCAGTCTGTGATGTTGCTGTTGTTCAGAGTCCAGCGGTACTGCAGAGGCCAGCTGCCTCCAGCCAGACAGGTCAGCACCAGCCTGTTTCCCTCCAACACCATCTGCTGCCACGGCCCACTTCCTCGCAGGTAGGGAGCCACCTCTGACAGACAGAAAGAGACACATATATTTGTTTGGTTATTTGCTTGAGCGACGGATCAAATTTTAGCCCCATTCATCCACAAGAATACACAGACAAGTAAATTCAATTCATATATTCTGTCTTTTGGGGAAGGGCTGTGAGAAGAAGGCATTGCAATACCAATGAACTTTTTTTTTATTATTATTTTATCTATATTCAAACAGAAATCAGCAAATTCTGTGATAATGTTGGCTGGTGCCATTTTGCAAATGTCAAGGCAGAAGTAAAAAGCAACGTTCAGACTGAAAAAACAAAACAAAACACCTTTGCCATCAAAAAACCCTAAAAACAAACGACTTCTTCTCCTCTCACACTCTAATGTACAATTGTAAAATCAAATATGATGCAATAGAACAGCTGAGGAATTAATCCTGCCTCTGCAAAGATAATCATACGTTTGGTTTTGACTGACATGTTAAACTATTACTGAGGTTGTAGTTTGCAGTGGCCTTGAACGGAAATATCTCTCGGTGTTATGATTATTTTGGACATCGAAGAGACTGAGTGTTTGAGAAAAAAAGGTTCAATGTAAAGTACTCCAGAGAAAAAAAGGTTCAATGTAAAGTACTCCAGAGAAAAAAAGGTTCAATGTAAAGTACTCCAGAGAAAAAAAGGTTCAATGTAAAGTACTCCAGAGAAAAAACTTTCAATGTAAAGTACTCCAGAGAAAAAACTTTCAATGTAAAGTACTCCAGCACGAAACCATCACCCTGTACGACCTCATTAATACACATAATGTGGATTATTAACTTTCTGATTATGTGTTTCTGAGAAAACAGAAACAGTGTAAGCTTTTCATGGTGAAGCTGTTTTACTGGATTACACGAAGAGTCTACAAGTGTCCGATGAGTGCAACGTCTTCATTGACTGAACAGACTGCAGGATTTAACTGGATTCTCTGCAGATCCTCCTCTCCATTAGTGAGGTCTATGAAAGCATCCCTCTACTCCTCCTTCTATAGACTCAGTGAATGACTGGGCTGTGTAGCGCCAAGGGCCTCACAATGATACCTGTCAGGACAGACGGGTCACGATATTGTTTTATCACAATATTTCGAGTTCAAGATGAGGATGGGATGAAGACATGAGGATGAAGACATGACGATGACATGACGATGACATGACGATGACATGACGATGACATGAGGATGAAATCATGAGGATGATGACATGAGGATGAAATCATGAGGACGACGAGACGAGGACGACGAGACGAGGATGAGGACGAGGATGAGGACGAGGAGACGAGGACGAGGAGACGAGGACGAGGAGACGAGGACGAGGAGACGAGGACGAGGAGACGAGGACGAGGAGACGAGGATGAGGACGAGACGAGACGAGGATGAGGACGAGACGAGACGAGGATGAGGACGAGACGAGACGAGGATGAGGATGAGGACGAGACGAGACGAGATGAGATGAGGATGTGAAGCTCATTAAATCGAAATCTGCCTCTGCCTTTCTGGCAATATACAGCAGAGCTGATAAAACATATAAATACTCGTGGAGAAGCAGTAAGAGCCCTCTGCATAAATTAACTTCCACTGGCAGTATTGTTTGAGGGCTGTAGGAGAGGAAGTTATTTTTATGTGCCACTACTTATTGATTACGATCAGTACGTGTTTGACATTTGTGACTTTGACAGATTCCTGAGCCACAACCACATTCAGGTTCCTTTCTCCGGCCTGATTCATCTGGCCAGCGAGCCACTCAGCTGACCCTCAACATTTCAGTCTACAGAGCTTCTTTCCAACTCATCAGAATTTTGTGCATCATCATTTGCATATATTACACTGCGAGATGGTCAACTATGCCCCCACCACCACCACAGCAGCAGAGAGGGCCGGTCCACAACCACTAGCTGCATTACTTGACAGCCGGGATCCACAAAATAAAAATCAGCATATGGGTGTGGAGTGCATGGTTGGGGGTTGACAATGAGATTTATTCAACCCATTAACCATTTGTGCCCGCGCCCAGAAGACACACACACACACACACACACACACACACACACACGGTTATCTGCTAGCTACAGTACGTATGGACAGGTCCATAACTCTAAGGCAGTTTTACATTCTCTGTTCTCTCTCTCTCTCTCTTTTTCCTGTCAATTCAAATTCAATCTTCTTTCCTCCCTGCCATTTCAACTTTCTAAGCTCTGCAGTCCTCTCACTCTGTCTCCATTGTCTTCTTTCCTTATTCCTTATTCCCTGTGGATGTCTCAGGGCCACCCAGCCCCCTTCTCTTCCTCTACTTCCCACTGCTACACCCTCTCCCCCTCTATTATAGATTGATAGCTGCCTCCTCCATGCACAAGAGGGTAGACTTCCATCAATGATAGATTTATACACAAGTTTGTGTGTATGCATGCATATGTGTGTGTGTGTGTGTGCGTGCGCATGCAAGAGGGGGTGAGAGACAGAGAAACGGAATGAGTGCGCATGCGAGTGTGAGGATTTATTTGGAATATTCTACAGACTATGGCAACCAATGCAGACTCCAATGTCATACTGCTGACCAGCACTATAACTCACTGATGCCTGAGAGAGAGAGAGAGAGAGAAAGAGAGAGAGAGAGAGAGATGCAGCTTTATCAAATACGACCCTTCATAGAAAGGCTGGGATGTGCATGTATGGTGCAAATAGAAACATCTTGATGTTTTGCACCTGCTCTGTGTATTTCACTTATCTACCACTTTCTCCATACTTTGTACAGCTGCATGCTGCATCCAAACCCTCCACCACCGCCACCGCCACTGCCACCGCCACCACTCCACTCCACTTCTCATGGCTCTTTAATCCTCCCTTGACTTTAAAGGGAGTCCATTAGAAACTACAGATAGAGATAGAGCAGAGCACATCTGAGAGGAGCAAGGTCAGCTAACAGACTGATTCACTCACTGATGTCATCTGTCTCTCTCCTCTTGCTGTCTGTCTCTCTTTCAGTCAACATATCACTGTCTCTCTCTATCTCTTCTTCCCAGTTTTCCCTCTCCTCCACAGTCTTCCTCACATGCTCTACTATTAAACCACCTGTCTGTCTATCAAGGCCCTCCGCTCTTTGTTCCTTCCTCTCTTCTTGCCCCTCGGCTAATCTCTGTCAAAGTGTGTGGCAGCTCAAGGTCTCTGATGTTTTGTCTCTTTGGGAGAAACGTTGCCTAACAGTGAGATCGCCCTACCAGTGTGACAGCAGAATCAAGAGGAAGATGTGCACACACAAAAACGCCAGTTTTCCTGCTCCTGACGTGCGCATGTCTGGGCTCTCAGGCCCCGCTTAGGCAGATTCTAGGGAGGAATTCAATTTGCCACAGAGATGAGTGCTGTGATAGAAGGGAGGGGAGGGGATAGAGGGAGAAGGATGAAAGGACAGGAGGACGAGAGGAGCAGGGTCTCTGCTCCAGGGCTGATAGTCCGCCACAATCCCACCCTCTCTCTTCTTCTCTCTGCAATTTTACAGCCGATATTCTATATGTACAGTGAAAATTAGATTAGATCTTACAAATTTAATCTTATATAGCTGCATTAACATCACAAAGGAAATCCTCAATTTCACTAAAACAGCTGTGAGATTTTCCACGGATAAAGACTATGAATATTTGTTCTATCTACCTCGGAGGCCATGTGATCACCAGTGTTGGTTTGTCTCCCACTGAGGTTGGTTTTATTGAAATTTGGAAGGATGATAGAACTCGAGCTGAGGACGAATCCAATAGGTTTCAAAATGGTGTCGAACAGGACGGAGTCAGGTGAACTCACATGCACATGCAAGGAGGCAGGAAGGTTTCACTGAAGACAAGGATTTATTGTCAATGTGAAACAAACAAAAGCTAAGCTCACAGACTACTGAGGCAAGTTAAAAACACTGGAAGATCTCTCAAAAACTGGCAGGTGAATAACAGGCAGGAACGCAGAGGGAACACAAACAGAGGATCAGACAATGACTAAGACAGCAAACTACACACAGACTCAACTAATGACAACAAGGAACATGAGAGAACGTGGGAGCAGCCGACTGGATGAAGCAGGAATAAGACCAAAAAAAACCTGCATTTTCAAGCCACGCAAAGAATAAAACCCTGACTGAAAACACCATTTTCATTGTCTGTCAGTTAGTTTAGTGTCCATCATATTGTTTTGTCGTCTTGTGTGTTTGTGTTTGTTTGAGGTTGGACTGACACTCTTTGAATTCCATCATCTCGCTGCACCCAACTCTTGCACAGGATAGTAAGTGCGGCATACTACTTAACTCAATAAACAACACATATTTGCAGTAGAGGAAACGTCGGAATACTTCGACTCAAATTTATGAGACCTTGAGATGGATTCCTGATGACAGGACAATAACAGGGAGTGAAATGAGAAATGTGAGGAATAACGCAGGAACTTCAAGAAAAACAATACAAAAAAAAAAAACCAAACTCAGTCTACAAAAGAAAAATCCAGGAATGATTCTCTAAGAGTTCTAATGTTAAATCAACAGTCCAGGCGTGACCGTAATAAATGGATGTAGAACCAGAACCGATGCCATCATTTATTATCTTGGGTATCTAAATTTGACCAGTTTGGCTTTGACAGTGGCAAACAAAACCAACTCTAAAATCTCAATTTTGTGTTCAGATATGTAAATTAACCCCTGTAAATTTATTTGAGAACACGAACTTAAGAGAGCAAAGGCTGAGAGGCCCATTGCAGCAGAGCCCACTTAATTATTGGATATGAGTGTGTGCCTGTGTGTGTGTGTGTGTGTGTGTGTGTGTGTGTGTGTGTGTGTGTGTGTGTGTGTGTATGTGTATGTGTGTCAGTCAGGTCAGAATTCACTCTAGAAAAATCACTTTATCTTCATAGAGCTGAACTCATGCTGTGAGACAGGGCTGGCAGAATTGACTGTAGTCTATGAATACTGATTCACTGATAGCCTGTCTCTCTCTCTCTCTCTCTCTCTCTCTCGCTCTCTCTCACTCATTCACTCACTCGCATGCATGCACACACACACACACACACACACATTAAGGGTAGCCCTTCACCCTGCTTTTTTGACGCATGAAGTTGAAGGGGAGAAATAACTAAATCAGTCTATTTTATTACAAGTAATTTTTCTATGAATAAGTGGGTAAAAGTTGCATGGCTAAGCAGATTTTTTTCCACTGTAGCAGCAGTCTATTTGATTATGAGGTGCAAATGGCTTCTATTCCCTTTTAATCTAATAAATCTGCCTGCACTTGTTTCAACAGGCATTTAAAAACACTTAATTGGAATGACAGTGTGTGAGGGGAGAGGAAGAATTATGAGTGGAGATGCTGGGGTGTTGCTGCCATCACAGGAAAAGGGAGGGAAAAAAGCTAATTAGTAAAACAATATAAGCAGAAGTGATGATAAATTTGAGGTTTTTTTGGTCCTTCTGTCGTCAGGTGGAAACTAAATTTACCTGTATTTTGCACATAAAATTGTTACTGATTTGTGTGTGTATCATGCATCAAGTCATAAACAGCTTAAAGTGCAACATGGAAACAGAGCAGACATCATTTCTTTTAGTACAAAATTTGTTTGTTATCTATATTCTTGGAATTTATTTTTATTATAATCATCATCATTATTATTAGCGTTCATCATAAGGTCGATTTTCATCCAAAGCTAAATGTTCAATGTTTACTCAAAAGTTTCACAACTACCATAACAACCTTTTGACTTTTTTGATGTTTAGTACTTTTACTGATGAGTGGGACCGATATATCGGTCACTGTCTGCCTCTCACAGGGCTGTCACTGATATATGCCATTTAAGTGTATATCTTTCCCAAAATGCAGTGATATTGAGAAACTTTTTTTTAAAGCACACAAAATCCAGGAAACAATGCCAGAGTTGATTTAAAAAGGGTGTTATGTAGTGTGTCCAGCAGAGAGTGCTCGCGTGCCGGCGCCTCGTAGAGTTTACAACATTTTTTAATATCTTTTTTAACAGACCGAGTTATTTTTTTAAAGTGATTAGCTTTCTACCTTTACATAGTCGTATAGGTACAAAACTGGTGTACAAGGAAAACAGAAAGGGTCTATTGTCAGTCCAGCACAAAAATTCAATATGTGGGTTGCACATAATTCTGATGCGTAAAATGTTCCGCTCTAAAATAGGAATCTGGCTGAGTTGAGTCCTGCTGATTAGGTCGTGGGCAAGTCAAGGCTGCACATGCAGATGGGTGGTCATTTAGTTAACAAGCTCATGAGGAAAAAAGATAAAGAATCCAAAATCCTTGGATAAAAAAAAACCCAAAACAAAACGGAGTGAGGAGTCTGGGACGTGTTCCACACATCCACAGTGTACATAGGAGAGAAGAGACGCCTGCCGCAGACGGCTCTGATGGAGACCACCTGTGCGCTCTGTCAGCAGAGTTTGAGAGATATTTCTCAAAGGACCTGAAGATCAGGAAGGAGTGGATATACTTTACTTCCAAGCCATCATCTCACATCAGCACAAGGACAAAGGACAAACTGCGGGAGATAAAATGATGGCGGACTTTATTCACATTCCATCCGGCCCAGCAGCTGAAGGAGAAAACCCACAGAAGGCACCGTAGCCATTATCATCACATACTTGTGTGAACCCAGATTTGCAGCCCTGACCGCCACTTAAACAAGACTCTACTGCAGAATGGATGTAAAAAACGTGCTGCACCCCTCTCTCTCTCTCTCTCTCTCTCTCACACACACCCAAGCCCACACACACGCGCACCCACACACCATAACCACCTCGTCTCCAGAGGACAGGCTCAGACTCACAATGATGGTGAGTTAAGTTGTGTTTTATGCATCTTGTACAACAGTTCATTTAGCGCTATGCTTATGCTGTGTGTATCCTAACATAAATTTAGAAGCAAGAACCCCCCCAGCATCTATCGACAGGCCCCCATACAAGACTGCAGCAGAGCGAATCCACTGGACAATACAGGTTCCGGTCCAGTGAGCGTCGTGTTGTCGGGAATCGTGGATCGCCTGTGGTCTTCTAATGAAAAATGGACACGCATGAAAATAATTAATGCTGCTAATTTATGCTACGGTTTTCACGGAAAGAATTTGGATGCTACGAAACTCTGCACAGAGAGCTGGAGGTGAGCGACCTTCATCGCAGCGAGGTGAATTTCAGGTGAGCCGCGTCTCTCACCTGAAAGCAGATGAACTGAAACTTAAAATTATTCTCTCTTGTGGTTCCCCCCTCTGTTTTACTATTTGATTATTATTCTTTCTTCTTCTTTTTATGTCTTCAGCTTTGTAATGTCAAGCAATTTAAGTAGTAAAAAAATGATTAAATGATGACCTAGATGAAAACAACAACTGGTTCAGAGGGAAAACCAGCGACTCATTAAACACCATAAACTTTAAAGCAGTAGTTTGACATTTTAGTAATGTACTTTTTGCCTTCTTTTTAGTTACAAACCTTCTGTAAACTTGAAGCCACAGTCATGAGACGGATTGTCAAGTAGCTTCTGGTGCCTTCTGATTGCTACCATGAGTAAAAAGCATGTGGGGGCTCAAACTCCTGGTTCGGGGTTATAACTTCATTTTTAAGGGGAAGGAATTAAAAAAAAAAAAAAAAAAAAAAAAAAGGTAGTGGAAGTAATCGGTGTCTTTCCCAAAAAGTTGAACTGTTCCTTTAAGATTTTAAACTGCAACTCTATTCTTCCACTGTAGCAAACTCTATCAGTCTAAACTCGCTGCATCAGCTGGGGTGTAATCAGGAGTGCAATCACCCAACAATCATAATTAGTGTCCCTCATAAAAGAAACACTAGGAATATAAGGATATCTCTCTTTCACTCGCATCCATGAGAGGCCTAATTGAGGGAATCTACGGACCAAAGACAACAGTTAAGCAAAAAACACTGTCATGCTGCTGCTGCACTTTGATGAAAATAAAATCAAAGTGGCCTCATGACTTTAACAGGCACGGCTCCCCCACTGATCCTAACGGGACTCAGTGGAAATGGAAGATGGCTCCATGGGGATCTGAACTGCTGTGGACTAATGGACTAGAAGTACTAGAAGTAGAGGCCTGCATGAGGGAACAAAGTGTTTCCTTTGCTTCAGGCTGCCAAAAACTACTATTTGATAAGTATTTCAATTTTATTTTCTTTTTTGGAGGGGGTTGGAATTAGTCTCACCTATAAACATGGAGTAGGCAGGATTTAGGACCCGTTTCAGGGGCCTCCTCCAAGCTGCAGCCCTGCGTCCTCCAATCACGTTTCCCAAAAGCTTTGAGCGACGGCTACCTCGAAAGATTTGACAGACGACTGACTGATCCTGACGTGCTGATTGGCGGATGACAGGCCAGACAACATAATACCAACACACACACACACACACACACACAAACAAACTTAAAAGCTGAGATGAATAGTCCAGGATTGACTACTGACTATTGAGTTCTAAGTCAATGTGCTTGACTTAACTTATGAGTGTGTTCTCAGTATAATGCACTCTGACTTGCAGAAGTTTCTAATCACCCCAACAACAAACGCTGTCAAGGAGAGACGTACACGGAGAACAGCTTGAGCTCAAATTGCTGCTTTTTCAGCCTGGATTCACATTACTATTCTGCTCTGCCAAACACAGGCACAGTCGCAGCTGAAAAGAAACAAATGCGCACAAATAATACATAATTATATTGACTTTGGCCATTTGCCGATTTGCCCTGTGCTCATTTAGTTAGTGGACAGTGTGTAATTGTTCCTGTGGTCAGCAAGACTGAGATATGAACCAAAATTGTGAATGGATGGAGCATTGGCTTTCAAATGTCAGTTTATTGCTTTTCTGGCATTTAATAATGTCACTGGGAAAGTGGGTATGTTCTTCTTAAAGCTACAGTGCATCTGAACGTGTCTTACATTTAACCTTCGTCAAATGAGTTCACACAATGCTCACCGAGCTCACTTGGGCCAGGTAAGTCAGCTCAGCCTTTTGGATGTGGCGTTACTCAGCAGGAGGCATGCTGCGCGTGCTCCATCAGCAGAGGTGGACACATCCTGTTGGCACTCCGCTAACTTGGACCTAGATAAGCAATCGCACAGCACCTCTCGGATCAAACGGAACAAATTCCATTGGGAAACAAGTCATTTTGTTGGGTTTGTGTGGCGCTTGGTACAATGTATGCTCCGTTTTACAGCCGCAGCGCTCTGCTAACTTAAACGCAGATACATAATTTCATTGCGTTGCTCCTTTAACTTTTCACATGTTATCATATCAAATAGTTCAAATTGTGCTGGGAGTCATATTGTTACGGTTGTGTGATGCTCGGTGCAATCGATTGATTGTTTTTACAGAGTAGCACGTGATGTAATGCTTTGCACTACAGCTCTAAATTCTGCAGCTTTCATACTGAAATAAAAAAGGTATGATGGTATTTAAAGGTACATACTGTTTTAGTTTATGTGTGTGTGATGGAAATGGAGATATAGAAGAATGGTAGGAAGAGGGTGATATGTGGGGGTTGGGGGGAGACCTGGGGGGGGGGGGTAATCAGGTGGAAGAGACTGTGTGATCAGTGACATTTAAGAGGTGGGCCACACTACAGGGCACATCTGCTGGAACACACACATGCCACATGACACTGTCAGCTCCTATCTCCTGATGAGCAGACACGCAGACGAGAAGAGAGGAGGTGAGCGGGAGAATAGCGAGAGAACAAAATAAATACATCCCCTCGAGACAGTAGCCTCCTCTCTGCGGAGAAAGTTGTGCAGGCAAGCCGCTGCGAAAACACCTCAGTACTTTTGAATGACATGTACAAACACATGCAGACGATAATTAGTCCTCTGTTTTATTCTCTGTGCTTTCTTTTTATCTCTCAGGCCCCATCCCCTCATCACCGCCACCTCCTCTCAAGCATTTTACATCCCCTCATTAAAAGAGAAATCATTCCACAGGTAAAAAAAAAACAAACTTTTACACGTTATTAATCAGAATCGCCAGTTCTGAGCTCACTAGACAGAAGCTTGTCTTTGAAAGGACAGACAGGAGAGGACACTTTAATGGTACTGTAGGTGGGGTCAAAACCAGTTGTCCTTGTCAGACATGATCACCACACCACCTTTCTATTATAGCTGCAGGCCACACACACACACACACACACACACACACACACACACACACACACACACACACACACACGAAAACCCCTGAATGCAGAATGGGAGAAAGTCTGGTGTTCTGAGGTTTATATGTACATCAGGCAGCTTACATGTGAGAATAAAAGACTGTATCTTAATATCTCTTCCTCCGTTTGCCTCCTCTCTCTCTCTCTCTCTCTCTCCATCTCTAAATTCCCACACTCCAGTTAGTCATTTTAATTATGCTATTTTTTAATTACCCTTATCTCCACTCACCTCTTCATTGGAGTATTTCAACCGTGTCCCTTTCGTTCCTTACCCCACTGTTTTCTTTCAATTTTGTCTATCTGTTCTTTGCTAAAGTGCAGGTTCTCTCTGGTGTGCGTACGTGAAGTGCATGTGCCCAGGTACCCTACAAATACACCCGTCTGCGCTGGCAATCATTCCCTCTGACAGCTGCCACTGTCCTGACCTTGGACATTGTGGGCTACGAGGTTTTGAAGTGATTGACGAATCGTATCCTTTCATTCATTATTGAAGGTGGAGATCAAAACCGTGGCGCCTGGGATATCGCCGTTACAGCCCAGCGGACCAGACAGAGGTAAAGAGGGGAGGGGGCATCGGGAGAATGTGGAGGTGGGAGAAGGTCATCTGAGCAAAGAAGTGGAGGTGGGAAGTAAGAGTGAGGGAAAGAAATGTACAGGGGGCAGCAGAGTTGAGTGGATAGACGGGGGAGCATCCCAAACAGCTTCAGCTCAGTGAAACTATCATTACATCATGCCCTGCGCTTACAAAAGACCCGCTCAGATCTAACAACCAGAGAAAAGAGAGACTACAAAGCAGAGGATGTCTAAAAAGCTTTCTCCAGTTATTAACCCAGGCCAACTCCAGGTCAAAATTTACCTCCACCAAAGAGATAATGGATTCAGTGGCATTTGTCTGTTAGTAACAAGTATGAAGTAGATTTTCTTTAAACTTGGAGGAGGGATGGCATATGGGACGAGAATGATCCCATTAAAATTTGGGAGAATAGGTGTAGCGCCACCTCTGATGTACTCCCTCTACAGCGGGTTGACCTGATCCATCTCACACTTGTTTAGAAATAACAATAACACAGTGGTGTGTTATTGAGGAGAGTTTTCATAAAAGGTGTTACTGTGGTGAGGCAGCCATTTTAGATATTTCATATGACATGAAACTCTTGTAATTGGACTTCACATGGTCAGGTCTTTTTCCAAGCTTCACACGCTTGGTAAGGTCTTGGCCTGAAGTGTGAGGGGTTACTAGGGGTTTCACACCCAAATCACACAGTGTTGTCTTCACATGATGTACAGCAACTTACTACAAACTGTGTGTTCTCTAGCGCTACCAACTGGATGCAAGAAGCGATATTTCCACCATTATTCTGCTCCTTCATGCAAAATTCTGTTGGGTGTCACCTTCCACACACTGACCTGTTTGGGGTGTGAGGGTCTGATTATCGTTGCTCGACTCCCATTGAGGTTTGGCTCACTTGCTCTCTGAGTGCCCTCTAGTTAAAGTAAGACTTTGCCTTTTAGTATAATTCCAACTGAGGGTGCACGGCTCATTTATACCTCTGTCAGGCTTTAACACTCGGATGTCACATGAGAGCTGCTGAGGTCATCAGTGAATGGATAAGTTCACGTCACCCGGGAGAGAGACATCATATTCAGAGGGCATCTCACCTTTGGGGCGTTCTGAACATGAGGACTAAATATTTTAGACCATCAGCTGCTTGCAATGCCATCCTCACAGCCAGGCACCTTTCTACCACGTAAATATACAATTTCCAAATGGTCGTAATGTGACCTGTATGACGCAAGTGTTTGAAAAACCTGCAGTCATTTAAGTGCATACAAATTCAGTTAATAGAAGAGTTTAAAATAGACTACCTAGATTACATCAGTCCATGCAAGCAGAATGAGTAATGTCCAACATTGTAGTCCCCCACCCCCCCAGATTCCAACACAGAGAGAGATGCAGCAAATCTTACCTTTACACCTATAAATGTGATGGGTACTGACGTCTGTTGTCAGCCCACAAAGGAAACATACATCTGAAGACTGTCAATTCAACTCCAGTGGGAAAAGCTAATGTCAGTGTGGGTGATGAGTAATTTATTCTCTTCTCCATTTATTCTGGTGCCAAAAAAAAAAAAAAAAAAATTCTACAGCAAGTTTCCAGCGTCCATCCTCACCATCCACTCTGCCCCACAGTCTTCACTGTTTTATCTCTGTTTCCAAACTTTTATCAAATCCAGCTTCATCATGCGCCGCCATCCTCGCCCCGTGTTCACCTCTATTCTTTTCATCTCCAGCTTGTAGCATTGATTTTCAGCTGAACGGGAGTATTGCTCTCTATTCAAAAGGGATGCATGTTATGTCCTCTGGCTATGCCATTTACCCTGTGTGGGCATGAAAAACCTAATAGCTTTAAGTTTCACTTCCCTGACCTGCTTCTCTCTCTAACACACTCACTGTCTTAGTCCTTTTGCCCTTTTCACCACACAATTTGACTAATTTGTTGTTGTCTGGGATGCAGAGAGCCTTTAAGTGTGTGTGTGTGTGTGTGTGTGTGTGTGTGTGTGTGTGTGTGTGTGTGTGTGTGTGTGTAGTGTCATGTGCACAGATGCTGGTTGGCACTGTATGTGTGCAAATGTGGATGTTTACTTCCTTTACTTCTTCCTTTTCCCACAGTCACATCTGCCATCAGCAGAAAGAAACATGCATCATGTCTTCCTTGACACACACACTGTCTCTCTCTCTCTCTCTCTTCTCCCTCCATCCTCAGACAAGGGCATCTCAGTGGCACACTGTTTGAAGGGCAGACTGTCTCTCACAGGCTTGAAATTAATTAAATAAGACTAAAAATGTCCTTGCAAAGATACACGATGACTTTCTTTTGCGAATGTACTTCCATCCACACTGAAAAAAGAGAGCGTATGCACAGATATAGACATCCAAAGACGGACAAACACTCACCTACTCCTGCACAGATGTTCCCAGTAATAGCAAACAAGTCAACTGATAATCAGAGAAGTGTTTGAGGCATATCTGCTCATTCTTTGTGGAATATCATTGTTTAGCTCTCCAATTTCAGGGTGTGACAGAGAGCCGCCACATTGGGTATTTTCAAATATCTTTGGGTGAAAATTTGAGAGCCACTTGTGAGGGAAGTCTCAAGAAATGGTTGTTCATAATATCTTTAATCAGCTTGCTGTCACAAATATTCGTTGAGACAAAGTTGAGCTGCGCTTGTTTGCAGGTATTTTCCTCTTGGGGCACCAAGCGGTCTTTAATAGCAGTAGTCATCCCAGTTTAACATGCTAGGGTGGTGGTGGGCGAATTAGTCAATACTATCTCCTTCTTTTCCCCCAGTCAAGTAAGAATAATGCATGATGACATTGTTTTAGCAGAAGGCACATCATGTTTCTACTGTTACTGATATTTGACAGGAAAATACTTGGCATAGCAGTAATAGTCACCAAAATGATACTGCACAGAAGCATATTTCAGTGCCAACCAAGAGTCTAACCCCGGGCTCGAGAGAGAAACCAAAATATTGAAAAAAAAAAGTCCGCACAGACAAGAAAACAGTCAGCAGAAGGCCTTCTTGAGCAATCCTTAATAATTCAAACCTTTATACATTCTTTTTGGGTTTTTTTTTTAATCACATGCGGATTCTAACGCATTTTCATTAGAGACAAAAGCATCAAAAGCTCTCCTACTTTCCGTTTGAAAAACAAGTTGATGCCGAGCAACACTGTGGGACGCAGAGCGGCACAAACAAAAATAGAGAAATAAACCAAGCGAGTGTGACGTTGATCTTGAGTAATAAGACGAGTATTCAGTAAGAAACAGGAGCGCTCCCTTTGTCTTAAGTTGAAGTGTTCGTCTGGTAATAATTCGCAATCATATTTTTCATTGCAACTCCATTTGTATCAGGTAAATGGGTGCAGGAATGTGTTAAACTGAATAACAGTATCCTAATTCTATGTCAAAACACAAGAATGATTCTCATTTTATCCAGAATCATGCAGCCACAATAAAAGATAGGACAAATTATTCAAAACAGCCTAGTCTGAGTTCACATCGTGGTGAATCCAGTTAGGCATTACGGGGTTTTGTGTCCCTCTGTGTGTATTTGTGTGTTAGTTATTTGACCAAAATAAGACAAGCCAAATATGATTACAAAACAAGCTGCTAAAACGGCTATTTTCAAGTCTTGCACAACTGCTCCTCAATTTCTGACAATAGATATTGACTGTGCGCTTTTCTGAAATTACAATTGCAAAAGCATAGATTGTGTTGCTCCGCTAAAAGTAATGAAGAAGTTTTACAGGCATCTTCTAGTATTTGAATATTTTACAGTACAAATTATTCCATCACAGCCACGGAAAGTCATTCTCTTAAGCTGCATGACAGTGAGAAGGGGAGGGGGATTTACCTGGCTTAACCTTGCCTACCATCTCTCCCCATCAAGAAATAATGCTTCGACATTTGTATCTACATATCTTAAATCTGTTCCCACCTGGCACCTTTCAGAGAACTTGGAAAAGCTTCTTTTTTTTTTTCCTTTTTTTTTTTAAAGCCCAATTAGAAATGCTTTCCCAGCAGAGCGATACCACACCCTCCATCTCAAACACATGTGTTATGGGTGAAGGACAAGACAGGTTGAAAGAGAGAGATGTTAGACAACTTCAAAGCTAGCGAGGAGAGAGTTTCATCTCCTAGAGTATTCTTGTCATTTGTAATTCAATGTGGTGAGGTGTGTATGTATAATGCATGTACGTGTGCAGTGTTGAAGCTTGTGTAGGTATGTGACATTTGAAACTGTACATGTAATGGAAGTGCAGTAGGAGAAAATAGAGCAGATAATGAGATACTGGGATTTCTTTGTTCTTAAGTAGTTCAAATGACTTGAAACAATGGAGAGCCAGCGAAGCACCGACAGCATCACTATCAGCCAATATTTGACTGCAATCAATCAGCCTTTTGCATTCATGGCAGAGACGGGTACCCGCTGTCAATGTTTGTGTTGATGTGAAAGGTTAAAATGAATCTTGTTTCAGAGACGTGAAGGCTGGAATTTGTCCTCAAAGATGGCGTGATTTAGGGGCTTCGGCTTTTAGGATTTTAAGAGAGTTTTTTTTTTTTTGGTAAAGCTGCATCACTTTTCAAATCAAAAATGTAATATGACCAAACCATCACTTTTCAAATCGCAGGAAGGCGCAGTATTTGTTCGTGTCTAATCGTGTCTCAAAAAATCTCGAATCAAATATTGTACTGCAGGAGAGACGTCCTACCTTCACATCACACATATAAAACCTCCATTTGATGCAGACCCCCCGCCACCCCCCCCCCAAAAATCACACCACATACATTTAAATGGATTTTCAGGGAAAATAAGAAATATAGATATTCCCACCAGTATCAATAATCATATCACAATTGCAAAATGAGTCAAAATAAATGCAATTAGACATTTTTAAATCACGCAGCCATAAAAAAAAGTAAAATACAGACAAAAACAACATAAACGGGATGGAGAAAAACACATCAGTATTGTCAAAAACAACCCCTTACTAAACCTCAGGTGTCTGCTTTCAGCCACGCACTTGGATCTCCATCAGCCGGAGTTACCCGGTGGATCCCGATTAGGAACCACTTTCAGGTGAGTACTTCTCATTTTGTCGCTTGACTTCAATTCCTCCTCCTTCATGATCCAACATCCTCCCTCTTGCCTGTTCTACACCTAATCAAGCTGCCCAGTCGTCTCCTCTGTCTCACTCTATGTTGTCATTTAGCATTGCAAGTGATGATGAAGCATACCCCCCTCTAGCCCCCCCAAAAGCCGTCAGCACTATTATTTAATCACTGCATCATTTCAATCTCTGTCTAAATGGTTATGATGACAAAGGGCGAGTGCAGAAACTACCATACACGCATAGTGATCACATGCGCTCACAGGTGCAAACACATCAGTGGGTACGCTCGCACTCACGCCACTGTCTTGGTAGGTACACACCCTCAGACACAGCCAATCCATCTTCTGTTCAAGCCATACAAAATGAATTGCTGCAGGTCAAGACCTGCTTTCTTTTAGTCTGTTGATGAGATGAACAAGCATTCTATCTCCCGCTCTCTCTCCGGGGGGACATCACATGCCTGTATTAAACGTGACACTCTCGTTAATCCACATTCAGTCAGCCACTACATCTCACCCGAACGCTCCCGTGCTGATCCAGGTATGCAGACCTGAGCCAGGAGAGCTCATGAATAGCTAATAGGAAAGACACAACAATGCTCAGATTCACAGAAAATGGCCTTCCACCATCAGCTCCACTATTGCCTGCTGCTGGAGATTGATCGAACATAAAGGGTGAGAGAATAAAGCAATAGGTGTGTGGGAGAAAGCAATCGAGGGTGTGTGAGTGTGTATTATATATATATATATATTTTATATATATATATTTGAAAGAGAAGCAATGTTGCGTGTGCAAGGGAAAGAGAAGAGAAATGGAAGATATTATATGAAGTTATTGGAAAAAGAAAGAAAGAGAAAGTAATTTCACATGCTGCCCATCTGCCGGTGTGTCTGCAAGGCTTATCGGTGCGCAAGATAAACAAACTTGATAAACGAATACATACAACAGGACTCTCTTTACCTCCACAGACACACAAGACCAGTGCATGTGGTTTGTGATTAGTGTGTAGTGATACACCAACGGTGTTTCTGGCCAAGATCTTCTGACTTTAGAGGGGAAAGGGGGAGGGGTCTAAGCTATTGTGGCCACAATAAAGAGGGAACCAAGATGTTTATCATAATCTAGTCTGGATCACCTTCATTTGTCCTTTAATTTAGCTCTCCCTCTCTCCCCCTCTCTCTCGCTCCCTCTTCTTGCCCCCCACCCCTCACATATTCCAGAGGAGACCTTCTGGTGGAAGGAAACATGTTTTCGTCTTTGGCTTGGCTGCATGGTGGCACCTCCAGTGCCGCCACAATCTGGTGCAGCATCATAGCTGGCAAAAAGAGGGTAGGAAGATACAAGTCAATGAATGTTTCTGGAGTGTCTCCACACGCCAGTCACAACAGCCAGAACTATTAAGAAAACCAAGCTGCGCATTTAAGAGGGATACTAATTTTAACAGGAGTCATTTAGCCTTCCAAATGCACATCAAATTTCAAACTAATTTTCAGAAATGTTCTCGTCAGTTGCCATGACACCAGAGCAGAAGATTGTCCTCTGAACTGCTGGTGGACATCTGACACCGACATCATGATTATCTTTTATTTCATCTCTCTGAGCGGAGTCGCGTGTTAAATGTTTGCTACTTAAGAACTTATGTAGAAAAAGGTGTTTTCATTCCCCATTAAGCGTGTTAACTGGTTTTGGAACAAGGCTAAAAACAGCCACGAGCGAGAGTAAAGCTCTTTTTGCTATTTCACCATTTCGTCAAGAAACTTCCACAAATGCATGAAAATGGCTTGGTTTAAAACAGAGCCACCGGCTTTAACGAATCAAGACGACTGCAGTATTTCAAGTAAACTAGATAACCACAGTTGTGGTCAGAGATATGAGAGTTTTGTAAGAATAAACAAAGAATAATTATTCACATGAGAGAGCAGAGCAAACAGCACAAACTAATGGCACAAATACTGCAATAAACGCTATCGTTAATGGGAGGCCTCTTTGCATACAAATTCCAAATATCACTTTGATAAAGTTGGGGTCTAATTAATCAAGCTAATCAGCAGGGGGCTGGCAGCTCGTCCTCCTCACTCTGCAGTCTCTCTCCCAGGCCGGGGCTCCGCAGCAGTTCCTGCACAGCTGAGAGTCTACTGGAGTGCAAGCCTCCTTTTTTAAGGGAATATTGAAAGCTTTACTTCACAAAGAGGGTCAATTAGTTAACGCCTTAAAAACAGCCTAAAACGAACCACTGAAAATTAAACCAAGTTCCGAATGTTCTTTTGAGTTAAACTGAACTGTCTGGAAATCTAATAGCCTTGGTGTCGCACAAAGAGTCTCCCTCTCATATTATCACCTCATTTGGTCTGAAATGCTCAAATCTTCCGGAACACGAAGGGCAGCACAATGACATCAATATGACCATACGCTGACAATTTTATCACACCTTCTTTTTTTAACATAATTTATATGTCACTGTGGATGATGATGGGTATTAGTGGGTATTCACTTTAGATTATTATGGAAGCAGATAAAAATAAATGTTTCTGAACAATCGAGAACTTCTTATACAAAGAGAAAAGGCAGGAATGTCCACAGGATTTCATGCTTGAATGAAGGATATTTTTTTCACTCTGTTGTTCTGTCAGAGAGGTCACATGATGAGGTGAAAAAAAGAACAAACAGCCATGCATTCTGATAATTGCAGCTTGATGTGCATCATACAGGGTGTGGACCGTTGGAATCAAGGGTATTTACTGGAGGTATCAGACACTTTTAACGTCATCAATCAATACCTCTTTAATATGCAAGTAAGTTTTGGCAAAATATAAGTAAAAATGTCTCAAATATTTGAGCGCTACAAATGAACTTAAAGGTATATATGTGGCTTGATGGAGGAAAATGGGTAATAAGAGAGACTGGTTTATCTTTATCTTTATTATAGACAAGTGACAGTGTCTTGACTAATTAAAAAAAATAAATAAATAAAAGATAGATCAATGAAATAAGATCCAAACTTTGTGGCAGTTAAAATCTCACTACATTCACTTATCATTTCTGAGTGTATATAATCAACATTAACTGGGACCTGCAGAACTCCTGGGTGCCATCACTCCTGTGCTGTGTGGGTGCTAAAGGAATAGCTATGGTGACGGTGATGCGACGGCAACATTTTCATTTGATTCAAATACAAAACAAGGTCAGTATCTAACAAAACTATCTCGTTTCCTTATATTCACACTTTAAATGTCAAGCTACATTTCATTCAAATACAGCAAACCGCATAGGTCAGGCAGAGACAGGATCTGGCTGAGCTGAAAACAGCAACTAAAATCTGGATTTTTGCTGTGAGGGGAACAATTACAATCAGCAGTCACCCTGGTAACTACTGACTCAAACGGGTGTTGGGTAGAGCGGGTTTACCCAGGTTAGATAAAAACAACCTGTGCGCAGATGTGTGCAGTAGAAGAAGATCTTCTTTAAAACTGTTACTAACACAATGCTTTTAGCTTATTCAGACATTTAGTCTTCTTTGGTCTAAAAAAAAAAAAAAAAAAGAACCGAAATAACACCATTATGCAAAATACATGAGAGAAACCATTTTAGCAGCTGCAGGTAGCGCTCCTGTGGCCACCGCAGCATAAGAGGGCCAACGATGCTCTGACCTACACAAAGCATCTCCCTTAGCAGCAATATCCTATGGTGGCCCCCTGGGACAGCACAGCAGGGACAGGTAATAAGCTGCAATCTCACTGCAAATTTTGGAGCGCAAGCAAGACAGAGATAGATAGTACAGTAGAAATACATCACACACTTAACCCCACACAGAACAAACGCACTTAAAACACACACACACACACACACACACACACACACACGTGGTTGTAAAAGCTGTAGGCTGAGGATGGACTGCCGAGTGCAGCCTAATTGGAGCAGTCATTATTGTTACACTGAAATACAACATTGTCCCTGATTCGATTGATCCCTGAAATGTTGGAGGTTGTGTGTACACCCGAGTGTGTGTGTGTGTGTGTTTCCATATGATAGCCACACCTCTGTCACTTAAAAAGATACTTCTCAGTATCTTCATCTGACTCCTGACTTTGACCTTTTAGGCTGCTTTCAATCAGGTCCTCGCAGTCTTGACTGTGTGACAGACACAGGCACTTATCTGTCTCTCACACCACACACACACACACACACACACACACACAGACAAGTCCTGTCTCCAGTTGACAGGGTTTTATATCAGCAAAGACATCAAGCCGCCCATACCTACCCTCCCTCCCCCCTGACCCTACGACCATGCCATGATGAGAGATGGGACAATCTGTTCTGTGACAGGCAACACACACGCACACACACACACACACACACACACACACACACACACACACGCACAGAAAAGGAGGAAATACTCAGTCCTAACACAGACTGATGGAGGGCAAGGCATTTAATGTATGCCTGCATCATGTGTCTGGGAATTCCATTAGAAAACGTGCCTACAGCCCATGTGTGCGTACGTGTGTGCGTGTGGCAGCCTCTTAACTGAAGGCTTTGTAAAACTCTTGTTCATCATAACTGTGATGTTCTAGCCCCAGGGCTTAGCAGCATAAAGCAATTTCCCTCTCGTTACACCGGGCGTATATTAACCTCCAGAAAACGTCAAACACACAAACACTGACACAGATACACATACACACTTACACACTGCTTCCTTGCCATTTATCTGTCGTCAAGTCAAGTATAGCAGGGGTTATTCTCTTGAGTAAGTTATTTATAATGCAGCCATGTACCTCCTTATCAGCTCGAAAGTCTACTGACTAAGATCGGCTTCTCACTGTAGGATTTGTGAAGGCTGTTCCTGAACAGATAGTGAATGCAGAGTAAGAAAGACTCCAGAGATATTTAGAAGCAGAGTAAACCCACCTGTCCCGGCTGCCACATGCTATGTTTGTTTGCTTTTTCCCTTTGTTTTGTTTGGGCCCCAGTTTTCATTCCATAATTTAATATCTTGCATTAAACAGTAGTTCATCACTGATGAAATTAGCCATACGACAATTGCTCACATACTAAATTCAGCCTAATGAAAAGCACTAATCCCTTTAAATGCAACAACAATCATACTCCCTTTGCTTTCTCCTCCCTAAACAGTAATTCTGCTTTTCCAATTGCTTCTACCTCGCTGTTTTAATCGGTGTAAAGCCACCATCAATAAAACCCATCATTTATTGCAGATTTTTTCACATTACATTTACAAGTACAAAGTCCCTCCAAAACCTGCCTGTTCTGAACGGGAAGCTTGCCAACTGAGGAAAATTGACATTTTGCCCCCTTTTTTCCTCCCTTAATAATGGTACATCATTAATCTTAAATTTCACAATATTTCAAGGTGAAGCAAGAAGACCACCTCCCTCCTCCACAGGACATTACAGGTAGCCAGTGGCATCCTGGACACTCCTCTAAGACATGGATTATTCTGTCTTTCCAGATGCTCTCCTAACACAGAGGCACCACGGCAAGTCAGACGAGTGACCCAGATTTTGCAAGTGGTGCTGAAAAATTAATTGCAAATTGCAAAATCACCTATTGCAATTTTCCAATTGTAGAAAGATGCAATATATGCTTCTGACCTTCTTCTACACATTTATCGAATCGGTCTTATCGTTCTCAATGGTCCACTGGTTCCACTCCACAACCTGCAGGAGAAGAACCGCTTACATAGCATCGTCAATGTGTGTTCCAAGATAATTAGACTTCCCATTCGCTCCCCGATGGCTGTGTATGACCAGCAGGTCTGCGGCATGGCGACCCAGATCCCGAAGGACCACTCCCACATTCTTCTTCCTACGGTCTCTGGCCTGCAGCACCCAGCAGAGGAGATCCACCTTTGTCCCCCCAGGCTGTCCTGAACTCTTTCAACTCCCTGCACTCTCACCCCTAGTACCACCCTCAAGATTGCCACTTGCCATACACCTAGTGTACACCTGTGCTTCCTGTATATGCTGCAACTATATTTATAGTCTATCATGCTATGATTCATCCTGTACATACCCAATATTTGCAAAGTACTTCTCATTCATTAATGCAATTATACTACTCATCTATTGTGCACTG
Organism: Aulostomus chinensis; assembly: GCF_037954235.1. Taxonomy (NCBI): domain Eukaryota; kingdom Metazoa; phylum Chordata; class Actinopteri; order Syngnathiformes; family Aulostomidae; genus Aulostomus; species Aulostomus chinensis. Next base: position 25,753,241 of record NC_141327.1, on the reverse strand, counting down.
CCACTTCTTCTTCACTACCACCTCTACTGTACTACTACTTCTTTCATGCACTTTACAAAGCAACTGCTTCTAACCCCGGGAGGTATACACTTCCTTGCACCTCCTTACCTTATGTATGTTGTTTTTGTGTAACCAACTGTTCCGCTCTCCACTCCCTTAATTGCTCCCCACGGAGATAAATAAAGTTTTCTGAATCTGAAGGCAAATTTTGTGCCAACATACCATTTTAGATTAAAAACTGTAGTGTTGCAGAGATTGTTTTCTACAGACTTAAGAGAAGAAATTAAGAAAACATCATAAACATTTGAATCTTTTTTTCAGTGAAAATGATGATGTAAAAATGGACACTTTCCCTCTAATATCATCAATAATATCGCAAGCCTAATATCAATCAATATAATCACTGTGATATATATACTTTTTCGAAACTGTGCAGCCTCAGTTGCTAGGCAGTGTAATGGACTGCTGCACTACCTGAATGCCCAAGCCAGCCACTGCTTAACAATCCAAGAAAAGCTCAACTCATTCGATGCATCGGGGCATCTATTTTTGCCTCAGTTCCCCTCCACCTCCAGCTCCATCAGCCACTGAGACCAGACTACTCTACACATCAACCAGGCAGCAGTTCTTGGTTCTTCCAGTATAGGTCAATCGGAAATAAAAACCATAAAAGACCGTTCATTCATTTTGCAGCTGAAATCTTTCAGTTCAACACTTTGAGTTGACGCTGTTAATATGAGGTGCAACTTGGTGAATCCTCCTGACAAAAGCCGGCGTCGCTATTCACTCAGATAGGAAAAAAAAAAATACTAGAATTGTTTTGGATCTGGTGCTTTGTGTTTCTATATAATGAAAAAAATATATGTTTTTATCCTTTTTCAAAAGGAGGTTGTTTTTTTTTTCCAGGTTGAACTTGGTTGTGGAAACTTCATTCTCTCATCTGAGGGGCTTCTTCAGTTCTAAGAGGGTGGAAGGGCTTCCGTGCTAATTTCTGTCAGGTTCTTATCAAGGTCATTGATAGCACTTCATAGACTGTCACTTACTCTTGGCCTCAAGTGACCCACAGGACTCTCTAACGACTGCAGCTTTGCCATCCGGGAGTACAAACGAACGACAAAGTGTCGATGACCTTGATAATGACCGTGCCGAGGTTAACATCCTGGGTCTCTCATAAGTGATGGAGCCCCCTGGAGGAGGGGTTTTACTGTCTCACTTACTCACTGATAGGGATTCTACCTCTGAGGAAAAAGGGGGTGGTGGGTTGATTCCATCGAAGCAGTTCTTGGTTTCATTCATTTAAATGAAAACTGATTTTAAACGTGAATTCTAAACGTGAATATTGTTACTTGCCCCTGCTCATTACATAATGTTGAACAACTGATAATAACACCTTATACTGTAGGTATTACACCTGCCATACTGAATAATGTCTCATCAACATCAAGTCAGGTGCCGTGCAACATCTCAAGGCAGGCAGCACTGAAATCTGGTGTGCATCCCAAACGCACAATCTAAGAAAAGAGAAAAGCACAAAAAACAGAGGCCGCTTTTGAAAGGAGCAGGATCATTTTTAATTTAAAAGCTCCTGCTGTGCCAAATCTATACCAGAGGATATATTTTCTCGGTCACATTTCGTCATATTCCCCAAACCTGTAAATGAGGTTCACTCAGGAGATGTTAGCTACCAGTCTGGTTTTACACCACAACTAGTTTTAAGTGAGTTTTCTTCCATAATTGTAGCTGGTCCGAGTGGCCTAAGAAGGCCTAACTTAAGTCTGGTTTAACTCATTTCACGACAGTTGTAAGCACTTCAGGACTGCAAACTCATCCCATAGAGCATTGTAAAAACTAGCTCTCATTTACCCACGCTCGCTGCATTTATTCATCCCTGAGGAACTATGAAGGAATGATTATCTAGTCCCAATTAAAGTAGACCATTAAGCTTTCCACAATAGCCACTTCCTCTTTGTGTCACTTTCTCGAACTCCCTCATGTGTCTAATGCTGCTGGTCGTTCATGCTTGTTTTCATCTGTTTTCTTAATTTATCCTCAGCATTCAAACTTCACCTTCACATTACTTTCATTCAACAACATCTCCCTCATCACATTTCAACTTTTCATGAATGGACCGGGGAATCGATGCATGCGGAGTCTAATGTGTCCCACCTCACAGACAAGGACAAGGACTGGAGAGGCCAAGGTAAAGAACGTTAAGTCCCAAGGGAAAGGTAAGAAGAGACAAGAGCTCAGGAAGGTAGCGAGGCTTATGAATGAGTCGCAAGTAATTAATAAGAAAACTGCAGGTAACATGAAATAATGAAGGATTCCTTGAGAAAAAGGAGAACAGTAAAACGGAGTGAAGTGAGAGACGGAAGAATGGGAAGCAGAAGAAGTAAACAACTCGGAGACTATTGGACAGCCACTCAACGGCCTTCCATAATAATGTAACCGCATCACGTAAATAAAAGAAACAAGATGCATTGTGGGAGCCAGGAGGAAAACAGTTTTAATTAGAGGCCATCGTGTGAATGCATGCCAGTGTGAAAGTCCGTTCTGTTTTGTGTGAGAGTGTGTGTGTGTGTGTGTGTTTCATTCATTACATCATCGATGGCATGTAATGTATCTCTCTAATCAGAATAGATCTGGCTACCATCAGCTTCCCTGGTGGTACTCTTTATTCCTTCATGAAGTCTATAAAACTGTGTGCATGAAGACAACGCAACAGTGAGATGGAGATGAAAGTGAGATGACACGTGAGGATACCCAGGGATAGAGGTGTGTTGTGTGTTGCACTGAGAGCATAAACCATGCTTTTTCAGTTTTAATCAATGAGCGTATGAGCGTTTTCTTCGGGCCACTCTTAAAACAATGGATTGTTATTCTGCATTTGCTCTGACAACAGAGGAGCAGGGACGAGTTGAAATAACGGGAAAAGACAGCGAGTGAGAGCGAGAGCAAGAAAGACAGGGCGCATTTTATTAAGGTGAATGAGCCAGGATGTTAGCGCAGGCTACCAGTAATGCTGCCTTCGGTTTCATGCCTCCTGCTTTCAGGAAACAGGATATTACGCTATGACTGTGTGAGATTCCCTCGTTTCATGGAATCACTGGTGTGACCACCTCCAGCACCGCAAACACTCGGCTCCAAGGGCTTAATCCAACAGGCCGACCATCTCATGTCCGTGACAAGACACACCTTTAAGATCAACACCAGCACTTCCCATGGTCAAACACTTCAATCACAGGTTGTGATTCAGGGAACACTGCGACCTTTTCCTGCTCTGACCTTTCCAAGCTCCACCCCTGCCCACCCCCACATTTCTTTCCTCTTCTGATCTATTCATCACACAGACAGACAGTGTGTTTTACCCTCTGCCTGGTGTCACTTGGAGTAGCCTATTTGAGTGGAGGAGGTAGATAGATAAAAATGAGTGAGGAGAGAAGTAAACCTCTGAGGAACGATAGAGACCACAACGGGCGTCACGTAACGGCCATCTTTCTTTCTCATGCTTGGTTTGTAAGGTGTCGATTTAACACAATTCCCTTTTCCATTCCACTAAACGCTTCACCTGAATCCTTAATTTTTTTCTGTAAAGAAATGTTTCATGTTCAGATATTGTTTGGTTGCTTTAATCATTCCCTCAAGACGGACACTTGAGTAAATCATCTTTTCAGCTTCGTCTGACCGAAAGATTATTCATCATAACAAAACTGATGGACGTTCCATTTATGTCTTGATGAAATTACTCAGATGTAAATGTCCTGATACTCTTCTGTACAGCATCTGTATCTGCTTCTGTACCTGTTGGACACACACACACATTAAAAAAAAAAAAACTAATTTCCACAAAGTCCAATGTGAGTCATTCAACCCTGCTCCACTGATTTTCCTCTGCCAGTTTGTGTAGTGTGTCTAATGATATGTGTGTGAGGATTCCAATTTGCTGCGATATCTGACAGCACCTCCTTAATTCCCACACAGGGCTGAGTGGTGGGTAGGAGGGAATTACTACTGTTACATACCCGCCCAGCTGATTACCTATCGACTGGTCTAAACACCCTGTCAAAGCTACACTTTCCGTATATGTTAGGGTTAGTGTGTGAAAGTGTGTGTGTGTGTGTGTGTGTGTGCATACACTTGAGACAGACTTATCTGTGTGGTAGTTCTCCCTGTCTTTCTATTCTTATCTCTTTCTTTTAGAAATAAAAACACACACCGATACACAGACAATTACTTGGTGATTTTATTAGAACTGATTGGCCGGGCAGCACCAGAGCCACAGCAATCAATACAATGACGAGAGGATGACATCAGTGGGTGAGATAAACCTGGGTTAAATGGTTATCAGTCTAATCATCTGCTCTTCTCACACTAAAGGACCTCGCCACTGAGGCCAGAGGCACCTGTGAATGAGTTCAAGCCCTCAAAACAAGAAACTAGTTATCCGTTATCGACAACGAATCCACAAAAAACACAAAATATGATGATGACAATGCTGGGCTGACCTGAGAGCATATAATAACAAAGGCGGGTTGATAAAATCCAAGAAGTCATCACTTTAAATGATTTTTCATTCAGATGCTCTCACCGTACACAGTAAATAACCGATTGTCAGTTGCAATTTTACGACTCGCAACCAAAGGGTGAACAGAAAGAATATAAAAAGGCCATATCACATTTTCGAATGAAGCAAGGTGTCAAGGGGGCAGTTGAGAAGAATTTATAAAGTCTATTTCAAGTGACAGAAACACATCTAGAGGGGTCAAAATCCTGATACACAATGCTTGAAGGAGGACAAACAGGACTTCTTAGTTTCTGAGCTTTTTCTGCTGTCATCATACCATTTGTACGTGAATGTTAAAACTCTTAAAAACACCCAAACCAAGTTCCGTTGCTTTGCTGGCAAACTGCTTAAAGTGAAGAGGTTAGCCGGTTAGCCCTGGAGCTAACTGCATCTATAGACACAGTGTGAAAGCCTCCCTCGCTAAGATAGACTGTGAGCTGCAGCAGGTTTGTTTTAATTGTATTGATTAAATTAATGTATTGTAGAGTTTTGCAGTGGTTTCAAAAGTGGTGTGCAGAATCAAGTGAATTCAGAGGAACCACCGATCAAATTTCTGATATCATTGGAAACCAACAGTGTCCAAATCACAGACTTTGCCATCACGGATTGTGGGGACTTGTCTCCCATGAGCCAAAATGAGTGTAAAAATTGCTGGCTTTTACCTCAAGACAACATGGACTTTTTTTTACATTACTTCTGAGCTACACAACACAACAAGCCCTGAGACAAGCATTGGAAAAAGACCTGCTAATCCCTAAATGCAACTCTCCAAGTCAATAAGACAAGAGCATAATGTCATCATGAGGGAATACAGTGAGAACACAACAAATGACGCACCACAGAGACACGCCACTCGGTTGAAACGGGGGGGGTGAGAGGCAGGCTACACCCTGCACAGGTCTCCAATCCATCGTAGGTTTCACATAAAAAGACAGCCTTTCACACCTACAGCAATTCAGAGTGTCTAATTAACCTAACATGCATGTTTGTGGTGTATGGGGGGGGGGGGCCGTACTGACCCCGCACACGCCAATATGACATCCTAACACTTACCAAAGTTCCTTTTCTGATAGAAGGTACAAGGCTACAAATCGGACAAACAAGTGAGACAAAAGCAGAATCAGAGACAGACAACAAACAGCCAGGCCAATAACATTACCGAAATTGGATGAATGAAGAAACTATACTTAAAGAGTTGAACATGAAAAAAATGAAGAGAGAAACATACAGGAGGGCAATACTTGAAGATGAGAAAATATGTGCATTAGCAAGCAGTGACTTAACAGGGAGTAAAAGCCCTTCCATTTCTCTGATTGTATGACCCATTATGAGTATCCCCTAACACAAAAGCACACAATTTACAACAACATTAGCATTTAGTATTAAATGGACTGTTAAACTGCAAAAACAGTAAGAAAAACACGAGAGGGAGTGTCAGGCCTCCCCTCCAGCATTAGAGAATGGCTGATGTGGCGAGAAATGGAGGGAAGAGAGGCAACACATGCTGGAGATAGGGCACAGACAAATATGGAGCTTTTAAAAAGGTTAAAAAATAAACCCTTAATTCAAAAGTCATCTCTCACGCACATGCAACTGTGTCCAAGCAGAGACTCAAACGCACGCGCCTCCTCAATTCAATCAAAGCAGCTGCCGTTACACTGGCAACACGCAATGAATCATGGGATTGATGATGCGCCCTTGCAAGAGGACAAGTAATTTCTACTGCCCAGGAGATGAAGGGAGGAAGGAATGGATGTTGAGAGCGAGCAAAAGACAGAAAAGAGGTAAAGGAGAGGGAGAGGAGAGCTAACAACATGAGTAGTATCATCTGAGAGCCTGGAGCCAGGAGCCTGCCCTCCTCCTCCTGCCCCTGCCCTCATCGACCCGCTAACAAGCGTGCAGAACCCAAGAAAAGACAAGTAATAGGAAAGAGTGGTGGATGTGGCTTATCACAAATGAGAGCTCCATACATCATTCACACTTTTCTCAGAGCAGGGTGCATGTTTGTTTCTATGTGAGGGCAAACTCTGAACAAAATGACAAACTCTCCCTGTCTCGGCACTGTGTCCTCTTTCTATAGATAGAAATGAAAATTCAACACCGCACCATTGAATCCTCTTACATATTCAGACCAGTATCTCCCTATTTCACAAAAGCAAGAGGGTGTGCGCACAAGCATGCAGAGAGCTGCTCGTCCACACACACTCACACACACACAAAATCAGGTAAGGTATTAAACCCTCTTTCCTTCAATCCCACGGAGCAGACCTATACTTTCCTCTGTGGATTAGTGTGAGAGATGGAGAGAGAAGAGGGGTGAGAATGACAAGACCGAAATAATGAAGGAGACAGGAGAAGAGGTGATAGTTACGAGAAAGGAGAGGAGGAGAGGGAGAAGAGAAACCGAGATTAAGGGGAGGAAGATGAGAAATGTACAAAGCCAAACAGGCAGAAATCTCGAGTAACAAAGATGTAAACAGAGTGAAAACGAGTAGCAGGAGTTGCGACAATGAACGTGTACATAAAGGGACACCAGGGGACAACAGGACAAATGAACCATGTCATCCATTGACGATTAGTTCCAATCATTTAATCCATGATCATTCAAAAAGTTCCCAAAATCCATAACTAATGTCTTCATATGTCTTAGCCAATAAAAACAGATGTCTTGGCAATTTTTTTACAGTACGTGATGATGTTTGCACTGTAAACAAGACTTAAACTGATTATTGAAGCTGTTATTGATTATCTTTTCAGCGATGTGCGGCACATTCACAAGCCATCCTCAAAGAATTTGATCACAATGTTGCAGCCAGTCAAGCCGACGCGTTTCCATCCACACACACACACACACACACACACCCACACCACTACAAAGAAAATAATGTTGGGCAACAGATGAGAGCTGTCTCTTCCTGCTATGTCCACTACTGTACCCTTCACAAAAACCTACACACTGTCTCCTGCCAAAGCACTACACCTTGCATGTCTCTCACACACACACACACACACACACACACATATATAGAGGTGTCAGTTGTTCGTCTACCACGGCTCTCAGTCAGCATAAATACTGCTGTCAATGATGTCTGCTATGATTTCCTGCAAACATTTGGCCCACTCAACAGCAAGCAGCAAAAGTCAATACTAATTGCCATTAACATAATTACTGCAAACGAACATTTGGGTCTTTCGGGCTTTATGATGCCAGTAAAGCAGAACACTTAAGAAGCCACCCCACAATCTCTTAGAAATTCTCTATGAAAATGTATCTAATTAGTCCGCTACCACCACTGCAAATGCTATCAAAACTCTTCTTCTTCTTCTTTGAAAAAAAAAGAAAAAAAGAAAATCCTCTTCTGGCCCAAATTTTATGTAGATACAGATGAAGCCCGGTGAACTTGTGCCAGGAAAGTGACAATTTTGTTAGCACTCCCCGCTAGAGTGCTCACATTTTGTCATGTGGTGTAGTAATGAGTCATGACATCAGTACAAATTGCATGCCACAGAACTATTTCAGTGACAAAAACTACACTTGTGCTCCTGCCTAAGTTCATTTCAGTGCTAGAGGGGACATAAATCATTGGTGCACTATACGGAGGTGGGCTAAAATCCAGTATTAATACTTAATGTCAACATATAACTGCATTGTGTAAAAAATAAAACTATTTCTGTAATTTACTCTTTCATCATTGTAGTTATTTATTGTTGCAGGCTACCAAATAAATGTTGCACAAGATTTAACTTTAATGTTTCCTCTACCATCAATAGTACGCTCCAAAAAAAAAACCTGCACATGTAGTGGAGTTACTGGGAGTTGTTGGAACCGATAGCTTTCCACAGGTGCAGAGATGAATTCGACATTGCTTTGGCAAGTATACGTGTTGTCAGTGTAATAATGAGAGCTCAACAGGCTGCTCGTGGACGACATGTCTGTGATTAGAGACGGTAGACACTGGTGTCACAGACACACTCCAACTTCTCACTTCCTCCACTTTTAAACCCACCTGGCAAATAAAGCTGTACAAGAGGACATGCAGATGAGCAACGTATTTGCCTGCCAGGAAATGATGCATCATAATATGGGCACGTTATTGATATTTGCAGGTCGCGGTCATTTGTTAGGTGTGTATGTCACCATCAGTCTGACAGCAGATTTACATTTATTTCAACTGACTTTCGCTCTCTTCTTTGCTCATCTGTTTTGTTTTGTTTTTTAATGATGAGGAAATGCTATGGCAAATACATGGACTTAAAAGCTTTTGGAAATAAATTTGCAATGTTCATATATGTTTTTCAATAAGTTTAAAATTTGAAAATCATGAAAACGAGTTTCTTTTTACAGATAAAGTTGACAACAGTAAATATTGATCAGTTGTTAAAAAATATCATATATCCAAAAAAAAAAAAAAAGAAAGAAAAAAGTCCAACATTGTCCATCAAACTATAAGCAAGCTGCTATTCTCCTTCTCTACACTTTATGGAAGTGGTGTGTGTACTACTGAGCCACTTGGCTGTCATACAGTTGCTACACGGGCTAATCAAACAAATAAACCCCATTCTGGTCATTAAATCAGCTGTTTATCAGCACAAAACCAGAAGCCTGGATTCAACTGATCCTCCTACAGTTCATCTGCTGCTGGTTATGATCTACAGTCCACATTACAGGACAGAAACTACTGAGTCACTCACTGTGACTATTTCGGGACAACTACAGTATTTAACACTCATGGTATTCAAAGTACTACCATAAAAGCCAGTATGAAAGGGCTCACTGTGATTAATAATGGCTGCATATCATGCCTGTACGCGGGCGGAGTAGAATTCAGTTTGCCAGCAACACATAGTTACTCAGATGCTCAAATTCCTAAAAAAAAAAAAAAAAATCCCACTAGAACTGGTTCAGGATTCAAAAGGTGTATGTACCAAATATGTATTTGAGTTCAACTGCAGTGTAACAATGTTTTACTGAACCACATGGATCCTTTTAATATCATGTGGTAAAGTTTATGCACATAGTAGGGGTTTCATATTGTTTACATATCATATTTAAACAGCAAATCTTATCTCTCGTGGTGTAATGGCAACACATCCATCAATGGCTGGAATTCTTGGCAAGAGTGTGTTGGTGGTTTGCCAGATCACAAATGTAGTGTAATCATTTAGTGTGTCAGCTGTTCCACTATCTCTTTTAGCACGGCGTATGGATGTTATTAATCAGCTTTCACTGAGTGTTCCTGGCAGCTCTCGCCACTCTTTGAATGTTTGGAATATGAAGTTTAGAATTCCGTGCACAAATTACAGGAGCGCCAGCTTTGACTACCAAGATGCAAACAGCTCGTGTGACCAGCCACTGTGCTGCCATCTTTAGAATTGGCTGTCCAACTGTATATTCTCTCATCACAGTGGTTTTGTAAAAGCAAGCAACAATAAAAATCAAGTTTCCTTTGGATTGTTAAGCTCTGCCTGGCTAAGTATCTGCTGCAAGCAGCTTTTAAAGTAAAAAGTTTCTTTTTACGGAAATATATCGCCTGGAAAATGATAGAAAAAGGAGCGCATTGGCCCGCAGTACAGATATTCCCATCTCACCAATGGAATAATAAAATCTTTCTAATCCAACCCTTTTAAGCCAGGCTTTCTGCCAGTGTATTGGAAGGCCAGTGGGCCTGAGCATCTGGGAATAATTTTTGTCCCTATTAATCCTTTCGACCCACAAAGACGGGAAAATAGGACCCAGGTAAAAATACACCACTAATATCCTTTAATAGCCTGCAATCATAACAACTCACCAGTGTCAGTCTGACACACTTTCATTGAAAGTGGGTGCTCAACATTAAATCAAACGTCTCTTAGTGTAAATGCCTGGACATAGTAATGGAAAGGGAAAAACTAAGATATACGATTCATAGACAGTGTGCATTAAAAAAAAAAAAATCAGTGCAAAACCTCTTGTAATCCAGTGTGTCTCCTTAGTTTAGCGCTGCAGCGCACTATGAGGAAAACTGTAACTCACCTGAGGGAGCCGATTCGTCCGAGCACAGTACCGGAACAAAGCAGCAGAGGGGAGAAAAAGGGCAAGAAAAGGGAGGGGGGGAAAAAAGGGACAAAATTAGCCTTATATTGCAGTCATACATTCTATGCACAATTTTAGAATGTTTGGCTCTTGAAAGGCTGTGAAAAGATACTGCAAAGAAATGATAGCTCAAAATATATGGCACAAAAAAGCAGGAATACAGAACAAGTGAAGTCTCTTTGGGATACGGTGAAGGGCTGTATACGAATGCAAGGATGTGAGTGAATACCCCCCACCTCCAGCTACACATTGTACATTAAGTGGTAAAAAGAAGCCATAAATTGTTGGTAGCAAAGTATTTTTTTTATAGCCGAAAAAGTCTCGAGGAGAGGAGAGGAATATTCCATCCATCTTTCACATTTTTGCATGGATCTTCCCGTGCCTTTCAAGAGTCTGTGTAAGTGTGATTTTGAGTTTTGACTTTTGCAGTCAGTCCAAAGAGGGGAGATCCAAGTCCAGCTTCCTCACATATCAGGACTGCCTATCAGACACTATCCTCCAGCTACAAACACACTCTCATTCACTCCCTTCTTATTTATGAAACAAGAAAAAGTTTGACACTAAAGTGAAATACAGAGAGGAGGTATTGTAAAAAGAGAATTAAGAGGGAAACTTTGTGTGTGTGTGTGTGTGTGTGTGTGTGTGCGTGCGTGTGCGCTCGTGTTGAGTGCGGGCTGTGAGCCGCAGCATCTGAGGTTGCCATTTGAGACTATGTCTACTGGGTGTAGAGCCTGGCTTTGGCAATCGGCCAACACATGCCTCACACACTAACTGAGCTGGAAAATAACTCTCTCACACACACACACAGAGTCACAAAATGGCAAAGACCTTTAAATCAGCTGAGGTGGTAACACAAAAAAACAGCAAAAGTGAAACACACACATCCTTTAATAAAAAAAGGGGGGGGGGAAGCCTGCACACACCATACCTACAGTATATACACACTCACTTAAGTATAATTCAAGTGGAGCTTATCCTCCCACGATACATCTGGACAAATGAGCCAATCACTGGGTACAGTTCCTCCCACTGGTTTCAAGAAATCAAGATCCTGCCCCCACATTGTTGGTATCTGCAAGTCTTTGTGTGCCCATTAACACATCGGTGGGATAAAAAAAAAAAAACATGAGCCTATCTCCACTTATCATTGAGGCCACTGGCCCTCGCAACCCTTCTATCTAGCTATCCTGTCAAGCAAGAAAACCAGAAAGAACGAAGGGTCAAATACATTACGGCGGAGCGGGAGTCTATACTGCAGCCCAGCAGACTCCGACCTTTCCTTTCTCTGTTTACTGCATTGTTTTATCACGCTGCTGTTTGCTGTGGTGCAGTAAGCCAAGCAGATCAGTTTTATTATCTCAAAATCTCTAATCACCACCAAGTAGGCTGTGTGATAATATTGCAATAGTTACATCATAATTCATAACGCATATCTTGTATTTTTTTGCACTTAATACATGCTCACATGCTACAATACAATCACACCGTGATTCCATTAGTCTCTGTAACACGTCTGAATTAAAGCAGTTATACGAGTTTTTACTTTTATTATTGGAATGATTTTAAACTAACAAGAAAAAGGGAGAAATAACCAAGTTAAATTTAGCAAAACCAGTATTTATTCAAACCAGGCAACTGTAGCTAAATTCACTTAGCGCTCACAAGAAAGCCTTGTTCTTATTCCTTTACACCCACCCTGGAAAAATACAGCAGCCTGTTCTATTAGTTATAATGTACCGCCCTATAGTAATGAGCAACTATTTGTAGAGGAAATATCTGTTTCCATCACATCATTAGTGCTTTCTGAAATAACTCAATTCAGGTACATCCCCAGACGTGTATTTTTGACTTTTTGTGTCTCTGAGGAGAGAGCTATAGGAGCGAGGGAAACACCAAAGCTGAGGCTTGTGTCAGCAGCTTAAAAAAGATCAGCGACAACTTCTACTCCTCTGCAATATTGTCATTTCTTTATATCTCAGATAGAACAAGCTGTGATATGTCGAGTATATCCAATATATTGCCCACCCCGACCTCTTAGATGACCTGAAATGTTTTCACTGTTCCTTTCTTACGCAGTTGATAAACTAGTTACATTTTTAGACTGCTAAGAACCAAGTCTGATATGACATCATACCTGTTGGATTGGAAATAAGTATCTGCCACCCTCCACATGCAGACAATTTTGTGGAGTTGCAGGTGAATTTGCTCAACCTACCAGACAGAGTGGTGTGTGAATAAAAGACAGCAGCTTGCTGCTGAAACCTTGGATCGAGATTATCTTTAATAAAGCTTGAGCGTGCGAGCGTCGCTTCTAATAATTTTACATGCAAATACAAGTGGCACAAACAAACAAACAGCTCATCTGAGGAATGATTTGTGATGTTCCATGATGCAAGACTGAGGCAGGAGACTCGACACTTTAGCAAGGCGAAACAAGGGTCGCAGTAGCACCTCAAGCATAGAACTCTAACTAGCAACGGACGTGCAAAATACCTCTGTTGCTGCATGATGTGCCGACCGTATGGACTTTCTCTGCACGAACATGGCTGGGATGATTTTCAAATGTGATTTTATCCATTCCAAATGTTAAAAAAAACATAGAAAATCAATGGTTGGGATGATATTCGTTGATTCTGTGGCAATCCACAAGTGGGATGGGAAACACTTGCTGCTCTGGTTGCGTTTTACTGCTGAATAGATTACAGGCTACACCAACTGCCTTGAGGGGGACAACAGGGCATATAAACTGCAACTTCTGTAATCTGGTAAAACACATGTGAAGCTTTATAGCCCAAAACATTTGGTTTTTAAGTTGCTTACTTCCACTGCACAGTTCTCATGGATAACCGTTGAAGTGAGTCGTTTGGTTTTGATTCAAATGTATCGCAATTTATGACTACATTTTCTGGAAAAAAAAAAAGAGTCTTTGACTAAATGCGTAACAGAAGTGATTGGAAACGTGCAGTCAGTCCGTTGAGACAAGTGATGAGTTGCTTGGTCTCCCCTCCCTCTTACAGAGCCAGACATGACATTTCATCTTCTCATTCATTCAGTGCCTTGAAAGCTCATATTGGAGCAAATTAATAAGCAGAGGTTGACTGTCAAAATCCTGATTGGATATTAGTCTTTTACTCACAAAACCCAGCGATAAACAGTCAGAACCGATTCTGCCCCCACATTCAAATATTAAGCAGTGTTAATTCTCCCTCAGCTCTGAATAAAATGGGCGCATATCCTCCTAGTAAGTTGAAATTCTTTTTATTTTGTGAGTTTAATGCTTGCCACATCTGAGCATATTCACAAGAGGTGTTTCCATTCCCCATCTCTTTTAAATTTCTGCCTCCCCACGTATCCTAACCTCTTTCTTCCACCTAGTTTCCTATCTCTTTTTCTTAAATGACTGTCTAAACTCAGTGTGCCCCCCCTACACAGCCTGAGCACACCAAAGTGATGTATTGAAAGCAAAACCCTATCCTTGTTGTCGTCTCAGAGCTGCTTGGAACTGGTTGGTTGTCATGAGGTCTCCACCACAATGCTCTTTGTAGTTGTCAGAGAGACTTAAATACTGTCTTTAGTGCTGTCACACAGACACACACAATAGCATACAAAATCACTATAATCGACAAGAAGCTCTGGACTTTTTCAGTTTGCATTTGTGTGGTGTGTGTGTGTGCGTGCATGTGTGTGTTGTGCACTAATATCCTATTCATCTTGGGATAAGTGAGGACAATGGTGCTAAAATAGCTCATTTTGTGCCTGTGGAGCCTTTAAAAGACGTTATAATGAGACATAACAAGTTATGGCAGCTCATTCTTTATGCACCTCCATACCACATGGACACAGTCACACAGTGGCCTGCTCACACAAGCGCGCGCACGCACACACACACACACACACACACACACACACACACACACACACACAAGAACCTGGAAACAAAAACAAAAACAAGGCACCAGACAGTCACACACTCTCACAAGTTTGAGGTCATCATTGAATGGGAGAAGTACTATATTCCAAGTAATGGACAGTTGGGACATAATTTGCACTGAATTGCTGTCAATTACCATCACTGATCTCTCATGCTGAAAGAACACCTGCAATAAAACATACATGGGACAGACACACACATTCTCTCACTCACACACACACACACACACACACACACACACACACACACACACACACCTGTCAGAGACCACAATGGTACCTCCCAAAGGGAAACCCTATAATGCCATGCACTGGGTTAGTTAGCCAGAATGTTAGAAAGAAACAGATGGAGCTGGAAGGAGGGATGGTGAGGAGGAGGGGAGTAAGTGCTCATAGCAGGGGAAGGGTTCAGGTGCAATAGGTGAGGAAGGGGGGAGAGGTGATGGGTACAGAGGGGAGGGATATGGTGATGGGAAGCAGAGAAGACGGAAAAAGATCGATTTTTAGGAGGGGGGTCAAAGGGAAAATGAATAGTTGAGAGATGGTTGGAGAGACAGCAGGGTGAAGTGAGAATGTGAGAGGAAGTGAGAAAATGGGTGAAGGGGTAGAAGGAGGGCAAGAGTTCAGGAAGGGGAGAGATCTGGGAGCGTGGTAGAAGATGAGGTCGTAGCCTCTGAGGCAGCTAATGAAGATGGTGATGTCAGCGTGGGGATGGCAGAGGCATTGTGGGTAGTGGAACGGTCCATCTGCCGCTCAGCCCTTTGAGATATCCCAATCACCTCCGTGGCTTCCACTTTCACCTAACTATTAAACCAGGAGGCGGAAGGAGAGCCTGACAGAGTCGTGTGTGCTGCTCTATTTCAGGCAGCCACAGCTAGACACACAATACCCAAGAAAATAACGTAACTGTTCGCTCAAGTACATTAATGCCACTCTAATTACACAAGACAATTACACAGCTGAATACTGCTGTCTGGAGATGAAATTAAATAAGTGTAATAAAACCATTTTCTGGTCATCTGCTTTGCTCTTTGTCTGTGCTGATCCGAACTGCCTCGTTGCTGCGTCTAGTTTACTCTCTTTCATGTTCATGTGGACAGCATGAAAAGCATCCACTGCTGAAACGTGTTTGTTATTTACTTCAAACTAAAATAACTGCACCATAAAAGCAACAGTTAAGCATGCTGGCCAGATTGGAGCTGTATTGTTTTGAGTGGTTTTTTTTTTTGTGGATGCAGGCAAACACTCGGCGGTTGAGGTCACAGTTCTCCACCGCAGCAGTCAGCTTCTCTGCAAAAACAGGTTGGACGGAGAGGAAATGAGAGACACGGGGCTGCACAATTGGGTTTTTCGATGCGACTCATCAATTATATAATCCATAAATAGGCCGAATAGTCTACCTGCTGTTCAAAAAGCCGGTTTGTTTTTCTTACTATTTAAGCAACATTTGTGTTATTATTTCTGTTTACCTTGAGCTGTTCAACAATATGATAATTACACTTGAGGGAAAGTAAAAAGGAGAAGAAATAATATTGAGGTTTGGTGGATCCTGCTTGTGAAACAGTTTCACAGGGGGAGAAAATCCCAGGGTGTATATAGCAAGTCTGCTCCCGTTGACGGGGCGGGACGAGTGAATCCAAACTTCGCAGCATGGATAACCTACTTCATGTGGGTTGACAATGTTCAATTTGAATCCACAATGATACAGAGTTATTTGAATTCTGATATCACCTCAAGTTTTTTTTCACATTCCATTATTTCTGCTGATGGGGCCTCTGAAATTGTTTTGAAGAAATAAAATGCAAGCTGTCTTATTGACATTCAGGTACGAGCACGACTGGTTCAGCCAGTTTGAAAAAATTGGCCAGTGTATCAAATATGCTGTCGGTTGTGGATTTTGTGCATGAGTGAAGAGAACTGTATCATCAGCGTACATTTGGATACTGACGGATAGGCATGATCGTAAGTCGTTTATATATAAGCTGAAAAGGAGTGGACCCGGAATGGATCCTTAAATTTTGTGCTCTCAGACTGCCATCAATTCCTTCTCATACATATGCAGCCTGCCTTTTTTAGCACCACTAAAAGCCAGGAAATATAAAGGGAGAAAAACACATCACACAACACTTCACCAAGAAAAACATTTTTCCTCTGAGAGCTTCTATGATGAGATCATTTACATCAGAACTGTATAGCTTTGCAAGTGTGTTTGCCTCCTAATACTCAAGTCTGACTGGTAGAGAAGTACTAAATAGTCCACCTAAAAGGTAAAATATGTTTTAGCTGTCAAACTGCCCAGAAACTCAAAGTATAATATGTTTAAGTGGAGCTTCTTTTCACATCCTTTTACAATGAGGATTTTTTTTTGAACATGTTGAACTGACGGCTGATGGCTGTCAGAACACATTAACTACACACATTTAAATCTCTCTTCAATTACATCTTTTCAAATCTTTCATCAAAACATATTTTAGCTCATGCAAAAGATGTGAAATAGTGCCAATTATACTTAAACGCTCCTATTTGATACATCTACTCAATTATGTGGCTCTGGCTCACGTCACTTCAACAATTCATGGCCTTGGTTTGTCTACCAGAAGCGTACATTGAGAGCTAGCAAACAAAAAAGTGTAAAGAGGGTATGAATGATGTGTTTTAATCAGAACAGGCTCATCCACCTCTGACTGGTGACTGGCTGCTTGTGGTCTTCAATCTCACATGTGTAAACTCCCAGTCTACCTGGTTTTGTCACCACACTGATGGCTTTTATTGTTGCATAGCCTGGCTTTCACAAAGACTCACAGCAGCAGTTCCAGTTTCCACAGTTTCTTTAGAATCAAATAATGTTGATGTGAGCCATGAAGGAAAAGCCTGTAATACTGGTAACATTCATCACCTACTAGCAGTTTATTCTGGAAGACAGGCACATGACAGCAAAAAATTACAATGCCAACTTTAAAAAAAAACAAAAAAAAAAAACATTTTTTTTACAAACCTTAAGAAAAACAGAAAATCTAACAAAGCCACTGGTACAAAGGATAGAAACTTCAATAGCAACAGGAAAATAAGGAGATGTAGGTCAGATTTGACTGTCCACCACAATGGTTTCACTATTCACATCCGGTATTGAACACGCTCTTATAGTTTTTTGTTTTGGCTAAATCAAGTAAGTTTGAGGGTAAAATCACTGCAGAGTTGGACAGAAGGTTGGAGAGGGGAGACTTGCAGTATATGCAGTATATTCATAGATATGCAGATGGAAGTTGAACCTCTCAACACATGTTTCAAGAAACTCATTCTTAGAGAATGAGTAAAGTGACCAGGTGTATGGAATGTTAGCAAAGATACTCTGGGGTTTCTGATGAATGACTCCAGTCATGGATTTTCAGGGGGCAGTCCTATAGTAATTTGTTCAATAAAATGCTCTGTAGTTTCATTTAAATTGTATTAAATGTCTTAAATGCAAACTGCCGTGAAAGCACATGTTGAGTAGTATAAATAAACCCAAAGTGCGTCTCCTCCCTGGCTCATTAACAGATTATCCTCTAACTAGATAATGGAGCGTGCTACTGTATGAGCGACCCACAAACAAGAGCGTAGTTTAGTTGCTCGATCAACATGTGAGCAAAACAATGCTGAGTGACAAAATGAGTGCAGAGAAAGCTATACACACACACACCCAGAAGCCCATACTTGACATTTATAGGTAATGATTTCAGGATGGAAATTACAGAACTTGACAGCAACTGGCCAGATCCAACGTGTCCTCTGAAAAACAAACAAAAACCTTGGAGGTTGACTGTCATTGTCTGCCGCCTGCGTGCAGCCAATACTCCATTGTTCTTCCCCTCACACAGCAGGATTTCAGTTTGAAAGAGGGAGGTGCCAATCCAGTTAGTGATTACATCTGCAAACCCCTCATGTTTAGGACCATTTGGACAGATAATCAGTTCAGACCAGTCAGAAACGCCTCCAGCAGTCAGCAACTGGGACCCAAAATTAGCCTGATTATGCTCTAATGTCAGACCATTAAAAGTTACGCGTACACACAGATCAAAAGTACTCTCCTGCAGCAAGAGAAGCTGAAAATAAAAAGGAGGAAACTGTCTTTAAACGTAAACTAACTAGCTGGTGCTGGACACAAGCATACACAAACATCTCTTCACTCTCACTACATCTCTTCATTTCCCCCCCATCTTCTCTCCCTCCCTAATGAGGCAGAAAGTGAAAAACTCTCTGTACCCATCACAGAAGTAAACACATATTTTCAACTTTTTGCTCTCCAGCACAGCACAGTTACTGCATCTGCACTAACTCTAGCAGATGCTCACCATCTTGTCTGGAAGTACTTTTTTTTTTCTTTGTCTCTTTGCCTCCTTCTCTCTTTGATAGCTCAGAGATAAAAGGAGTGACAGTGTTATTAGACAGTGTCACCACCATGACATCTTTTTTCATGCCACATTTTACCATGACATGCGACACACGCATATGCACACATGCAGTCAATGTGCAGTCAGTCATGTGCCCCCTGCACATCAAACTTGCAAAACCCCAATTTTCCAGGAGCCTAAGGAAGGCGTGAGGTCGTCACACACAGACTAGTTTTCCCCTGAAGGAATGTTACCAGCCTGTCTGTGGTTACACATCGCTGTCAGAGTCAGTGCTCCAGAGTAGAGTGACAAAAGATAAAGTGAGAACACACATTGACGCGCAGGGCGGCTGAGACCAGTCTAAGCAGCGCTCTGGATGGGAGTGCGGAGGACCAGAAAAGGCATTTGACATTCGTTTCAGTCCTCTCTCGACAGCATAACGTTCAGAGAGAGGTCTCTGGCAACAAGCGCCCAAAAAAAAAAAAAAAAAAAAAATCCAGCTACTGAAATTTGAAACTGAAAATATATACATATGAGGAAGACTGCGATAGGTGGAGGTTGGAGGGGGTGGTATGGATGGAGAAGCAGAAATAAGGAGGGGAGATGGGGTGGGGGGGGGGTTTGCTTTGCTGTCACTGAAGCAAATGTAAATACCCAGCACACCACTCATGCTCTTCTACCCCTGGAGAAACAACACTCAGAACAAAAGCACCAGTGTGTGTGTGTGGCTGCATGTATGTGTGTGCGTGTGTGGCTGCATGTATGTGTGTGTGTGTGTGTGGGTGTGAGTGCATAGAGTATGCAGAGTGCACTTCTATATCAGCGCTTCTGTGTGCGACTGCATCGCTATAATGTAGTGCTTATCTGTGGATTATGCTGACTTGCAGCTATTAAGAACTTAAACACATTTAAACCAGCAGGGAGCTATTTGTACGACTCAATAGGCCGTCTATCACCCTATTCTCTGTTCCTCTGCCTATGTGTGAAGCTACAAAATGGGTCGGGGGTGGGGGGAGAGGGAAATGTAATGGGGGACAGATGCAGAGGACAGGGGCTGATAAGGAAGGGTGGCAGGTACAAGGAATGATAGGGATGGATGATAAGGAGAAATGAGTCTCTGCTCAGAACATGATGCTACGTGTTGATGATAGCCCTCTGTCAAAGAGACCTAATGAGTCTTGATGTAACGTGATGTGATGGTGGAGCCTGTTGAAGATGTAAGCCGCCATTGAAACAGACAGGATGTTGATCAGCATGACACAGATCACCACGACGACGCCACCACAAGACACATGGCGGGCATATTTGCCTGTGTATAAGTTAGTGTGTATTTGTGTGTGTGTGCGCATGTTGACGATTTCCCCAGGAGGGATTATCAAAGAGACTTCAAATACGAGAAGATTCATCTCCCCTTGTGAAGTGTCAAGCCTCCAGCTATGTTTACCCTACTCAGAGAAAGATCCAGTGTCCTCGCTGGTACAGCCTTCAGCTACATGAATACATTTCATCCAGAACTACAGATTTATGATCTCTCACGCACACACACGAACATGCACACACACACACACACACACACACACACTTTACTTTTGGAATACTCATTTCCTGGTGATTCACCATAACCGGTACTTGCCAACATGACCATAAAACTCATCGACCCAGAAATTAACATTTTACCAACTGGCAACATAACTAATAACAAATGGTCTTAAAATCTGGTTGGCGTCCCTGAAATTGGCCAAAGTCACTCTCACACACACACACACACACACACCATCACCATCATCATCATCATCATCCATACACCATTGTAAGACTGTGTCACAATGAAATGTGTACTCAAGCATTATGAATGTATCGTGCATGTGTGTGGTATTGAATTCGTGTATCTTCGTGTTTGTGAGCTCATTGTGTGTGTTCTAGTGTCAGGGCTGCATAATTAGTCAGGATGATACAGAAATCATAATACAGCAATAAACAAATTGCAGGAGCTGCAATTTTTTGACCATTAAATGAGCATCGTGGTACCTCAGCCAGTAAATCATAATCTCCAGCAATTAGATGACAAAACTTGCTCAAGCCCACTCCGAGAAGCCCAGTGTTGTTTTACAGTTAAAGTAAAATGCTAAATAAAAATGGGAAATGTGTGTTTCAGCCTCAGTGAGCATTGTGACCTGGGACATACTGTACAGTTGAAAATCCCAACACAGTAATATCTTAGAAAATGAGTCACTAGAGGAGAAACGCTCTTTTCGATCAGATCAAAGACTCAAAACATTATCCCGCTGATCGGTTCAGGACAATGCCCATCCCAACACTATTATTAATGGACGGACGGAAAGACAGATGGATGGAGTAACTGAGGAAAACACACCTTAACAGAGTGTGAGCTGTTCATAAGCGAGAATCCTCTACGCTTTAATCCTGCAGCGCTTAGCGCGGAGTGAGTCCGCGGAGGGGAGGTCAGAGCCGGCGATTCTCTCCGCAATTTTGATGACTTGTTGAAGAGATTTCCTCTCAGCTGAGAGTTCTCTGATATGGGGAGGCATAAAAACCTACAGTTGCCAGTCCTCTCCACGCCAGTCTCCTTGAGGCTGCGGGCTGTGTGTGTGTGTGTGTGTGGGGGGGGGGGGGGGGGGTGTCTCTGCCTGATGTCCAGAATTAATTCAATTCTTCTTTCTTTTTTTTTGTTTGTTTTTTTGTTCCTTGTGAAGAACAGTCATTTCCATACATGACGACCCCAGCATGGTGACAAATGCCCTCGTTTATGGAGACAAATCATGATTGTTTCATTGACGCTGTCGTCCTGGGCGGAAGCACCAGAGTGAGCAAAGAGTTTGGGGCCGATGCAGCAGTTCTGGAGGGGTTCATGGACCAACTGTGACCTCAGAAGAGACCTTACTTCCAGAGCTAAACACTGGTGGTCTGAAAGTCCAAAACCCAGTAACACGCCTACACTAACATTCCAGTTACTGTCGCACATTAAGGTGTCCAAGCTTCACAATCATCTTCACTTGACTGATCATGTTAAAGGCAAAACTGTAATCCAGAAAGAGTATTTTGGGATTCAACTGTTCCTGTTTAAAAGTGTGAGGACCCCAGTGTAAACCTTTAGGGGGTCCACCATGTCTGGAACCTTACAATGTACTTATCTTGACACGTCATGACAACCATTACAAATGTGGCACCAAGTGGGAAATAGGAAAAATATATTTTCCCTGCTTCTCAGAAATCTATTTTTAGAGTGTAGGGAGCAGCAATATATCTTTTGAATATTGTCAAAAACAGTCACAGCTGCCATTTGATAAACAGAGTGTATCCACAACTGAGGAAAACTCTCCTCAAAAAAAAAACAACAAACCTTTATAAAATCTCAATATTTATAAAGACTATGCAGTGTCAACTATTGAAGAGCCTTTAGCGAGTTCGTGATAGTCTCCGTGAACAAAGAATCCAAACACAAATCTCCTTCACAGGTTTATGCCAGCCAACATGTCAGAGGCATTTACCGGCGAATAAAATATATAAATACATAAATATGTTAAATGTAAGTATTATTATATGTCATATTATCCTCTATTACTAGAAAATCCTGAAATTCAAAAAGGTCAGAGATTATACTGTAATGCTGCCAATTTATCAAGTTCTATAATAGAGTGACACATGCAACAGGAGAAAGATGAGCGAGTAGCGTTAATATCAAGCATCAAAGGATGCTAACCAGCCAAACCAGTTCGGATGAGAACACAAGCACATAACTTAAAGATGGATCCTAGTGTGCCAGGAAACCTTAGAACTGGTACCATAACAGATGGAGCGTGAGAAGGGAGTTCAAAATGTCTCCATGCCCCCCCCCTGCCTGAGGTCCAGCACAGGTCCTCAGGACGCTTAGTGCCATTCTATCGGCCCTGCAGGGTTTCACCTGCTTCAAAGCCCTGAGGACCTGTATGTGTGTCACCGAGTGTGTCGTCTCTTCTGGGTCACAGGGGTATTTTGAATGGATGTCACTGTTCAGTCTGTCAAACCTGGCATAGAGTCTGCTGAGGTTGTCTGGCAGGGTGGTGTGTAGGATCTCAGGCCTGCTCATGTTGCTCCTATAATTGATGGCAGACTGGATTCATTGCCACATACTTTGTGTTGTTGTCAAGCGAGCATCTCTCAAGTTTTTGGGATTATGCCTTTTTGGCAGCGATCAGCGAATGTTGTAACTCATATCGAGCCAACTTTTACCCCATGATGTCCCCTCACTTGAAAGCTGCCCACTGTTTCCTGATCCTCTTGTGTATGTCTGCATTGAACCATGGCTTTTGATTAGGAAATACCCGAATAGTTCAGGAGGACACAGATGGAAGTGCACGAACTGATACAGTTCTGTTTGTACTGGGGAATATTTTTTGTGGCCTCTTTAAAAATGTGCTTGACTGCAGCCCTGCAAGTCTGCCAGTGCTCTGGCACTCCACATCTTAACAGTTCTCTAACTGGATTAGCTCTCAGCCTTGTGGTGTAGGTGGGCTGTAACAGGATTGCCAGGTGGTCAGACTTACCAAAATGGGGTTTGGGGACAGCAAAATTAGCATCCCTTACGTTACTCTAGCCATGCT
This sequence comes from Aulostomus chinensis, assembly GCF_037954235.1. Classification (NCBI taxonomy): domain Eukaryota; kingdom Metazoa; phylum Chordata; class Actinopteri; order Syngnathiformes; family Aulostomidae; genus Aulostomus; species Aulostomus chinensis. The sequence goes on along the minus strand of NC_141327.1, from coordinate 25,729,703 downwards.
CCAAAGTTCTGCTTCTCTCTGGTGGGAATATTGACAGACTGTTAGGGTTCTTTAGAGAGTGACAGTGATATGATGGCTGTTGTAAGCCAAAGAGGAAGCAGAATTGAGGTTCACGCATGCAAACACACTCAGCATGGTGGCTTTTATGACAGTTTGGATAAATTCATTTGAATTAAACAATCAAAAATTCAATTAAACAGTTTTCTTACTGCTTTCGATGAATGGTTCATAACTGATTTCTATTGTTTAATTGTCCAGGCCACTGCACACAAAGTGGCCAGGAAGTCAAAGATGAGATAACGGGGGGGAGCCGTGCACATCATAGAAAGGTCTCATATGCATAACATACTAATATAGTGGTGGTCAAAGGACCCCAGGGCAGGAGGGATAATCAGCTCTCTGTCTCTGTCTGTCTGTCTGTCTCTCTCTGTCTCTGAGCAATTCAGGTGTCTCAACACAGTGAAGTTGTGACTTCTATTAGTCAGAGGCTACTTCATGATGTAATGATAGGTTAGATCAGAAAAGTGCAAGATGGTAGGTCTGAGGTAGTGAAGTGCCAGTGAACATAAAGAGGGATCTTTTCTCAGGTAAAAGCACTCTGGAGAGATGGGAGAGGTGGGTTGAGTGAGCTTGTATGCAGGTGAATTTTTACAGGTCTTTGAACATATGACGGAATATGCGGTCCATGTCTATTTTTTGAATCACTAACATTAGATGCCATTACTAAGAGATGGAGCAGAGAGCAAAAAGTGCTAAAATGACCACTCTGTCCTCTCACTCAATCTTGGTCCTTTCCCGTCCAAAGTGACAGTTTTTAAATCATTAAAGTTCTAGGGGTGGTCTGCGTTGGTCACAATGTGCTAAAAAGACTATACATTTTATGGAAATCTCTGTAAAATTGTCCACGTTGCATTCTTTTGTGACAGGTGTGAACCACCTTTTCAAACTTCTATTTTGGTTTGACAGGAGCACTTAAGCTCACAGTTCAACAGAGCCGCAAAACAAGCAGGAAAATAAGATGAAGAGATGTACACAGTAAAAATAAGACCTAAAAAGGAAACAGTCAAAAGATGAAAAGAATCAGTTCAGTCAGCTCAATAAATTTGTGAAAATGAATGCATCTGTCTTCTCTTAGAAACCAGGGAGCTTCAAACTACCGTCTGTGATAATACTGGGATATAGTCAAAAGGCAAAACCTCAAAACACATCATTGAGAGCAAATAAAAGGCTATGTGATTAAATGGCAGGAAAGCACAGAGGGTGATCCTCTGGAGACACGGGCACAGTTTCTGGTTAAGGACTCTTGAGCAGCGCAAACATTTTCAGATTCAAAGGTTCAGTGAAAGAAACAAATGTTTCTGCCAGGCAGGAGGAGCCTGTTCACCCTCCCGGGAGGATTCTGTGTCTGCAGTTACTCACCTATATTTATGATATTTCTTTAAGGGAATCCTATGCAACCAATGTGTAACACTCGTATCTATCGGTACTGTAAGACCGCAAGCATTCACCCGTTGTGGTGCTCCTCACCTTGGGCCAATGATGTCACTAGCTTTAGGGCAAGAGACAGGAACTTGGCTTTCCTTAAAGTAGTCTGGCAAGTGTGTACCATGTTTTACTCTTCGGTGCAGTTGGGAATCAACTTCTGAAATTCTGGGAAAAAAATCTGTCTTTCATGAATGATAATTCGTTGCTGGCTTCGTTGTTAAAAGTCTACCACTGACATCGTCAGGTCAGTGTTTTTATGCAGCATCTGACTCTTTAGCGGATAATATTAAAATGTTCCTTGTTCAATGTTAAATGTTCGCCCTCCAGTCTCATAAAATAACATTACAATCACAAATTAATACAGCCTATTTAATTTCTGAGCTACACATGAGAGAATTGTCCAATTACTAAACATTAGAGGCCACAGAAGTATATTGTGGTGGATTGTGATTGTTGTAGAAGTTGTAAATCCATCTGATTTGACCTTTTTTGAAATACTGTTCACTGCAGGTTGAATTATTAAACTGTCTAATTAAGAAAAATTGAAAGGCTGGTAGTTTTTGTCATCAGGCAGCTACAGTGGAAAGTAGCTACACAAATCTAGAATCTCCCTTCAGTGTATTTTTTTTTTTTTCTATTTTTGATGAGTGCAAAATTCACAACGCTCTGAAAAATCATAAAAACATAATTCTGTTTGGGGGATTTTGGGCTGTTAGAATGAAAGAATACAGTATTAGATACAGTGAGGGGAATGTGTGAGAGCGAGTAAAGTAATCCAGTCCCTCCCTCTGATATGGTAATACATTAATCTCCATTCACTTACTTAATCTCTTAATTGCTTTAATTGACATGAAAGAATGTTGAGTCTTGCCTGATACGGCAAATGTCAAGAGCCCACCTTCCAACCAGCCTGCAGCACGTATGGATGTATACATGCATGTATGCATACAGTATGTTTGAGGCGGAACACACAGAAACATGGTCTAAACAAGCTAAACGTGTGCTTCAGCATATGCATACATGAATGTGATTATGCTATTTTTTTCCCTCTACCCAAGGGTAAACATATTAACAAACATATAAACAAAAGACATCAATATTTTACACTTGCTGATGTGCAAGGGGATACAAATAAACATGGCAAAAACAAGCAAATACATGCAGCCCCCTGGCAAGTAAATGGCTTTACTCTTCCATGGTCTTCAGCTGGAAGTTAAAATAAAGAATAAACCAGTCACAAACAGCCATAAATCCACACTGTTTTTACAAGAAAGGTTTTCCCTTTTCATTTCCTCACAATCCATAACTTATCCATTTTGGCTCAGGTTTTGTGTGTGTGTGTGTGTGTGTGTGTGTGTGTGTGTGTGTGTGTGTGTGTGTGTGTGTGTGTGTGTGTGTGTGTGGTGAAAGGGTGCAAGAGGGAGACAGTAAACAAATGCAGACTGAGGGTTTTTCCATATAATTTAGTGAAAAAAAATTGTTATTGTATTTCACTAAGGCCTGGATCTTTTAGTTGAAATACTTTAACATGTACACACACACACACACACACACACACACACTCTACAACACAGCAAAAGCCAAAAATACATCTCTTAAGGTTTCTGTTCTGAAAAACAGGATTGGATGCAGTATGATAAAAACATTAGCATATTCTTAAAACACAATACAGATACTGGCTACAAATAGCACACTGCCAGTGCTCTCCACTGCACAGAGTGAGAGCACAAAAACATCAAAATACACACAACCTATCACAAGAAAAAGACAGCAAATGAGACTACCCATGACCCTGTTATGTCTTTTGTTTTCTGTTTCTTCCTATTCTCACAATCACATCTAGGAACACAGTCAGACTGAGACAAAGCTGGGGCTTTAAAGTGTGCCGCAACAAGGAAGCAGTGGAGGTGTAAGCTGAAGTGGATTTGTTCAGACCTGACTGATGTGAAATGACAGAGGACTATCAGCGAGACAATGATGGCAGGAGTTAGAAATAACCCCCGTGACCTCCAAGTCAACGCCACAGCTCCTCCATTTGACCAACCATTTAACTCCATATAAATGACCTGCTCTGTGTGTGTGTGTGTGTGTGTGAGAGAGAGAGTGAGAGAGAGAGAGAGAGAGAGAGACAGTGATCTATCTGTCTTGTGATGAATCCATCCTGTGCACGTGACCTACAGATTAAATCACCTCTACAAGGAAACTGATTACCCTTTCCCAGCAAAGATGGCAGCACACACACACACACACACACACACACACACGTGTCATGTGTGGTATCAAGACAGGTCAGGTATTGGTCATTGACCTCTGAACTCAACCATAAGTTACACAGACAAGGTGATGATTTACCTACTGTGTGTGTATGTCTGTGTGTGTGTGTGTGTTTTTGTGTGTGTGTGCATCTGTCTGCTGACACCAGATCCGTGTCAGTGTAAGCACCCCCCCCCTTCTCTCTTTCTCTCATAAATTACCTGTCAACTGCAGAACAGATCGAACCACACAGAAAGAAGAGACACATCCACGGCAGTTTTAAAACCTTCAAAACAGCTCAACTATGGCACTTAATTAAATGCACAAGCTGCATAATGACTGGTTAATTAGCGCACCGCAGGTACAAATCAAATAGGACGCCTGTCATCTAGACACACCCAGTTTCACGATGAAACAAACACACAGCTTGACTAATAAAATGTGCAACCAGAAGAAAAAAAGAGACAAAAACAGCAGTTTTTTTTTTTTTCAGTCACTTCAGAGGGAGAATATGAGCAGTAGAGGAGATTTGAGCAGAGACAAAAGAAATAAAGAGGCAGGGAAATGTGTAGAACACGGGCTATTTAAGTGACAAAGCTGGAATGGTATGGGCAGTGTCTCACGAATCCAGTTATTCTAAAGGAAAACATCAGAGAGAGAAGGAGGACAGAGAAGGAGAGCACACAAGAAGAAAAGAGGATTAGTGTGTCTGACAGTCAAAAGATATGAGACGGTATGCAAGTCCCAGTATAAACCCTCAATTACACCGCAGATTATTACCAACACATTATAGCGCAGTACTGCAAAGTGCACACGCACACTAACACGTATAACAACGTTTCATAAAAGTCCAGTGTCAATCGTCTTTGATGAAGTACGCACGACACAATTAAACTAAAACGCAGTGGTTGTGTCTCTTTACAATCTGGCAACCAATATGTCCTGCTCCAGCCTCGGGTACCAGTGCTGCCTGCAGCAGGAGGAGTTCGTCGGAACCAGGTACCGAAGATTAGAAATGATGCTTACATGTCTTCAGCAGCACTAGATTGACCAGTAAACTGACCTGCAGTCAAACCTGGAAGAAAAATGATGATAATTCCATAACACGAGCAGAATGAAACACTGCAACGGTGTAATTTATGGAGTTCTTCTTACAGCCCAGTTTTCTGCTAATTTTCCTAATGAGGCATCGCTTCCAATTCTGTGTAAAGGACAATGTAAAGTACCAGAGAACAAATCATGCATGAAACAGAAATAAATGTGCCACTCAGCTGCTTGCAACGAGATGTTAAGTGTGTTAGTGGTGTCTTGATAATCTCCAACACTGAAACAGGACCCAGTATATTCAAAACCATGTTGATACCGCGGAGGGAAACTAACAGCGAGTTTTTTTCTTGGACAGAAAAGCAAAATGACAGCAGTTGGGGTTGGGAAAGAATCGACAAAGCATTGTATTGTGATATTTTGCATGATAATTTTGATTATTACTGATATGAATTATGTATAAGCACAATAGAGCATGTGTAGCATACTTGGTTGTTGTGTGAGGCAACAGCAAGTGTTATTTTTCTGCTGAAAAGGTAGAACGGAGACCGAGATTTGTGCTGGCATTAACTAGGTTTGGGCAAATAATTTTCAGTTGAAAAAAGGTAAAATTAAATAAAGAAAAAAAACAAACAAACCTTTAAATATATGGGGACCCCAAAATATACAACCTGAGCCTCATTAAAGGTAAAATTTCCCCTTAGTGTTCAAAAACACTTTCCAATATAGATAAACTAGTTTAAAACTGATCATAAAATAATCCCACATGGGTGCATTTAAGCTCCTTTGGGCTGAATTTGCAACATTCCCCATTATTTTATGAGCTCAGTGAGTCCAATGAGGTTCAAGTTTTAGCAGTTTTCTCTTTTTTTTTTTTTCCTTTTGGGCTGTGTTATTAATCATAAATTAGGTTTCATGTTGGGGATGAAGCCCCCTGAATAAGCTGTTAGGAAAAAGGAAACGATTGTAGATGTGGAAAGGAGTTAAGCCTGTATCGGCAGAAATACGGCCCACCTCAACACGCCAAACAGCATCCAGTAACTTTACTCAAAATAAAACCCCTGACTGTGAGAACTCAGGCAGCAACCGGGAAATAATGATGCAACAGTTATGATGGCTGATAGATAGACACATAAAAGGTAGAAATCGGTGAAGGAAAAGGAGGAGGATCAGAGAAATTTTTCAAGCATTTGTAGGAGAAACAACTTGGGGACTAAAAGACATCAAATGCTCTGTCTGATTTAATCCTGACCATCACACTCTCGCTGTCACACACGCCTCTCTGTCTCTGCCCTGCAGCAACAGATGCTGGCAGACACACAAGCTTCCTCCACCTCCTCCACTTTGAATCTCTCTCTCTCTCTCCTTCAATTTTTCTCTTCTATCTTTGTTGCTACTCTCGACTGCGAGAGAGAGAGTGAGGGAGAGTGAGAGGCAGAGGCTATTTGATAGTGTCAGCTGTAGAGGAGATACAGACAGGCCATTCATCTCAATGGATCAGATTGCAGTCCCCCTGAAGTGTATGCAGGCACGCGCGCACACACACACACACACACACACACACACACACACACACACACACACACACACGAGAACTCACACACCCACAAGCGCGCACACACACACACACAGCAGACACAATGGGACACCCAGTCAAACAACATCTCTGACACCAACACCAACCAGTCCAGGTTTAAAGCTTTAAGGGCATTCTAGAGCTCCCAGTCCTGGACCAAGTGAAGTGTGTGTGTGTGTGTGTGTGTGTGTGTGTGTGTGTGTGTGTGTGTGTGTGTGTTCTTTTCCATCCTCTGAGTAAGTCATGAGCCAGAGAGAGGGAAAGAAAGATGAAGGGAGAGAAAGTGAGAGTCTGAAAGCCGCTGCATGAATCACAGATTTCAATTTCACATCGTAGGGGAGTCAGGATGTGTGTAAAACAAGTTCTTTCAAACTCTCCAGCATTTAACGGGGCTATGAAAAGTGCATCGCAGTCTAATTTTCAGAGGTCTTCTCTATGCACCTATTGTTGCTAGGTTACAAAACCAATTCCACATTCCTTGGTTATGAATGTCAAGTCCAAGTGATTAGAAGCACAACTATGACATAAGACTCACCTGACATCCTGCCAGCCCAAAGCCAGGTGACAGTTTCCCCTTCGCTATTGCTGACATGACTTTTTATGTCCCACCCCTTCTTGAATTTGATTGGTTGTTGAGGAAAAAGGGAAACTGAGGAGCTCTGCTGTGTTTGGAAATCAATTACATGCTGAGGGATGTTTAACGCAGAGAACGATGAGCACCATCAACGCTGACATGAGATTTGTGTGAAATCTAGATGCTGCCAGCAGAAAAAGACATTTTATGGGTACAGGATATTATCCAGAAAGCTACTGTATCTCTTCACACTGATCAAATCCATTGTCGTACTGTCAGTAAGGCTGACCTCCTGGTGTGTTTAGAAGAACTCTTTCAGATATTGAGGCTTGCCTCGCTGACTGTCCCCAAGAATGCTGGGATTTTATCCCAATTATCCAAGTTTTTGTACCATCTACTGAATGTTGTGGGAGTGAGTTTCCCTTTTTCACAAGCAAGAAAAGCACCAGAACACACTTTTCCTCTTCAACTGTGAAAACGTGGTCCAACAAGGCTGACATTGATAGATAAATAGTCTCTTTCCACCACACATAAATTAGACCACACACTTTGCTTTTGGTTCCTGGACCACATCAGAGCAATCATAAACCCCAACACACACACACACGCACACACACACACACACACACACACACACCATCAAGAGAGAGAAATCAGACAGAAAGTGGGATACAGATGCTCACATTAAACAACTGTCTAATCTACAATTTGTAGTGGAATTTTCTGCCTGCACCAAAGAGTCCAAACGAGAAACACACACACACACACACACACACACACACACACACACACACCCTTTACAAACTCAAACGAACTTCAACTTGCCTGTTCACCGATGGAGAGATGTCAATGGTCAAACTCATGCACACGGGGATGTTTACGTCTGCTACCGTGTGAAGCCAGACGATCCAACTGATTTGAATCCCAGTAGCAGCATGTAGTGGCAGGAACCTGCACTAGAGATTTGCAGTGCAATTCCTCTGAGCCCTGGAGAGAAAGCTCCCTCAAGAGTAGAGGTGGTGGGGTAAAACACAACATATGACGTCTGATTACGATTCATTAACCACCTTCAAGGACTGGTGCACCTCAGTGTTCTTCAGGAATAGTGTTGACGTTTAGAGATGTTTAGAGCCATCAAGATGAGAAACCCGGCTTTGCTGCCCTCATTTCTTCATCCACCCAAATCTCTTCCTACTTCTCCCTCTGTCCCAACTCGTGTTTTAGTCTCATCTTCCAGCCTAATTTATTTATCCCAAATCCTGTGTTAGCTTCCTAAATAAAAGACATGGCTCCTTCCACACTCCCACTTCTCCTTCTGTTAACCCATTTTCTTTTCATTTTATTCACCTCTCTTGAGCTATCAGAGGTAAATTAGTTTGCCAAAACAAAACAGAAGCTGAAGGCCAGTAGAAACAGCAGCTAATATCAGAACAGAATCACAGATATGAGGAAACAAGGGAATGGAGAGATTTATATTTAATTTCTCCAAGTTTGTGCCTTTGGTAGGGAGGCCATTAGGGTAATCAGATGTTCCACTAATATCTATTGCTGCCTCTGAGTCTATTTGTATGCAAGTATTTACTTTGCAAGGGATGAACTGAGCTTTAAACCACTGTAGACACATTCAAAAATTGAAAACATCTTTCCATTGGATTGTCGTCATCCAAAGGAAGTTTAAAGGATGAATTTTGTTTTTAAGGCTGGATTTTTTTATTTTTTTTTTTTTAGGTAAGAGTTGGAGGGATTAGAAATGTAGATGTGATGGTTAAAGTTAGCATGAGGGCTTTTGTCAATGAAAACCTTCATGAGGACGACCAAATTACAGTTTGACTAGCCAGCATAGCTATACTGTAGCCTTTCTGTTATTATCCATGGTTTTTGGGTTGTGTGCGTGTGTGTGAGAGTGTCTGAGAGAGAGCGAGAGAGAGCGAGAGAGAGAAAGCCTGTGAACGTTTGGTTGTAGAGCCTCAGTGATCAGGTCTAAAGCTGCGTTTAGGAGATAAAGGAAGTCATTAGTGAATTCTGCCTCTTAAGACCCCCTAATACTTTGGATGGGACCCTGGCCAGAGGTTAGGCTGCCTGTGTGTGTGTGTGTGTGTGTGTGTGTGTGTGTGTGTGTGTGTGTGTATGTGAGGTTGCACATGCATGTGGCGTTGTAATCCCATTCCTTTGCCAAGGATAACACCAAGAACTGCACACATCAGTCGTTGGTGTAACTCAAACTAACTTCAGCAAGTTTTGTGACAAAGCTGCAACGAACCACAGAGATAAATTGAAATGAATGTCTTGTATCGCTGGATCACTGGAAAACACATTGCACTGATACTATTTTTCAGCTGCTTGCACCATCATACAAGCTATGTTCAAAGATGTGATGGTTCACATTTCATCCCAGCTCAGAGCAATAGTGGGAAAAATAATGGAGACAGTAAAAGAATTGGGAATGGGGGTGTGGGGTGTGTGTATGTGTGTGTGTGTGTGTGGGGGGGGGGGGGTTTACAGGCTCATAATGTATCCGAGGAGTTTTTGATCAGCGTTTCGTCAGCTAAACAGAGCTCTAGATCAATATAACTGCTGATAGATGCATTGATCTACATCTGTTACTGCCTACACACACACACACACACACACACACACCAAAACTGGAAATCTACGGTGGCTAGTGAGGAGCAATATTTGCTGACAGTAGTGGTTGGTGGTAGGTTTAGGGCAACTGGATCATATGGCAACAATTAAAGAAATGATTGACAGTTGTTTTTCTCTCCACCACTGTTGAATCAATCTTAAAGCAGCATTGTGCTAATTTGTAACCTAAATGAACACAGTTTCAGTATCAGTAAAATCAGAATGGGGCCCAACCTTATTGGTCTCAAGTGATTGATAGGGGAAAGAAACTAGAACCAGTTCAGAATTCTCCCTGATCATCAGTTGCAGTAAAATGGTAAACAGACTCAGTTTAATATATCTAGTGCCTTTCTACCTTAGTGGCACTCAAAGCACTGTTTATTGTTCAAGGCGAGTTTTGTAACTGGTTGTGTTACAATTCGTCAAATCCACAATTTGACAGATTATTGACCTTTTCAAATTCTTAAAAAACTGCAGGCTACATGGCATCAAGAAATTATTCATTTATGCACTCGTGTTTCATGAGCTCAGCATTAAATTTCTGTGTTGTGCCTGTCTTTATGGTCAAATAAAATGTCCTCCACTCTCTGCTACCTGCTCTGTTACTCCTGTTGGATCCCAACATGAAAATATTCCCATGCCTGTATCTGGCCACGAGCAAGAGGACGCAAGTGGTCCTGGTGCTAATGAAAGAGTTTAGACACAATAGATCAGGAGAGAGGGAGAGATAGAGAGTGAAATACAGAGAGAAGACACACTCACACACACACACACACACACACACAACCGCTGTCATGGGGAAATACAGCTCCTATTACAGGCGATCATAATGTTGAGAATTGGGTTTTAAATTTTAGATTATTGATGCTTTTGCATTGAGAAATTATCTTTCAAGAGAAAACAGTGAAGCATCAAACAATAATTTTACCCACGCTGACACCAAGTAGATATCAATACCCCCCCCTGCCACCATTGACATTCATACATATGCACTCCTGAGGACTTTAACCATCACAACTGAAACCTGACCTCAACTGTAACTGTCATCTAATTCTAAGCCCAAATCTTGAACCTCACAACACGAAATCATAGCGTGATGGTTGTCATCGTGGTCCCATAAACCACGCTGAACTCAACCAGTACAACACGCTCCCAGTTGGCGGACCCTACAAACATGGTTAAACCACAGACACACAGCTCATCAGGTGTGGCAGAAATGAAACGGACTCTTTAAATACCCCCAATACTGTCTTGTTTGAATAAACATATTAAAATGATTGCAGGTTGTACACAAAGTAAACACAACAATTAGCTAATTACTCTGTCTGCATTTGCTAGACTCTCACAAACACACATAAACAGACACACTTTCTGTTCCTTTGAACAACACCCAAATAAAAAGAATGCCCATTAGGAAGCATATGAATTTGATAGAACTACAACAAATTATGGCTTGAGACATAAAACCACACATATTACCACACTTCCTGTGCCGAAAAGAGAATATAGGGAGGGATTTTGTGAGAGAGAGAGAGAGAGAGAGAGAGAAAAACTCCTACTTCAAACTTGAATAAATAAATGTGTTATTTTATTTCAAAGTAGCTAAAACACATCATAAATACAGACAAAATTGGAAGGTAGAGATGTAGCCTTTACAGCCTAGAGACTCCTCAACCCATAAACCCCACTGACATGAGGGGTGTCTACTCAAGCTCATGTAAAGGGGGGACGGAGGGAAAGAAAAGAAAAGAGGTCAAAAGGGGGAGGCCGCTTAACCTCTGCGGGTTGGAACCATTGGTCTCTAGTTAGTGTTTTATGCTCAAGTTGCCGCAGTAACCCCCGGGTCTCCTGCTTTAAGTGTAAACAAGACTCAGGATTCCATTTGCATAGTGAAATGTCACAAATCACTCTTACAATTGCATTATTTGATTAATTGCATGCTTCTTTTGTTTACCTGCCACTGCGCCTGATGGATTGTGCAAATTCATGCACCCCTACACGGAATCATCTGCAATTCGTAGGTGGAGGCTGCTAATTTCCAACCCTGACACACATACATGTGTGCGAGACTCACTCACTTCATCTCACACAATCAAGAAATATTCTGCAATCACGTATCTCTCCGCTGATTTGGTGCTGAGAAAAAGCAATTTATTAAGCTGCCTCCTAGGGGCTAGACTCAAACTAAACTGATAGACTGGCCCACTTAGACACACTTACAGAAAAGAAGAGACAGTTCTTTACTTCTTACCGATACACTTATTCACACTTTCATACAAATACGGACTCTTATAACATTGCAAGAGCTCCCAGCAGAACATCATCAGTGATCTGGTGGGGAAAAAAGCAACTAATGGAACTTGTAGCCCATTATAATTTGATGTGATCCAAACAGACAGTAACAACCAATCCCCGTCCTCACACACACACATTCTTGCTGGTCCAAGGGTGGCTCTGTTGCTATGGCTACCAGGAGAGCAAGCCAACTCCCCGTGACAGGTCCTAAACTTTCCTTTGACCTCTTCTTTCAATCTTTGAGCACTCTTAATAATCCCACAACCAAAGCCATAAGCTGAGGGAGAGGAGAGCAAGAGGGAAAGGAGAGGAGAGGAGAGGAGAGGAAAGGAGAGGAGAGATCAGCCTGGGTTTAAGGAAAGCACGGGGCACATCTCTGCTATGCGCCCATATTTTAATTTCAAGCGTTAAGATGCAGGAGCTGGAGAAAGAATAAGGTTTGTGATTTTGTGAAAGTGTGAGATGAAGTGAGGAGTGAGAAGATGATGACAATGAGAACACTCAAGCTGTGAGACAAACAAAATCTTGTCTGATCCTCCAATATCAACCTGAAATACTGCATTTTAACAGAGCATTTTCACTCACATAAACACACAACGCTGCACACCTAAATAATACAAACACACAGGTTTTATGAACGCTCTTGTAGACAAGGTGCATTAATATCATGTTGCATTTATTAGTTCCGTCATGCAACCAGCAAAAAGTCCTGTATTAATTAACATCTGACACACAGATTACCCAAAATATGTGCATACACATATACATACAATTTTACTGAGCATGAATATATACAGAAACACACACACGCACACAAAGCAGCACCTAATTTCATTTCACTAATACAGTCTCAGTATTTACAACCTGCTTGAGAAAACATGTTCCAGCTTAATTAGATTAAACAAAAGAGTGCGTGCCTGTGTGCACGTGCGCGTGTGTGTGTGAGTGTGCCAGCACATGCTCATTTACATGCGTGGAACAACAGGTGAGGCATGGAGAGCGAGAGAGAGGGACAGACGGAGGAAGAGAGAGAAGGAAAGAGGGAGAGAGTAGACCTTCATTCTGTATTCAGGGAGGTGGTGTAGATCGTTAGCTAAATAAATTAGAGCCTTGCGGCTGTGGATATCACACTGCCATATGTCGGGAAGGGGGGGGGGTGGCTGGTGGAGAAGAAGAGAGAAAAAAAATCTGTTTGCTATATTAAGTGTGAATAAATACATAGGAATGGAAACAGAAACAGATGTGGCCTTCGCTATGAGAGAATGCTGGGATGGAGGAGACAGAGGGGAAGGGTGACAAGGAGAGGACAGGAGTTAATCCAAACTGAGACCAGAGTTAAGCACATATGATCTTCTTCTTGCCCTGGGTCTCTGCAGCGCGCACACACACACACACACACACACACACAGATAGGCTGTTAGAAAGAGATTAATAAATCAGGGACAAGAATTACCGCATACTTCCACTGACCAATCCGGTTGCAGTGACATCCATGTTCGTCCAGTATAGCTATAATAGTATATGGTATAAAGTGTAGGACTTTATTAAAAGGTTTTGAGTGACTTTCCTGGTTAAATAGAACTCGTTATTCCCTCGAATTATTACTGAGATGCTACTGAATGATGGCCAGAAAAGGGCTTTTTATGAAGCTTTATGAAGTTGACACTGGACCAAAAAACCAAACAAACAAAAAAACATCATTCATTCACTGTGATAAACTAGTGTGATATTTGGTAACAATTTGGTTGTAGATCATGGTGGTATGGCCAGAAACACTTCAGAGCAGTCAGAGAGACTTGGACCACCACACTTGTATCAACTTTTCCTTGAGTGTTTGCGTCAGATTTGAAGGAACTCCTGTCAGATATTCCTGAGATCCCATTCAAAAAGCAAAAAATCACATTCTTCTTGAAAACTGGTGACCTAAATCATCCTCACCGGCGCAGAGTAATTAACACCTCCAAATGCTGGTTGTCTTCACCTGAACTCCGAGCTGTCCGCTTATGATTGGATCCTTCAGGACACATGTTAATAACCAGGTCTGAAAAGGGCCTTTGTCATGGAAGGAAGCTAGTTGGCTAGCTTAGCAACTGAACTTCATAAATTTTAACTCTGAACCCAAAAGACCTAGCTGCACCCGCATTTTTCACCATTTAACAAAAAAAAAAAATCCTGTGATGAAGATGCTAATCAGCAATCTCTCCAACTAACATGTTTTCAAGCTCACTACGTTCCCTTGTAAGATACCTGCATTTAAACTATAATAAGAAGTCGGTCTCTATTTTTTTATATTGCATGCATTCTATTACAAGTTGAATAGATGTATATCCAGTAATCTGACAGGGATACGGACATGCTCCTTCAGGAAAACCAGGATACATACTAGAACTGGAATTACTCTGTACCTGCTTCCACCACAGAAGTTCTTTACTGAGGTTAAAATCCCAACAGCTACTTTTCTTATGTCAACTTTCCTTATTTTCATTCTGTGTCTATGTTACAATCAAGCGTACAAGCAGATACACACACACACACACACACACACACGCACACACGCACACGCACAGGAGCAGCAGCATCTAGATGGATTAAACAGCTTAGACATTGATTAGACACACCTGAACCCCAGAGGGAAGGAGCGATCGACAGGAGAGAGAGTGGGAGATGCTAGGGTGGCGATGGAGTGCCTACTAAAAGTATGTTGGAAGAGGAGAGAACAGGAGAATGGGTTGGGAAAAACAGGTGTCAAGGAGAGGAGTGGGGTTAGGAACTGACACAGACAGAGCCAGGGTGTAAATGTCTCAGAACCAGTCCTCTAGGATGGAGTGAATGGCAGAGAGTGCTTGATGGGAGGGGAGGAAGCATGTCTGCACACAGCAGAGAGGTTTTAACACTCCTGTTTTTAGCCAAGGTGTGAATACATACACTCAAATATACAACCGTCTCTCCCTCTCTACACGTATGCATTAAACATACCTAAACACAGGCACAAACTCACAATAGACCAACTCCAAAACAATCAAAATTCCATCCACAACCCTTCAAAGACCAGACCTGAGCCAAGAGTCAAGGATGCATATCCACATATCCATGTCTATTTATAAGTCCTGCAGCCTACACATTGGATCACAACAGAAAGCAACATTTCCTCTGAAATCTCTTGACTTCTCTATCACGTCCAACAATCGTAATCGATCTTTTTTAAAATGCTGTTTGTTTACATGATTAACATACACTCCTCTTCCGTCTCTGTCCCTAAAGCATGTTTTGCAAGTTCAATGTACCACATGGCAAAAGAATGTTAGGTACATCCAACACTGCGACCAAAAAAAATAAAAAATAAATAAAAATCAGGGAGTTTCAGGTTTCATATATAAATAACTGGCGATGCTTTAATTTGCAGATTTATTTCATGCTCTTTTCAAGCAAATTTGGGGTAAAAATCTCCACAAATGATTGCCTTCCTATTAGAGGATTACTGGACTGGAAAGGAAAGTTCTCCATGTATTATTACATTTCTCCAAGATGAACACCAAAAAGTTTAATTGAGTTTTCCATGCTTATTTGCCGCTTGTCCTCTTCCACTCATTTTCCGACAAGAGGGGAGCAGAGATAGTTTCAACTTAGCGAACATACACATGTTGACTCGGACTATGGTACAATATTAAGATCAGAGAGTAAGACATTGTCTCTGGGTGAGGAAAAAGGAGTTATACTTGGGCAACAGAACATCACCCTCATCACCATTGATAGAAATATTCTATTGTACAATAATTATCAATATTTTCCTTGAAATGGATTCAATTCAAATCCCTGGGAAAGCACAAATATATTAAGTTTAAAAGCTAATGATGAAAGAACTGAACTATTAAAACCAATATCTTAAAAAGTTTCATATGCTTAGTCCCTCTCAGGAGTCTATTTCGGGCTGATGGACTCCCTGGCTTGATCTGCCAGCTGAAGCCCTGGAGTGAGCCACCTCGCCTCCTTCTCATCTGTGTTGAGGGCTGAACATGCACGGTGCGGAAAAAATAATAAAGTAGAAAGTTTCTGAGAGCAGCAACTTGAAAAAAAACAACTGAACATTTATGAATATCAAGCATAATGCTGCACATGCACAGAAGTGCACAAATGCACACGTATTCATGTAACACAATTTGCTTTTGCGTATCTATAGTTGATCGCCTGCAAGGCCCTAAGTAACTGCATTGTGGTTTTACCTCTTTATCGCAAGGAGAAAATTATGGCTAATGTACTTATGATCTGATTATATGATTATATAACTACTGCTGCTAATCTAACACTCTCTCTCTCTCCCTCGGCCTCTCTCCCTCTAGGATGATCAGTGATTTATGTCTTTAAAAGGAAGTATAAAACCAAAAGCAACGGGTGAAACGAACTGTGAGATTAAACCAACCCTCCTCCACTTGCTCTCTTTCCCCTCCTCTCTTTATTATCTGAGAGCTGTAATTAAAAAGTGCACTTTGGTTTGTGCATGGTTCTAACAAGCAGACCAAAACACAGGCACGCACAAACACACAGATACACATGCACACACACGGGAGTGCGCACACACACTAAATTAGAGAGAGTTGAAGCTCAACTAATCATCTGACTCTACGCCATAACTAGTGGTATGAGGAAACATGTTCCTGAATTAAAACAAAATGCTGTGTTTTACTACAGTCCATGCTCCTCATGGTTGACACCGACTGTGATCGAAACCGTTTCCTCCAACAAAAACACTACTTAAATATGAACTTCACAGTGTTGCAGCTCTACTATAGTCAGAAAAGTACAGGGGCACCTCATTTCAGAAACAGCTCCAAGCTGATTTTGTAGCGCACATGAAATCAGATTTACTGTCATCTGGAACCATAAAATTCACACTCCAACGGATATCCTTGTAAAACCTGCTTTTTCACCAACAGATTAAAATTGCCTTGCACTTTATCAGATAGTAATGCTCTTGATTATTTAAAGCAGCTGCCACAGACCTTCAAGTTTTGTGTTGACTTTGGTGGCCCCTTTCGCCCGTAGAGGCAGCGTTTGCCAGACTGAAGGCTGCACCTCCACCGCCGCATGTCATCTGCCTGACTCAGGCTGCCTCAAGCACATCCATTTATTTTAAAGGTACGTGAAAGCAGGAGGCGATGTATGTCAATGCTAGGATGCTTAGTGATGAGGTAATGTACGTAATAGAAGTCATCATATTATGGCGAAATGTAGTTTTTATTATCCTACATGTTACATAAGACAACTAGTAAAAGCTTAGCTGCTGGTGACAGGAGCCAGGATAAGCTCCGACTCTACCCATTTGAACATTTACACTCACATTACCTGTAATGCAGAATGTCTGTGACTGCAGCTGTTAGATAATGAGTAGCATTGTGGAGTCTCCTCTCATCAACAAAACCAAAACAGCTATTGTAACCTAACTATTGTAAACAGTGAAATTAACTTTGCTTTAAACTCCATACCAGGCCCTCTGCATTGAAATCTTGCTATGGCTTTGCTATAGCCGTCACTCCAATCTCTGGTCCAATTATAAGCATCAAGGAGAGCCACTGTGTTCTTGAAATGCTTTTGTCACATTTCTCACGAACAGAAATATGAAACTCCATTACCACAAACCCAAAATTATTTCCTCCTGCACAGCTCAGTCCGCAGCTGTTGAAAATTGCATCATATCTTGACAAAAACTTGATCAATCTATAATCTTGGAAAATAAGAAGCTTGTAGCAAATATTCCCCAGTGAGGTGAAGGCATATTTTGTGTTTCTGTCAGAAGGTTATAGATGAGGAGAGGAGTGGGCGGTATAAACAGTATAGAGTGTACACTTTGCTCTCAACTACAGATACCACGATGACCATGAGACGCTTCACCATGCCAAACTGACAATCATGTACAGTGGCTACACCAGTCAAAAGCAGCTACGCATTAAGCCACACAACAACTGCTGGAGTGAAGAAAAGAGAATATTAAGTGGAAACAGTAGCAAGACAACAAAGTGTTTTTCTCGTACGTTGATTTATTTGTGGTGGTCACCAATGACTATTTTCATTATTTCATGGTAACACATTAATTCACTGTGCCATGCACTGTCTCGCTCCCTCTTTCACACAAACAACCTGTCAGTGATTAAGGTCCAAGTACCACATATGCACACGGTGGCTCAATATAGGGGGTACAAGCAATTAAACCCACATGCATACTAAGATGCTGCAAGGAGAAGTTAATATGGACGATGCATAAGCAGTCATGTCAATCCCTGTAACCCTGTAACCAAGGAAGAATGGTGTACTTCAGATGCTGCTGTACTTCAAGTCATGTTTTATTTTCACTCTGCACTGCTTGAATTTATTGTGGGCCTCTTTTAAGAAAGTTTTTTTTTTCCAGTGCGCAGTTTCACACAATACATTTTATTAAAAGACTCTGCAATGTGCAGTACAGTGAAGAGTGTCGTAATAGCTGCCATGCAAGCGTACTGAAAGGTCTCTATTAAAGCAAGGAGTCTCCACGTGTCCGAGTGTTCCTTGATCGTCTCAACCGTAGGTTTGACCACTGTCAAATGTGCTGCCTGCTTTGCTATTGTGTCATGAAAAAGCATTGCTGAGGTTGACATCTTTTAGATGAACTCTTTTCATTTTTGGAAAGTAAAGTTTGGAATGTATGAAGAAAACTTGGAGAAAAGGATCAGGCAGTCGCACCATCTCCTCTTTGATCAGAGAGATCAAAGTCAGAACCCCGACTTCATATATTCCTTGATACATAACGTTAGTGTCTATGCTTAAAAATTATTCCATGATGTTAATCGTCCTTTGGGGCCCAGAAACGGGGGCAGAGCTGAGGGTTTTTAAAAAGCCATGTTATACTTTCTCACCTTCCCTTTTCAATGTCCGCTCCATCACAAAGCCAAAGGCCCACATGAAAGGAAATCCTCTCTTCTACAGAAAACACGGTTCCTGAACTGCCTCATATGTCGAGCCTTTTATTCCATTACTTAACTGCATCAATATGTAACAAAGCACCACCTCAAGCAAGCTCACTGTCTGCTGCTGTCATAAGAAGTGGAAGCCATGTGCAAAGCACATCAATTTCTCTACTGCAAGCAAAATACAATTGCAGAGATCATGTAGAAAGGGGAACGCACCTATGGAGCTCTGAAAGGAGACATGTATACTGCTAAAGATGGTGCTTCTGTAATACAACCCCCCCCACCACCACCACCACCACACCGCATTTAAAACCCCACCGCCACCTTACTTGTTGTTGTTAGACAGCATGTTCACCTGTTTCAGTGTTGCAAGCAGGACACAAGAGTGCGGAGTTCAAATTGTGCAAAAATGAGTTTTCATGTAAATTCTTTAATGCATCTTGTTTTGACCAACACAGTGTTTGCAACGACGTGGTGCTTCAATGGGGCCCAGATCACATTTGTATCCGTAATACCTTTTTTCTTTTAAAACAAATATTTCAAATGGGTTTTTTTTATAGATTGTGCCTCACCAAGTAAATCACGAGGCGAGCCTTTATTTGTCCAAAAACTGGCCTAAAAGTGTTAGTAGAAGTTCAACTCTAAGAAACTCTTGCAGGTTTAAGGGGACATTATCAATTATTGTCTTAATTGTTGTGGGGATGACAGGGATTTCAGGACGATGCCAACGCTAATATTTGTATAATGCAGGGAGGTTGATGCCCGGTGTGGTTCTTTTTTGCAGCTGACATAAAACACACAGCTTAACAACACAAGAAATGAACAACTTGTGAATTGTGAAGGGAAAATGTATTTAACGCTGTACTGTCTACTGTGTCTCACTTTGCTTACATGCATCACCTAAAGAGTGAAAAAATAAAGCAGATCTGAGTTACTAAATCATTTCAGTGTTGGTTGAGGGCCAGCAGCAGAATTAGAGAGCCAGAGAGAGATTTCTGCTTACAGAAATCTAATATCTGTCATCGTTCCTGATGCTGTGGGTTTATGGTTTTGATAGCCTGTCTGTTTACGGTTGGCTGCTTATGTGTGTGTGTGTACGTGCGCAAATGTGGGCCTCCTGTCTGCACTGGCTGAGACGCTATTGTAGATGCAGCACATGTCTACAAAGAAGTGCTGTACATCAACGAAAGGTGATCCTTCTTACGTGTACACACACATATGCACACTGGAGAGCGTTACAACTGGAAGACCTTTATACCTTGGAGACACATCCCCATGCCCCTGCCAACACACACACACACACACACACACAAAACATGCAGCATTTGCAACTAAACTTGTGGAAAAAACTTCCAAATCAAATTATGGATGGTAAATGCCTTTGTGTGTGTTCAGAGGACTCTTTAAGCCCAGCCAGCTAATTTATTATATTAATTTTGTTCTCTAATAAACACCCAACAAACTCTGTATGAGCTGAGTATACAGTGGAGATTCGCCTTCAGTCTTTGACAAATATTAGCAAAATGATTGATGACAAAACACATTAACTGCATCGATTGGGCAAACGGGGGACATCCTCATTAGATGGGCTACTTCAGAACACAATTCCTGACTATTGCATGGTAAGCATAAAAAAAGCCCATGAAAAGCAAGACATTTTCCAGGCCTAAACATCAATGCCATACCGTTAAAGCCTGCTTTCACTCTGCTTGTCGATGGAGCACTAACACACAGCTCACGCTACTTCCTGTGTCGCCACCCACAGAAACTTATCATAAATGCAAGTTCCATTGTTAGATGCAACTCCACAACAACAACAGCAAGGTTTTTATTTTATATATTTACACAGAAGAAAATTACAAATTACATTGCAATAATTACTGTTATTGTTTTGTCGCAAAAATGTCAGAGGCTGCCAAATTTGGGCTTTTAGAGGCATGCTCCCAGCCCACAACACAAAGTCCTGTGTGCTGCTGAAATAACAAAAACATTAAAACGCAGCATTTTAATAACTGTGTTTATGAAGTGGCATGATGGTAGCATGGTGTGACCAGTAAGATGCCATCATTCTGCATCAGTGAAACTGTGATTGAAACCCAGTATGTCAGGCTCCAAGCCTGTCTGTGATTGGTGGATTGAAGAAGACTAATGAATGACTACATAAAGAAGCCAGAGACTTATTCTGGTCTGATTAATGTGTTTTCCTCAATGCCAATTAAACACTGATTACACAAATTAACAACTCCGGGCCACCATAATCACTAAGTGCTCATGCAGGGACTGCTGTTGATAGAATTTGCCACACACACACACACACACACACACACACACACACACACACACACACACACACACACACACACAGCTGTAAGGCACCACACCCCATTTGTCCTTCTATCCTTGCCCAAAGCCCCATCAAATGCTACCAGGCCTGGCAGTTGTTATGAACTAATGCTTTTAGCTGCATGTCGTCCAAGATAGAGTTACCAACCACATTCACCAAACTCCCTCTCCTCTGACTCACTCGCTGTCTCGCACACACATGTTCTCTCATACACACACACACACACACACACACACACACACACACACACACACAGAAAAGAAGTCACCTAGAGCCATTCAAGAGTACACATAAACTGGGTGACAGACAGACAGCTGGTGCCAAAGGGAGCAGTTAGTGGATCCCCCCTCTGGGATGGGTTACCAGCCCCTTCCCCTTGTATGGAGCCAGAGGGAAAGAGGGACAACAAGAAGAGAGATTAAAGGGAAGGAAACGGGGACAGGAGAGGGGGGCAGTGACCGACGGAGCAAGAGGGGAGTAGGAGAAATGAAAAAGGAAAAGTATCTGCAGACTGAATGTTATGTGACACCACAGACGGGGGAAATGACAGCATGGAAAACCCGAGTCAGTTCTGAAGGAGGGAGAGAGAGCACGACTGAGAGAGGGAAAATGAAAAGGGATTTGCAATTCGAATTTTGAAAACTGCGCAGCATATGATGTGTAAACTTCCTCTGCTCAGCTTCTCTCTCGCCCTCATACGAGTCGCCACTTCTAAAATGGATGTGCGTCTCTTCTCTGTGTGAACCTTGAAAGGACGATTAAAAGCCAAACAGGCACAAAACAGTATGGCGCGTACCTCAATCAAGGCTACTTCTTAAAACAATGCTTTTTTCAATATTAGTATGTTGGAGGAAAAAAAAGTGTTTTGCCCTAACAAATTAAGCTTTTAACTGTGGATTTGTGTGTTGGTTTCAGTCTGAGTAACTGACCGTGAGAATATAAAGTGGCATGGTTTCACATTCAAATCACAAAAGAGGATAATGCAAGTCCAAAATTGTTAAACTGGAGGAGAGTGACCCTGCTCCCTGCTTCTATAGCAGTGAATGATAGCTTGACACCGCTACCTCCAATAATAAACCTCACTGACTTGGAGGTTTTGAGAGAGAGAGTGAAGAAGCTTGTGGCTACAGTTTAAGGTCCATTTTATGCAGATATGAAAATCAATCCGTTGCACTAGGTGTGCTTTGCAAATTTATGATTTCCTTATCTTTCATAATATTTCTTGTTCTATTTGATGACTTATACGACTGGCTACACAGAGAGCAGGGATGCAGCATGTCAGGGCAAATTAGTTTTGAGTTAAGGAGTAAAAATTCACTAGTGACCTGTGCTGATTAATAGGCTTGGTGTGTGGAAATGCCACTCCAGCAGCAAAATTTCTGAATGTGCTGAGAGTACAGATTCTCATGAGTTTTCTTTATGACATTATGGCTTTTTTATTGGTTAAAACCATCATAAAGGAGGAAGAAAAATTAGCAATCCTGTCCATGCAGATATACAAGCTGTTTGTACAAGTGTTTATACTTGTGCACATGTTTTAGTCTCTGTGTGTCTTCTTCCGTATCGCAGCTGCTGTTCTCGGTTTTTGTTCATAGTTAATCTGTAAACGACCTTAAATTGAGTGTACATCAACTAGTTCTTTGGCGTGCGACGGGGATATAGATGGAAAAGACGAACATGTGACCTTGTTCATATTGTTCTTTCACCGATGCGGTTGTATACAAAATGTTCTTCTCTCATTCCTAATTCTACCTCACGCTATGCATTCACGACACTGTAACTTTACATCTGGTGTGTGTGTGTGTGCATGTAAAAAAATGAGAAAAGTCAAGCTGTGATATCATGCAAGCCTAATACATCTGAGATACAAACTAATTAGATTTAGAGTAGCGGTGGACAGAGGAAAATGAGAGGGCAAAAGAGAGAGAGAAAGAGAGAGAGAAAGACAGAAAGACAGACAGAGACAGAAAGTGGCTCAAGGGAAATATTTTAAACAGTAATTACGGTAAATTTTCTAAAAGCAGGTTGTTAAGGAGCCAATTCAAACAGAATAAACATGTTACCCATGAAGCAAATGCAGAAATACGCACAGATACACAAGGAGCACACAAACACACACACGCACGCACACCTAGATGACCAAGTGTGTCAACTGTGATAAAAGGAATGTAGAAGTAACGATCAAGTGTACTTTTCCAAGGAACACACTCAACGGTAACATACACAAACGCCATTCAAGGTGTGTTTGCGGGTCATGAGTAACTGTTTAGAAACGATGGTTGAAGTAATCAGCATAATGTTTGCCTAGAGCCGTGGACTGACATTTAGAGCAGTGGATTATTGGAGCAAAGCCCACACACTGCCATTCAGGGAACGCCATCATGTTATCACAGACTACTCTTACAATATCACGCATGTCGTTTAACTGTGCAAGTCAGACCTTGTTTTGACCACGCGTGACTTATTTACCATGAATTGGTTCCAATTAGCCCCCCCCCCCCCAAAAAAAGGAGAGAAACAGAGCAGATGGCTGATTTTCCATAAATGCAGAACAAAGCTGAGTTGAGTGTTCAGAGGCAGTAAAAGGTTGTCATTTCTTCACAGCGGAAAACAAATAATGTCAGGGATCTGGAGTACAGTAGATCAGTCTTGTCAAACTGATAGCCAAAAAACATTTTCATGAGCTCTCCGGTGCTGCCGGCAAAATCTAACCCAACATATCCATTAAATGTTTTGATGATGACAATATCAACAATTAAAGCCAATAATTCGTCTTCTTCTGAGCGGTAAGTGATTGCTGATGATTGCCTGACAGAGCAAATGGGAGACGCGGAACAAAGAACCCGTTGGAGATTTTTTTGTTTTTTTGTTTGTTTTAGTTTTGCGGTTATTGATGTGCACACAGAGGTGCAACAATTATCGTCATCAACACACAATCTGTGTATAATTTTCATGATTGATCTATTAATCGTTGACATTTTTGCTTGGAGGGGGGAAAAAAACAACACTGAAATGATGAATCGTTTTCAAAATCGCTCAACTAATCAATAAGTTGTTGCAACTCTGGCACACCTTTCCATTGTTGGGGTCGTTTCATGGTTTCTAACTTTTTTTCTGTGACTCT
The DNA here is from genome assembly GCF_037954235.1 of Aulostomus chinensis. NCBI lineage: Eukaryota > Metazoa > Chordata > Actinopteri > Syngnathiformes > Aulostomidae > Aulostomus > Aulostomus chinensis. The sequence goes on along the minus strand of NC_141327.1, from coordinate 25,705,445 downwards.
TGTCCATTCTATTGGTTTCCTGCTTTTAACTTCTATCTTTTAATTTCTTAACTGTATTTTTGCAAAGCTCGGTGCAGGATACGGTTCCATATACTGTAAATAAATTGCCATGCCTCACCATGGTGCAGGACACTATTGATATATTTGCCTGAACAAGCAAACGGGGTAATTAATTTCTCTTTTTCCCCTGAACGCTTTCATTTTATTTTCAATTGTTTGCCTTTCCGTTCCCCAAATTCACAAAGTAATTTGGTGAGACGCACACGCTTTTGTTTTGCAACAGGTTAAGAAAAATGTGTTTGTGCGCTTGGTGAGTTGAATGCATTCATGAGGTGAACGTGTGCGTCACCTCCCATCCCAAATAGAGAGCAGAGGAGAGGAATAAGTGGAAGAAAGGAGAGGAATAAGTAAAAGAGGGAAAAAAAGATGTTCAACAATTGGAGAGAAAGATGAAGATGGCAAGGGGAAATTAGAAGAAGACTGAAGGAAATAGATAAACGGACTCCTCTTGCTGACAAAATATTTTTTCTCTTCTTAATCTCTTTCTTTGAGGAGCTCACTTCATCTGTCAGGTCTAAGTATCTTAGAAGCTGTTTTGATTACGTCTGTTCCTGCTGTCTCCTCTCATCCATCCATCTTCTCTTCTCTGACCCAAAAACTGACAACCTATTCTCTCTTTCCTCGTACTTTCTCTTTGGATTACTTATTTTCTCACTTTGATTACTTCTCTTCATCCGGGCATATTGTCTCATCCATCTGTCTCCCTTCATTTCCTCATCCCTCAATCAACATCACCACCTTTCCTCTCACTTATTAAATGAGTACCTCACCCTGATCATTTTCCACTCAGCCTGTCAGTCAAAACATCCATTTCCTCACGTCAGGAAAGTGCACACACACATTAGTGATAATTAAATCAATCAATTCAGACTGTTCCTTGACACATGGTGAGCAAGTCATCATGGAAAACTTTAAACTTTGAGAAAGTTAACAGTATTGTTAGCAGAAACCAGTGGCTTATGGATGATTCGCTGGGGGGAAAAAAAGAAAGAAAGAAGGTTGTAATTCAAAAAGATAGGCGTTAAGGGCATCGGCGCACACTTTAGCCTACCTGTAGCCTTAGAGAGTTGTTTTTTTTAAACTTCCCAATCAAACTCACCATAATTCCCTCAAGGCTCTGTGGAATAATGGCCAAAAGACGTCTTTTTACAGTCTTTTTCGCACTATCATGCGACATTGAAGCTGATCTTTTGGACATGAAATAAATCAGCACTCTCATCATCATCATCATCATTTCATCCTGGTCAAATTCCAGAATTATGACCACAAAAATGTTTTGCGAAGTCACAGTGACCATGGCTGGAATTTATCAGTCCTTTCTTCAGTCAAAATGAACATTTGCACCACATTTGGGGGGCAAAAACCCTTGAGGTGTTACTAAGATATTGAGTTCAAAAGGACAAAACAGAGTTTTGAAAGGTCACCATGAAAATGCCCTTTGACCACCAAAGTCCAATCAGCTTACACATTTGTCCAAGAGAGCATTGGTGCCAAATTTAATAGACTTCTCTCAAGACATTGCCAAGACAAAGGTAAAGTGTAACTTTGACATTTCACCTTCAAATATCAAAATCTAATAAATTCATCCTCCAATCAAAGTGAATAATTGGCCCAAATCTAGAGAAACTCCTCAAGAAGATAGGGAGATATTGTGTACGTGAGATGGGGACAGACGGACAACCCAGAAACATAATAGCTGTGGCTACAGCCGTCACCCGCGCTGAGGAAAAACACCACTACTACACAGGGAGCCGAACGAACCAAAACAGAGCAGGTGAGGCTGTTCCAAACGATCCTCCAAGAAAGTTATCAAGCATCTAATGTCCAGTCTCCCCCCTAAAATGCTTTTCCTTTGAAACTCAAACCTCCCCTCTAAAAATGCATAATTGAAGAGAGGGAATAGTTGAACAGAAGAGAGCCAGCTGCAGACACTTTTGTGTCACTGTGATAAAAAAGAAACTAGAACGACGGAAAGGTTAGAATTGTGGAGGGAGACAAGCACGTAGATCTGGACACCCTTATTTTGGCTCCGTCTAATGTATGCTTTCAGTTTGTGAATTTTTATAGTCACCCCTTCATAAACAAAGATCGCATTACCATTCATAAAAGGCATTATGCCTCACAAGCCATTGTAGATAACAAGCTCTGTAAAAGGGCGAGCCAAAGTCTTGAGTCAGGAAGCTGAGGAGAATCAAAGCATCACATCGGCAATGCGACAAAAAAAAAAAAAAAAAAAACAACAACATCCCAAACCAGAAGCAAACTGTGTGCTTTCCATGTGTTGATGCTATTAATACAAACTGATACACATGTGGTGAAAAGACCAGTTTCTGGTCATTCTTCTTTTTTCTTTTTTTTTTATTTGGCCATACACTTCATTTCTTTACAGTAACTCTCACAGACACATGTATAACACACGTCTGTTGCACAAGCCAAGTCTCCGTACTTCTGGCGAGCTGCTTTCAGAGTTATGCCCACCTCTAGCTTGGATCAAAGGACTAAGCTAAAAACCTCTGGCCAAACACCCACACCCAAGCACACACACATATACAGTACTTCCTGCCTATTCCTGGATGAGATCAAAAAGAGTCTTTTTTTTTTTTTTTTTTGCTGTGAGCCTATAGTATAAATCACCATACACAGATAAGTGTGCGCACACAGAGACGCTGTCTCAAACACCTGTGGCAGATCAAACGCATCAAAGTGAGAACAAACCTGCAGAAGGGTAAAGCTCTTGGACTGAACAAGTAAATCACGGAGCTCTAATACTGTCTTTAACTCACCTCAGTCTGACCTCCCTGATATTCTGTGACTGGTGATACACTACGTGAAGATATCTTTCAAATAGCATGACGGCCACGCCACAATGAAAACAAACACAATCTAATGCAGAGCATGAGCCAGGTGGATTTTGTACAGGAAACGGGGGGGGGGGGGGGGGGGTTGGCGGTGTTGTGATCCACTGAGAAATCTTCACTGCATAGCACTCCACGCCCTGCATGTGCCACATTTAAAAATGGCTACAAACACACCACAAGACAGAGAGATAAACAGGGAGTGAAAATCAGAGAGGAAGAGACAACAGCTTGGGGTGTGATCCAGTGGAAGGCTGCCAGTTTGAATCCCAGTACTGACTGAGACGCTCCTGATGAGGGGGGAGAGTTACTTTCTTCACCCCCGTGAGTCCTCCTGATCAAGTGCTGCCACTAATGAATGACAGAACAAAGCTGGATTTAAAGTCAATTTCCCAGGTGTTATGGGAGAAGGGATGTGTGTGCATGTGAATGTGTGTGTGCGTGCACGCATGCTTGTGTGTGTGTGTGTATGTGTGTGTGTGTGTGTGTGTGTGTGTGTGCCTGTGGCCTATTTGTGAGGTCTGAGAACCAGCAGCTAGCAGTATAATTGTGGGTTTACAAGTTTAAATAGCTGTAATTCACTGAGGGTTAACACTTGGTTTTAGGGTTGGGGTTTGGTGTGGTTACGGAGTTGAGATGAAAGACAGGAAATGCACATGGCGGAACCCCACAACACAACCTACTTTCCAGACCCGGGACAAGATGGCCCCTCGTGATTCTATTGAATTCAGATTCTCACAATCATAGAAATAAATGGCGCACTGCTCTGTTCTGCTTCTCTGAACACAGTCTGGCAGTATTCATTAAGATATCAAGTGGTAATAGATTTGTCAATTACTAATCAGAAATATATTATTAATGAATCTTCCTCTCATCTCCTGATTGGAATATTTGACTCTTAAGCTGCTAAACGCTGAAATATTTTCACCATTTGTGGCAGTTTACACAGTATTTCTTGCAGGGGAAGTTGTGTACAGTGGGATTAAGAGAACCGAGCTGCAGCCAGTCTCATTAAAACCTCACAAAAATATAACCTATATGTGTTATTCAACAGCTTATATTAATTTTAAGTTATTACATTTAATATAATGAAAAAGTGTGGCAGTCCTCATTATTAATAAAGTGCAGTCAGTGATATGTTTGTAAGCTGCTATTAGTACACCACCAACATGTGAAAATAACTTGTCCTCAGAGTAAAACCCCTTTAGCTACTCCGCTTTCACAGTAGCCAGAGGACTTGTTCAATTAATGTAGAAGCAACAATTATTCAGAGCAAAAGCAAGAAAATCCAGTTTTTACTTGTGATTCATTCAAGGTCCTTTTTTTTTTTTTTTTTTTTTTTTTAAACACACACTTCAACATATACTTCATTAATACTGCATTACATATACACAGCTGAAGGCTTCAGGCAAACTATACAAAACCTGCATGTGGAGGTCATTATAATCGCTTAATTCAATTAAGGATTTGACAAGAAGTAATAAAAAAAGATGTTCTCTAAAAATGAAACGAAATAAATGTTTTTCCAGGTCTAGAATAGGATGACCATGTTCCTCTCACTATGAGTGAAAGGAACAAGCAGCGCCACAGAATCCACACGAACTGTCTGTTCCTAAGGATTTCGGACGCTCAAGCCCAGCTGACCCGTCTGCTGCAGCCTGAAATAAAACTCCAAGTACAACTACAAGTGAAGCCACCTGTATGTGTGCAGATTAGATCATTTGTCTGCGAATGAACAATAAAACTAAAGACCTGAGCAAAGGTCCCTCTCCCGCTCACCCCATGGAACCAAACTGAGAGGGGAGACAATAACATTGAAAGAAAGACAAGTATGGAGAAAAGACAGTGAACAAAAGTCAAGGTTCAAGTCGTTCAGAGACTTTTTAAAAATGACTTTGACAAAATTCCTGATTAATTGCCTATTTTCTTGTTGAGGGAAGGAAGCGGCTTAGTTCAATGAACTGATGTCAACTATAATTTATCAGAGTAGCTCGCAAAATGTTGGCCGCAGGAAGCCACTTGCATGGAGCCACAGGCTGCCACAGCAAAACTTGACGATTTGATTAATAAGCATTGATTCTTTCTACATGTGATGAGTGATGACAAGGTATGGAGAACATCATGACATGTGAGACACTTTAGTTGTCAAGCTACACTCAGTTTTGCAGGCCTCTGCAGTGGCAGCCAACGCTTTTTTTTGTTTTCTTATCACACGGGATACTCTTAAATAAAAAAAGGATTCTGGGGCTGGCACCATTTTGAGATGCGTGCCTCCGTTTGAGATGCTGGAATAAATTCACTGCTGCTACGGAGTTTAGATTAACTCACAATGGACACTGGTTTGCTTGATGTTATAACGCTGTAAAAAGGAATCAATTCCACAGGATGAAAGAAACCTCCTTTTTAGGGAAAGAATTCATCACTATTGGCACCTACTACCATGCTGATAGTTTTCCTGTGTTTTCAGAAAACCTTCGGCAGGAAGGGTTTGTGCTCATATGAACTGCAGGAGCCTTCTCAGCCAATCCAGACGCAAAAGAAAAATAAGGATTAAGGAGAACAGGATGAGCAAGTGTGCAGGTGCCATATGGTTTCATTTTTACCCCCCATAACTACCAGAGTTAAAGGACGATCACGGCGTAAAACGAACCTAAGGTGTGTTTGTGTCTTCTTAGGATTTCAAGCAGTTGCAGAGATTTGTTTTTACAACATACAAATGTAACCCAGTTTTGATACAAACCACTAATTAGCTCCCAACGCAGGTTGTGGTGGCAGCGGGTAAACAAACAAATCATAACAACAACTTACACTCACAATAGGAAAACGCCTCGGTGATAACATAAGTAGAGCCTCTACACGTAAACTGAAGCACCGAGAACTTTTACAGTGTACGAAAACTACAAGATGAGTTCCTAAGGACTGTACTGTACACAGCTTCTGCAGGTGGCGGCCATCTTGGGAGACTAGGCATCGCCAGTCAAATGTCAAAAGTTATGCAACTTCAACTGAAAAGTCAACGAGCCACACGAGATTCCACGAGACTTTTCAGTTCAAGTTGCATAGCGTTTGACATTTGACTGGCTCTACTCATTTTACCAGCGAGGTGTTTTCCGATTGTGAGTGTATGTTATTGTTATCATTTGTCTGTTTACCCGCTGCCCCCACAACCTGCGTTGGGAGCTAATTAGCGGTATGCGCCAAAACCGGGTTACATTTGGATGCTGTAAAAACAAATCCCTGCAATCTTTTGAAATCCTAATGACACGAACACACCTCAGGTTCGTTTTGCGCCGCAATTGTCCTTTAAAATGTGCACAGCGTGATAACCGTCAGTGGCACCGTGAAGATGGTATGTCACTGAAAAGTGGCGCCTCCCAATGGTGTCAAGCAATACAGCTCATGTTTGCAAGCACTCAGTTTTATCTGGATTTCTTTGCTGGAGAACCATCTTCAAAAGTAGAAAAAAGTACGTGCGCACACACACACATACACACACACACACACCCTCCTCCCCCTATCTTACATAATAAACACCAACTCCTAAACAGCCTCCTTTCCACCTGCATGGCCTGCAGCAATTGATTTTTTTTTGTCCTTTATGGGGAGACACCAGAGGGAAGAAAGAATCCGACACCGAAAAGAAGAGAAACGATAAAGAAAAAAAAAAGAGCAAAAGGAAAAAAAAGAGCGAGGAAGAGGGAGACCAGAGAGTATACCACTTGTCTCATATTTCAAAGCTCTGTAGGAAACTCCTATAAAATGCATCTTTTCAGCAAGATAGGAAACTCACTCTGACTGGGCAGCGGCACACACATCAACACAAACACACACACACACACACACACATTCGCGCTACTGGCAATTATATCTGTGCCTGCTATTATTCTTTTAGTTTTGAATAAGCTGTGCCTTAAATATCAACACACATAGAAACAGGACCCAGCTCACCTCCTAATGACCTCCCCGACCCAACAGACTTTCAAAAAAAAAAAAAAAAAATCCATCAATTACTGTTTGTGCATGTGGATGAAAGAAAGAAGATGGGTTACGGGCACCTGCTGCACTCTTCTCAGTGTGCACATCACTTTACACACTCATAAAAACATGAATATTTTCTGACTCCTGTAAGAAGAAAACACTTAAAGAAGGTTCGCACCAATCGAAAGCACACACACACACACACACCCACAAGGGAATAAAGTAAACATTTCACCCATTTTTTTCCAGTCTTTCTTATATTCCCCCATCTACAATTTGCTTTAAAAAGGTGTGTAACCTAACTACAGCAGGTGCTGCACCACCTTTTTAGAGCAGCCGCTTTTTTAATCACATCCCTCAGGTTTTCATGCAAAGACTGTGAAAACAGCTGAGACAAGAGGCAGACAGTCACGCTCTTAGCCCCACATTTGGGTCATTAACTGTCTCAGGGTTTTTCCCCCCAGGTTTCTAGAGGGTTTAGTTGTGGTTAAAGAGGGAGGGTCACATGATCACAGTTTTGGGGGGGCAGTCCTACTGGATTAACGCATCCGTCCAAACATGTTTTGAGGAGACTGTAAGCACAGCTGCCCCTCGCTATTCGTGTTTGCACTGTAACTCAAGAACCAGTTCAAGTCCTGAACCTGACCATGTCTGCTTCTACTCCAAGTTTATCATGATCATTATACTGAAGATGTTTTAAATATTCTCTCCCCCAGGTGTACGTATGATTAAGGTTGCCAAATTATTAGACAGAAACAATGTAGTGCCACTTAAAACTTTTCGGACACTTTTAAAACTTAACATTTATTGTCTTTATATAGATGTATGGCAGCAAGACTTTAATAGAGGGAATTTTTCAAGAGAGCTTTTTCTCTTCATTCAGCTACAGCAGCAGTGCTGGGGGATAAAGTGTTAAAAATGTTGGGAAAACCCTGGTTCTATATCTCAGGGTTTTGTCAGATCTACACTGATCTGCCTCCTGCGAGGTCTTGCTGGAATCCAAATGACTGAAATCCATCACACCAATGAAGAAATTTAATCTCTACACATTCTCTCTCTCACTCACACACACACACACACACACACACACCTGCCAGCATCACATGTTGCATTTAGTGTGCAGTCCTGTCAGGCTAAAATCATACCATGTCTGCAAACAGGCAGATACACACCAAGTGTGCAAAGTGTCGGGTGACGATGGAAGTTTGTTCCTCCTGACAGAAAGAAAATAAGGAGTCACCCAGGGACCTCACTTCTTAAACCTGACGAACCTGAAATCGATCACACAACACACACACACACACACAGTTGCCTCCTCAATTTGTTGTTTCCTCTCAAACACGAAACACACAAAGCTTCCTTCACACACACACACACACACACACCAGAGTGATCAAACTATTCAATCTCTCCTTAAACATCCAATTTTTGAATTTAATAAATGCAAGATTATATTTGTGTCTGTGGCTAAGGAAGCATCATGCGTCTTACAATTTTTTTTTTTTTTTAATCTTCTCAACACCCAAAGTTCAAAATAACACAAATGCTACACCGAATGCTCGAGTCATTTCCATTGCCACCACACTTTTACCATTTGCACAAGCTGCTGCACAACCATTGTACCCCTGTGGTAAAAACATTATTTTCCATGAATTGTTAAGTGTAGGCTGCTCCATAAAATATGAGCCCGTCAAGACAAATATTATTCTAAATATAAGAAACAGGAATGAGAGAAATGAGGGTGTGAGAGGTGGAAAAGTCCCGGTAAGGTTGTAGCGTGGACGATCATAATCATTTAGACAAGGTTTCTAATTTGCCCTCTCCTCATTACAACGTGGTTAAACAAATTTCCACGTTCGGTTGAACAGTTTGACACTGATGAGAGAGAAGGACTTTTGTATGTGTGTGTGTGAGTGAGTGCGCGCGCTTGTGTGTGTGTGCACATGGGTATAAACTGCATGCTAGTCTTTTTAATGTGGGCTTTCATATCACGCTCATACTCTCCCTGCCCTAAGCTCACCATGTCCTATCAGTGACAGTAACTCACTTAGCATGCCCAGTGTTCCAATCAGTATCAGGCTCCATCTTAGCACAGCTAATGACATGTATCATGTCAAACCTAATCATTTTGATTGATCCGTTCCAACTGGGTCAGCATGATATTGTGAGTCTTTTCTTTGTGATAGATTAAGAAAACTTCCAAACTCATGGGAGGTGTTCGTAATTCTTTTTTTAAACTGGAGAAAAGTGCAAGGTGTCGCATCTTAATGCAATTATGCTTAGTACAGTGAGCAGTATGATGAAAGCTGAATTAATTCAATACGGTTTAGCGACTTTAAGACCATTATCATTATTCACATTTGTGAATAGTACAATGTGTATCATGGGACACCGAGGCTTTAATTCCAGGTTGGAACGCTCTTTGAAGCTGGGATGAAAAGTTCCTCTTCAAAATGTTGTAACAACCTGTTTGAAATGCCATCTTCACAAGCTCATCAGACCACCCCAAAGTCGTTCCACTGTGACCAGAAGAGGGCGCTTTAAAAAGACAAGCGCGAGCAGAGCTGTGCTGAGAGTGGAATCCTGACACCACAAACACCTGAGAAGCAGCGAGCGTGAGTGTTTCGGGTTCTACACCTGAAATACACTTTTGTGAGCTTTGCTAAAGACACTGGTCTTTATGTTACCCCTCAACAACACCTGGGTTCACGGGCTAATGTTAGCTACCCCTCCCGATTGCAGAGACAGCACAGATGAGTGGAGCTTCAACGAGTGTACAGCCTCGGTTGACTGCATATCATCCAAGCACTAAACCTCAGCTGACCCCTTGATGGAAGCTCGTAAAAGCCGTCACTGGTAAGATAGCAAGATTCAACGAAGACCACAACCACGGCGAGAACACCAGACATTACCTGCTTCTCACACACCGCCCCTGGCAAGGATATGTAACGGTTATACACCACAAAGACAAAAGTTCCTGGTTGGCAATACAGACGGATGCACGTGTCCTGCCATCGCCGTCTGCCTTCACATATGTGTAACAGTTAGCATGTTGCTGGAAGCACAGAGGGAGTCAGCAGATATCTGCATGACCTCTGATGAGATTCTAATACATCAGAAACACATTGCGGGTCAATCACTTTTGTTTGAACTCGTTTTTTTGTGTGTGTGTTTTTGGAGGGGTGGGGGGATTACGATCCCTAATAATTTACTTGTAGACCCAGGAACTTTGTCATAGTTCCCGAATCTATTGGAGAAACTACCCCCCCCCCCCGCCCCATTTTAGAACTAAGAACCCAGTTTTGAGGAACCTGTTTTCATACCTCAGTACAATACGAACCACGAGTGAAATAAATGTTTGATGATTGGTTTAAGATGAGCATCAGCAGCATTTATACAGAGCAGTGTGCCAGCTTGTAAATTACTGCGTTGTGAAAAGTAAAACGCCAACATCCACCATCAACCGGCTTACGCCACTTGACCGTTGCTACTGGCGCTGCCAGTCCACACAGAAAAAAGGCCCAAGAGATCGACCACGAAGACTACTATGACTGCTTGGTCCACCTGTAATCCTGTTGGTCCATGCATCTGTCATTGTATCAACCTATGCCGACTTATCTTTACATGGATCTGTGTGGTTAAAACTAAATTAAAAAAAAAAAAAAATCCCCAAAACCGAAACAAAATCAATTTCATTCAGGATTAAAAAGGAGTTGATCTGGTGGCAAAATGCAAGGTTTTTACCTTCCACCAGCAATATTTAGGACTGTGAGGCGCTCTAGACTCATCACTCGCTCCGGTGTAAAATATGATCTACATTCTTCGTCCCAATAAATGTGACCTGACTTCACTCAGAATATAAAGTCTTGAATGAGGCTCTGTCTGTTTCCATGCTGCAAAAGTAATTCAGTCCAACAGCTGTGGAGCAGAACCCACTCAATGACACGGAGGCGGTGGGGGGCAGGGGGATAAGTTATGAATAAAGAAGGGAGGGCGGAGAGGTGAACGTTGGGGGGGGGGGGACAGTAAAATGCTGCCGTCACTTAAACTCTAAAATGAAAGATCGATGAGCTTATTTAAATGTGCTCCCAGAGACGAGAGTTGGCTCATATAAAGCCTCGCATTTATGAGGGTGTGGGCATCGATTGACAGGGAGAAAGGAGGGGGGAGTGAAAAAGGGAGATGGACAGAAGAAGGAGGGAGAGAAAGAGGCGCAAAGAGATCAGGAGGATCAACCTTGGCTCGTGAATTTCATCCTTTTCCTCCTTAAATAAAATGTCCTAATAAATGCTGGGGATAAAGGGGTCGGAACATGGAAAATCTACAGCCTTCGATTGGCCTGCTGGCACAGCTTATCAAATCAATAACCCCACCCTACCACTGCCACCACCAGCGCCGTCCTGTATCTGCTGTATCTGTTTCACTAATTTCAAATTCACCCCCTACCCCAACACACACACACACACACACACACACACACACACACACAAGCCGAGCCAGTCATCGTGAGGTATAGACATTTCACAGCAGGGCACCCCCCAACCTCACACACACACACACACACACACACACCCCAGCACAGAGAGACCGTGAGGTCTGATGGCAGAGGTTGGGGGTTGTGTGTTAACTTGGGTGCCGGTGCCGAGACCTTGACATTACAAAGAGGGTGGAAGGAGCTGACTCTGCAGCCACCTTCTGTCTCCCACCTCCTCCTCAACGCCCAGGAGGGAGGGATGAGGACAGAGGGTGTGACAACTGAGAGAAAAGGTAGCGGAGAGAAACTTTTGACACACACACACATTCACAGAGGTGTTGTCATACTGTCGTCATCGATTGAACTGCAGGCGCAGCTTTCTGAGTGACAAGCGCCACTGTACCGCATTCCCTCTCTTACCGTTCCCACTTTTTTTTTCCTCTCTTCTCACTCCCTCTCCCTCCTCTACTCCCTCTCAGACTACCTCTTCTGTTTGCCACACTGCTTCCCTCCTCATTCCTCTCTTCCTTCTTTTTTTTCACTCTCACTTTCCTGCACTTTAACACCACACACACTTTCTACATGCGTTCACAAATAGCTCATCCCCCATCTCACACACACACACAAACACACACACATTCCTCCAACCCCTCCTCCACATAACCCCAAGTCTCAGCCTTACATTTTGCCCACCACGCCATCTGTGACCCAGAGAAGACTTGTGTGTTGACACCAGCCTGACCTTTTTCTGTGCTTTTGTTTTGCCAGTCTGATCCCATGAGGTACACAGAGAGAGAGAGACACACACACACACACACACACACACACACACACACACACACATCTACATTCTCCATCACTCCCTTTCTAGAGCTACAAAAGAGAAAACGCAAAAATGCACAACATGGCAACCCACACTTCCTACAAAGAGCTTTGGTTAGGAATCGATACTTCATCATATCTGTCTTATTTCTTGTTGCAGCGTTTGAAGAATTATTCCACATGGGATCTCTCTGCACACAGGAGTCCAGCTGGACACCTGCCTGAGAAGGAGGAGCAAAGCTGGACTAATAGCTTAAATTAATAAGTGTGTCTGCGCATTTGTGTGCTTTGTGGCAAATTATAGTGATGCGGGTCATTGAATGCAGAGGATTATCAATGCTTAGAAAGTATAAACCCCGTCCACACCGTCAATACCTTAATCCCACAATTACTATACAGTCTATGCATCAACAAAACAACAAGCCCCCCCGTGTCCGTCTGCCAGCCTTGATTTGCTAAAGAAAGAAAAAAATATGTTGGCAAAAATGAAAATCGTGTTCAACACGTTTCCCATCAAATTCCTCATAAATCACATCCTTGGTACCAGTTTAGAAGTCATCATTTGACTTCTTTCCAAGTGTAGGACGACACACTTTCCATGGCTAAGCTGCCCTTTAGAGAAGCACCGCACAGAAGCACAAACATTTCTTGCATTTACCATCTGAGCTCAGCGCTTACCTTGGCCGTGCAACATGTGGCAGCTGCTGCCGAGAAGCAGCACCAGAAAAAGAGCCATCCACCGGCTCCCACTCCTGGTGGCTGCGGTCCCACGCATCATCATCCTCCGACTCCCTGCGGCGACTCCGGGGTCCGCACGCTCCGGGGACCCCTCCGGGGACCACACTCCTGTTTTGATCATGCGGGTGAAGCGACCGACAGTACTTTGTGGGTCTCTCTGGAGTGGAGAGAGAGAGAGGAACGGGCACCTAAAAGCTGCGAGCCCCGGGATTCCTGTAATAGACTCCCCGCTCTGGCTTCCCACCTCCGGTGTCCAAAAAATCAGCAAGCAGCGGGAGGAGGAGCGGGGGGACGCCTCTCCAACAGGACTTCTCCTCACTAATCTGCCTTCACGGTGTAACCATGCAGTAATCTCGATATGCTGCGGCGGAGTCCGCGTTCATCTGCGCCCTCAGATACCTCATTTTCATTTGGATTGATCCCGAGCGCAGAATTAATACATCTGAGTGTGTTTTTTAAGACTTATCGGCTTATTCTCCTGCTATCGACCTCAAATCCGGGCTTGTTTTGATGTCTTCACCAAGGGGATTTGCACCGCGGATCATTTAGCTGTTCGGGACAGCGGTCATACTTGCAGGCAAGCAATTAAACGTATTCATGAATTATATGGACGTTGTGGGGGGGGGGGGGTCTGCTCAGTAATTAATTCTTGGGATTTTACCTTTTTTTATATTTAGCCTGCAAACAAAACGAGACAGAGTGCCCCAAGTCCTCTAAGTGAGGTGATGGAGAGCGCAAGTTAGCCTAAAACAGAGGGGGGCTTCGCCTGGAACACCGGCTGGGTTGACATGCGGCGTCTCGCGTTACGCGGAAAAAAAATGGCACAACAGGTTAGCACGAAGAATAAACGCCTTACTTACAAGACTCCCGGTAATAACTTTTCTACCTATTAACATACGTCCGCTGGTGACAAGGAGTTCGTTAAAAGCTGAAAGTAACAGTTGGTTAAGTGAAAAGCGTCCGTTTGAGAGAGCGAGAGAGAGACTGGCGGTACTGCTGCGACACAGGAGCCTTTGCAGAGTCGTCTGCGGTCCTCCACAAAAAACAAACAAACAAACAAACAAACAAAAACAGTCCGCCCGTGGATAGAAACCCAGTGAAAGCGTCGCTTCAGAAACATACACCGAAGTCCGGGCACACAGCCGGGAGTTCTCGTCTTCAGCGGGCGACGATTCGGAGGTCTTCCCTCAGCCTCGGCACCCTGTTGAAGCCCGGGGAAGCGACTGGAAGCGATGCGCTTCCCGCAAATGAGCACCTGCCACCCCCCTCCTCGACTCAGGCTCTGGGAAGAGAGGGAGCTCCTGTTTCACCTTGTGAACGCGTTCACCGCCTCTTCAGCTGGAGCTGATATTAATTACCGCACGTTCTTGTCCCGTATCCATCCAGGCTCCCCACTCTTGCCTGTGTTAATTCTCCCCTCCCCTCTTTTCTATTCCAAACTCAAAAACTTAACTTCCATTCAGTAGCATCTTTCTTTGCTAATTGGTTGAATTCGGAGCCCCCGCTATTCCCATTGGGCAGTCTGAACCAGGGGGGCGGGAACTAGCGCCATGCCTGAGAGCTTGGTTGGCGCTGCTCCTGAACCACAACCCCCCCCCCCCCCCCCCCCCGAAAAAAACACCACATTTAGAGAGGCAGGAGTTTTCACTTTCATCTCTCGGAATACAGGCATTCAAGTGTTTAAGCACAGGTGGTGCAGCACTACCTTACACACTGCAATTAAATATGGCCATCGGTCAGTACCAATAAATGTTAGATCATTTTCTCTCAAAGTTAAAAAGCTGAATTTTTTTTTTATTTTTTTTTTGCTCCTGAGTGAAAGTTGAAAAAAGGCAGGTAGTTAAAATCCCCTTTAAAAAAAAAAAAAACAACTCTTTCTGATTAGAACATGCAAACACCTTCAAGCCAATTCTATAATTACAAAACTTCTTTTCAAAGTTTGAAAAAAAATTTTAAAGAGTGAAATCCTTTGTCATTGGCAAAATAAGTATTTAAATATAAAATGTAAAGTGCCACAGCCTGACGCATCCCGTTCAAAGGGTCACACAGCAGCGTTAACCAGCATTTTAAATGGTAATGTTATAAAATAAAAATTGTATTAAAAAAAGCTTTCTTTTTTTTTTTAACCCCAAAAAATGACTTCAACTGTTATGCATTCCACAAACGTCACGTGCTTTATTATTTCACATTAATATCACACTGACACATATGTCGAAGTAGCTGGGAGGGCAGCGGTAGGCATGACTACAATGAGAGGAATTTAGCCTGGGGACTTTCTCACTTTGCTTATTTCAAAGAGATTTGAATATATTATTCTACTAAACAGTCAGACTCTCTAAAGCACCACTGGTGGTTCAGCTGCACACGCAGGCACTTGTTTCATTAGCCTACAAAATAAAAGCTTGGAGCTCTGTCTTACTACTAGTGAGAACCTAGTTTCCTCCATGTGAGGGTCATTAAATGGCACATTAATATTAAAGCCTACAACACAGTGACCTTATCTTTTATTGCCTCTATAAATCCATAGAGGAAGACTTTCCATCCCATGAGTGGCCAAATAGTCTCCCTGCACGGTCTAGCTGTCCCCAACACACTCTCCTCAAGCACCTTCACCTCAGCTCGTCCATTTATCTTTCCATCCAGGCTCAATTCTGCAATTGGCTCCCAAAGCTATGTTTCCAGCACTGGCTATGATGCTACTTGGAATTTCCATGAGAAGTTTCAAGGGCTTCATCTGCCTCTCAGGCTGCAGTGCCAAACCACAGAGGTTTCTGTGCAATCCACATCAAATCGGCAAAATCTGCATCTTGTAACTCGAAAAATACAAACCAGATTCCGACTCCCGCTGCTATGTGTTCCATACTAACAGGCAGGAGACAAATTAGAGAACACATTATAGTTAATGAGTGTTAACATAAGAATGCAGATGCTCCCAAGAGGGGCACAAGGGGTCAGTGAGTGGTTTAATGAGTGTGAAAATATTTCTGTCTTTTAACAGTCTCCAGATCTCAAGTCTGAACACTGAAAGGAGCTTCTGAGGAAAGACAAACTGACGTCACCACCACCAAAGTACCGAACGGTGGAATACAATCTGAAAAAACATGTTCCGACCAATAAGAGAAGCTGCAGAAACGAGCGCTGAAGCTGTTTGAAAGGAAACGAAACACTTGGCTTGTCACTTCATATCTGAGTAAATGCAACAGACACGAAGCACCATGACAGCCTTCACCTGCTTACTTTAGGAACCAGAATAAATAAAGAACTAGAATAAAGTCCTCTTGTAATACTGGTATTGATGAGTCAGCAGATATTCGTATTTTAAATAAAAGTAGACAAGAACTCTCAGAAAATGGCACCTAAAGTAACAAAATTAAAGTACTCAGGCACAAACTCTACTCGTGCTCGTGTTTACCTGTTATTTACATTTATTATTTCATTAAATGTAAGTGTGAGCAGCATTTTTTTGTAGAGGAGCTCATTTCTAACACAATACTGTAGGAATTGATGCTGCTGCTGGAGGAGGCTACAGACCTGAAGAGGCTCAAGCTGCCACCCGAAGCACCACTTGCTCACTTCCCCGTCTGTCTCTTCCCTCTCTCTCTCTTTAACTCGGCCCCTCGCTTTCCGTCTGTATATCTGTCTTCCTCCGTTATCTGTCCCTGTCTCTGCCCTGCTCTCTTTCCCCCCAACCAGTCAAAGCAGACGTCCGTCCCCACTGAGCCTGGGTCTACTACATTCCTGCCTGTTAAAAGGAAGGTTTTTGTCGCCGCTGTTGCAGGATGTGCTTGCTCATGGAGAACTGCTGGGTGTAAATTTATTGAAGGAGTGTGGTAGCGGACCTGCTCTACTTGTAAAGTGTCATGAGAGAACTTTTGTCGTGATTTGGCGCCGCACATACAAATAAAACTGACTTGACTTGAATATCTAAAATTGGATTTGTGTACCAGCTCAGCGTGGAAATGCGGTACTCCATTTTGAGCTGGTTTGGGCTGTTGCCGAAACTGAGCAGATCAGTTTGGAGATAAAACATTTGGAACAACAGTTGCACTTATTGAAGTAACCACAATGCAAAAAAAAAAAAAAAAGAGAGAGAGAGAGAGAGATGGAAATGGAAGATGGAAATGAGCGAGTGGAGACGCCTTGGAGGAAATGTGATGCTACCTCCGTGGACCCCTCACAATAGCAAGCTATGTCACGAAGTTGCATCTCTCGGGAGATGTCAGTTTAATCTTGAAAAGTTGCCAGTGGAGACTGTTTGATAAAGGTCAGCTACTTTGACAAAATACCTGGCAGGTGACTGCATAAATCATCTATGATTGCCAATCCCAGAATAACTTCAGGCAAGTAGATCAACAAACTGACATAGAGACAGAAGCCTCTGGGTTTTTTTTTTATCGGGAGAACTCATCTGCGCTGTTCTTTGCTCTTCTTTAAACAAATAAATACTCCCCAGTCCCGTTGTAACTGATGCAGCATCGAAGCAAACCTGTTCAGGAGCCGCCGCTGGTGATTTGAAGAGTCTCACCGTTGTTACAGCGCGTCTGCATCTCCTCGAAGGGAGCTGATTGGTGGAAACACTGATGTTCGGTCTCAAAGGTGTATTTCGAAGCCTGACAGTACGGTTTGAGACGTGACCCCGTGTGCAGGCCTGTCAGCCTACAGCATCACAACACTGGAGAATAATTGCCTTTATCCATGAAATAGTAAATCAATCGTATATGATTCATGTGGAATATTGATCAATACCAGCATAACCTATATATAAACCTACCTATAAAGGCTGACATCCAACCGATATCTAGCTGTACTTTCTGTTATTTTTACAGCTCATATTTGTCCTTGCTATACAATACATAAATCTTGTCAAACTGCTATGGCATTATTTTCTTTACCTACTCTGGTAAAAATCCAGCAACCACACACCTAGCTGACCTGGTTCACCTTCTCCATCTTTACACCAGCAGATATTGGTCTTCTCATCCGCCTTCAGTCACCCACCTGTACCTTTTCTTTGCTCCAGGCAAGCAGCAACATGTTTGGAGGCATGTAGTGACAGACTGCTTCTAAACTTTGGACACCTGCCAGTTGCTATGATACCATCATCATTTACGCAAACTCCAAACCTGCACGGATACAGTTTACTTGGAAATCCTTTTCTTTCTGTTTTCATTCATTTGTAACTTTCAATTTGTAACTAATTTTTCATTACATAGCATTCTGGCAGAATTTTACGGTGCCCTTGAGTTTGAGCACAGATATTATTGAAATGGAATTATAACTATGAATATGATAAAAAAAAAAAACCTCTCGTCACCTTTGACCTCTACTTTCTTTTTGTTCAAACTACTTCTGACTTCTTTCAGATCCCCAGTGCCACCCCATCAGGAGCCCACATGTCTCACAAAGCTATCTCTTTCCCTTTCCTCCAGTCTCTTTCCTGCTCCACCAGTGGCAGGTCATGGATATTGCAGTAATGATATGTGAATGAATTTAAGCTGCATTTTAATGCATTTAGCTGCAGGGGAAACATTTTATGGAAATGACCAAAATCATAAATTCAAAAAAGGTAGGACATTCATATGGAAAAATTTTTGACAAAATTTTCCATTCAAGAGTATATCAAACAAGATTTTGTCTCGACAAAACTTCTTCTTTTTTTCTTTTTTTTTTAAAGGGATGATTTTGAAGGAGAAATCCTGTTCAGTTAGTCATTAGACCGACTCGTACAACCAAATCACCCGGTAAAGACTTTTCTTTGTGTATGAATCTTCATATTTTCATATTTCAAGAAGGACAAGTGCATAACCATTCAAGAGTCTAAAATGAGAATATTTAAATTTCGAGATGAAAGCTTAACACACTGATTAAAAGATGTCCACGCTGAATAAACTGTTTAGTTCATACTTGAAGCAACAATGAGTCTAATTCCTTGTGCAATCTTACCGTTTCTGACATTGGAAACTTACGTAACACCACGACATTTTTCTACTAAATCAGTTCACTACATTATTCATAACCTTTCAAACCTAATAAACTATACCTTGAGGTCATATCATTGACATGTGTTTCCAAGGCAAAGACGGAACCTCCAAATAAAGTCCCTGTCATCTACACCCATCAATTTTTTAGAGAGCCCACAAGGACACGATACAGCAGTTGGTAAAATGAATTTCAATAAATGTCAGATTTAATAGACAAATAAAGTATTTTAATTAAAACCTTCACGGCTTGAACATTTACCTTCAAGCATTAATTCCATATAACAATACGGTATTCATTTTGTGTCCAGTTCTTATTAGTCATTCGAGTCCATATATTTTGCTTCTTTCTCTCAGCCTTTCTATATTCTCTGTCTCTCTCTCCCCCCTTCTCTCTCTCTTTCTCTCTCTCTCTCTTTCTCTCTCTCTCACACACACACACACAGAGGAAATAGGTGTATCTATCTTCACGGGAATCCGCCATTCATATGCAGAGTATGGCCTCAGGGCTGGAACCGGACCAGGCAGAAATGTCATCAAAGAAAAACAAAACGTCCACCCATTCAATCATTAACAGCAGTATTATATTAATGATTTTCTGCACAAATGATAACGATCGCTCTGCCCTGTGACTGGAGTTGATTCCAACAGAGGGCACGTAGACTGGACTACAGGCCTCAGTTTTATTCTTTCTCACGCAAATGATGCTACTCACATTGGCTGAAGACAGAATCAGAGCTCGGATAAATGCCTAAAAAAAAGGAAGTGTTGACTGTGAAAGTTGGAACCGAGAGATGGCGTCTAAATTGTCACAGAGAGTCGGTACAAAATGAGTGTGATTGATATGCCGAGAGAGTACCGCCTTGTTCAAGTATTGTAAGATCAATACATCATTTTTGGCTAAGCATGCAAACTACATGACAAACTTGTCAGTGCAAGAATAAGAGGAAAAAGTCCCGACATTGTCTTCCAATTTAAATATCAATCAGAATACGAAGCAGTCGACCGTCCCAGAATGAACAAAGTTAGCTGCATCGCCAACCAGAGCAAACAAGCCCATGTTTCACCTCATTTGTCTAATGTGTGGCCCCTTCACTTCCTTTATAAAAGTGTGGTCCTCTGGAAAAAAATGTTGCCCATCCCTGCGATAGCCCCTTACCCTAGTCCGAACCCTCACAACTGAATGCCGTCCTCTAATCCTAACCATACCTAAAATCCTAAAACCAAGTGCAAACCCTCAAACAGACACAAAGTTCTAAGATGAAGCACTTCAGCCTCACGAGGCATGTCGGGGCCCACAAGTATAGAGGACTTCCTTTTTTCAGACCTCAGAAAAGTGGTTAAACTAGATCACACACACACCGCTGGGTCTTCGTAGGTTCTAATTCTGAAGCCAATTTAGCTTCCAATTACCTGTGTATCCAGGACAATTACCACTGCATTTTCTACCCTCAATCCATCTACTGCTCTCTAGCACCAAAACATCCTGTTATGGCTTCTCATTCAGAGAGAGACACACGTATAATTACATGCCAAGCCATTTCTGCAATAATATTCCTTTTGTAATTTCACCTGCGATGGATATGCAACCACAACATGTGTATGGGCATCTGTCTGAGCGGTTGTAGTCAAGACTGCTTTACAAATCTTCCCCTCACTCTGTATTCTCATCCACTCGTTCTTCCCCACATAAATGCACTCTCTCTCCTTTCAACGTACTCACAGTGCAGAGACGATATGACCTCCACAGAGGGCTCCATGATAGGGCTGAACGATGACACCAATCTGTTATTCTCTCAGAGGTAAACATTGGGACTGTCCCCTGTCTCTTTAACACCTGTTTGACTAGGCTAATGACTTCTGTCCCAGCAATCAACACAATTGTAACACACACACACACACACAAACACACTTATAGGAACAAAATACAAGCCCATGCGGAGTTAATGAGTTGCTTCCTGCAGCTCGAGCTGTCATCATGTTGGAGGGAGATAATGTCAATATTAACTGACCTGTCATAGCAGTGGAGTGCTGGGAGGATAAACACAATGGGAAAGTGGTTGCAGTCAGAGAGACACGGACATTTTAAAGCGTAGCTGTAGGACACTGAATAACAGCATCAATTTCTCATTCTTGTTGCTTTTAGAACTGATGTTCCCATCAGCACAATGGCCGGGTTATTTTTTTTTGTTTGTTTGTTTTTTTCCTCAAACTGCTTTTTAACCATCATATAATTGCTGAAGACAGCTGGATGTGTATCACACTGCAATACAGCATGTGTACGTATCTTGCCACAGCGCCGCCACTATCGCCTATCGATAAATGACAGCTGAAAGGAACACTGTCTGCTGGAACTTTTACTGGAGAGAATATCCAGATGAACTCCCGTTATTTGCTCTGCTTTTTGTCGATGGCGAGGAAGAGCGTTGTCAAACATGCCAATCAAAGATCTTCCAAAGATGGCGTTGAGATCCAGGATGAAAATATTTGAAATGACCACAACTTAAGTAACATGTTGGAGGTCCCATGAAATGAAAAAAATACACCTCAAAAGATTTAACAAAGTATTCTTGGGTTCATTTTCACCGAAAAAAAAAAGAAAAGAAAATGCAGTCATTATCTATTCATACTCATACTCGGTTCGGTCGGATCACGTTTTTTTCATTCCACAAAAACCACTGTTGGGAGTTTATCGCATTCAGTTATCACTGCAGCAATCTCCCAAACAGCGAAGTGAATGGACACAATTGTCAATTTTAGAAAAAATACATAATAAAGCCATAGAATGCCTCCATACTGCTCATCCGAAGTGTCCTGAAGGTCGTTGTTCGTCACAGACATCAACTACCCTTTAAATTCATCTCACACCATACAGTACAGTACGTTAAATATGTTTCCACCAAATTCCCTATCTTCTCTCTTCCTGCAAGAACAATTCAAAGTTTTGATGACTCATCCTGCACTAAGGGGTGTGTACTGTTTATGCATCCTATGAAAAGGTTTCCTCTGATTTTTATGTCCCTGCTCCATACCTCGCCTGGTGTTCTGTGGCCCCTAAGGACTTTTTCCGACTTACATTGTGAAAACACCGTCTGTAAAACAGCGATATTTTTTTGAGCTGCTCTTTCCACTGGTTTTCTCCCCAGTTGTACTTTCAGACACAGCTTCTCTGTTCATTACTCCTCCTCCTCTGTCTGGGGAGCATCGCAGCCTATCACACGGGTTGAGGACTCCTCAGACACATCTTTTCCCTTGACGTTTCTCTAAAAAAAGGCACCCAGATCAACCGGGGGAGGTGTTATTGCAAGGACCAGAAAACACACTCATCAAGCTCCCCACCTACATACACGGCCTAATCCTGTTCTCAGTTTTGGTAGGTAGGTACCACCAGGATGCCCATGTACCATAGCTTTAGTGCTAAATTTTTGTTTTGTGATGAAATTCTTGTATCATGACTGTGATTATGTTTCAAACCAATTTCCCAACAGGTAGAAATAAAATCATCAGTACAAATGTGGTGAGTGCTAAGGCCATCGTATATGATTCACATCCTCTTCATTCTCATCGGATCATTGTGACCCCTCGCGACCCACGGATGAGGGCATCGTCATCCTTGTTAAGACCATCGAGATAGAAATGTGCCGCCTAAAGGATAAAGCTCAGAAATACTTGTCTGTGTAAAGAAATAAATACAGAGAAATGAACTGAAGTCTTCCTTTCTAATGAAACACCACCAACAACAGCCTCACTGGATGATTTGTGAGTCTCTCTCTTTGTGTGTGTGAATGCATCCACCTGTGTAGTTTATTGTTTGGTGTCATTGTAGCCCAGGGTGATGTTGCATTCTTGCATTTCAAGTGGATGGAAACTTGATCCCTCAAAACCAATGGCTCCACCTGTTATCCAAGCTGTCTCCCCGGGCTAAAAGAGAGGGTGAGAGTGCTCTGAGAAGAAAGAGCGGCAACAAGGGTTAGCTGAGGGTAGCAGAGAGTCTTTCATGTGAAAAAAAAAAAGGCAGCAAGTAAGGAAATGAAGAGGGAATTGTGAGGAGTTAGGTCACACCTGTAGTGGACTCAAAGAGAAAGGGAGGGATGTAGGGATAAGTGTAACACCAGAGGGAGAAAGGGTGGATCGCAAGAGAGACAGATCTCTTTTTAGTGAGTCAAGCAGAGAGAAGGGGGTGTGAAAATCATAGTTTAAGCTTTCAAGGCTCTTTTAAGGAAGGAGAGTGAGGAAAAATAAGCGAGAAAGCAGAGGGAGCAGGGCTATTGATGTAAAAGAAAAGGGAAAATATAACCAACAATTTCAGGGTCATTGTGTGGACTTGGCAGAGAGGGTGCAGAGTGAAATACAAAATGAAAGTTTCACACTGTGCACCAGTGGATGAGTCTGCAGCTCCATGATTTTTTTTTTTTGTTTGTTTTACTTGCTTTGTATATGCATGTGCTTGATCTCTTGGCTCCTACTGTGGGTCATCCCTGTTGCAACAAAACAGACAGCTAATCTGGAGCTCCGCCTCACCTCATGCAGGCCAGCTCCTCAGGCGTCCGGCCTCACTGCAGGGCCTCACAGCTGGTTTCAGAGAGCTCCAGAGTGGACGTCTGGGATCACGCTCTGAAGCTCTTCCCAGTGCACCTGTAATCACATACAATTATCCAACATCCCATCGTGGTGGAGGAGGCGGAGACTGAGTGGACTCAAACTGTACGAATCCAAAAAACACAACCCAAATTCAAAAGCAGATATTTCCAAAACATAAACAACCGTTTAATTAGTAATGGTGTGGCTGCACGTTGGCTTGTACAAACATGTGTTGCTGCTAACACTTTCACAAGAGGACGCTCAAAGGCGATCCAAGCCCATTTGGTCGACAGGGTGTGGACGGTGTTGAACATTTCACGGAAAAGTGATGCCATGCCCTGAGGGAAACACACCATGAGCTTTAATTTTCCTCTTTTCCTCACCTAGCCCTCTCTTGCTCTCTCTACCTCACTGCCCTTTATTTGTCGTCCTCCAAACTCAATTCGTTTCTTACTTTTAACCAAGACCATCTTATACCATACATTTTCCTCCTCCCTGTGGGGATGATAAGCATAGAAGCTTTCTGTTTCTTCCCTAGTATGCCTTCTGCTCTTCTTCTCGTTCCTGCCTGCTTTGACATTTGCTTCATCTGTCATTCAGCTTGTTACACTGCAGCAATCCATTAAATAACAGCATCATTTTGATTCTTCCTTACAGGGTGGATGTGCGCAGACAACAGTGTAAAAACAGTGTTGAAAACATTCAGACTGACATGGTGTCTGCTGGGTGCAACACGTTATAAGTGAAACACAATGCAGCAGCACAATGTTTCTCATTTCCTGTTCAGACCTGATATTAACGTGTGTCCTGAGTGATCCATCACAATCGGACAGCTCTACATACGCGAGTCCCCACGTGGCATCACAATCCATCTCCACATGCATCTCAGGTGACCACTTGAGATCAAATCACCCAACTCCGCTCTATATGCAAATAATGCACATTGTTTCCATTTGCAAAAAGCAAATGGGTTGTTGTTTGTAACTGGTGGCAGGCAGTGGGCCTATTACACAACAGTATTAGAGGTTAATACCATGTGTATGATGGTTGCAAACTGGTTGTGCCACGAAAACTGCAATGCCTCATCTAATACGGAAGGCAGCGAGTGTGTCTGGTTGATTATGATGCTTTTTCAATCTTTTGTATTCTAAAATATCATCAGTCCCTCAAGAGATAACTTGTGATTCACCTGCAACAAACACAGTCTTATATCATCTTCCATTCATTTATAATGAGGGTTTCATGTCAGCTCCTGACCACTAAAATAAAGGTGCCAGTGACAAGATGCTACCCCATAATCCCCACAGGTGATGCATCCACAGGCATGCGCTAATAGGCAAATATCCAAATGCTAAAATATGTGTTTGTTAATATATTAGAATGTAACATTATAATTTCATTCAATTTCCAGAAATCATTTGGGACAGTTTCATCTGTTCCCACACTGGGAATCCCGGTTATGGATGACTTGACATTTTAATGAATGAAATACCATCTGATTTAGAAGATCTGAGATTAACTTGACAATTGAGAGTGTGTGTGTGAGTGTGAGTGTGTGTGTGTATGTGTGTGTGTGTGTGTGTGTGTGTGTGTGTGTGTGTGTGTGAGTGTGAGTGTGAGAGAGAGAGAGAGAGAGCGAGAGAGAGAGAGAGGGACCGAGTGATGGGTGGGCTGGATTAACTCAGCAGAAAGTCACAATGCCATGTTTCACTGGTAAGATGCAGCAATGTTCCTGTGAGTAAGAAATTAAAAGGATAAGAAGAAACAGAAAGAGAACAGACTGTCTATTCCTTTGTGTGTTCCAGGCAAACATAACATGAAAGGTCAAAACACCAACAAAAGTTGTATTAAAGAACAAGTTTATTGTTTGGCCAACGTGTTTCTACCTCTTGACCTTTTCTGAATCATTTCCTACTCGGTGCACCTTGGAGTTAGGAGAAGTTGTACAAGAAGCCCTTCTTTGTTTAGACATCTAAAATATTCCAAGTGGCAAAGAAGGTTTGGCTCAAATTGTGGCCCAAATCTGTTCACAGTTTAGTTCCCCCACAGCCTGTACTTCACCTAGCATGAGTGTAGCCGCCTAAACTGAGGCACCAACAACTGAGCCAACACCTGCAAGTCATAGAAAAGAGTCCCAGATTAGGTCCAAATGTACCTGCTACCTGGAAAATCTCGATGATCTCTTCAACAGCAGGTGTTGCGCAATAAGTCAAAAGCAACTATAGTGATTTGCTGCCATTGCCATGCGAACGACCACCTCTGAAAGTGGTGTTGGTGGACCTCCTGAGTGCATTCACATCTGTAATTAGAGCCCATGTGATCCAATCTCTCCAATCTGAAAAGTATGGATACTCACAAAGGCCAACTCAGCCAAACCTATTGTAGAAAAAAAAAAGGGGGTGATTGTTTTGCAGTGTGAAACAAATCTGCTCCAAAATTGAAGGGATTCCTCTCGACTCCATACCACAACCATCTACTTGTTGACCACGTTTGGTGAAATTTGGCATCTTGGCAGTTTTGCTTCTGCGATCCCATTCCCTCCTCGGCAGTCGGAAACAAAAAAACGTCATCTGGGGTCAGCAATAAATTCCTCCTCCTCTGGATCGTTAGGAGGTAAAAGATTCGGTAAGGTCAAATAAACACTGTCTGATTTTGTTTGGGAAAAAAAAAAAAAAGATCCTGACATCAGAAGAGAAGTTAAGTGGGATCAGACAGAAGTTCCTCAGCGTACTGACCTTTAATGGCTGTTCAAGGCCCATCAGTTTTACACCTGTTAAACTGCTGAGTGTTAATTACTGTGCAGGGCATGCTTTCATCGATCATTATATTGCTTCATCTTTGTTTGACTCAAATCGATAGTGGCCACTTAAACTAGACCTCTGAACCACTCCAGTATTAACTTTTATAATCAATCAATATTTCACTGCTAAAAGAAGTTGATGGTATTCAGTGTAGAAATTGGCATATGGGATGCAGCCAGAAAATGTCAGAATATTATTTTTATTGCTAAACTTTATGAGGGAAATAAGGTTTTACAAAGTGGAAACTGTAAAACAATCATTTCTACCTGCAATATAATAATACAGGACACAAAAAAAGCATATACAGGAGGAAAAAACTGATTCTCTTTCCGTCCTGTCATGCATGAAGGCTTGAGCTGGGGGTTACACTGGCCCTCCTGCACACGCACACATATTTACACCGAACATACATGCACCTGGCTGAGCTGATCACTCATGCATGTGCACCCCTGACATGCTTTCTACATGCACATCTGTCACAGATGCAAATCACGACAACTTGTCACCCCCACGTATCATGTTTCCGCTCTCCATGAGTCCATCCTCGCTGCTGAAACACACACACTCTCTCCTTCTCTCTCTCTCTCTCTCTCTCTCTCTCACACACGCACACACACGCCGACTTCCCTGAAGATGTCAGTCAAAACCAGCCAAGAGTTTAAGCACACATCAAAGCCTCAAGTGAGTGCGCAACGCAGTTCAACAAGGAAGGTATCAACTTTCATGCTGCTAATAAACACGACCGGTATGAAAGAGAGATGATGCACCAGTGGATGCACACACACACACACACACACACACACATATATATATATATATATATATATATGAAAAGCAGTTCCTTTCCCAGTGGTCACACACTCATGTTCAACTGGATACCCACTTAAGTCTGCACTACATTGTGGACCTTGCACCAATTGTGTTTTTGGACTGACCATTTTTGTACATATCTTCTTTCTATAGATGTATATACTTTCTGTTATTTATGTTTATTTTTATGTTTCTCCTTGCGAATTTCAAGAGTGACACCAACGGCCGGAGTCAAATTCCCTGTATGTTGTGAACATACTTGGCCAATAAAACTGATTCTGATTCTGATTCTGATTCTGATATATAACATTGTACTATGACATGTTGAGGGCAGCAACTGCAAAGGGGAATTAAGAAGATGAGAGACTGACACATGAGCCACGGCAAGAGCTGCTTGGTGAAACTTGTAAGAACAAGGGCAAAAGTCACAAGGCAATTATCTTCTCATCCCTTTTTTTCTACTTCAGTGCTTCTGTCCCATTGGACCACAGTGTCACACTGCCCCCCACAGGCTAGTCAATCCTCCTTTCATCTCTGTGGAAAAGACAGAAATGTGGGGAAAAGTTTGTGTGAGTGTACTGGGTACTTGCATTAATCAGAGGTTTGTTCAGAGTAAAAAAAGAACAAAAAAAAAAAAACATCCTGTTGGAACAGTCACCTTTCAAACTATCAAATAGTCCCAGAGGACAAATTACACAACAAATCTCTGCAAAAGTGCCAAAGGTACATTTTGTGTGTGTGTGTGTGTGTGTGTGTGTGTGTGTTTGTGTGTGTGTATGTATTTGTCTGCAAGTATTTCTGGAGCCAAAAAGTTTGAGCTTGTGGGGTCTGATGTGTTTTGAGAGACCGAAATCCAGGACCCCGCATGTTTAAAAGGCTCTTAGAGGATTAAGACTTTGTTTATGGATGTGAGAAGTTAGGGTTAGGGGTCCAGTCACGCTGGTCAGAGCGAGAAAATGAATATGAGTGAATGAACGTCAACGGCAGGGTCCCTGTGAAGCTAGTAACATGTGAGAGATTGTGTGTGTGTGTGTGTGTGTGTGTGTGTGTGTGTGTGTGTGTGTGAGTGTGTGTGTGCGTGTAGAGCAAGGTCACAGGATCCAATCAAAGCCCATGTTGAGCAAATGACCTGACCCTGAAAGATCACAATGCGTGGGACGACTAGCTGACGGCTGAAGTGGAAGTGGAAGTGAATTACACACACGCACACAAAATTCACTTATTACACTCACATAAACATACACACACGCCACACGCCCAAATACACACATCAGAATTAGCCAGATAGCACAGCTGAATACCTTTCCTTTCACCCAGGAGGAGATTTGATTGGTTTTGTTTTGCTTTTTATATTTTTTTTCCCGACAAGCATTTAGGTTAAATGCTCCGTTTGGAAAAGCGTGTGTGTGCGTGCGTGCGCGCGTGTGTCTGTGTGAGTGTCTGTGTGATGGGTCTCAGCTGCACTGGTTGAGAATCAATTCATTATCTCTTTTCACATCAGTCTCTTGCTTTACATTCTCATTCATTTCCCCTCAATGAAGTCCGTCCATCTAAAAAGGTTACAAGATTATCTTCAAACATCAAATGCTGGCCGTCATACAACTGCAGTTGTTTGATTAGGAGCTCCATTTGTGGCTGGATTTTTTTTTTTTTTTAAAACACACTACGTGAAGTTGCAGTTCTCAGGTTTTTTTGAGTCGTGACTGCCTGGAATTATGTAGCTTCTGTTCCTGAACCCCTGCACTTTTTTGCCTACAGACAGAATAATAAGTTCCATAATATTACAGATTTATCAAAATAACTCTACCATCACAGTCAACATACACGCTTCAAACTCAATATATATAATAACGTGTTCTTCTTGGAACTAAAGCGTGACAGGAAATGCTGCGCTCTTGAATTTCAAAGTCTTTGTCCATACTAAAAGGAAAAATAACAAAACAAAACAAGCAAGTCTCATTCACTTGAGCGCCAACAAACTTTTTTTTGTCAGTGATTAAAAACCAAATGTAAAAAGCCTGTTGGTTTTTGGTGGATGGAACCCACGTTGATGCTAACTTCCAGGTCAACCGACAGAAGCATCATCCCTGCAGGACTGCACAGCTTTGCAAGCCTTAGTTTAAGAAC
This sequence comes from Aulostomus chinensis, assembly GCF_037954235.1. Classification (NCBI taxonomy): domain Eukaryota; kingdom Metazoa; phylum Chordata; class Actinopteri; order Syngnathiformes; family Aulostomidae; genus Aulostomus; species Aulostomus chinensis. The sequence goes on along the minus strand of NC_141327.1, from coordinate 25,676,221 downwards.
TATTTTATGGTTTTTATAGTTTAGATTTCATAGTGTAGGCACACTTTGACCCTCACACACTCAGTAAAAATCAATGCCAAGACAAATTACAATAAATCACTGTTAGAGGGGGAAGAATATTTTAAAAAAAGAAAAGAAAAGAAAAGAAAAGGGTCCAGTCCAGTGAGAAATGTTGTTTTATTTTTTTCACTGGACTGTTTAGGTGCTCACCAGCAGTTCTATCTCAACCCCGGTGGGGATCCAATCCTTCGTGGGAAAACAACAGCACTACAGGACCACCCGTCTGAATCGGTGTCTCCTCAGACTCAACACGTTCACTCTCTCATCAACAGAAACAACTTCACCTTTGTTACAGTATTTGGATTTTTTTCAGCAAAGAAATGTTGACATGTCAAAGTAGTAAAATAGCAGATGTATATGATACAATGAATGAACCCTCAATATCATTTAGGTGAGCGGTGTCAGGGTCCCAGTGTTGCCCTACGTGATTAAACTGGACAGTGACATTTGTAGAATCTATGCTTTTCCAACTATCATAAAACTGTCTGTTGTGAGAAAAACAAATGATTTTTTTCTCAGCATGTCTTGGTGAGTATTGCTTCATCCTTGCTCGTGTAATCCAAAAAAAAAAAAAAAAAGGGGGGGGGGGGGAGATGATAAATGTTCAAAGTTTCCATTAAGGAAACAAAATGATTTGAGACAGGAAGTTGGAGCAGCTTTGCTGGAAGTGGGCCGCTGTGTCTTAATTTATTACCCTCATGACAAGAGTAAAGAATGACACGGCCATAACTTTCTACACAAGGTCATAAGTTCGGACTTGACCGATTAGATATAATTGCTCCTAGGAACTCAAATGCGCGCAGACTGATTGGATGTTGGATGAGTATTGGCTCTGATACTGACCTTAATTAAGAGAATTGGGGAACAACCGTGACGAGGCTGCTCCTCTTCCTGTTTTTACTGCAACAGCTGGACCTCATGTCACTGCTGTTGTTGGTCATTCCTACATCAACGTGTATGGATTCTTATCTTGAGAAGAGATCATATCAGATGATACTCTGGCATCAGATGATATTTGAGTTTGGGATCAATATCAGGGGGTGATAAAGATGGATCAATTACGGTGAGAACATATGAACACCACCACGGAGGCAACTCTTTACATGGGTGATGAATTTCAAACAGATCCAATATTGAGTGTTTTTACAAGGTGGAGAAACCCTAACAGCCAGAACCACCTAGTTTCTGAAGAAGGGTGCTGTTTTTCTAAAAATGAGTTTAATTATTTGGTGTTTCAATGATACAGGTGGAGTGCATCTGTCACCACATCTCTCTAAAAACTCTGGGCTGATTGTGAAGGCCATAAAAAAAAAAAAATCTTTTATGTATTTTTTAAGACTCAACATTTGAGTGAGCTCCCCAACTTTGTAGATGAGGCATCGTCTAAGAGTGATAGCAATCTTGAGGGCCACAAAACCATTCTGAAAGACCCTTTGAGGAAACCATTGTAGGTCTAAAAAAGAGGAAAGTCTGATAAAAGAATTGGATTTTTTTTATTTTATTTTATTCACAGTGACCTCTCCTTCAAGATAAACTTGTAACACTGTCATTTGTTCAGGTTTACACTTCTTTTCCACATGAGGATGGTATCACATCTGGTATCCGTAACTTCCACGATTAAACAAAGTACATCCTTGCAAGGTGATAGATACACAAACTGAGATAATGTAGCAGCAGAAATAGCAACGATAGCTCACTAGCAGACTGTTAACTTGATTTTGCTGGCAGCACATTCCATCCATCCATCCATCGTCTTCCGCTTATTCCTATTAAGGGTCGCAGGGGGTGGAGCCTATCCCAGCAACCTTCAGGCGAGAGGCGGGGTTCACCCTGGACAGGTCGCCAGTCCATCACAGGGCCAACACATAGAGACAGACAACCATTCACACTCACAGTCACACCTACAGTCAATTTAGAGTATCAATCAGCCTCGTCCCCTCTTGATGTCTTTGGACTGTGGGAGGAAGCTGGAGTACCAGAGAGAACCCACGCAGGCACAGGGATGCAGACTCCCCACAGAAAGATCCCGTGCTGGAGCCAGGACTGGACCCCGGACCTTTCTTGCTGTGAGGCGACAGTGCTGACCACTGCACCACCACTGGCAGCACATTTTCAATCCAAAATCAGCAAACTTTAAATGTTTCAACACACGGACGTCACTAATATCCTACAAAATCCGTGATGACAAGTTTAACCCATCATTTCCTCTGCCAACTATGACAAAACAAATGCCACCAAAAAATATTTAACAAGTAACCTCAAAAGGATTTAGACTTGCCTCTTCAGCTTCATTACATAACTCACTGACATGACTTTGAATTCATTAACATCGATCATCAGGAAGATGTTGTGTTTTACGGGTTCCCCTTCACTCTCGGACACCATTCGCTTTGCTTCTGGGGGTGATACATGTTGCTCCTGCGACGCACCAGAAATGATGAGGTGAAGTGATGGAGGGCGTGTTTGGATGATTAATGAAACAGAGCTTCGTATTGAGAGCTAATGACACTGGCGGTACCGTGGCACATGCAACATGCTTCCACGCATTATTCATCCATCCTGAGCTGTGTTCATGATTAAATTGTACTGTTAACGGCTATGATGCACTCAGATCCTAGTCCAAGATACTGCAAGGACCATAAATTATGTCCAACCGCTTGGGTGTAGGGTCACCTCAAGGTTCATCAGAAGAACCACCAGGGGTTAGGAGTGGAAAAGAAGAGGAGACAACGAGCCACAGCAACTCCAACCACAGTGTTTAGAGTTTAAGGTTATCAGCATGCAAACATTCCCACAGAAGAAATGCCTACGTGCTAATGTGAGCAGGTCGTGCTGTATTTTCTACCATCTCACTGTATTTTATCATGTTATTTAGAGCTGCTATTAAAGACATAGCACAGCAGAGCCTCATGGGAATGTCACTGATTTTGCAGGTATTTGTGATAAACCAGCACAAGTATTTATCCTCCTTGCACTGAATATTGCATGAGGCTTCTACCAGTCTGTGTGCAGCGCACCTGTTTGGGAAGTCCAAGAAAGAAATAAAATGACCATGAACAGGACAATAACCTATTACAATAAGTGAAATCCAAGGTTTTCTGAAATCCAGTGTCATTAACTAACAGAGTCCGTTAGGATTCTTTTTTTGGTGGTGGACACGTAACGCAACGTCCTGGGCAGCGGTTCATGTTGTTTTTGGAAACATTGCTGCTAATTAGACCCAAACCTCCATCTCCCACTCCAAAGTCCAGAATAAGTTGATACCAAGCACCACCCAAAGCTGTCCTCTGATGCAGAATCGCTTGTGTTTTAACGCAGCTGCACTATTTGTGTCCACAATGACAAATGATACTTCAGTAGATGAGAAGTCAGGGGATCATCAATGTCAGTAACATTTCAGTACAGTACACCCAAAAGTTGGACCCAACTGGTAGCCCCCCAACATGCCTCCTTTGGTCACTAAATGTGAATTTTACCCTTCAGTAGAATTTCTTGCAGCAGATTTCATGTAAATACACTTTTGTTTGTGTTTTATCATGATGGAAAAAGTGACTCACTGTGCCACAAATAGCATTTCATCATCTATAGCACTTCAGCTGTCACTTTCTCCTCCCTTTTTTTTTTTCTTCCATTGCAAAAAAAAAAAAAAAAATGAAACCACTTGTAAGAAATAATGTGATAGCTGGCGTATTTCTTAAGATGTTCTTTGCTCTGTGGATGTACAGTAAATAATGGGGCACTGGGTCGTGGGTTTGATCCCTAGAGCAGCGGGATAAATCTGAGAGGGGAAAGTGAAGACGCAGCGCTTGCCTTCCTCTCAGTCAACCTTCACTGAATAAATAGAGGTTTATAAAAATGTAAGAAAATATCACCCTCGAGTCCCTGGCTTTGTTTCTTTCCATTGAGCTATTGAGATTATCTTCCATTTGAAGTAGCTTTGTGCTCAGTTTGTGTATGTGTGAAATGAACTTGGTGCCTCCAGGGGGGAGTAGCCCGCTGACAGAGATTAGTTTACATCATCCCCTTTTTCAATCTTCTTCTGTTTCTCTACAATTTTACTCTTGTAACATGCACACAGGAAAACACACACACACACACACACACACACACACGCGCAGACAAACACACACTGATAAATACCCACTAAGCACAGGGAGAGGCTAGACAGACAGAATCGGATTTAGTATGTATTTTTCTATTCATATTTCTATGTTATCTCATGCTCTTATTGGAGTGTAAAAAAGATGAAATCTGCTGTAAGAGCAAACGATCTGCTGCAAGAACAAATCACAACAGGAGGGGCAGATGGAAAGAGAGAGAGAGAGAGAGGGAGAGAGAGAGGAAGTGAACAAGAAAGGTTGTTAGGAAGACACAGATTACGAATGAGACGACTTAGAGGAATCCAGCTAGCTTTCTTTAATTATGCTCTTTGTAGATATGCTGCGTGTGTGTGTGTGTGTGTGTGTGTGTGTGTGTGTGTGTGTGTGTGTGTGTGTATTTGGGGCACACGCACTCTTACATGGTTATGTGTGTGCTTTTCCAGTCCACTGTTTAAGGTAATAAATATATTTGCATAATAGCTTATTTCAAACATTTATCTCACTATGTGCGTGTGTGTGTGTGGTGTGTGTGTGTGTGTGTGTGTGTGTGTGTCTGTGTGTGAAACAGTGTGTAAAACAGTGTGCATGCATATTGTAAGTCAGGGCATTTAACACAGCACTGTGCCTTACCTTCACAGTGTACGTGTTGCAAACACCCTTATTTCCACTTTGGCTCAAGGATCTACGTCACACTGTTCAAAGAAGTATGGATGAAATACAAACATATAGAACACACGGACTTCCTCGCTGAAACCTAGTGGAATAGCCTCATCCAGGGAGCCCCTCTTCAGTCCCTCTTCAGCTCAGACATCCATGACAGCCTGGGGTTGTTTCAGAGCAGCTCGGCTCTCATCTCCACAGTCAGCAGCCACCCAGCAGCAGAGTAAGCACCCAGTGTCAGCCCGCCCGATCAGCTTCTGCCCACACAGGCAGCCTCCCCACACATTGTGAACAAGACCGTGACAAGGCGTTGGGGCATGTTTGGTCTCCAGTCAGGGACAGAACTCTTGGAATAAAGGCAATTCCCCCACAAATGCCATCTTTCTTGACATGAATTGTTCCAGGAGGTAGTGCTGCTAGCTTTAAGGGATCCCCCCCTTCCCGAGAGGAGAGTTTGGGGAAGGAAGTCCACGATGTCACATGTCACATGTTCCAACACCGATATAGGATCAGTCAGACGAGGGCTAACGCAAAGTGGACACCCTAGCAGCTAAGATTGAAAATGAGGATAATATTGGCCAATCTGATCACAGATGAGCAAAACACACATGCTGGTCAAAAGCCTTATAGCTCATTCGGAGCTTGATTTTGGTGAAATATTAATAATTCAATGCTACTTATCAGAAACAAACACCAGTTTTTTAAGGCATATTTTCTGAAAAGTAATAGGATAGGCCCCTCAAGAACCAGAACTTTAAATAGCTTTTTGAAATACAGCTCTGTAAAGAAATGACGAGATGACTATTCCAGACTTTTATGGAGGGGAGGTTAAAGTATCTGGGACAAAGACAGTTAAATAATTATGGATATAATTCAAAAATTTTGTCTAAATGTGAGATGGTTCACAAGAGAGCCCTCTGCAGGGACTCTTTAATGACCAGAGAGAGGAGATAATCAGTTGCAGAGTCCATTCCACCACCACCACCAACCCCCCCCCCCCCACACACACACACACACACACACTGTGTGTGTGTGTGTGTGTGTGTGTGTGTGTGTGTGTGTGTGTGTGTGTGTGTGTGTGTGTGTGTGTGTGCAACTACAAGTCTTTTTGGCGTGGCACAGCCCTGTGGAGACCCTCTGCACTACCGCCTCCACAGTAACAGGGTGGTAATGGAACAGAGAAGACTTTATTCCATCTCTCCCTGCTGATCAAAGGCTCTTTCACTTCTCTTCCTCTTCCAAACCTCAACCCAGCTCTTCCTACATGGCTGTCCCACTTTCTCTCTTCTCCCTCATGATCTCATCTCTCCCACCTAAAGCTTCATATATACAGTACATAGGATCTCCCCGCCGAACCAGCTGCTGGGTAAACACTGCTTGTAAATGTCCCATGTGAACATGAAGATCCGAGAGTTGACATTTACTGATAATTGTGCCTCAAATCAAAGGCCATGCGCGTTCCACTTTTCCGAGCGAGGCCTTCCTACACACGCTTTACTGTACTCTGGCTTACTTTACAGCTCCATTTATGTTACCTTTTTGTTGGAGTTGGACTGATCTGCTCTAAAACGGAGTGAACAATGTATCTGCTGTCACATGTGTAGGTACATACTCGATGTGGCTCAGGGTTAAGCGAGGCTTGGTGAGCACAGACTCTGATATTATTGGGAGTGCCATACCGCTGAGCCCTTGCTGAGAGCAGTGAGGAGGAAAAAAAAAAAACCTTACTGGAAGTTCGAGAAAACGTACTGCGTAAGTTAATTCTTCGCATCTTGGAAGGAGAGAGGTCATCTAGTTATTGGAAAGTTATGTGCCAAATTTGAGGAAATGTATCAGAAAAATGAGCACTTGAACACACACCGGTCTGATAGGGGCGGTTCTACAGAATCGAATATAAAAACATTTCAGTCAGGTCAACTTCGGTCGAACAGGAATCTTAATTCCAGATGCACAGTTTCTCCTGCGGAGTGTCAAAGCTGCAACTCCCATGTGGGCCACGTCATGTGACCGACGGCTCACCGCCAGGTCATTTTTATTTACAGCAGAGTTATTATTGATGGTTAAATGTTCTACCAGATAGCAGACATATAGCAGAAGAGTTGGCTAGCGTTGTAACCGTTTGTGATTGTTGGAACGAAAACTACAAGAGTGACCGCAGAGCTAATCTGTCAGTGTTCACAGCGAGGTGGTCGGTGTCTGGTGAACTTTTAAAAGAATCAGTCTGGTATTTCAACTGGACTTCATGTATCTTATTTCACTGTCTCGTCACCAAAACATCAACCCCCCCCCCCCCCGCCGCCCCCCCACAACAAGCGCTGACTCCAGGTTGTTTCATCACTGAGCCTCTCTGTCTGAATTCCTGCTATTGTCTGCCTGAATGCACAACAGCAGCTTATAGACAAATCTTTCATAATTGCTGCCAGGCTTTTTTCGTAAGGGCACAATCTGCTTTTTCATTACAAAGACCAGAGCCAAAGAGTACAAAGTAAGATTCTGAAATCCTACTTAGTTTTCTTGTTGAAAGAGTATGGAGTAGGTAGAGTAGATCCAGCAGAGGAGCGTGGTGCCCGCCCGCGATTTGAGTAAACACTGAGAATCTCAGGCAATATCTCAAACACACACACACACACAGGTTTGCGTAGCTATTCTTATCAGGACATTCCACTGACTTCCATTCATATGAATATCCTAACCCACGCCCTAATCTTAATCCTAACCCTAACCAATTGATGCCTAACCTCAACCTCAAGCTAACTGCAATTTACACCGTCACTCTAGCTTTGACCAGGTGTTCATAAATTAAGCTCTGCGGCATTAGGACCGGTCTTTGATCCCCATGAGGACTAGGGGTCCTGATAAGGTTAGTGTTTATATCAGAAAAGGTCTCCAAAAGATAACAAAAACCAAGTACACACACACACACACACACACACACACACGCATACACACAGATAAATTTGAAGCAGCTCATAAAAAAACAAACAAAACAAAACAAAGACCACGGGATTATGTTTGGCTGCCATTGTTCCCACTTCTTTGGCTGAATCTTTCGTCAGTCTTGTCCAGGCTGCGAGTCCAGTCTGATGACGGCTGAGGAACTCTCAATAGAAACTGTGCAGCTTGTCTTGGGAATAATGTAGCGCTTGTATTTGTTAGCATGCATTACATCACTGCAGTAAAAAGCAATATGACAACTAGATTGACGTGAATGTTTGTTTATAACCGGACTAAGTGAGCCACTAGTGGTGGCCCGACAGGCTGTGAGCGGTTTACGACCCAGCTGAGGCGGAAACACGGAGGCGATATGAAGGAGGAGCACGCGTGGAGCAAATTGTGTGTGTTTACTAGAAAGTTTGTGTTTTATCTCAGATGGCCGCAAAATTGGGATCTGTCTTAAATAAAAACTTAAATGGTGGGAAATGCAACAACGTTCTAGACTTGAAGCCCACAATGATGTGAGCCGGGAAAAAAAGAATCACAAGCTGCTTCTCCATCCCATCTTCTGTTTCAGAGAGAATATTTGAGGGAGTTGGGGAGGGAAACTTGGCTCATTATTACAGCAAGCTAACAAAGCTGCTGCTCTGCTCTGCACTTATTTCATAACGGAGACGTCTTCTGACTGAATCACCAAACACATTACTTATAAAGACTCTGATGTGATTTGGACTGGAATGCAGACAGAAAGTTAGAGCAAAAGAATGGCCTTGTAATGTGCTCCTCACTCACATCTGTCAGGTGCCATACTGACTAAATATCCTGCGTCATCTAAGCTAACAGAGGAGAGGGGAGGGTCTTCACATCACGGTAAAATTAAGACTCTCGTCTGTGGAATTGAGGAAATCTGATCATTGACTGTCTTTTTCAGAGCTAGAAAACAGATAACCCTCTGTCCTGTCCGCTCGTTCCGTCAGGTCACTGCTGACTGCTAATTAGCTTAGCACAGAGGGGCACGCTACCAAACTGTCTTGTCATCAAATACAGTTTTCTGCCAGGGGGTTTGCCTTTGTCAGTAGAACTAGCATTGTGCATAACAATGACTATGACACAACAGCTGGGAATTTCCAGACGTTGTTATTTCTTAATTGGATGCGTACCTGGAACTACTTTCCTGACCAGAATGTCAAGCGCAATGATTTGACTCACAACCTCAAAATCCCCACTGGCACTTCACGAAGAAGAAGTGCATGTGATGACTTTTGAGATAGCTTTCTCTACTGCTCCACTGCTAAGCTAATTAGCTGCTAACCTAACTAGCAGTCTGCCGTTCTCTGGACGTCTCGAGCTCCCCAGTGTAGGCAGAGAGGAGAAGGCATATCGATTTGCTAGCCTCGCTCTACAAGAAAGATAAACAGTAGGTGCATTTCCCAAAAAGTTGGCATCTCCCTGTAAGATCCTCAACGTAATGAGGTGGACGAGAACAGTTTTATCCGTCAGACCCCGTTTCATAACAGGATTCTCTTATTTTCCAAGGTACGAGAACACATAGAAAAGAGAATAAGAAAAGACACACGCGTGAGGCCCAATGACGAAGCCAGACAATAATAGATTCATCTATAGAGTACTTGCCCTCAACTCCATTATACATGCATGCACACTCACACACAAACCACCATTTATGTTGGAGCTCTCGCTTAAACAAAACTACTCTTCATTAAAGAACTCCTAACCTCTCTACGAGGAGATAAAGGGTAATTACGTAGCTATCGTCAATTCAAACAGGTCTCTTTTTCTCCGAGCGCGGGGACCACAGATAAGGCTGCTTAATTAACTTAAGTGCTTCTGTTCCATCACCTCTCACGCAGGGACCCTCTTCTGCTGATGGAAATGCAGAAAAGCCTCGATTATGCTGACATATTGAATCATCTATGGTGTCACGTCTTGCCAATTTCACAGTTAAAAGTGTAGAGTTCAGCTTATTCACCGATGACGCTTTTTTTCCGTGATATGTAATAGACCTGGACCCAAAGACTATCTGAAAATGATGTCGAGAGCTGAAGTGGGGTTGTTCAGCAAGTCACACAAAAAAGTGCTTGACAATCAATAAAGGAGATCTCATATGCAAATATCTGTATCCTCGTGGATTTCTAAAATCTAATTTCTAGATTGCAAACTTGGATGTGAGCTGCCGGTTTCAAAATGGCCAGACCCCCATTAATGTTACATAATTCATCATCGATCGCCCGTGGGACAGTCTCCACGCCGAGTACAACTTTTACAGTGACGACGGAGGGGGTCAGGCTTTTCTCTCCGGGGTGTACAGGGACCTCAGTCCAGAGCAGAAACATGCTTCACTGAACTGAAGTCTTGAAATCCTCACAGCATCTTGCTTTTCCCCCGTAATGTCTGCAGCCAGCAGATGATGACAAATCAAATCCATTGTGCCGTCACATGGGACGTGTACCACACAAAAGCTTCTCCAGTCAGGGGTCGCCAACAAAACATGCCTCAGCAAAACAGCCTGCAGAACATCATTTCCACTCAGACCCACACGGAGCTGAACCAGTGCCACCACCGCACAGCATTCCTGGGATTAAAATCAGCAAAAGCATAATCAAAATTTGTGAAGTAGTTTGATTTTCTGGCCTTTCATGTTCAAGTACTCAAAGTTACCCAACGTGAAAAATTTGAATGCAGAAGCTAAAAAAGAAGCTTTGATTCATGCGCAGGCATAAGACAGGATCAAGTTCAGCAACTCCGATGGTAAGGAAGTAAAGTGTATTAAAATAGCTGGATAGCTTCTTACATTAACCTACGGTGTCTCTAATGACTCTAATGAGGATGTGTAATGAGCCGCAATGATGGGAGTGAGGCAGAGACGTTCAACTTACATCAAGGTTAAGAAATGGTATGGTCCACTTTAGGTGTTTTGAAATTGCATTAAAAAATTCCTTCAACCATGAAAGTGGGAAATTGGGGTCAGAACCCCCCCCCCCCCCCCCAAAAATACCCCCTTGTGTCCACCATGTATCCACAGATCTCACTGTGCTGTGATTTGATCCGGGGATTTTCATGCTTACCGTAACTGTTTTCAGAAAAGATCAGTTTAAGTAGTAGTATCATGCTATTCGTATCATTATCATTTCATAATTATGGGTGGGAGTGGTGTGAAAAGTTCCAATCTGGAAAAAAAAAAAAAAAAAGGAGCAGGGACGTAAGGAAATAAGGGTTCTGCAGTTGTGATTTTGCAGTCTAATTCAGTGCTAAAAGCAAAGAGTGAGTTAAGATTCCTTGCAAAATTTTTTAAATGTCAAATGAAAATCACATTTTCAATTTAGTGTATTACAGTTTCACAGAGCCATCTAAGAAACCACTCATAGAAACTGGTTCGAAAAGGGCAGACATTTCCAAAAACTATTGGGTCATTGAACGAAACCACTTGTCTCTCATCGCCTGAACACGGGCGAAGAGAGTCAGGGAGCCCGACAGCAGATGAAGGGAGACATCTTCTCATTCAAGAGACGCCTTCAACCATCTTCTTATTCAGCTTCCAGTTCTGATGTGCAGCAGCATCATCCACCTCTTCGCGAGCTGCCGTTCAGCTCCATCCAAACCACAGCGGTATCTCCTTGAAGGACGCTGCGTTTGAAGTCCAGTTTTCTCGCGTGATCCTGCGACACCGTGACCTCACAAATTGGCCTCATGAGGTAAAAGCCAACCGAGGCGAAAGGCTTAGAGAACAAAGGTTCAGCAATGAAAAAAGAACATTGCAGGAGAAGAAATGAACAGAAAAAAGTTGGTATTGAAAGTGACATCAGAGAGGTCCCTCCCTTTTGATAGGGCTCTGCATAATTCAGTATCTTGATGGTGTCAAACTGTTATACTTTCCTTGCTACTGTATGTCTAATTTTAATCTTTTCGTGGCCTTTTGTGTTAACACTCCCTTTGCATTCTCTTAATTTTCCATCTTCCCTTCTGTCAGCACATTTAAGGAACAAGTGGGATGACAGATGCCCTCTCTCTGTTTTATTAATTCTGACTCGTCCTCTCTCCACTTCCCTCCCTTCCTCTCCATCTCTCAGCATCTCAATTCCTTACACGCCATCCACATCCTTCCATTATTCATCATGCATATCATCAGTCCCACTCAAAACCTTTCTGTGCATCTTTCTCATTTCCTCCTCCCTCCTTCAGTTGTGACTTCCACTTTCCAATTCAGATGAATTAAACGCAGAAGCTCTTGTTCCCTCCTTCCCACCTGTTTCTTGCCCTCCCACTTTAACTCTCAACCCTCCTCTAATCCTCCTTTCATCTTTTTCTCCACATGCCATGTACCTTCCACCTTTTTAGCACTTGCTCTCATTGTTTTCCACCCCTTATACTTCCCCTCTCATCCTTAATCTTCTCTCAGTCTTTCCCCTTGTCTCAACATCCGACCCTCCGTCTCTCCCCTACCAGCCTTCACCCTCTCATCCGCCCACACTCAAGCCTCCATTATCGTGTGTGTGTTCTTCTTTGTTTGCATATATGCCAGTATGTGTTGTGGTTTCTTTCCCCAGGGCAAAACGTTCATTATTGCAGAGGTTAGAATGATGACGCTGCTTATAAAGATGGGGGAAAAAAAGTCATCTGAAGAAATTTTCCCAGGGGCGGTGTGAGTGTGTGTGTGTGTGTGTGTGTGTGTGTGTGTGTGTGTGTGTGTGCTTATATATGCATGTGTGGCCTGTGCCATGTTGCTGTAGGGCAAAATTTTCTTCACAGGGACAGAATTTTAAAAGGACCTCTTTTGAAAATCTCTTAAAATTTGCAGAATAGAGTAGTTTTCAGGGGTTTTTTTTATTTTTTTTTTATGTCCTGCTGTTAATTGGTGTTGCTGCAGGCGTTCCTGAGGCTACTGAATCACACACGAGTGTGTAAAGGCTGGTCTGCATGTCAAGGTAGAGGATACTAAGACCACCCGACATAAGGTTTAGAGACGGAGAGGGAAATTATCCGAGCATCTGCCTCCACTACTTAAATGAAAAGTGACGTGAATGTTAGGAAGCTTTCAGCAAAGGAGAAAAAAAAATAGAAAAAAGTCTAAAATAAATGAAAAAATCCATCACACTCCTACTGACGGGACAACACAATTTGCCTTCTCCCCTAATATTAAAAAATAAAAACCACTGTTGACATGTGACTTGTGGTGTGATGGAGCAAGAGCTGAGGTTTGGTTCGGGTTAGCTACAATAAACACTGATCGGGGAAAACCAGTTGACATGACATTTGAATTTATTTTACAATTAATAGGTAGAATGACAAGACTGTAATCATGAAGGAAAGTGTTCCATCACTCACCCAAGACTGGTGCAGCAATCCAGAGGCAAGTTAGCATTGTTGAACATCAGGTTCCCCATTCACAAAGTCTATGGAACTCGAGCCTGACACAGTTCAACCTTTTGCTCTGTGGAATTAACTAATTAGGAGTTTTAAAACCAGTGTTTGCGAAAGGAAAGACATCATCGCGTCAAAGCAGGCGAAGTGTGACGCTTGTCTCTGTGATGCTGAAGTCGTACGTCTACGGTGTTGTTCATCCACAGCATAAATTCACAAAAGTGGTGCTCGTCTGGGAAGATTATCTCGGTGAATAACACTTTTCTCGACCACCCAGCTTCTTCTTTTTGTGGCAATTATTGAAAATCCACAGTAAAAATGCCACTGCTTTATGTCGAGGGAGCCCGTGGCGACGTCAACCTGCAGGTTGGCTGACGTCATCCCCGCAGCACTCTATACAGTCACGCAAACGCTTCATGACCTGCGTGTGCTGTGATTTGTGACATTTTTAATCAATCAGAGGAAAGTTATCAGCAGTTACGCTATTAGAGTCCCCACTGTCAGGCTTTTTATTGGCAACAGGTATCGCATCTCTTTTATAGCCTCAGGAATTAAAATGTGTGGGTGATGAGGAAAGGACGTGTGAGTCCACTTACTGTAGCACAGTCACATCAGGCTGACGAGACGCTGATGCCAGGGATCACCTGGTGGATGATGTAGTTATAGACCTCAGTGATTAATGTGTAATTGCTGCTGTTACAGATGCCAAAAAAAAATGTTGAAATCTGTTGGGACTGGATTTGTTATAAAACTAGGCATGAAGCCCTTTTGATAACAAGGTGGATTTTTTGGGGGGGGGGGGGGGGTAAATTGACATTTTCTACCATGCTCTTATTGATGAAATCGAAAATCCTTGTAAAAATTCACGTCACGTATTATGGATAAACACAGTCTTGTATTCAGGGCTAGGACCGTCCTGTTTCTTTAGGGAAAAGACTTGGACCTGGGCAAAGGCTAGCGTAAACATGGACTGAGGCTGATTGGCTCCGTTTCAGGCAAAGCTAATAGTTTAATTTCACTAAGCAGATGAGCCAAGTCTGAATTTGTATCCATCTGCATCGACTGACAACTGCAAAACTCTCAAGAGCCCTCAGGGCCCCTGAAAAATCCTTTAATCTCACTCAAAATGCCATCCCCAAAACGACACATGTTCTACATCACTAAAATAGAGGCTCGTTTCCAACTGGACCTGTCTTGCCGAAGGTGCTTGTATGATTGGAAAATGAACTCAAACAAAGCAGCAGTCGAACATCCTGGAGATGGTGTGTTTATTCCGCGTGTGCTTGTCACAGGTCAGTCCTGTGTCTGAGTGGACATTTGAAGAAATTATCTGAAAGTATTTCTGAGGTATTGTGTTCATCAAAAAAACAACAACAACAACAGCAATATTGCACACGTGTGAGGTGACAGTGACCTTTGACCCTGAAATTCATTCATTCATCCTTCAGTCCCAGTGGCTGTTTACTTCAGTGGCTGACTTAAGGCGAGAGGCAGGGTTCACCCTGGACAGGTATAGATATACAGACAGACAACCATTCACACTCACGGTCACACCTACAGTCAATTTAGAGTATCAATCAGCCTCGTCCCCTCTTGATGTCTTTGGACTGTGGGAGGAAGCTGGAGTACCAGAGAGAACCCACACAGGAACAGGGAGAACATGGAGACTCACACAGAAAGATCCTGTGATGGAGCCGGGGCTCAAACCTGGAACCTTCTTGCTGTGAGGCCACAGCGCTGGCCACAGCGCTGACCACTGCACCACCGCGCCGCCCCCAGTCAATTGTTGTATTTTATTAATATTAGGAACAACAGGCAGTAAAATGGCCAATTAGTAACTATCATTTCAAATACACTCCCGGAGCAGAATCATGTTTGAACAGTTTTCTGGGGGGATTATTGAGTTCCTCCCTCACACAGTGTTTGACATCCTGCCAGCACGAAAGCTGATTAAATACTAAAACTCTGACAAACTCTTACGAAAACACAAAGTTGTCCAGTAACATCCAGAGGAATGAGCGTGACAGTAGAACAAGCTGCCTTCATTCTTATGACATAAGGGCTGTTCTGATTAACAACACCCACCCCCCACCACCACCCCCCGCCATCAGTCAACTAATCAAACCAGATGTAATCAACAATAGAGGGAGACTGACTGTGCATTTTCAATTGCTGAAATCAGATGTTGGATAACAGTGTCAGGGGATTAGACGTCTCTACTGAGTTTATGTGTGGTAGAAGAGCACAGTAGCAGAGTCGAGGTTTTTCCGTTTCAGAAATTAAAAGGGGGGGGGGGGGGAATCCGCAGATGTCTTTTATCTGCAATTAGGTTGCATCATGCTGTCATCCTGCTCTGCTTTGTTTGTCCTCCCGTAGGACTGGGAGGATTATAGCAATTGCCATTTGTGTGAGGAAAAAAAAAAAAAAAGAGGAAAAACAAAGGTGAGCTTTGAAAGAAGATCTTGTTCTTTGATTCTGAAGGAGTGACATCAGAGAGTCATGATGTTTTCAGGTTATTGATTTTTCTTCTCTTGCTATTAATCTGCAGCATTATAGTTGCATCAGACATTTCTTGTTTTGACAAGATGTGCAGTCGGGCTACTTTATTCCAAACATGCCCGGACACAGATGGGACCTTTTTTTTTTCTTTTTTTTTAATGTATTTAAACTTTGCTTCTGTTAGATCTGAACCATCAAAATGAATATAATGAGTCATGTGTTTACTTGACTAATAATCTCAGTTCAATTTTTTATTTGCTCATGTTTGATTTGTGGCATGTTTCTGATTTTATTTTCCATTTCTGTGTTTTGAGCCTGTGGCTGCACTGTAGCCTCGGCATTGGAGGACACCCATGCAGGGACTGTACAACTTATTTATATTCTTTTTTCTTTTTGAAATTGTTGTATATATTCAAAATTTGGGAGGGCTGTCCTAAACACATGTAGCCTGTGTTTGTTTTTGTTTTTTCTTCAGATTCGTATCAGCGTCTCTGTTGACTGCAGTCCAGTTTTAATGCCACTGCTCTGGTTTCCCTCACCTGCTGTCAGAAAAATCTGCTAAGCTAAGCATTAGCTGCTAAATCTTCCACTGTGGTCACTGTCTACTTGTTTGCTAAATCTGTTTGCGGTTTGGTGCTGGGCAGGTTTACGCTGGCTTTATCAGAGATTTATGCTGATAAGAGCAGGGATGTGGTCTCATCCCTGATGCGCACACAGCAGGGTTTACAAATCTTCACCGATTTTGAAAACACAGGATTCCAACAATATGCTGGTTGGGAGTGTCCTAATATCTTGATGGCAAACACAAGAAGATTCAATCAAGACACAGGACAGACACGCACGTGTGGTCCTCAAGATGGTTTTAGAGTGATGATGCCAGGGACTTTACAGCTCTCAGATAAAAAGCAACAACGTGGAGGCAGCTTGTTACCATCAGCTTGTGCGTACTGCTAACAGAGCTCTAATGTTCTACATCAAAAAAGGGGAAAAAAAGAAAAAGAAAAACCCTTCCGTCAGCAGTGAAAAGTAAGAATCAGCTCATTCGTCTCGGATGATGCTGGCATAGAATTGAACTAAAATGTCAAATTGTTTGAGACTGAAGGTCAAATAGCATCGACATCATTGGAGAGAGAGAGAGTGAAGCAGAGCAGCAGTGTCACATCTGTGACGTCGCTTGTGTGTGTTCCTTTACGCTCGACTTTATAGTTTAACGCAGCTGCCCGAATCATCACCGGAACCCCTGTCATCAGTCACATCACCCCCGTTCTACAACAACTCCACTGGCTTCCAATTAAACACCGCATTGACTACAAGATCCTCCTCCATACATTCAAAACCATCCATAACCTCGCCCCTTCATACCCGTCAGACCTTCTCCACACCAACATTCCCACCCGGTCTCTCAGGTCTTCCTCCTCCGTCGGCCTCAACGTCCCCTCCTTCCGTCTGACCTCCATAGGGGCTAGAGCCTTCAGTTGCTCTGCCCCTCGCCTCTGGAACTCCCTCCCTCCTGACATCAGAAACTCTGACTCCATTGATACCTTCAAAAAACTTCTCAAAACTCACCTTTTTAGACAGGCGTATGGTTGAATGCCCTCTTCTGTGCTCTGCTAGAGACTTCTGTTGTTGTTCTTTTAAATTGTGCCTGTTTTATTGTTTTTTTAAACTGTTGTACGGCGACCTTGAGTGCCTTGAAAGGCGCCTTCTAAATAAAATGTATTATTATTATTATTATTATTGTTCTTTTGAGGTATTTTTTGGTATTTTACCGTATTTTTTTCGACATTTTCTAAATTTCGATTCAATTCTTAACATGCAGATGTAATTCTTGATGTGCAAAATGAAAATAGTTATGAAAAACAATCCTCCTGTAATCTTGTTTGTCTTCCTCTCTCTAATTCCTGGCTTCCACACGAATGCTATCAACTGCTACCAGCTAACAAAACATCCAGCTCTCTCCATCTCCATCGGCTCTCTGCTTGATATGCCGTCGCTGCGTCTTTCACATTGCGGGACATCAGTCGTAGATATCAAACGCCTGATGTTTCTGGTGCCTGTGATCCAGTTTTTGATAGTTCCATCATGTCTGCACACCTCTCAAGTTGCATGATCATTTGGGATAATAAGTTGGGAACACTCCAAAGGGGCGAGTGCACAATGTACATTAATAACAATGTAAAAGTATTCATTCGTGTGGGTTTGACTCCTGTTAAATATGGAGAGTAATAAAGTATGTGAGGGACTGCTGGACTCATCTGCTGGATGAACCAATGACATGTTTATCTTGAGATTTCCTCTTGTTAAAAATCACCTTAATGGGCCTTTGGAACATACGTGCACAAGCACTCAGGCTGTTTATCACCTCACCCGTCACCACTATCCATTAGGAGAATATATGTTTTCATGTGTTTGGACAATGTCAGCTTTCTATTGCGGATTATAAAAACAATGTACCGTTAAATCAATAAGATAAATATCAGCAGCCAGAATGTCGCTCTGCACTATTGGCAAAGCGATAAATCACATTTTTAACAGATAATACTGAATGAAGCAGGGTTATGTTTCATCACCGAGGTCGTCTAGAATTGACGACTAATAGTAGGAGCGGCTTGATTTATTTGTGAGTTTGTCACCTGCTGCGATGCGGTTAAGGACAGAGCTGTAAGAGGGAGGAGAGGTCAGATATATCCTAGTCTATCAGGGCTGGACTACAATTACCGTGTTTATATGGGAGCATTTGTCTGAGGCAGCCAAGGGAAAGTCCACATATAGTCAAAGAAAAGTGTTTCAGCCTCTTTTTCATATTCCAGGGTCCCTCTATTCCAGAGAGTGCATTATAAATCCTCCCAGCCTCCGACACTTAACTTGCTCATACGCCTCGCTCTTCAAGGCAAATGGCGTATTTCTCCTTTTCTACAGGTTGGAAAACGTCATGTACCATTTCACTGGAAAGCAATTCCGAAATGTAGCGGAAATAAACCTGACCTGAAACTTTCCATATCCTCCCAAATAAAAGCACGTAAAGTTTACTGAGGCTTCAGTTTGGACTGTTTATAGCTGCAATTATAATCTGCTATCAAGGGATTTTTGAGTGATATATCTATGAGGAAAGCCCATAAAATCTTTAATGCCGTTTTCTGACGACTGCTTCAATCACCGGCTGATAGTGGCGCACACACTGGTGGGCTCACATGGAGCTCAGCAAGGAGAAGATTAGTTTTCCTTTACTGTGGAAATCAATAATGGCATCCCATCAATCAATGTAATGGCCACGCCTTCCCAACAACCTGACACACACAGAGACACCTGTGGAAGACAGAGGATTGCGGGTAGGGTGGCTCATGATCAGGAAATATTCTGTTGCTCTCCTCTGAGACAGACTGTGTGAATTAACTCTCTATCTCTCCGACACACACACGCACTCGCACACGCGCACACACATGCTCTTTTTTCCCCCTCTTACTTGAAGCCATCTCTTTCTCTCTCTCTCCCTCAGATCAACTTACTCTCTGTTTCAACTTCTTTATTCCACTTCACCACTTCTTTCATTCTCTGCCCTTTCCCACGGAGTGTATAGCAGGTCATGTGGTATTCTGAAGTCACAGCAGGTCACCGCTGGGGCTTGAGTGTGTGTGTGTGTGTGTCTGTGTCTGTGTGTGTGTGTGTCAGAAGCACTGAGCCAGAGTAATGAGTTTGTTCAGCCGTCCGTTGCAGTTGTTTTGCCGTTGAAAGATCCAGCAAAGCGGTCAGAATTACCAATTACACACACACACAGACACGCACAGACACACACCAATATTTTTGTGAGGACCTTTATTGATATAACGCATTCCCTTGCCCCTGAACCATAACAACTAAATGCCTCAACTTAACTAGGACCCTAATTCTATGCTGACCCTAAAACTAAATCTTGACCTTCCAACAGCTGTTTGACGTTGTGAGGAACGCATAAAATGTCCTGACCTTGTCTGTTAAAAACACCCCCCGTAGCAGAAACACGTACGTTCCCTGTTGCACACACAGACACTTCATGTTCATTATTGTCACATCTTAGGCAACTCACACCATCAAATGCTTTCCTGCATCAAAATCAGAGAGACTGCAGCCCTTCACTGTCTCTGCTGCTGCTGCTGCTGCAGTGTAAATGAATCCAGCTCTACAGAACGTTCATCCCTCCTGAAAGAGTCGCACATCATTGAAGATCGTGCAAGACTGATGAACTGGTTAGCCGTCGCCAGCACGCGCTCACAAAGCCGATTAACAATAAATGTCTGCGTGCACTGCTCATCTTTTTATTTCTATTAGCATAAAATTTCTGTTCTCTCTCAAAACAAGGAGATGCTTCTGTTGATAAATTCCGCTACTAAATTTCCTTCGGAGAACCACTTGATAAATGTTTCCAATTCAAAATGAGTGCACCACAGACAGAGTCCAAGCGAAGGGAGACAATGCAGACAATAACATTAGTGTTAAATTAATGTTCGTTGAAGTGCAGCAATTTTGTGACTCATTTGTAATTATTCAAATGTAGTTAAATTAATTAAATGCAAACCAATGTGAAAGCACGCAACAAATAAAGTTTGGCCGAATGAATAAAACCAGAGAAAGCTCTCTCTCCCTGGGTCATAATCAGCCAATCACAGCCCTCCATCACTGAGGGTGTGACCAGAGGCAAGCTAACAGCTAATCAGGTAAAAGGTGTTGGTTTTGGTTGTAGGACAGATTGTAACGTGAGAGATAAACGGGAATGGGGATGGTTGTCAAAAAGTACAGGTTTAAGTCAGAATGAAAGTGGTTAAACTGATCTATTAAATATTGAATGAAAAACTTAATCATTAAAAAAAAAAAATCCGCTCCATCTTAAAGACTGATCGATTCGATTTTTTTTTTTTTTTTTTTTTTAGAAATGATTCAATAACACTTCATGTTTTTTAATGTCAGTTTTGAGTTTCAAGTAGGTTCCAGAATATGAATTTGAGGGTTCAAGAGCATGCGAGTCTAACCTTGAGAGTCGGGATGCCTCGGTGAAGGTGGGCGCGCTCAGAGCTCCTGCACGGATCAGATGCAACAACATGGTGTCGGCTTTATGATGTCCAGCATCAGCCGCTAAAAAAAAAACAAAAAACACTTTTTCACCAACATTTATTAAAGTTACTAAAAACCTTTTAAAGACTGCTTTAAATGACATGGTGCGCACAAAGTTTTTCATCAGAAAACAAAGATCATCTTCTCAAAAATCCACCACCAAAGGCTGATAGCAATCCCTTTTTTTCTTATTAAGTTCATCTGACTCAAACTGCCAGTTAGCAGTCACACTCTTGCTTCAGTAATGTCCCCCAATTATAGGTGCAGCGGCAAATAATCGATTATAAGACTTACTGTCGCCTCTGACAACGCAAGAGCAGAGACAGTAGACATCTTATTAGGGTTTTAATTTGTTTAACACCCAGAAACACGTGCAGCTACAACGGGAGAGAGTGCAGACCTCCGACAAGGTTAAGAACCCGCTCTTGTATGCAAATGCAGCCGGTGTCTGGAATATTTCCTAAACTATTTAGGAGCACGCCTAATTTTTCTCTAGCCTGGATCTGTTCCATAATGTAATGGACTCCCTGCTCGGTCCTCGCTCAGAGTTTGATAAAAAAAAAAAAAAAAAAAATCAGCCTGCTAGTTTTCACATCATCCTGCTCACAGACAGACAGAACATGACCTGTACGGTAGAGGTAATAAACCCACAGAAGTGATGGGTTAAATACTGTGTTAGTATGTTCTGCAGTACTTTATAGTCCAACAGATTTATATTACCTTCTGCTGCTGGTCTTTTATCACTGTAATCCCCAATGCCGGGAAGGTCTCATAACATTTGATTCCAAGTGATTAAGACGCTTTATCACCTTTATGTCTGTTCTTGATGAATATTTGGTGGCAGTATATGAGAACATGGTGGAATAGGAGGTGAATCCCCTTTGGAGTGTAGTCAGAGAGAGAGAGAGAGAGAGAGAGCGAGAGAGAGGCAGAGCGAGAGAGAGAGAGAGAGTTTGAGGAGGTGTGTTGTCTTTGACTTGTTTCTGATGTAGATGAGTAGGTGTTACATTAAAGACATTCCCCGCTTCACTCACTCTGTCTGTCTCCAAGCTCCACTCAAACATGTCACTCCATATTACATCTCAGCATTGCCTGCATGTGTGTGTGTGTGAGAGAGAGAGAGAGAGAGAGAGAGAGAGAGAGAGAGAGAGAGAATGTGTGTATATGCTTGGGGAAAAAAAAAGGAGCAAGTGAAAGCCTTTCTCAGCCAGGCTGTTATCTAGAAAAATACGAGAGCGCAAAACACTCAAACACAAAAAAAGACAGACACATTTGACAAGTTTCTGTCTGATCATGTTTCGCCTTAATCCGACAAAGTCTGCAAGATGTTCCCCCAATATGGCAGTGACAGTACATAAAACACACAATGAGGAGGCAACTAAAGTGAAACTTATTTTATTTTTTGGTGCCTCCAAGAGTAAAACCAAGCACCTCAATGTAAAACACAAGGGTTTCAGCAGCTGATGTAGAGTTACAAGGCGCTGCAGGGGATTAATGAACAGAAAAATGAGCTGCAATGTTATTAATTCATGATTAATCATCGCAAAATTGACATTTTTTTCCATTTTCTCATAAGTTTTTTTGTTTTTTTTTTAGCTTTTCTAAAATAATAATTTGATGAAAAAAATCACCTCAGTCTTTAGGAAATTGTGATGCGTATTGTCCAATATTTTTTGGTGTTTTACAGACCACATTTCATCCATTTGGTTGGTTGGAGTCTCAGTTTGTTGCTTGCGCAAATCTAGATGTGATGACATCATCATGCTGGAAGACTTCCAAACCCCTCAGTCATGAACGGTCACTTCTCTCTGTCGCTGCACCCTCAGGAAGGCTGTCAGAGAAAAGAAGGCAAGTCAGCTGAGAAGACGAGAACCAATCAGATGGCTTAAATATACGAGCCAATATTCTATGATATCATAAGCATTTGGATTCAGACATGTTAGTAATCCAAGCTTGAACTTTATGCCAAGAAGCAGCACTCAGTTCCCGGTGATGTTGACTCTGGTGCAGAGTGGAGAGGAACGATGAGGGAAAGAGAAGGTGACCTGAGGTCAATCGGAGACGGGGCAAAATTGATGGTTAAAAGTTGTATAATGAAATCACATCGGTGTTTTTAAATAGTTTAGAATAGCAGAGTGTCTTGCTTTCGATGCCATTTGGATTGCATTTCTACAAAGTTTACTTTTCAAACCTGAAACAGGACCTTGGGGTCACTTAATATCAGGCTGAGAGACAGAGAGAGACGACAGAGTAATGGTGCTGAATATTAGATAGATCACCATCTTGACTGGATGAAACTCGCCAGACTGAACACGTGATGTGCGCAAGTCACACAAACTATTCTGATTAAACGAGTCTGTGAATAAACACCTGCGCATCCATGTAAGCAGTTGAAACCGTCAGTCCGGCGTGTGCGTGTAGAGCCAGCTACTGTGTGGATATGTAGGTTAACCTTCAAATGGGAGCTTCATGTTCAAATCTGCACCGACGTGTGGAAGTCATCTTGCCTGGTTTAAAGCCAGTACAGTGTTCCAGAGCAAGAGTGAGATTTGAAGCCTGAAGCGTCACACTCTCTACAGATGATGTTTTTGTGTGCGTGTGTGTGTGTGTGTTTGTGTCACCTGTCTGCGGTGACCTGACTTATTTTCTGCGGACGGATGCAGAATTTCCACACGGCTGAACACCAGGCATCACGGCCTAAACAGGGTGAGCCTTAAATCGTGTGATGTGTTCCGAGCTTCAAACAGAAAATGAGATACAGATATGCCTGAACAAATCTTAGTGACACATCTTCCCTTCTCCTGTGGTACTTGCAAGGAAAAGCTAAGTAGCAGTGACAGATGAACGTTGACAGAGCCTCCATCTGCTCCAAGTAAACAGAAACACAAAACAGATGGGTACATTCACCAAGCAGCAAGCAAGAGGAAAAGGTTTCACCAAACTTCTCTTACCAAAGAAGTTCTATTTGTAGTCCCATTTGGGATCTTTTCATCTGTCAGTCAGCAGGAGATCAGCACAGCCGATATGTTTCTGTTTCTGTAAGGCGGCTCAGCCAAGAACAAGTGATTTGTTGTTGTGCGTCTCCAGATCCAGCAGCACCAGCGTGTGTCCCTTAGGTCTTCCTGACTTGATTCAGTACCACCCGGCGCCATCCACGCGTGTTAACATCAGCAGGGCGGAGCAGGTTTTTGACCTGCCGCTCGTTGAGTTTTCATCAACACACACAGCTGCTGCGCACCATCTATGTTGATACAGATGATTTATACTGGTCTGATTATTGACTGCAGTGGTCGTCGATACGCTCCAGTGACGCGTCGTCACCTGCTGGTTTCTGACATTTAGTTCAGGGACAAAAACACTCGGTTGGGACTGAAAGTGTGTTTGTGAGCAACAAAGAAGTGAGAACGTTCCCAACCTCAGACTTCCAGCATCCAGGAGTCACCGCGGCAGCGTTCGTTGTGAAATATGAGCAACATCCGAGCGCTGAGTTAGCGCTCCAAATCAGAATCTTCATGTTAATGATGTCAACTTCAGTTTATGTTCAGTGATTTGTGACAAATGATGGACAAAGAAAAACAGTTTATGTTTTTATGGAAATTGTGCGTAAAGAATGATACCTATTGGTCGATTCCCAGCATTTTTTATTCAATCCTGCTTCATCGTAGACGTGAATACTTTATTCCTGTACTCTGTATTACTGCTGTTACAGCTGCTGCAGTAACGAAGGAATGGACCGGAGAAACCACCTTCCTGCTCTCCTTCATGGAACTAGTTTTTGTCCAAGCTTTCAAGAAAAAAAACTTGATACGTTGATATTTTCTTGATTTTTCCCATGCATCTACTTTATTTTTACATCTCATGTCTACTGTGAATTGCATAAACTTGTGTTTCCTTTATGGTGCAAGTTAAAGTTGATGTTAGCTTATAGTGCGTCATAAACTAAGAAATATTTGTCGTGTCTTTGCTGCTTAAGTTGAAAAGCTGAAGTTTATAATCTTGACACCATGAGGTTTTGCTTTTCCAGTGTTTATTGTGTTAATTTTTGAATGAATATAAATACATTAAAGACTTTCAAGAGGAGACCATGTTGCCTGCGGTCAAGAAAATAATTCTCTTTCTTTCTTTCTTTCTTTCTTTCTTTCTTTCTTTCTTTCTTTCGCACTTCCTGGCTGCACGACTGACAGAGGAAAAGATGCCGACCTTCCTGACGTGACTTCAGATGTGATGAGTGTGACAGTTGCAATTGGAAACATCGATTTTAAAACAGATTTTTTGATTTCACTCACAGCTGCAAACATAAAATTCACAGTTGGAAATGGAGATCAAACTGCACGAAACCGGTTGAGGAAATCCCTCCCTCCCTCCAGGATTTTCAAGCTATAAATAGATGTAATCTTGTTTACTCATCTGCTCCTTTCATTGGCGCTTCAATTGCAAGTGTAAAGTCATGTTACTTGTGCGGTGATGTAACAGACTTGGCGGCACCGAGGTGTGAAGGAAACCTCTCTGGTTTCTTCATTCCTGCAATAAAAACCTGTTAGTCTGCAGCAGCATTTCCTTCGGAAGAAATGCGTCACTGTTGGTTTAGCAAATGTCATCCAATATTTACTACATTTGGTATATCAAACATCTAAATGAACCCCCAGAGACAGGATTTATTCACGTTATTCATGTGTTTTTAATCCTACACAGTTTCCCTGCAATCAAAAACTTTATTATCATGTTGACATAAACTGTTGTTGATCACACTAAATGAATGAACGGCAAAGTACATTTCAGCTTGAAGCAATAACAGGTTGTTATTTTTTTCCATTTATCCTCATTAAAAAAAAACTATTTGGTGGCTGGGAACAGTCTATCAAGAGAACTGTGTATCACTGGTGAAACATTTGAATGCAGCTTCAATCGTAGATGAAGAATTAAAGAATACTGCTGAGTACTTTTGAGACTCCACATCCCTGACTGAAGCAACAATATTAGCCGTGACCATTACAAGCAGAGGAGGTGGCCGCGTATAGACGGGACTCTTCATGGTCATAAACGATTATTCCGACTGTATTCTGGACAAGAACGCAGCTGCAGGGCACGAGGAGACGACATAGTCGCATCAGGTTTGTGTGAAACAGGTGACGTTTGTTCATCCACAGACATCAGTGTAGACTTTGGAGGATCTAATGATGATCAGTGTAAAATATCCCTTTAGATGACATTTATAGCGGAGTCGTGGCTTCTGTGTAGCTTCATTCAAATCGTTAATGAATCAGGTTGCTTTGTTCTTATTCTTTTATCAGTGAATGTTCGCCATGAGCTCTAACAAGTCAACGGCACGAGATGAAACACACCAACAGTTTTAAACACAGTTGATGGCCACAGCTGCTTTATTACACCCTCAAAGAGAAAAGTGCCCATCCTGCAGAGATCTGAGACTCTGCTGGTTCACGGGTGTGTGTTTGCTGGTGCTGCTCTGTGTTGCCGTACTCAAGAGTTCCACTGCGGTTTTGTGGAGAGTAGAAATCTTTTGTGATGGATGGCAACTGTAAACTCAGCAGAGGAAACATTTACATGCAAATAATAGCATCGGTCTGCTGCCTACTCACTCGTGACACGCACAAACACACCAATCCATGTACATCTGCCTGCGCAACACACAAAAACACACAGGGGGAAATGTGAAAACACACACGCACACACACACACACACTCGCACAGAGCTGAGGTAATGAGATGATGTATGAGAGCTCTTAAGCCTCGATCCAGAGCCTCCTTTCCTTCACTCTCCACTGGGCTTTCTGCCCGTGAGTGTGTTTCGTCTTCATTGTTGCTCTCCCTCTCTTTATCTCTCTATCTCTCTCTCATTAGAGCGCTCACTTTTGGAGGGAAGCGAGAAGCTCTGCGTCATGATGCTTCGTTTTATTTTGTTGATTTTTCTTTTTGGACATGGATTTATTAGGTAACTGACGGATTAGAAAAACATTACACTTTAATGTTCTACCATTTGTGTGAAGCCACAGCCCCCCCCCCCCCCCGAGAGTTTTACATTAGAAAAGGTTGATGGAAATGACAAAATCATTTTTGCAGAGAATCTCAAATGTGACATGGCCATTACTTTACGCCACTGGAGCACAATTACAATTTTCTCAACCGTTTGTATGCTAGATGACAACATTTTCTTCTTCTGTTCTCTTCTTTACTGTCATTTTGTCTCTACTGCCATCATCTTAAAAAAAAAAGAAAAGAAATAAGAGTAATGATTTATTAAAGTCATGGGATTATTTGCCCCAGGTGAAACTAGATGTCTATTACTAAAAAAAAAAAAAACAAAAAAAAACAACATTTTAACCGCCCAAAAAAGAAGCAGATCTGATTCAGGTGTGTGTAGCGCTGGTACTGTAGGTGTGGCCTACAGAAACGTTAGCAGGAGCTGTTGTTAATCCAACTTCATTTTCTTGAATCTCATTTGCTCAGAAATTCCATCCAAGTGTCCAGTTTATAACTTCTGCCTCTCTGGATCCCACAAGTGGATCTTCAAACTGAAGATTTTCCTCTAAGAGAGCTAAAAGAGACTATAGTACAGTGTTGTCCAGTCCTGTGTAAACCACCGTGACCGAGAAGATGTGCACAAGACCGTGATCCAAGACCAGTCAATGCAGGGGATCCTGAGTAAGTGAAGTGTTGCGCTATTAACATCTTACGGCTTCTAAAAGGAATTTTTCACAACAGGGTGGTGGTGTAAATTCATAGTTCAGTTCTTCCTGCACCTCTTAGCTCAAAGGATCAAAAGTCCTTTACTCCCTGCGACTCCATGTCACCCTTCTCATAAACTATCGCAGTTAATGACTCCTCCATCTTGCTTCTCTAAATAAAATAAAATCCCCGTCAACTTTCTCCAAACAGCTTAAACAGCAATGTCAGAAAGTTATGTATTCAAATGGGGTTAAGGTTATTCAGCAGATATTATTTATTTAACCCGGAGTACTTATGGTAGAATGCTGAGATGGGACTGCCGGGGCCAGCTCACCGTTTGTCTGGTGATCCTATGAACTTTAAAACAGTCTGGCATGTGGGTGACTGGATAATGGCTCCATTTTTCTTCAGGAGTGAGCAGTTTCTCCAGCACAGGTTAACAGACGGCTGTGTGCTTGTGCGGACTGAGAATATTCAGATAAGCCTGCAGAAACAATTAAGTGAATGGTTTTATGGAATTTTTTATGGAGGTTGTTTGCTGAACAAGGTCGACCATTAACATTATACGTGCTCCTACTGTACAACAACCCATGTATTTGCACATATTTGGAATAGGCTTCCTACTCTCACACACTAATGAATGCAGATATAAAAACCCACTAAGGACAAACACTAATGCTCTGAGTCCACACATGAACTCCCAGTTACCTAAACACACACACACACACACACACACACACACACACACACACACACACACACACTCACTCTGCAGTTTCTGTCCAACAAACGTTGGAGAGGCCTGCAGGGGAATGATTGCAGAGGTGTAATGAGCACCCGCTTTACCTTTGACTCCTGCTAAAAAATTCCAAAAAGATATTTTTGCCTTATAGTCTGGGCGATTAAATTGTAAGTGTGCATAGCCTTTCTGCAACAAAGCAGTCTCGCACGTTCACAATCTGCAACCGTCTGTCCAATTAGATCTCTCCCTGTCTCACTGTGTCTCCAGTTGATGTTTTCTCCATCTCTCTGCTTTGCATATAAATTGCTAAACACAGTTTCATAATGTCTGTCACACAGCAGTACTCAAAACTCTGGAAACAGATGATGGAGCAACAGAGCATAAAAAGACTACACCAAGACAAAAAGGGAACACACACACACACACACACACACACACACACACACACACACACACACACACACACACACACACACACACACACTATTTTTTGTGTGATACTGCCACACTACATATAAAACTGCATTAAAAATTGACTGAGCTTTCAGGTTTGGGAAGTGGAGCTCGTCCTGAAGTGGTTTAAATGTGCTTTCTTTGTAATGACCACAAGGGGGCAACTCCTCTGGCAAAAACAAAAAAAGAGAAATTACCGAACTTCTCACTTGTTTCCTAACGCATTTCTGGTCTTGGTTGTCAAGTCTTTCTAGCCAACTTCAATGCAGACTGATGTTCTTTTGATCCAATTCAGAGCAAAATAGAGAAGAAGGAGGTTATCCTCCAGGATGGCTTGACTCGAGGTGGACATGTTGCTGTAATGGCCCCCTGTTGCCAACCTAGAGCATCACCAGGTGATCCATACTGCCCCGGCCCCGGCACGGTCAGCAGAGGTGGCTTTGGCAGAGAGAACTTGCAGGTGCACGGACACAGAGCGTGGCTGGTAGCCACATACACACCTGAGTGAGTGAGCGAGCAACAAGCGCTGAATATATTTATGCGCTGCATACATTGCACATAGCTTTCGATGACTCGAGGTCTGTTGGTCAGACCTGAGTGTGACAGTGTGCGCAGCAGAGTTTCGAGTGGTTTTTCACTCTCATCACACCCCACTGATGAAATATAGAATCAGACTTTCAGGCCTTCCAGCCAAATATCAGGTTTATGATTCATGCTTCAGCACCGTCAAGTCACCGGGCCAAGTCTGAGTGCACGCTCAAGTCCGGTTCAGACCTGGTGTTGATCATTTTTGGGTGGTCTGGTCTCAGGTTGGCGACTCTAGTCACAGATAAGAACGCACTCAAGAAGATGAGAGAACTGATCCACAGTCACAGAACTGGTAAAACACATTGAAGCAGTGATGAAACACTTTCAGCTCCCTACAGCCAAGACCAGTTTGCCGTGTTCCAACAACGTTGTCTCTGCTGATAAAAGCAGAAATACATTTGGTTTATTTGCACACTGAGCTGGAATGAGAGGCTGGACTACTCGTGATCACTCGTGACACACGCGTTCTACTGTCAGACGTAAGTAGTCGCGATCAGACCACCCAAAATGGTAATGCCAGGTGTGAACAGGGCCTCAGCCAGGTCTACCGCTCGTGTTCCATATTCCTTCAAAAAAACAAGCAGGTGTTGGCTGAATACCAAAACCCAGTCCACAAACCAGAGTCAGGAAGCCTTCTTCCTCTCTTTCATCCAGCCGATGCGCAGCCCAGACTGAATTCTATCATCATACGCGGCTTTCCTCTGATTTGTTTGGGATGGTAAAGGCCTCCAGCATTTTACTGAAATGTAACACTTGTTCCACTAAAGAGAACAAGCTTAATCATGCTCCAGAAGCTGCTCTTTATGATTACAAGTGTAAAAGTTGCTGTCGGAGAAAAGGCACCATCTGTGATTTGGTTAAGGGTCTGCAGTGCCGTGTTCAGCGTGTCAATTAGTTCAAGCCAGTGGGAATATTATTTGAGTTTTTGGGAGCAGACAGTTAAGAGATCACATGAATACAAAGAGGGACGCTTCACCACTTTTCTCATTTATGAAAAATGCAGAGCAGCAAACATCCATGACTGGCATTATATAAAAACCGTCCAGTACTACAACTGCTTCAGCTAATTAAAAATAACACTGATCAACTGTAACTTCTGAATCTATTCTATATTGCCATCGTGTTCATTTCCATGCAAGCTTTGACTTCAGTTTCTCAGACAAAAGGGCCGAATGGTTATTTTATTCTGATGCCCAAAGTCTCCGAAACCTTTGGATTCACACCTAAATATCATATGATGTAGCTGTTCACATTTCCATTAATTGGAAGAGGCCTCATCCAAACCCTGAAAAACAGCCGCGGGGCTTGGTGTGTTTATTTTAATAAACATATTTCCGTCTACACCAGCAAGAGACAAACCAAATTATAATGATACTCATCACTTTCCAAAAATTTATACAAAGTACAAGGTCTCGACAAACACTTGCATATCTCAAAAGTCATGACAGTAACGGAAACATGCAGCATGGATTGACTGATAGATTTTAACGGTTTTCGGGTTAGGGCTTTTTTTTTTTCTTTGAAAAAAAGAGAAGAAGTCATCTTTGTCATTGTGCCTACACAGAAAAGAGGAGATGCCTGCACTGTAATGTAGCTGCAGGCTATAAGACACCAAAAAGTCCACAACATAAAAACATTCAGGCATCGTTGCGCGCGCACACACACACACACACACACACACACACACACACACAAAAATCCTCTTATGTCTATTTTTGTGCAGATGCACCAAAGTCAAACTTTAGATGCCGGAGTTCCCACGCAGACAAGCAGAGAACTCCACCTGGAAAAGACTTTGGGTTCAAATCCAGAAGGTTCTGTCTGTGAACCGCTAAGCTGGGTTGTATTTGACAAAAACACACAGAAGTCCCCAAAGTGTTTTAACATTTAATTTCTTATTTTACTCCTGTGATGCTGCCAGCATTTAACATTGTCTGTTTGGCAGGAACTGCTTTTTCAGTACAGTTTTCACCAACAATGAGAATCAATTCTTAAACACTTTCAAGGTGTCTTCAACAAATTGAATTGCTTTCATTTCAAGACAACAGTTGGGGATAACACACACACACACACACACACACACACACACACACACACACACACACACACACACACACACACACACACACGTATGCACAGTAAAAGCAGAGCTGTGCACTCCAGAGAGACAGCCTAGGTGCTACATTCACATACACATGCAAAAAAAACAGAAAAAAACAACTTGAATTATTAAGTGATGCCAGAACATGGAAAGAGTAAATTGACATAGTTTTATAAATGAAAACTGAGGCTGACACACACACACACACACACACACACACACGCGCGCACACACACAGAATTATGTTTTCTTGTTTTTCAGCTCTCATTTTAATGCCGTTTTATTCTGACTCATCAAGAATTCCGTTAGAAGCCGTCTTTGAAGACTTAGGCTCAGTCACATGTTCTCTTGTGTTGGTTTTGTTGATATTTTTCTTTCTAAATGTTAATTCGCAGCTCGTGAGTGTGAGTGTGAGTGTGAGTGTGAGTGCTCTGTGGAGTCCTCCGGGTGCTGTTCGCAAATCAAGCCTGAGGCAGCCCAACAGCAGGATTCATGATGTCCCGCCACTAATTAAAACATCAACAGTGGCGAGTGAGTGAGTGAGTGAGTGAGTGAGTGAGTGAGTGAGTGGATGTATTGACAGAGTTCAGAATATTCAGGAGGACGTTGAAACAAACCCAGACCTCTGGAGACAAAGCTGCAGTTCTTACACCAACATCAGATGTAAACCACACTGTGCGCCTTCATTTTCAAGGATATCAAAGAAGGACTGCCAGCCTGCAGATACTCAACCTCTTGGCGACCATCAGTGAGGCGGAGATGGTGAAGAAGGGAAAGTTTAACCTGCTTGAATCACATTTTGTTCATTTATTGCAGGAAAACAACAACAACAAAAAAACAACCAGCACTGATGTTCCAGGCCTGTGGCTGAGCCAAAAATAGATGCGTTTCTTCCAGGTGCTATGGGGACGCTTGTCTTTCCAATGACGCTGCTCCCACGTTCAGTTTTCTTCTCATTTGCTTCTAACGTACATGCCGCACAAACACACCCGGGCTCTGCGCACACGCACAAACCAACACACAAGTGCGCAAGTGAGTAAGAACCATCAGTCCCACTACATTTGTGACGTATTTGTATGTTAAAACGCGTAATGTCCAGCTGAGTACAGCGCAGCGTCAAGTCTGCCAACGTACAAGTACCATTAAGATGGTGACGGGGCCTACACACACGCACCAAACATTCCATTATCATTTCGCGCGCACACACACACACACACACACACACTGACACACTCAGCTGCCAGCCACCGACACCGCGGCTAATAAACCAACAAATCTAATTCAATATCACATTCAAAATATACATCAGTGACAGACACAAATAAGTACCAGGAATCAGAACGTGTGCGTCAATCACCAAACGCATTAAATGAACACACAGCCAGGAAACACACGCTCACCCCCGGATGGCCTCCTGCCAGTCACATCCTCTGGTGTTCAGGGTTCGGGGGAGAAGGTCCAACACCCTCCTTCTGTCTGTGGTGGGACCGGCGTCTCTTAATGTCCATCAGCCATTACAGCAGCTCAAGCCTGACTAGGTTCCCTGGCACGCTTATGGACAAAACTAAACAGTCCTACACACACAAACACACACTCACTCACTCTCGTTACCCATACTTAACTACCAAAAACTCGTGCTCTGTCTAAAAGTGAAGTGTGCGAAGGGTCAAAGGTCAAATGCGTGCTGCTGCTGTATATAATCACCCTCACGAGTTGGTTCTTCGTTTGCTTGTTTGTTTTTTATTCCAAAGAAAATATTTATTTCTTTATTTGTGTCTCCATATGATGTAGCCTCTAGAACTAACAGATAAATTAAATTAAATTGGAAAATACATTCAGAACACAGAAATGTCTCTGTGGTGCTCTGGCTATTGCGGGTAGGCCAGCACATCCAGGCCCCTGCCTGGCGCTGGGATGGTGCACGACCACAGAGGGATGACAGAGTTCACATATATTCTACGTGTCTACTGTGCTGAATATCAATGAAATGTCTTTTTTTTTTTTTTAAAGAGGAGAAAATATAACGGCCTGCTGAAATCACCCACCATGATTGCTCTTGATGTCCCAATGGCCACTGGAGTTGCTGTCACTTGTCTACAAACTGCAACTCTCAGCTTCATGATGAAAAAAAGTACAAAGTAGAACATTTCCAGCTTTTTTTGTCTTTCTTTCCAGTACTAGACCGACTGCGATTTTGCTCAGTTGTCACCGATTATGCAAAACACAAATTAAGATTCTGCGTTGTTAAGGGATTATCGTCTTTGTCTCTGTTCCAGGTGTCACGCGTGTAACTGATCCAACCGCTTATGAGTTTTTGGTCGATTATGTCTAATGATCTAAAAAAAAAAAAATTGAAAAAATTGAAAAAAAAACCAAGATGACTATAAACGCAGCTGAGGCTCTCATAAACACGGCCCTGATGTTCATAGCGTCTAGACCTTTCACATCGCTCTGCTGCATACGTAGCGTATCAGCAGGGGTCCTTCACTTGAAATAATCTCAGCGAGGCCTTTCATGATCCGTTTGGTTGTCTGACTCTTACGTTACACATGGAAAAACAAACAAACGACATTTGTTTGCACATCTCACTCTTTTAGTCTTTAACGTCAGCTTTTTTTTTTTAACTCGCCCTCTACGCCTTGTTAGAATTATGCACATTCTATCAAAACATAGGTGTCATGTTCATTGAGGCGATAGTCTGACATCTCAAACCATTTCTTTTCTTCAGTCGTTTCCGTTTCCTCTTTGTAATCCTCACACCCTTTAATATCTGCAGTCTTTTGAAGATGAGGAATCAAGAGCGCAGTACAAAAGATTCTGGAGCAAAACTGCCAGCTGTCAAACAACAAGGAGGCAGGCTGCAACAAACTTTGAGGGCTAAAAATAAACTAAAAGGGGGGAATTCAGGTAAACCAAGGAACTTGCATACATCATGCAAGGTGACACGACATCACATGACTTTAAATACAAACTATCAATGACGCAACAGGAAACTGGCGAGAGAATGCAAGAGCACGGAGGGAGCTGATTGGACGAGAGACACGCGGCTGCTGATGACGAGGCTGATTAACAGACCAGATGCAGGTGGATCACCACATTATTCCAATTTAGTTTCCTTCTTTAAAAAAAATAGTTGAAAACAAATCAATATTCCACAGCGTAGACCTTTGTACTGGGCTCAGTGCCAGAAGGATCGGATGAGATGTAGAACTCAGAACTGCGACGTGTGAACAGTAGAACAGAGCACCTTCCATTCCTCCTCTGAGCTCTAATCATTTGTCTCTTTCTGACTGGACATGAAAAATAATGACAGAGAGAAATGAAGGAGGACAAGAGGAGAAAAACCGACGTCCTCAGGTAACACCAGCCATTAGCAACCAGGCTGCTGCGCGTCCACACAGACAACCACAGTAATAAGATCACCTCTAAGTATAAAGGATGCTCCCTTTAGTTAAAACCGGTTTCTGTTCCTGTCTAGGAAACACAGCGCCGTCTGTCTCCCACCCATCTTGTGCTGTGTTTCATTTCTGCCTCCTACCTGAGGTCCTTCAGCGAGGGAGACAATATTCTCACCTGAGCTGAACCCAACTGCGCTTCGCCCGGAAACGGTTCGGTCTGACAGTGGGCCAGGGGAGGTCTCACACCTGCAGTTGCAGGTTTGGATCAAAAAGACAAAAAGTCTGAAAAGTCTGGATCATACAAGACAAGTGTGAAAGGGCCTGGGGGTGGGGGGGTAGTGATTTTCTCTCCTATATCCTGTCATTCATTTTTGTTTTCAGGCAACTGCAAATCATTTATAGATAAGCCTTTAGGCAATACATTCAGTCTTTACACATGCTAGGATTTCAAATGATTAATGTCTAGAAGCATGCCTCGCTGGTGGTCACGATGGGTCTACCTGCGTTTGGAGATATTCTAGGAGGGTAAGAATTTAAGATAAGCCTGAAATTGCTGTTGTGATTATCCGGAGGCAAGAAAGATGATCCTTAAGTGTGTGACAGCCGATAACACAGAGAGTAGAGAGGGCCTTTGTAGGGAGATGGATCAAATCACATTCGTCACCTTACTCCAGCACACTCAAAATTACAAGTTAGGGTTCAAACTTTTTTCAAGGTCGTTCAAAAAAAAAAAAAGTGATTTTGACTGTGACTAGTGTCGTTCACAATGCTGACACAACCTCTTAGAGTTGCCACAGGTCTGGAGTTTTCATCTCTGAAATCTCCAGGTGTGTGTGTGTGTGTGTGTGTGTGTGGATGGCAGACTCCACTAACAGACATGTGGGTCAGGGAAGGTTGTGTTTTGGTTGCTGTTGGCGACTCAGACGTCTGCATTGTGTGTGCTCAGTCATGCAGGGAAGATGAAGCCCTTGCTGGGCAGATGGGGGAACGAGGTCATGTGTGTGTGTGTGTGTGTGTGTGTGTGTGTGTGTGTGTGTGTGTGTGTGTGTGTGTGTGTGTGTTGCACAATTCCACATAAACATGCACAAACACATTGAGTACACGGAACAATGTGCACAAAGAATGTAGTGCGAATATTATTATAGGGAATATGAGGCTGTGGGTTGTAGCATAAAAGAAAAGAGTTTGTGAAGCAAAAACAAAAATGTCACAGCTGTTAATGAAAACAAATATTGTCACATTCTATTTATGCAAATCTACTTCCAATGCCACATTACGTACAGCGCTTTGAGGCTAATAGGACTAGCAGACTATCAGCCAGCTAATGTGTATGAGAACAACATTTGTGGCTGACTTTAGAGGCAACAAGTAAAAATGTATGCAAAGTTATTTATGCAAAATGTCATGTTGAATAATACAACACTCTTTTGCAAACATACCCCCCCAAAAAGGAACATGTCCCTGGAGAGTGCAAGATAGAAAACATCAATTTTAGTTGTTTCTTTTTTTCTTCTCCAAATCAAGTTACTTCACTGGGCGGCACGGTGGTGCAGTGGTCAGCACTGCCGCCTCACAGCAAGACGGTTCCAGTGTGGGTTCTCTCCAGTACTCTGGCTTCCTCCCACAGTCCAAAGACATCAAGAGGGGACGAGGTTAATCCAGAGTCTAAATTGACCGTAGGTGTGACTGTGAGTGTGAATGGTTGTCTGTCTCTATGTGTTGGCCCTGTGATGGACGGGTGAACTCTGACTCTTTCCTGAAGTCAGCTGGGATAGGCTCCAGCCCCCACGACCCTCAACAGGATAAGTGGTAGAAAATGGATGGAAGTTACGTTAAAAAACAGTGTTGCATGCTACTTGTGAGTTGGAGGTCATGTGATCAGACGGCTGCGAAAGTCGACCAACACAAAAGCTCCGGCTGTGCTCTGAGGCAGGCTAATGTAATTTCTCTTTAGGTATCAATTTAGTTGTTCTTGCCTCTTTGCAGGCTAAAAACATGGCATCAGTGACTTTTTGAAAACAACTTGGCACGCTGAGGATATTTGGATCACCTGAGAGGAACAGCATGGAGGCCTTTCATGTTTTTTTTTTTTTTTTTTACACTTTTAAACATTTGAAAATTGGTTTCTGCCCACTTCAGTTGTTTCAAGAATGGCTGCAACACCTTTTCTGAGGAAATCCAGCTGGGTTTGGTGGAATAAAAAACCTGACGTTCCATTGGCATGACGGGCGGTCGATAATAACTGAATTTTCATTTTTGTGTGATTTATCCCTTTAACTCCTCTTTTGAAGGATGGTGACTTGCCAGGATCCCACTGTGGACGATGAAGCTACATGGTGTGCATCATAACCGAACGCCCCTGCTGAGAGCAATCTTGTGTGGATGGGTTTGTTCTGCCTTGGCATGTTACATTGATGCTGTGTGACTTAAAAATGCTGTTTATTTTCATATTTGTTGTTTCATGTGGACCCCAGCCCAGCTAATTTGTGTAAATTTGTGCAGATCTGAGTAAGTAATGAAAAGAGAGGCACATGCTGAAAGATCCGCACACTTTCTCATTCAAATAAAAGACAAACTCACATCCAGCGTCTGATAACTGTTGTAATCCAGGATTAGTCTGATTAAGATCTATCCCTCTGCCTCTGTGTGTTAAACGATTAAAGCCAGACAGGCCTATTTACAGAGAAGAAAAGATGATGAAATCAACAGGCTTGTCCTGGAGTGACAGCTAAAAGAGAAGGCAGACTGTGGAGAAGAGTAAATAATTTGTTCATGCATTAAAGACTTTCATTCTTTGATGCAAAACTGTTGTTTGCTCTTCTTGTAAGAGAGAGAGAAAGGGTGGAGGTGGTGGAGGAGGAATGTCGACAGATGCACAATGAAAATAAAGAAAAGGATGGCAGAGAAGAGGGAAGGGTGCTCTGTTAGACAAGCGATAGAACCTGGATGAATGACAAAGAGTTGAAATGAATAGACTCACAGGATAATCAGGAAGAAGCCTGCACTTGGACATGCAGTCGTGTTCTCTCTTTCTCTCTTTCTTTCTCTCTCTCTCTCTCACTCACACACACGCGTGCACACACACAACCTAAGAGCGGAGGCTTCTGTGGCTCGAATGAGAACAAATACAAAGTGAGAGAGCCCCTAATGAAGATTTTAAATGAGGAAGTTCCTGTGAATGCACGATAACCCTCCCTCCTCCCCCACTGTCTCTCCCCTCTCCCTCCCCTCTCTAATGTCAATACATCATCTGCTCTCCCACTCCTCCTCTCCTCCTCTCTGTGTGTCCTATACTCCATTTAAATCATGCATTATTTTAATTAGGGTTTGCACACTGCAACACTTTAATTTTCTGTTTCTCATTTCCCCCAGAAATCTCTCTTTTATTAGTTATGAAACCATTATTCAGGCAAACTCATAATTACACTTAGGCCCAGGGGGGGAATGTGAATGTGCACACTTGTCAGAGTTTATCTCAACTCGCGATGAAAGTAAACTTAACCAAACACAAGAAAGGGTTAAATCTGAGTCTATGGCTGGTCTGTGTGTGGTCAGTGTTCCAGAATATGGCCGTATTGTCT
The DNA here is from genome assembly GCF_037954235.1 of Aulostomus chinensis. Taxonomy (NCBI): domain Eukaryota; kingdom Metazoa; phylum Chordata; class Actinopteri; order Syngnathiformes; family Aulostomidae; genus Aulostomus; species Aulostomus chinensis. Next base: position 25,637,960 of record NC_141327.1, on the reverse strand, counting down.
CCAGAGTGCTCATTGGTAGTGTCAGAAGTTGGAATTCTCGAATATTAAATAATTCATCTTTGTCCTCTTCGCTGGACTACTTGACAAAACTACACAATACAAGCCAGGAAAAAAAAACTGCTACATAAATGCAGCGACCAGCTCGCCAGAGTCACACAAATTTGCTCAAATCTGTCTTTCCTGTCTGCAGGCGGAGGGCACTGCTGCCTGCTCCTGTGGTTCATCCCCTGGGTCTTTGCCTGGCTGTGCCTCTCCTGCTGGCAGATGGGGAGAAGCTTCAGCAGGCTGCAGGGTCCATCTGAGAGGTGGAGGCGAGATTGCTGGGTCTATGGATGAAAGTCTCAGAGCCCAAGCAGAAGTGACAGCCTGCCAGATACAGCCTCAGTAAAATCACTGATTTTCTAAAGGGAGTCTGGACTGGAGGAATGACGAAACATTTTCATCTGCAGGAAAGCCGGATTTCACTCAGAACAGAAAATCTGCAGAATTGTGATGTTTTATTGGACTCTGGACTGGGCATATAAACTGCCATGACATCTGAAAACAACCCCCTGATGACCTCATGTAGACCGGTCCATGCCAGTTCATTGAAAAGAGAAGCGGTCAACGCATAAATGGATGAGATCCTTCAGATCCTCAGCAATAAACCCGTTTCTAGAGCTGACTCGCTACTGGCAATAGGAGATGTTAGAGGTATTTTAGTGTTGATAAGGTTAGATTTCCTAAACTTTATGCGACTGTAATATTCTTCCATGAATAGAAATCACTGTAATGATCCATCATAGTGAGGATATTTTGAGAAAGGGAAGGCAGAAAAGGGATCAGCGTGAGGGTTGAGACTGGGGTTAGAAATTCATGTCCACAAAAAAATACAACCAAGATATAAATGCAAAGATGTGTGTGTGTGTGTGTGTGTGTGTGTGTGTGTGTGTGTGTGTGTGTGTGTGTGTGAGGAAGCGTAAAACAGAAGGTTTATCCTTTTCACAGTTTCATTGTTTAGATAAATCTTGGAGCGACAGGTTATATTATTTACCTGTGGTAATTGGTTTTCCCAAATGGCACTTTTCTTCATTAAACACACACACACACACACACACACACACACACACACACACAAGGTTTGTTTTACAGATGCACTGCAGATCTCATGGGAGAAAAGTAGTGAGAAACCCCACAAACGCTCAAGCTCAACAACAGTGTGATACAAACATCCAGCATGTTCATCTCTTTACTTTGTGCTCAACATTATCTCAACTGAGAAAAAGACAGACGGAAAGTGTGTGTTTTTGTGTGTGTGTGTGTGTGTGTGGGGGGGGGGGGTTAGGCATGTCTATTACTCATAATGAGAGAGAAAAACTGTTAACTCAAAGTATGTGGGGACATAAATTCTTAAATTTGAGGGTGTAGACTTATGAAAGAATGTCTGCATGATATTAATGTAAGTAGGTGTGACTGAAACACAGGTGTGTGTGTGTGTGTGAGAGAGAGAGAGAGAGAGACAGAGAGAGAGAGAGAGAGCGACTGAGGAGCCAGCTGTTCCATCTCTCTCCCTCTGAGGTGAGTTGTCCATCTCTCCTTCTATCTCTCCATAATCTGTCCGTCCAACCTTTCATCCCCTCTGTCATTGCCCACGATACCGTGTGTCTCAGCAAGCAGGTTACAGAAACCTGGATTCACTTTGGGAGAATGAGGTCTCGTTTTCACAGGAGTGGACAACATTAAATTGCTGTTTTGTTTAGTTGGAAAAGGATTTCATTACCAGCCTGAACTGCAACATAGAACATCAGTTTATCTCCGTGCAGTTTCATGCTCACTTGTACAAACAGGGGGAGACTAACAGACACTCCACTGTTGGAATGTAGGAGTAAATCAGCCTTCCAACATTTCTATATTTGCTCCAGGAAGGAAATATGGTGCCAAATACCACATCATCAGCATGTCTTCCTCTTTAATTATTGACAACACTTGAACCATACATTTTCACATCCTTTAAAACATGTCCCATTTCTACATTAAAATAAAAAATTGAGTCCGTTTTTAGTCTGTAGTTTACGGTGTGTATTAATATCCCCTTCACACCAAGAGAAATCAAGGTCAAGGTAACGTTTGTCTCTCAGTCGTACACTGACATTTGAAAAGTCACATTTTTACAATCGACTTTTTAGATCTCAGTTGTTTTAACCTCATAAACTTTGAGATGAATATTTTTAGTCATGAAATGGACATCTTAACTTGTCAGAGAAACGAACCCAGCTCCTGCTAAACGTTCGCACACTTTTGTGTCTGCCAACACTTCTTTATATTGAATATGAAGCTGTGGTCTTTTTTCATTTGAAGCTATTTTAAAGGCTGAGTCTGTTTAACTTGGGGAGAGGGAGAACTGCACACTGTGCGAGTCTCCTGAGCGATGACGACAGAGGGAATCCTAACTGAGAGAAGGTCACTCAGGTGGTTAGATTTTTCCCAGCAGCCGTTGTGATGCGGGGTAAACATAGGTGTAATTAATTACAGTAATTAGGGGCCTGTTCAGTTTATATTGAAATTGCTTTCCCCTTGTGTTGATTGTTGTGTCACTCCCAGGCCGGTGTGTTTTCACCTGTGTCTAATCAGTTAATCAGTCTTTTAACCAGCCTGTCCATTGTTGCGCCGTCGTTACACCTTTACTGAAGTGGGAGCAGAACCTAAGTGGTACTAAATTGACAACCATGTATAAAGGGTGCAGAAATCATTGAACATCCAGTTTGCCTTTTTAATTAAATGTCATTTCCACAAGCTCGATATACCTCGACTTTTTCCCTCTACAGCCTAAAATACGTAAAATACCGCACTCATGAAGTCAGAAGTTTTATGCTTCCGTGGTGTTCATTCATAGCGTAGCTAAAGGCTTCTTACTTCTTATTGCATTTACACTTCAAATAGCAACTTGTGACTGAGCGTATTTTTATCAGAATCTGTACATTCAGAATCCCATTAGCTGACTCTAATTCCAGGTTGGACAAAAACAAAAAAAAAAGTTATCTCTGCAGCACAGTAAAGCCTAATACAGTATTGTTACATACAGTTATACTTGTGACACCCTGAAACTCTTCATAGGTATTTAAAGTTAAGTTACTTCAGAAATGGAACTATTGCTCAGGAGAAATTTGTAGATTTTGGTTTCATTTAATCAACCAAGAAAGTCAGGGTGGGAGGTGGGGGGGATAAAACCCTGTTTCAGCAGAAGTGGGGTCGTTACATCACCCACGTCTCAGCGGCTGCGATGGCCGTGCATACCCGACACGTGACAGAGCTGACTGAGGAAGCACAGGTGCTTTGGCATTCAGCCACCGAGTCAAACAAATTTTCTGTGTCAGTTTTTGTGCGTTACAGTCAAAAGGAGAAAAAAATGTTTACAGAATCAGATCATAACCGACAATTAACAGAGGCAGATATCCCCTTAGATTATAAAGCCGCTTTTAATTTCAAAGTTGTGACATATTTTTGATGTGACAGTGTGAAAATGTCATGTGTTTTTAGATGTTAAAATGTCAAATTATAATTTCCTGCAGTGAGACCAAAGAGTGGTAAACAATACTGGTGGGTGGAGGAATTAAAGCTTTTCATCTTAGTTTTATTAATGCCACAATTAAGCCAACGTGTCCTAGCTCACCTTCTGTTTACAATGTTCAACACTCACAGATGAACACAGTGAAAATTAGGTTCTGTTTGAACACACAGATGTTTCTGAGAGATTCGGGATAATTAGACTTCTGCTGAGGATATATGCTGGAAATCAGCTGAGGCCGGCGGAACTGCGTATAAATATCAGTTAAGATGTTCTGGCTGACAGTTGCAATGACAGTCGAGGACATGTCAATCAAGCATCTTTAGAACGCATCCAAGTTGTCCTGCACCATCTGTTTAAATGACATTCCTTCATCTCTATTGAACAACTGCAAAAATAAAGAGTCATTAATGAAAAAAGGTACTCAGAAATGTATCGTCATCTCAAACACATTTGCAGGTAAACCTAATGGGCTTCTCCACAGCTACAACCCGGCGCAGAGATTTGTAAAATTCATCCTTGTTCTTCAAACATTGTTTCGTCACCCACTTGAATTCAGTGTCATTGATGTGTTCATGTCCATAAATGAATAAGATTGTCGTTAGGCCTAAATCATCTGAATACGGATTACATGCACGCACGCGCGCTCCCTTTTTGGGTCTCTTAGGATATTTTTCCTCACTTCGGCTGCGTGGCTGTGGCCGCACTACCGAGACCGTCAGTGAGATGTCACTCAAGCGTGTTCTGTGCTCCCCAGTCAGTCAAAGTGTTGACAGGGATTCCTGCAGGTATTCAGCAAACTTTTTAAGTGCATGTGGAAATAAAGCCATCCGTGAGATATTCTGAAAAAAACAAAAATTCATTTCATTCAAATTTCATTTCAACACATACGACTCAATTCTACAAATTTTGGCAGGTTTGAGGTGGTGACAGAAGGAGGCTTCAAATGAAGAGGTGAGCAGGAGATGAGGAGCTGAATAATTCATTATTAAACAAACACTCAGGACACTGGTTAATGGGCTGGAGTACAAACCCACAGGGAGCACAACAGAGAATGTGTCAAAAACCAGACAGCAAACTCAACTTATTCAGACTGAACTAATCAGTAACTAAACACAACAAGAAACAGGTGAGAGACAACGAGTGCAGGGAGGGAGCTGAGTGGATAAAGAACACAGGGAACAGAGCTGCAGCTGAGGAGGACTGATGATCATCCCACAGAAAAGGTAGGAAACCGGCAGAGACAGGAAGTAAAAACAAACAAACCAGACAGTACTGAATGAAACAGGGTGGCTGACTACGATAGGGAAACTAAAGAAAACAAGAGAGGGGAATCTACAAAAATCGATGATACAAAGCAGACTGAAGAGTCCAAAATGAAAGGTTCACGATTAAACAAAATGAGAATACTCCAAATCAACAGCCCAAATGGAACTGTAGGGCTAATTACATTCACACACTCTAGTCGAACAGGATCGCTTCTCACTTTAGGGTGCACTAAACTTCACTCACCAATAATCGTATTGTAACACTTACTTCGACTTCTCGTAGCCTTGGAAGTCACATTGGAACTGAATATAATGAGTCTGCACCCTCCAAAGCTGCAGTCACTACACAAAGTGATTACAGGAAGCTTGATGAGGACATGCAGGGCTGCTGGTGATGTTTTACTTTCGCTGGTCAGCTAATTGCTAAAATCCTCTACTCCCCCTGTGGTGTTTTTTTCTTTTTTTTTTTCTTCAACATGGATACAGAGAAAGAAGGAGGCAAATATTACTCTCCCAGACAACTCTCCAGCTCCTTAATTTAACTCTGCTGCTGGACACACAGTTTATTCTAAAGACGCATGTGTTGCATTGACTTCTGCTTGGATTTTTTTTTTTTTTTCTTTTTGCGTTGGCTTCAGCCACTCTGTTCTCTCAAGCTCTCCATCCCCTCAAAGGTCAGCACTGTCGAGATGGATTGCTATTAGTCAACAACATAAATCTGTGGGTTTAAGTTCACCAAACCAGAACAAGAAATGAAAAACCTCCATGGATTTATTTCACCCCCTCAAGAGAACCCAGTGATCTCAACAATACACTCTTCTTTGCTAAATGTTACTGCTTGTGTGACTCAGGCTTTAAGGGTGTAAAACCAGGGCTCTCTGAGTACATCATGATATTTGATACTGCTGTGTTTGGCATGTCTCAGAGTGATATAAAGGACGCTGGCTTGTGTAGATTCTTATAAGCCTCTTTTCTGATGGTGAAAACTGCACACAGCGGTTGAGTAAGTTAGTTTGGATCTTTAGTTTGTGGGCAAACAGAATCCCTGTTTCCACAACGCCGAGCCGATTAAAAAAAGGCCGACTCACCTGAGGACCGGCCCTGCGGCCAAGTCTGGAACCCCCCCTCTCTAAAACCACATTGAAAAGTTAGAAAATATATCTGGCAGATCAGATCGGTAAGTAAGTGGCGTCTCTCAACGAAACCAGCATAAATGTTGGTGGAACTAACCCAGCGGTCCAGGTATCGCAGGAATAGACTCGCTAACAGCAATTAAACAAAAACAGGAGAATTCACTGGTTGAGTTTCTCAGATGTTTTCGCTGTTCTTGGTATGTGATGGCATCACAAGATTTGTTAGTCTGACTGGCTTGTCAGGCAAAGCAAGCATTCTGCCCCTCATCGTGGTCCGAGATAAGAAGGGATCCAGACGCAACCGCAAAGATCAACATTTGAGATCTCAAGATATGGATGGTCTCACCAGGCTTGGCCCACTCAGCGGCGGCGGCGGCAAAAAACTGGGAGACAACGGCTCGTCGTTTGCTGCCAAGCTGATTGGTTAGACAGGAGTTGCGGTGCAGTGGTAGCAGCTGCGTTGTCACCTCTGCCCTCTCTTTCTTGTGATATCAGAGGTTAAAAAAAATAAAAACATGAGGATACTAAATATAAATTTGTTGGTCAAATTTGAGAAACATGTTGCATCATTTGTTACTAGGAAAAGTAATATAAGGTGTTTTCTTATGTTGCCCATCATTTGGTCTTAGTACGGTGCTGAACAGCTGATATCAAGGTCAATAAACATCCATCATTTTCTGTACCGCGTATCTGTTAAGGGTTGTGTGGGGTCGGGGCTGGAGCCTTTCCCAGCTGACAGTGGGCGAGAGGCGGGGTTCACCCTGGACGGGTCACCAATCTGTCACAGACTCTTACATAAAGTCAATGAAAAAAACTATTTATCATCAATAGCGTCTCACCGATGTGTTTATGTCCATAACTGAATTGGTGTGTGGTGTAGTTAGCACTAAATCATCTGCATTTGGATTTTGCTCACACTCACACCCCCCCCCCACACACACACACACACACACACACACACACACACAGGTTTGCGTTGCTATCCTTATCAGGACATTCCACTGACTTCCATTCATGTGAATATCCTCACCCACGCCCCAATCGTAATCCTAACCCTAACCAATTGATGCCTAACCTCAACCTCAAGCTAACTGCAATTTACACCTTCACTGTAGCTTTGACCAGGTGTTCATAAATTAAGTTCTGCGGCATTAGGACCGGTCTTTGGTCCTCATGAGGACTAGGGGTCCTGATAAGGTTAGTGTTTTTATCAGAAAAGGTCTCCAATAGATAATAAAAACCAAGAAAACACACACACACACAGATGAAAATAAAAAATTGTCAACAATAACCTCTCACCAACTGTTGTACATTAAAATGGCTCTGTCAAGACCTCTGTGTGTTTTCCCTGCAGCTCCTTCTCTGTACTGTACAGCAAAGTCTTCACATCCAAGTAACACAATGGAAACAATGAATGTAGGTTCATTTTGACAGGTGGCCTTGACTCGGTCCCTTCAAGATCTCTCAGAGGAAATCAGCAGAACACATTTGCCCTTCGCTTGCTCCTTACCGAACACCTCAGATAAACACAGACACAAACCATTTTCCATCTCTTATTAGGTGTAGAAGTCAAAGCAAATAGAGGCAGAGTGGAGGACACCAAGGGAAACAGCTGGAGATTAGCTGTGAGATGTCAAAAACACTCTCCAATCAGAGGTGGTGAGGTTTGCTGCTAAAAGGTTTGTTTGTACTGCAAAAAAAAAACAACTATATATATCTATATCTATATATATATATCTATAAATATAGATAGATATATTCCACCTATCATGCTGGTCGGTAACAACAACAATGAATGTATCTCTCAGGATATATTTGACTAGTCCTCTCTCTCTCTCTCTCTCCCCGGCTGGTCGAGGCAGGCGGCCGCCCAGATCGCGCTCGCTTTATGTGTCTGTTGTTAAAAGACCGTTTCTTTTTTTCTCAGCACCATTGCAGAGGCGTTTGACCATGAGGAACTGTCAGGTCTCTTGGAACTACATCAATTAAAAGATCATTTTCGCAACGATTTGGAACTATGTAACTGATGAAGCTGCTCCTAAATCACTGAATGTATTTTCTCCTCCTTTTAATCCTCTTATGGATGTATTGATGCATGGATGGATGGATCAAACAAGCCCAGCTTGTGTCTACAAGGTCCTGGAAGAAGTTCTTATCAGTCAGATGGATTGGAAGCACCTGTGTTGAGTGCATCATGGGTGTGTAGCAGCTTTATCTCCTACACTCTTAACTTTTACTCATTTCCTTCCCTGTATCTCTTTCTGCTGTTGACCATCAAAGGCAGAAGCCAAAACACAGTTTGTCTTCTTTACAAAGACCTTTATTTCACAGCCTGTTAATCAGTCCTCCCCATCCTGTATTTTCTTGTTCAAGATCCACAGCGGTGAACAAAGCCACATCAGCAAAGTGACTCTTTGAAAAAATAGGTCCCTAAAAACACTTGACACCACTTTCTCCCCAGTGAATCGCATCTACTCTGCTGTTGTCCTTTCATTTACTTTTTTTCAACCGTTCGCGTAACTTTTCCAAGCACCTAATGTATTATTCTGCAACTGTAGAGACAAAAAAAAAATGCATGGAAACAGTACAAGGGTCTGACCTGCTGATTTTTACCATGCTTATTATTTTAAGCTTGCTCTACAGTTCCATCCAGTGTAATTCACCCCTGAATAAGAGTGCCAGCCGAGTGTAAAAGAGCTGTAAGTATAAAATTGAAAATGTCCAGCAGACTCAGAAAAGCTGGTGGGTGGTGAGGTGACGACATACAGTGTTCGCGTATATTAATGCGAACATTAGTCAGTCAAAGCTCCGCTCCACATTGAGAGACTGATGATCCCACACCAGCTGACACCCTGAAAAGGGATTCAAGGTTTGGTTTGGATGATTAATTGGGGGAACAACAAAGACAAGTTACGATTGCAGCAGCAGCCGCAGGAGCAGCAGGCATGAATGAAGGTTCGCAGCAGCTGTTGGTGTTAAAACATATTTGAACAAGCGTACAAGAGACACGGTGGTGCAGTGGTCAGCACTTTCACCTCACAGCAAGAAGGTTCCGGGTTCAAGCCCCGGCTCCAGCACAGGATCTTTCTGTGAGGAGTCTCCATGTTCTCCCTGTTCCTGTGTGGGTTCTCTCTGGTACTCCAGCTTCCTCCCACAGTCCAAAGACATCAAGAGGGGACGAGGCTGATTGATACTCTAAATTGACCGTAGGTATGAATGTGAGTGTGAATGGTTGTCTGTCTCTATGTGTTGGCCCTGTGGTGGACTGGTGACCCATCCAGGGTGAACCCCGCCTCTTGCCCAAAGGCTGCTGGTATACGCTCCACTCCCCCATGACCCTTAACAGGATAAGAGGTAGAAAGTGGAAGGATGGATGGAGTACAAGACAGGACAGTGTCAAGTCAATTTCCTGGGAAATGGATGAAAACACAAAGACAAATCAATCACAAATTTACTCATCGAGACACCACTGTTTGATTGACATATTCATATATGAGAGCAGCGGCAGTGTGTTAATACACAGGGTGGTACGAGTCCCATGAGAGGCAGGACACTAATAATGCATAACAACTGATGAAAGTGTTTAAAAAACAAGACAGGTTTAAAGAAGAAGCACTCAGACTGACAGAAATGTGAGTCGAGTGTTTGGTAAACCCTTCAACCATCAGAGAGGAGGTCCAATCAGCTGATTCAGCTTCAGCTCTGCAATGCAGACAAAATGCCAAGTTTTTTTTTTAATGTTTTTTACATAACATTGCGACTCATGGTCAAGAGGCAAATGTATTCGAGTTCAAGCCAGGCGATGCGACGAGCTCGAATACGTCAGTTCTCTTCATTTGCATAGTTTTGCAAATGACAGTGCAGAGAAGGAGCATATCAAAAGTTGCTTGTCACCTTGTAGACAGGCCTGAAAAAGCACTGTACAAATCAACGCCATGATGTAATCATCCCAGAATTATTGTGATCAGTTTATTGCAATTATATCAAGGCAACATTTCACTCATCCGAGCACGAGCAGCGCGCGTCTCTTGATGATGTTTGGGACATTTCAGGTGCTGGGAAGCAACAGATTTATTGTGGTTGAAAAGAACGAATATTCACGGGTTGATCACTTTTGTGTTTTCACATAACTCGCATGAGGAACATGAATAACATACAAATGACATCACAAGGAGATGAGCAGTAAAAGTTCACTTGGTTTGTGTTGGACGGCAACTCACTGCCATTGCCGGTGCGACGTTAATGGCTCAGGAGTGAAGATTCAGCCGAGAGACGCCTCTCAGACTTGTTTATTGATACTCAGAACCTTTAGCGATAGCAGCTCTTCTTTTTTTTTGGGGGGGGGGGGGGGGTGTCAAAAATGTGTAAAACAGTGAGTTAATCTGTCCCCTTCCTGAAAATACTGGTCATCAAGTGAAATATGTGAATATTGGATATATGGACAAATTTGCTGTATCACCAAAATATGGATGACTCAAATATTTTCGCTCTTGTGAGGAAGCGATCGTAGTTAAAGGAGTACAATGTTGACTTTTGGTAGAAAACAGGAAATTAACGCTGGTTTTCCATGGAAAGGTCACTGCCTCTACTGAAACAACCCCTCCAAGGTGAGATCTTATACCTTCATAATCTCTCAGAACAGATTCTCTATATGATTGCTATTCATAGCCGATGGATTCTGACATCGGTGCCTTCATAAATCCTCAGGCTTCTCCTGCTTCCGTTCTTGACAGAGTTATGTCATCGACTGCAGCAGGAGGTCCTTGTCAAGCCAACAGTATCATCTTTTTTAATCGATTCCATTTATCAAGGATATTCCTTCATTATCTATGCTGTGTATAAGGGTTGTAGGGGCTGAAGCTAATCCCAGCTATCATCTGGCAAGAGCCGGGGACCTTGGACACATCCCCAGGCCATCATGGGCCTGAAATATAGATTCACACCCACATTCACCGATAACTTATTCTCAGATTAACCTCACCTCTGTTGGAGGAAGCCTGAGCACACAGAGAACACGCAAACGAGTTCAACACGGAGGAGACCCGAGCCAGACGGTGGGTTTGAGCCCCCTTCTTGCTGTGAGGCGGCAGCTAACCCCTGCGCCACTCTAAATAGCAGACTACAACTGAAATGATGGTTGAAATCCGTCACAAAGCAGGAACTCAAACTCTTATGGCTCTGTAACAAACATTTCTGGTCATGATGTTGCCGCTAATCATCATTAAACCTGCAGGTGTTTCTTCAATTTTAGATTAGTTTTTAGCTCCTAATTTCCAAACCTCAGAATTTCACTGGATTAGCGACACGCCGGTAATTTTCCATGAAGTGATGACGGCCAGATATTAAGCAAAGACGAAGCAAACTTGATCAGACACATGGCAGGTTGCTTCCACCACAAGATCATCGTAGTTTTTGAGATAATCAAGGGAGAGACGGACATGCATACAGAGATTAACTCATCCCTCACACACCCGCACTGATCTTTGGCGCCCCCTTGAGGGAGGTTTGGACCCCAGGTTGGGCACTACCTCCTTCAGCCAAAGTGATTATTGTCCCCCTCCACTCTTTAATATGCTGACTTTGGTGTTTCCTGTGCGGGAAACGCCTACATCATATATCAATGCTGTACATAATCTACATCAACATAATACCCCTCTCCCTCTCACTGTTGAGTGAGAAATGAGACCCGAATTGTAATAAACTGAATTTATGCTCCGACATTGCAAAAGAAGTCAAATCAAACATAAAGACAAGCTGCAACTTGACTGCCACTCAGCCCGCCGGGTCTCATCTTCCCAGCACCAAGCCGTGAAAGCAGCTCTGCCATTAGAGAAGAAGATATGCATGTTGTGCTGACTGGAGTGTAGGCCTGTCAATCACTGCTGACTTTGGCATTTCAGTCAGGTACAAAAGGTGTGTTTGGTGCCAAAGTACCTCAAGTCAGACAGCATCCAGACAGTGTGCCTGAATAACAATATTTCATCAGAGTGAAGCGGGAATAACAGAGCGGAGGATGAGGGGGGGGTAAATATAGTTCAGGATGGAGCTGCTGCAGGAGTGCAGTTGTGACTTTTAACAGAAAGGCAACGTATGTATGTCTTCAAGGTTCTCCTCCGCCATCTGTTCTCCAAACCGCGCTGACTCTTGCCTTCTTCTCCACTCTGACACGCGTTCTCTCACCACTCAACATGCCCTTCCAGTTTCATTAGCATATAAATAACTCATACAAAACACACTCGAAAGCACCGGTGCCATCGCACAGATGCCTTTTCCAGCAATGTTAAGAGGGGAATTTGGAATATTAGTGTGTATACATTGATGTCCATTGGTGTGTGTGTGTGTGTGTGTGTGTGCTGTTCCAAGCCTGGGGGGAGGTTTTTTTTTGTTGTTTTTTTTTTTAAGGCTAATTATTTAGGAAGAGTGTGTTACTATTAAGATGAATTTTAATATTGAGCTTATATTTCTGTCTCATTTTCTGGGACCCACTGTTAAATATGAGCAGAAACACACAGCAGCGATTCAACAGGCACGCGTGTGTGTGTGTGTGTGTGTGTGTGTGGGGGGGGGGAGGGGGGGGTGGGTGCATAAACTTCATGATTGAGTCAAAAAAGAACATGATGTTCCATGCGTGACTGACACAGCCTGGTCATGATTTATTACTAATACTTTGAGAGTTGACCCTGCCTTTCATCAAACACCCCACACTCGCTCCGCGTTTAATTGAAGGATAAAAAAGGGACAGTTTTTGGGGGGGGGTTTTGTTTTCAAATGCGATCCAACAGCACCCTCTGTCCTTACAAAGTTAGAACTGCAATATTTTTTAATTAGCTTGATCCATGTTTTCACAAACTGTTGGTCCCTGAATTCAAAACTACAAAGGCAAAGAAGGTCTGTTTTATTATTATCAGGGCCCAATATTCCAGATTGTAAACTTTTATCCCGCCGGAACCTCAAACAGGATGAACAGGAGAGAAGAGAAGTACCTTTAACAGAGGGATTTCAGGGATGTGCAATAAAACAGACATTGCACGTAATATAAATTAATTAAGTGCAATTAGTTCCAGGTAAAATGCAGTTGTTTTTGGAGCAAAGACTGATCAGAAAAGAGCTCCATCGGCCACAGAACCTCCACAACCACAGAGACCTTGAGGGCAGGCACATTTAGATACGGGGGGCGAGGAACGGTGTCGTTAGAAGCCAGAGGTTATCTGGTTATGCTTAAAACTGGAAGAAAAAAAAAAAAGATCAGTGAATAATTTAATATTCTCTTGAATAATGCATCACTAGCGAAGGTTTGTCATGATGAAACACGTAAGGAAAAAAATCTAAAATAAAAAAAAAATAAAAGCTGAGGTGAGTTGGTCTCAGAGGTTTTTCTGTGTAAACAAAGAAATAGGTTCCATTGAGCCCGACACATTTTTGCGGATGATATTTTTTGATGGATCAATTAATAAAATAAATAAATTAAATGACGCTTGAATTTCATTGAGCTGCTTGAGTTTCAGGGTCTTTATATGGATTAAATGAATGAGCCTTTGTCAACATCCCTCATCACAGCCCTTCCTCCAGTGACACATCACCATAAAAATTTGATAAAATGCTCACTCCAGTCTTTTTAATGGCCTTTTTGTTCGTTCAAATGTCTTTAAAAAAAATGAAGGAAAACTCATCTCTGTCAAACTAAAATTGACCGAAACTTCCATTTTCTGAGGAAGGAAATGTCATTGCCTGCATCGCTCTCTTCAAAGCTGCCATCTCTAATTAAAACAACCTCGATAATCTACACCTTACTTTTGGAGGCGAACCAGGATCCAGAAACAGATCCTGGATCCTGAAGACGGTTCCAGGCCACTGGCAGAACACAACTGTTGCTGGTATTTTTCTTCTTCTCTTGGCGGAGAAACGGCGTGTTTGTTTTCTCTGGATTTTATGCCAAATCCTCCAGGAGATACAAAGTGTCGGACAAACCGAGAGACCCTCACCAACATCTGTGCAGTTTTGACTCTCATGTTACAAACAATAATGGATTCAATCGATACGATTATTGCAATAAAGAAAACTGAGCGTGTTTAACATTTAGATTAGGGACGATCTCCGATTATGAATGATAAAAGTGAGAGTGCAACTTCGGCTGGAAATACTGAAATAACTATCAAAAAAAAAAAAAAAAGGTCACCCCTTTCCTCTGGTCTCCGAAGAGGTAAATTTCACATTAGTTAGCATTGCTCAGCATCAGTCTCGTCCAAATGGATTTTCTCTGGCGGATCCAGTTCCACTGGCACTTCCACTCCTCCTCACAGCCATCCACCTCCATGTCTGCTGCTTCATCCAGCTGGCTGGCGTCTGCTGGGTCCACTTCCTTTGGCTCACTGTCACCATCTTAGCAGCAGCGGACAGTTGGTGGGCAGAGAGAAATCTACTGAAGTACTCAAGGTCTGCAGACCTCACTGCTGTGAGCAAGGCAGCCCATTCTCGTAGTGAAACTGGCCATGAAACAGCCTGGAGCCTGTGGCTGATTAGTCTGAGTCAAGCTCCCGTTTCTCTGGCACAGAGGTTGTCAAGCGGAGGGCCGTCTGTTGCCTTGGCTGAGTGAGAGGCTTGAGGGACATGAACTGCTTTGTAAAGACATGGACGCTGCACTTTGGCTGCTTGACAGAGAGTGTGGTGACACAGTGACAATGAAAAGAAACACTGGTTCACCATTAAACTACACTGTGGCCCCGGCATTTACAAAACACAGAACTATTTGTGTAATAACTTACATTTTTTTCAGTTTTAATTTTCTATGGATAAACTACTCTAAAGTTTTATGATAGTATACTTAATTAGGACCAATAATGACTGTTGTAAACTCTGCCTTCTGCTTTGTTGACCGATTAACAAGTTCCCTGTGCTTTTAAGTTAAATTACTTGAAGCTATAAAGCCCTTAGGGCACTCCAGTCTTTGACTGAAGTTTTTATTGCGTGTTTGATGTGTTTTTCCCAATTTTTTTTTTTATTTACAAAGAGGAAAGTTTATCAGTAATGGGCTGAAACAGAGAAAATGACTGCAGAGTTTTATTGAAGCATGTATCAACTACACCAGGGTGGCAAATTGAGGTTTAAAAGAAGATATAGTGTCTTAATAAGGTGCTGGACCACCATGAACCACCAGAAGAACTTAGGTGTGTTTTGATCCAGATTCTGATGCAATAAAATACTCTTCCACAGATATTCTTGCTCTGGCCTTTTTTTTTTTTTATTATCAATGTGTGCATTTTTTTGCCTGAAGTTCTCATGACTGAATGTACGGAGCTCGCGGAGATGCTGCACCACTTCTTTGTGACTCCAGAACGCAGAAAGAGCCAGCCACTTGTATTTAGCTGTAAACTAATGGCGCCACTAAAATCATCAGTTTACAATAATCCACGTCTTCTTAAATCCAGCTGTATGTCATTCATCATATTCACGGTAGCGTCGAACCAGACGTGTTGAGGTGGGATGAAGAAGACACGGATTATACCGGATGATGCGATTGAGAGTTTGTAAGTGGGCATTTTTGGGAGGGGGGGGGGGGGTTGTTTGTGTGGGGCACTGTTAGCTTCACGCTAAACATGCACGGCTGGTTGTTTCTGCTTTCTGGAGTCACAAAGATGCAATGCAGGAGGGTTAAAAAAAAAACATCTTTGTGAATTCAATAGACCTACGTATCAGCACATGAAAGGCAAAATACACTCTTTGGGTGAGGCATTGCTGGAAGTGTTCAAGAGGGTTGAGATCTGGTGAGTGTTTCAGCGACAGCAGATGATTCACACTCAGACTGTTCAGTCAGCGGTTGAAGAAGTTGATTTATCGTGTTCGCCCGTCAAAAACTGCAATTTAAAAGACATGTCAACACACTAATCCAGCTGAAAGTTTACTTTTTAAAGTGGGACTAACGTACTTAGTTATAGCTGTCGGGAATCAAATCGCACATTTATACTCCAATCGACCCAAAGTTGGACGATCTTTGGGGGTTTTCCATCAACTTCCCTTCTGTTTGTTGAGCTACACATACCTTGTTGACTTTGAACTCAAGAAATAATACAAATGAAGGTAAGGATGCAACTAATCGGTCATGCATTGGTACTGGCTGGTACTCCCACTGCTGACTACATGGAACACCAGTGTCTAAGTTTAATGCGATGATGTGAATCCTTTTGAAAGTTTTGTAAACGTGTTGGGTCTAATTCGTCTTCATTCTAAAACGGTTTGACAAAGGCCTTAACAACTTTATTATTGACTATTAGTATCTGTATCATTACGGGCCCAGAATTTCAGTAAAATGTTTCATTGCCAGAATTTACAGTGACAAAAACTCCAACACAAGGCTGCCTTCATGTCCTCAATGGAAAAGACAACGTTTCTATATCAGATTCTACGGACATTATTCATGAAAGTATTTACGTTTGTTTTACTATTGGCAAATAAAGAATATTCCCACCAATCCGTATATTAAGTAAACAAATCAAATCAAGCATTAATCAGTATTTCATCCCTGCACATCTCCCCTCTTGAAAATAAACAAAAAACAACACAAAAAAAACCCTGCAAACAAGTCTTTGTGTGTTCAGTTGCATTGACTTTTTTTTTTTTTTTTTTTTTTAATTCTGCGGGCGTCCCCTGACGGTCGTCCCCGGTAGAGCACCGTCACCCCCGCCCGGAGGAGCTGCTCCCACTCCGCTGCCCAAGTTCACAAACCGCTGGCTGCTGCTGCGTTGGGAGTCTGGAGGCTGTCTCTCTCTGTGGGTTTTCACAAGCGCCTCTACGTCGCCTCTTCTGTTGTTGTTGTTTTTTGTTTTATTAATTTGTTTGTTTGGGGTTTTTTTGGGTTTTTTTTTTTTTTGCTTTGGATGAACTTTTGAATAATTTAACTTTTATTTTTGTTGTAGTTGTTGTTGTTGTTGTTGTTTCCGGACAAAAGAATCTTCCGGTTTAACTTTTTGAAGAAAAAAACAAAAAGAGTCTCCGGTGCTGTTTTGTAATCACTGGACGGTGAGTTTTGTTGATGGCGCGGTCGGACCAAGATGGACACGGGTTGTGTGCCGGTTTCGAGACCAGATAGCAGCTAAATGTAGAGAATATTAATTCATCCCCTGGAAAGGTCTTGATTAACAAACGGATGTAGGTCTGAACGGATGCGGAGCCTATAATGAACATTTTCCTCTGAAGTTTTTGGAGAAACTTTTCCCACGGCTCGTCATGTCGGGAGTGGTCCGCACCCTCAGCCGCTGCCTGCTCCCGGCCGAGGCCAGCCGGGATGCGGGGGGCAGCAAGGACAGGAGCCGGGAGAGAAACGCGGCGCAGGAGCGGGAGGCGCGGCGCAGGAGCAGGGAAATAGACGCTATGCTTGCCCGGGAGAGGAGAGCCGTCCGGCGGCTGGTGAAGATCCTCCTGCTCGGGGCCGGGGAGAGCGGAAAGTCCACATTCCTCAAACAGATGCGCATCATTAACGGGCAAGAGTTTGACCAGAAAGCACTGCTGGATTTCCGGGACACTATTTATGAGAATATTCTGAAGGTAAGGAAGTAGATCCAGTCCAGAACACAGTTAGAATCTGTACCATCAACTAGTGCTGTAAACTGATGTGTGTGAGGTGTTGTTGTTTTTTATTATTGTCCAGACCGTGTTAAATGAAGGATGAGAAGCTGATTTTGTACATTTATTATTTATCTAAAGCGGAAACTATTCATTGTGGTGATCGATTAATCACTCTAGTATTCATAATTGATTCATGCAAAAAGTCCTTGCAGCTTCTTTTATGTG
The DNA here is from genome assembly GCF_037954235.1 of Aulostomus chinensis. Taxonomy (NCBI): domain Eukaryota; kingdom Metazoa; phylum Chordata; class Actinopteri; order Syngnathiformes; family Aulostomidae; genus Aulostomus; species Aulostomus chinensis. Next base: position 25,620,231 of record NC_141327.1, on the reverse strand, counting down.
AACTTTTTTCCTGATTCTTCTGAAAGTTATTTTTGTTTCAGACAAATAATCCATTAAGCACATGTCAACACGGAGATTTTTTTTTAATTCTTATTTTCTAACACTTTATAGACCAAATCAATCTATTTACGAGGAACATAAATGAAAATAATGGATAGCCGCTGCCCTAATATTGACTTTGTCTTCCCACAGTTGCCTCACACACACTCCCACAAGCACACAGAGAGGTTTGTTGACATAGAACATATTTTTATCCTGAAGTGTGTGTGTGTGTGTGTGTGTGTGTGTGTGTGTGTGTGTGTGTGTGTGAGTGTGAGTGAGAGGGAGAGAGTCCCTTTGTTTGCTGGGTCGCCTTCACTAGCTAACAATACCAGACTATTCCTGAGGGATGAGCACATCCGCCCTGAGTGCCACTCAGCCCAGACAAGATGATAAGAGCCTGTACTTCTACAGCCAAACCAGAAACCCCCCCCCCCCCACACACACACACACACACACAAGATTGTGGATTCTTCACACACTTTACAAACACACACATTCAAAGCATACATGATATGCGTGATGTGAAGGAGCAGAAAGAGAAACGATCATTCTGTTGTCAGAATTGGCCTTCAGCATGGAGAGGGGTTCTAGAAAGATCCTCCAACCTTTGGATGGACACTTACTGTTCCACACTGTGCTGCACAACTGCAAACAAACCGCTAACACAACTGTCCGCCTGGTGGTCGCCCGGTGGTGGGAATCGTGATACGATACCCCGATTCTTAAAGTCTGCCAGGGTACAGTCGTGATGAGGCTGGACAGTTTGCTAGCCACTGAATTACAACTATTAACTCACAAAACGCAACTCCAGTCGGGTTTCATAGTTTGTTCCTGGTTTTTGTTTTTTTGTTTTTTTAAGAAAAATGAAAGTGAAATCATAAACATGGAAAATGAAGTATGAAAAGTAATAACGTGCGGAAAAGGGTCAAGTAGACCCACCGTGACAGTTTTAGAATAGTGATGCACCCAAGATGCAGATGTTCAGGTCTCGCATCAGTTCCACCGTAGTGGGCTCAAAAATAACACCAGCGCGTCATGAGTAGCGGCAGGTTTCGGCCATTTTAAAAGACACATCTGAATCAGTCGGATGTTCATATCAGCTCTTCTCTGGTGCTCGTCATCAATGATGGAGAAACAGTCATATGACTTCCGGGCTTTTCCAAACATTTGTGAAGTAAAAGACAAAAACTTGGTCTTTTTCAAATTCACAGTGTTTGCATGTGTTTTGTCAGTCGGTGAATCAGTATCATTTATGGATACAGATCAAAACATCATTGCACCTCTATGTATTTATACATATACACTACAGCATACACACGATGTGGACAAATTCACCAGTATTCACCAGTACTTGTAATCATGTTTTACAGATCTTTCTTCCCAACTGTCTCTCTGGATTTGTCTTACGACCTTTAATTCTCCAGAGCAGAAACCCACCCTTCAGTGGGCCATTTGTTTATTCCTTCTGTAGAGATCAGCTGGACTTAAAGTATCTGGCATCAACACCCTGGCAGTGCCTCCGGCTACCTTGTTGCATACTGCGCTATGACAGATAAAACAGGCGCCCTGACGCGCTTCTTCCTACCACCCTCTCGATGCCCGTCTCTGCATTCTGAAAAGGAGACTGTTTGGTGAAGGTTGCATACTTGCCCTGGCAACTCCCTTGCCTGAAGATAACTGACTCTTAGTACATGTTTTATAGAGATTTTCCACATCTGTATTCATGCCAGGCCAAACAAAACGTTTATCTAACCAGAATAGAGTTTTATTAAAGCCCAGATGGCCTGCTCATGGAGCTGAGTGACCTGAGGTCACGACAGTGGGCCTCGGTGTCTGTGGCAATAACAAAGCACTCGGTCCTTCCTCTGATTTAAAATGCCTCCCTTCTGAATGGAGGAAGAGTCGGTTGGCCTTCATGTTAACTTTTCATGACACTTCCTCATATGATGGCAAAAGAGGAAGCTCTCGGCCTCGTAATGGTCCAACATCTGATGGCTCTTCTTTGGGGAGTCTGGCTGTGTATCACTGGGTGTCTTTTATCAAACTCCTGTCCCTATTTATGTGGCTCTTTGTGTCTCCGACTTGGAATGTCATGAACAGGTTTGTCTTTGGAACCTTCAGATATACCCCGCCTCTCTAGTTACCTTGTGGAATATTTATTATCTTGTTTTAAATTAAGCAGATTAGTGATATATTTGCCCAAAACGAGACACACTCGTGGTGATAAACTACTGGGAAGTATAAACTTTGGCCTCCAGCAGTCTGGTACAGAACATTTCTGTAGTGGGGGAAATTTCTCATCTCCGTGAATGCAACATACTCCCACAACTTTTTGCTCATTCCTCTGCTCCCTGGACACCCGGCTTGTTTGCACTACAATGAGTGTTTAAACTGTTTGTTTCCGCCTGTTAACAAGCACTGATGTAAAATAACATTAATCTGGCATTTAGAAACTGTTCCAATTGGCCTCTACAGTACATAGAAGTACTTGCACATGTTTCCATATTATTAAAACTTAGTTCAGTAGCACCTTTCAAAGCCAGAACTTGAAATACACTAGAAAGCAATACAATAATAGTGAAGGGCAAGAAAAACCTCAAGAAAATGAATAAAATATAAGGCAGAGAACTGGAGAAAAATTCTACAAGAGAACATCTAAAGGACTGAAACAACCAGTGTTCCCTTAGCGCTCTCTGTTAGCAATATCAACGACATTTGTCAAATAAACAGGTTCAGAGGACATTTTACAGCCGAGCTGTGTCCAGGTTCAGCACCAGTGTCTCTCAAACCGCAGGTGCACTCACGATCCGTTATTGTCCTTGTCGACTTGTACTTCCAGTGTTCTTGAGTTGGCTCTAAATAGCTGTTAAAGTAGAATTACATCATGTTGGTTAATCATGCTGGTGATTGATCTCAAAACTGCTAGAATTCAGTTGCCAGTGGCTACTTAGCCACAGCTAGTCACTCAGTTACTGCCAGGGTTCATTTTTTTTAGCTTAAGTTTCCTCTGAGAATTACGAGCAAGTTTCTGGTACCTGAAAGCAGCACTGCAAGCTAATGGGAGTTTGGTGTGCAGTCACTCTGTGTTAGATAGTGATGAAAAGGGAGTACAGAGTTCCAAGGAGACATGAAAGAGGCGCCATTATTTGGGTTTTTCCAAATATGGATTTTGAAATACTGCATAAGAAAACGTCCTTGGAAACGGCAAAACAAAATAATCGCTCAGGATTGGTTTTGTTTTTTTGAAAAAAGAGCAAATTGGCAAAACAACACTGCAAATCAGAGTAAACCTAATTAGAAAGCAATGTTAAGAAATCTATTTAGAACATTAGAGGAAGAAACTGAAAGCCACAGTAGATCAGAATGTTTCTCTGGCCCTAAAATCAGAAGATGAACGAGCAGAATCTCTCTCCACTGTCAGAGATAGAGAGCAGAGAACAATCGTGACCAAATAAAGGCCGTCAAACACTGAACATTCGAGAAATGAAGCTGTGACATAATCAAGCTGAACAGGAGGAGGACATGTGACACATCCAGACGTTAAGACTGAACCTGGGTCACCTTTATAAGAAGATCCACTGAGACTGTTCACCAAATCTGGGCAGAGGGAGCCTGCACCTCATCAGCTACACTATTGTTCCGTTTGGAAGTGATGCAAAAAACGGATCAAAAAGATTTTAGAGAATTCACCAGCAGTTTGTACTCTAGATAGATGCAAAACTGCAATTAATCAAACTATGGACAGTCAACTAAAGCCCCAAAGTCACCTTCTGACATGAGAAAGACCTGCTGACTAGTGCTGTTACTAACGATTATTTTCATCACTGATCAATCTGTCCATTATCTTCAAATTAATCAGTTTGTAAAATGTCAAGACAAAATCCTCCCAGCCATCCAAGATCCCCAAACTTTAGAATGTAGCAACTCTTCGGCAAATTACTTCCTTTTGATCCAGTAATTGATTAGTTGTTGCAGCTCTCATGCTGACGCATGGCAATCAGCAAGAAGATACTCACTGCACAAATACACACACACACACACACTAAAGATGAAAAAAATGTTTAACAGTCATGACGGGATGTGACTCAAAGGTCATTCACAACAACTTTCTGTAAGTAATCTTACTATTAAAACGCTGGAGTTTCAGTGTGTGTGTGTGTGTGTGTGTGTGTGTTCTTGTACTTGCTACATATTGAGGACTAGAATACATATTTAACCAAGAGACTGAGGACATTTTTGGAAAGTGAGGACATTTTAGCCGGTCCTCCCATCTTCAAAGGGCCGTTTAAAGGTCAAGACTTGGTTTTAGGGTCGAGGTTAGAATCCGGTTCAGGTTAGGTTTAGGGTCAAGGTCAGGGTCAGGCAGTTGGATAAGATGGTTAGGTTTAGGGTGAGGGGCTAGGGAATGTATTATATCAATGAAAATCCTCACAAAGATATAAGTAAAAGGGTGTGTGTGTGTATGTGTGTGTGTGTGTGTGTGTGTGTCATATTGCGGTTACATGGCTGTCTTTGTGTCATTCTGGGATGTCCTCATGTGTTTAGCTTTTGTTCGTCTCACACATACTGGCAAACAAAAACAGCTGCAGCTCTGGAATAAAGAGTCCTGAATAAGGGATCAGACTTAAAAACACACTGTACCCCTTAGTCATAAAGGAACATCCCAGTCAGACTGCGCACACACACACACACACACGTGCACGCGCACACATGCTTACACACCACATCCATGTTATAGCATCCTGCTAACTATGTGAAGGGAAATCTCCTCAGAAGTCTGTGTAATTGTATTTTGTCAGAGATTTTCATGTCTCTGAGAGCTTCATGTTGCTGTAAAACCCGGTGAATATGATATTAAACTACCCAACAAAACGTGACTGAACTTGGAGATTGGGCAAGAATAAGGAGGTTATGACTCACAAACAGAGACACTCATGCCATGTGTACACACGCATCCCACTGTGACCTCTGGAACACGTTCGCAGGCATCGCTCACGGCTGAGTCAGTCAGTGTGTCACTGAATGAATCGTGGAAAGAAACTTCTACAATAACCAAATAAATTTAAAACATGAATGAGATGTGTCTCACAGAGGGCAAATATGAAAATACTAAAAAATAAACTGGGCCAAAGGAATTATTAGATAATAGTAGCGATGTACACATAAAATGTTGCAGAAGTTGCTGAAATGTTTGTCTCTCAGCAGAATTGTGCAAAAACTGCCGGCCAGACTTTCACATAACTTTGATGAGGTGTGTAGCTTAAGCCAAGTAGGAAGCCATTAAACTTTGAGTTTTTTTTTTCCTGAGGCTTGGCTGGCGTATGTGCTGTACCTTCTACTTAAGTAGGCTCTGAATATAAATAAAGAGAATCTGAGATACAAACCGAAAACTGAATATTTGTCTGTGTTGGTTAGTTTGATCACATGAGGAGACCTCCCACACAGATCAGTCCTGACACGAACCACCAGCAGCCGCACATACATATGTTTACTGTATGTGTGTGTGTGTGTGTGTAAGACACATGTGCTGCACTCTTCAAGTGTTGACGTTTTTCCCAGGAAGCAGCTTATATTCTTTCATTCCCCTCTCTGCGGTCAGGAAGCATTTGCGCCATATTGCTGACATTAGAAATTGCAGCTCTTCTCTCGCATGTGTTTCGCTGGTGTCTTAACGTCTCGTGTGTCTCTGCAGGGCATGCGTGTGCTGGTGGATGCCCGCGACAAGCTGGGCATCAGCTGGCAGAGCTGTGAGAACGAGAAGCAGGGAATGCTGGTGATGTCGTGGGAGGGACGCGTGGGCACGTCCGGGGTTGAGCCCATCGAGTTCCAGCTATACGTGATGGCACTGAACGCGCTCTGGGCAGACAGCGGCATACAAGAGGCGTACGCACGGCGCGCTGAGTTCCAGCTGGTGAGTACAATGGAAAACTGGTCCTCCACAGCTTATCAGATGGATTTAAGAAGCTTTATCAAAACAGCTTTGGAAATGGGCTCTTTTCAACATATTTGTTCATTCCTAGAGAGACTGGACATTCTTTTACACGAGGCAGTGATCCAGGCAGGAGTGTGATTAAATTTACCTCCGTCCAGACATTGTCTGACCCTATAAGCAGGATAGCTCATTACAAACGTATGTAGTAGAGGAAGAATCAGATCTGATGACCTCATGTCACGGCGGTGGAGGTTTGCCCTCTGAGTGCCTTAGTAAAGTTTGCATTAACTCCGCTCCTCTTGTGGCAGTATGATTCGATTTGCACTGTAAATTGCAGCAGGTGGTTTTATCGCTGAGACTTATGAAGCTGGTATTCTTCTGGGCATTGAGAGAGTGAGAGAGAGATCAGACTGACAGCCTCACCTCCGCGGCAATATGAGCTGAGCTGATGACACTGACGGGCTACAAATGCATGAAAAAAAAAATCATAATTTCCCAGATGACCAAGGTGATGTCGGCAAATAGCTTGTCGTTCATTCATTGACCAGGAGTCATGTTCCATCACCAGTAATTCACTGTCTGACCTTCTGCACGACAGAGCAGGAATTCATTATTTGTCAAATCCAAAAATAAAAAAAAAACTTATGTATCAAGGTTGCAAACAGCTACTTTGGTAAATTTCACAAAATGAGAAAACGAAGAATTGAAAGCCTTAAACCTGAGTTGAATCCAGCCAGAGGTTGTTGTCAATTCAGGCAATTCCCCCTGCAGTTCCATTAACTTTTCTACGTCAAGTCAGTGACATAAACAGTCTGGAGTGTCAGAAATTTTCACCATTGCTGATGTGCAGAGCTGAATCGTTACGCACGTTTTCACCTGTCAACTAACAGCATAAGTCATCGTGAAGCGCCAACCAACCAACTGAAGCCCGGGGAAGTATTTGTTTCATTATTTTCGTGTAACTCACTTCTCCCTCTTTGTTTTGAGGCTTTCTAAAAGGTGTAATTATTTTCTTCTCAAGTGGGAGTGGAGCTCTGTGTACTTTCATCTGCCTGACTACGCTACACTGAACACAATCTGAAATGGTTCATTGATTGCTGTGTAATTTTTAGTCTTATTAAATGCACGCTGGGCCAAAACTGCGGTTCACACACTTCGCTGGTCTCCTTCTGTTAAATAAATTGTCAAATGAATGGATGTCAGATGAAGGAGTTGTTTTGGGGTTTTTTTTATTGGAAATTCCACAAGCATCTTTACTTCCTCAAATGGGGGGTGGAGCTATCCCAGCTGACACTGGGTGAGAGGTGGGGTTCACCCTGGACGGGTCACCAGTCCATCGCAGGGCCATCAGGAGCAATTAGGGGTTCAGTATCTTGCTCAAGGATACTTGGACGTGGTCAGGGAGGAAGAGAGGATCGAACCAGCGACCCTTCGGTTGCTAGACGGCCGCTCTACCTCTGAGCCATGCTGCCCCTCTTCAAGAAATTTTTGATCACACAAAGCCAAATAGGACAAATTTATGAGTTGGGAATGATAGCCTGATCCTCCCACTCATTGCTTTTGCTCTCGTTGGCTTTGTTTTTAGTGAAAAAGCTCCATGTAGAAGAAATGGAGGCTCTTAGCAAATGAAGAGACACAGATTTCCATCAGAAGCTGGAGGAGAGCACAACAGAACAAACAGAAGAGTGAATATTGGATTTACATAAATGAATGTTGTTATATAAGATGATAATAAATCAATGTCGCGATTGTTCTAGGCCGCAAAACCAAATCGAGTAAAGTAGTTTTTAATGTCCATATTAAATTTCCAGAAAGAGACAAAACAGACGTGTATGAGTATTTGAATCATCTCTAATCACAACGTTTTGAGCTGTTTTCCTCCTCAAAAAACTCAGACATCATTATATTTCTGATATCTGAAGAAAACACGAGACTTTCAGCCGCTAATTTTATGTAAAATATAATTTGTCAGAGCAGAACTGGAGAACCACTCGGTTGAGTACGCAGCTCTGTCAGTGTATATAAATCTGTGTAAAGGACCGAAACAGACGCCTGGTGGTTCAATCCAACCACACGGATGATCACGAACCAGCCTGTCACCGGAGCAAATGTCTCGCCAGCTGCTGTTGTTGCTGGCGCTGGAGTTTGCGAGCTGCTCACTTGTTTGCATTTTATTGCGAGTTCCACCGCTGCTCCAAGCAGTTTGACCTTTTACCTTGTTCCACTTTTATCAGTGACAAAACAATCTGGAGTCAGACAGAAGCTACTTCCGTCTCTCGCTCACTTAGCATACTGTATGTGTGTGAGTGTCTGAGTGTGTGTGTGTGTCAGACTGCCTTGTCTTATCTCGGTCCCTGTATGATAAAGCCAGCATGCTACAGCTGTATAGACCCCAAGACGTCATTCTGACTCAACCAGCTTCAGTCTGGTGACATTTTAAATATTACTTATGGTAAAAAAAAAAAAAGGAAAAATCCCAGAGAAAAGAAAACCACCCATCAACGGATTCAGTTAGCAAGTGCTGTGTGTTTACTGCTTGTTACGGGAGCGCCATGAGTAATAAAAACACATTAACGAGCAATAGGTTGAACATGACGTGTGCCTTTACTACCATGAACACATCCTACAAGAGATTTTTTTATTATCTGTTAAATCTGGGCTCAATAACGGAAATAATTGGCTCTTGGCTCCTGCAGGAGCTCATGAAAAGCAGCTGCTGGTGAGGGTGGATGATGCATCAGTTTAACGATCCGGTTGCATTGATTGGACATCGAAACGGTGCTGTATGTCACCATTTGTTTATTTGGGATCCCCATTAGTGATGATGACTATTCTTCCTGGGCTCCACACATCATTTTTAAAACATGCTATAATCAAATATGGTATAATCAATATCTCTTTATGTGCGTGCCAAAGGTGTCAAAGGCGTATTTGATCAAATGAATCATGGTTCCGTTCCATTTAGTGTCTCAGTCATTCCAGTGAATCAGTGTCGACAGTACCGGGGCCATAATTAGTGTCATATCTTCAACTTACACCCGTGTTTGCCCTGCATCGACGTGTCAAAATACAGTCGCTGCTGTGAAAAGGGCCTTTCGTATTGAAATTCACCCATTCACCAAAACCACAAATTAGAATGAATTCTAAACAGAAACCCAGTTTAAACATCGATAACATATCAGTATTCACGGCTTGTTTGTGCTAAGTATGAAATGGACTCAGACCGATGATACTTTTGCTCTTTTTTAAATGGGATTGTTAGAGAAAATAATCATAGAATATTTCCAGCCGTGCTCACTCTCAGTAGAGAAAGTGTAACGCCTACTGGCCACAGAAATGTCCCTTTAGGGATAAATAAAGAAGGCTATATATCTATTTATCTGTGGGGTAAATGTGCTGAGTTTGATACCCTCCACCCTCCACCCTCCCCATCTCTTGCTCTCTTCTCTCTCTCCACCCCCTGAGAGGTTTTTCTGGGATACCACAGTCAGCTTTTCCCAGGCTCGGCTGGAGCCGGGCCACAGGCCGACGGAGAGTGAGGAAAGAGAGAATCTGATGAGGATGGGAAGAAAGAAAAGAAGTTGAGAGTAGAAGTATGGGAAGGCTGAGAGAGAGAGGGAGTAGTAAAGAGCAGAGATGGTGAGAGAAAAACAAACCCAATGTGAACACATGCAGGGATTTTGTTTAGCCGTAGGCTTCGTACCACACCCTGATAACACACACACACACACTTTGATATCGGATATAAACACTGCAACCTCCTTGGCTTGATAAAAACAAGGCTGGGCACCACGCTGCGACTGTAAATGTCTAATGTTGTCTTTAGTCGTTCACACGCCTGAATAAAGGAGGTATGGATTTAGACTATGTACAGTGTGTGCATGTGCTTGCCTTTGAAGCTCCACACACACACACACACACGTATAAAAGCTATAAATTCTGATGTGTGTGCACCCCCCCCCCCACACACACACACACACACACACTCACCATATGGTTTACTAGATTAGATTTCAACCTGGAAGTCCCTCCGCTGCCTGGAGATGTTTTCTTTCTGGTTTCATGTTGGCTGACTGTATGTATGTAACTTTATATTTAACGACTTGCAGCGTTGGAAAGAGAGGAGGGTATACTGTATTCCCTCCTCTGGGTTTAATGCATCATGTTTTCCAAGTCTTTTCTTTCCTTATATCATCTTCTGAGTGTGTGTGTGTGTGTTTGTTCATGTAGTGTTGATTTTCTATTCGTGGAGAAACGTATCACTTTTTATGGTGTAGTTTGTCGTTACATTCTTATAATTTCCGCTACGATAAGTCCAGAGCATCGCCAGGGCAATGGCACTTAGGACATGAGAAACCAGACAACTGGACCATCTTAGATAACTGAATAAAAATATCAGCCTCCGTCTTCTTTGACTCCAGTTATCCAAAATATCACTGTCCATCCTGGACTTTCATTGTAGCTTCTTTTCCTCTGCCTAATTAACATTGGCTGACATGAGGCTTTTATCTGCACTGGCATGGCAGAGGCTTCTTCTCCATTCAAATGACCCTGTAGTAGACATGGGTTTTTACCAGCTCTAGCTCTAAGACCCACTGATAACAAAACCAAGGTGAGTGCTGTCATTTGTGCCAAATCCACAGCAAGGCTATGATGGTTACAGCCTCTCTGACTGTCTGTCATTTCAAGTTGTACCAAGCTGCATCCAAGTGGCATTCCAAAATTGTTCAGTCTTGCGTTGGGTTTGAAAAAATGGACCTGAGGTCAAGATGTATCAAAGAAACCACTGAAACACTGTCCCTGTCCTCCATGCTGCTTCCTCCTCGACTTTACCCTGTTATCAGCTCCAGGCAACAGAAAGACAACTCACGCTCCGGTGATAAGAAAGGACTCTACAGGCTTTTCGAAGTAGGTTTGAATCCCTGCATGTATGCAGGTATGTGAGGTGGAAAGAAAAGAAGCTGATGACCAAAACTTAAATATCCGTGATGCTTCGTAGAAACAAAACATCCCATGAACTCTTATTTCCATCAGGGTTAATAATGTCCACAAAGGGAAGGTTTGATTTTGCTAGTGCTGATGGTAGAATGACAATAGAACAAGATTCTCAGAGGAGGTCGACCCAAACAACAGTGCAGCGAAGAGATGAGAAACTTGATGCTTAAGGTCTTAAAGCGTTTGGATTGGTAGCTTTTGATTCAACGAGTCACTTTTTAGTGGCATTAAATGGTCAATAATAGAGTTTATATACCATCGTAGGGGAAGCAGAGCTGTGGCACACCCAGTTGCACATGCATTACAAGTTACTCACATGTACCTGCAAGTATGTATGCGCGCGCGCACACACACACACACACACACACACACACACACTAGAATGTGAGTCTATTCAGGTCTTTGCTGCAATAAAGCCCCTAATCTGCCCATACATGTCATGAATGGAGACATTCCTCCCACTTTACTCAACCACACTCACTTGCACACAAATACACACACACACCCACACTCACACAGTCATACACATGTCCATTTTTGCTACTTGTAGCTCCGTATTACAATGCACTAGAACCTAATTTACAGTGCCAAGGATGATTTTATTTCATGTTTGATTTTGAAGCTTTCACTGCATCATAATCGGAATCTTTGATCACTGGTCAGGACACTGAATGTGACTGGAAATGGTCTGTGTGTGTGTGTGTGTGTGTGTGTGTGTGTGCATGCATGTCTGCCTGTGTTTGCATATCCCTTCATCTCTGGGAATTCCCCTCTCCCTGCCTTTCCCTTTGACCAACCCCTCCTCTTGTTCATGTCCTGCTGAACCAATCAGAGTCCAAGCCTTTGTGTTTCCTACTGCAGAGACATTGTAGGTCAGCGGCGGGGTCGAAGGGTCACATCTCAGCCGCACTGCGGTCGAGTTTCCTTGTTGTAACTCTACATGTTCTGGGCTGACAGAGATTAATTTAACAGCGGCAGTCAGTGGGACAAGAGAAGAACATCTGCAGTGTTTTGTAAAATGTTGCTGACAGGAGGCTTTAAAAGGTGTGCGTGTGTGTGTGTGTGTGTGTGTGTGTGAGATTGGAGAGGTAATTTTGTCTCTCAGTTCAGACCCACCCCATACACAGACAGCTGTTTCCTGTTGAATTTGTGCTTGTGAGGAAGGAGGAAGAGAAGTTTGAAAACTATTGTTATGAAGGAACATGTTTAAGGATTGACGCTGACTTAATAAAACTGCAATTCAAGCTCCAGTGTGTTATTTGTGGTTTGTACTCAGTGTGTTTTTTATTAGAGGCTGATGTTTTTCAAGTTATCAGCCAATTTACAGTAAATCATATTAACTTCAACACAAAAACAAACAATTTTGGAGCCCTGCTGTAAACTGAAAGTACTTTTTTTCTGTTCATTTGCTGCTTGTGTTCATTTCGGGGCCTAATTATCATGCTTATTTGTCAGCTGTGTAATCCATTACAGTCTGAATTTAAACCACAGACCCAGTTATTTAATATTGTTAGACATGAATGCAGACATGTTTACTCCCTGCTAGGTGCGTTTTGTTTTTTAAAAGGAACTGAACTAAACTGGTACCTTCGAATGGCAGATTAAATTCATCCATGATCTAACCAGCCTTCTGGAGAGCTTAATAATCATCAGCTGATTTTAATCAGGTGTGGAGGTCAGGGGCCGGGAGACGTCTCAAACACGCGGGGCAGCAAGAAATGCTAATCTGGAATATCTCCGATTTTCTGATCGTGCAACTGGAAGCATCAGCATTAAAACAGAGGAGAAATAATAAAGTGGTGCGGTGATGTCATGCTTTCAGCCATAAGTGGCAATTTAAGTGTGATCCAGTTCGTCACTTCAGAGCCACCTGCTCACCTGGGGCCAGCATCACAATCAGTTCTCCAGAACTTCAAGTTCAATTCAGGATTTTTACTATTTCAGAAGGTGGACATCGTCTACTCATCTGTCAATTCTCACTCACCGTGTCATTTTACAGTGATATTTTACTCAAATGTACTTCCCTGTTCAAGTACTCATTAAAAGGTGATGTTTCATTCCCTCCAGCATCACTAATTTGTGAGTCCAGAAAGCAGGAAGAGCCAGCCACCTGTATTTAGCCTGAAGCTGACAGCAACTGGAAGCTAACAGTAGTGACAATAACAAAACAAGAAATGCAAAATTATCCCCCAAAAATTGTGGGTTTACGGTTGAGAAGCGCACCATCCAATATGTCCACTTTATCCAGCCGTATGCTCACAAACACTCAAGACACCATTTTGTAAGCGCTTGAAAGACAAAATACTCTTTTTGAGGGAACTATTGCTATACAGCCATTTGCTTGTTATACATGCCTTTGCATGCATAACACAGTGACTGATATCGGTGCTTTGTTCTTGTTGAACTATTACTAATACGTGTATTTACTGATTTGAATCATCCTCCAAAGGCTATTTAACAACCATACTTTCGCCACTGAGAGAATGATGCCAATATTAAAGTCCATAAAAGTGCAGCCCTTTTATTTAATGGAATACACAGTTGTGATTATAGTTGGATGTCCTCGGGCCTTAAAGATGAGGCAGTAATATTTAATACGTCTATTTGCTTTCACGTTCACGGAGTCAGCGTGTTTTGTCAGCTTTGCTTCTTGGCTTTGTCTGCAGTCGTGATGAACAGATCGGTCTCCATTATGGGCTCAGCTCTGACCGTCCAGACAACAGTAGCAGTCTTGTTACAGTCCTGTCACCGCTTCACTTCCCATTTGACAATTTCGCTCAAAAGTACACTAAATGTGATCAGAGCAGAGTCATCTCACTTCACGAAGCAGAAATGCACCCCAGCCAGTTCACGAGAGCTCACCTTTAACATTTGCTGGGCCTGATAAGGAAAAAGGCATCAGGGGTTGCTTTGTGGTATACTCTACTACAACCTCTATGGTAATTAAATAAGGAAGAAATACAAGAGATGACATTGTTTCAATAATCATATTAAGGGCTTTAACATGATCATCCGTATCTGTTAACTGTGGTTCATGTGTAATAGGATGACTCAGTTCCATTTTGTGGGTGTAATACATTTTTCTTTCCCTTCCTGTCTGCAGAGTGAGTCGGTCAAATACTTCCTGGATAACTTGGATCGCATCGGTCAACTGGTGAGTCACTCTGACATCCTCATATTTTACTTGCATTTCTTCACCTCCTCCAACTTGAGGAAAAATGTCTCCCTTTCTCAGAACTACACCCCGAACAGGCAGGATATCTTGTTTGCCAGGAAGGCAACGAAGGGCATCGTCGAGCATGACTTTGTTATCAAAAAGATTCCTTTCAAGATGGTGGACGTTGGCGGGCAGCGGTCCCAGAGGCAGAAGTGGTTTCAGTGTTTCGATGGGATCACTTCGATTCTCTTCATGGTTTCGTCATCAGAGTACGATCAGGTAGGCAGACATTCGAGCCCGGAGAGAGTCCTCACGTAAGAGTGATGCAGGGATGAGCCAAACAGTGTGACCATTATTCCTTCAACTTTCCAAATTACGAAATGGACAAGAAACATCAGAAGGACAACATTTGGGGTTTGCACAAAGCTCTCTTTGTGGTTGGTTCAGTAAACTGGATTGTTCCCTTGGGCCTTCAAATAAACAGTCATATGATGATGATTAAATTCTTAATTGATGTGTTGGTGTAAAGATAAAACCAGCATGTGTCCTCAGTTGATTTCCAATCCTTCCTGCTCGTTTCGGAGTTGGACTGTTAATGCTGTCACATTTAGTTTGCTGGATTTAGAGCTAATTACATCTTGTAACTATATTATTTATTCATAATAGAGTGGAACAGGAAATGAGGTCTAAAGCCTCAGACATAAATTTGGTTCCCCAATGTGTTTTCGGTTAAATGCCTGAAGTTGTCAAGGTTGGTTGTGTGGAAGGACCCGAATGCAGAAAATGGCAAAGAGGCAGGATATAAAGAACTTAAATTCATTAGTAATGAAAATAAACTTAAAACAACCCAAGGAACACAGGAGGATCAAACAAGAACTGAGTCAGAGAAACAAACTAAACCACAAACTCAAGTGATGACACAACAAGAAACAGGCGAGAGAACACAGGGAGTAAGCTGATTCGACGAGAGACACTAGGACCAGGGCTGTGACTGACGAGGACCAACGAACCGACAAGAAACAGGTGAAGGACGCAAAAAGGCAGTAAAGAAACCAAGACAGGAAATAACACGAATACACGCAGGGGAAGAACATTTCAAAATAAAACAGTAACTTACATTAGCAGAGCCAAAGAAGACTGAACACTACAACTCTCAACAGGAGGAAAGAATAACTGTGAAATAAAAGAAGGGCCACGGCAAATGAACCTGAAACTAACGTCATCATAGAAAATATAAGTCAGCAGACGGTCATGGCAGAATCAAGATCTGCTGTTCACACAAGCTTAAGATGGGTTCAAGTTTTGTTCTAAGGCAAAACACAGGTAAATTAACACATTCAAAGCTTTTCATTTTTCTTAAAAACGGCAGTGGCTAACGAGCGGCTGAACCACTTTCGAAGTTGTCGCACCATAGAATAAAGTTAGTCAGATGCACTTCTAACTATAACACAAATCAACATTCTAGGGTGAAGACCTGGTGGAAGGTCAACGTAAGGTTAGGGAAGAAGTGGTTGTGTACATCAGTGTAGTCTGAGGTGGTAGAAAGGTGTGTGTGTGTGTGTGTGTGTGTGTGTGAGAGAGAGAGAGAGAGAGAGAGAGAGCTCCCAGCACTTGTGGGATTCAATGTGATAACGCTGGGCCACAACGCTGGAACTTTGGAGTGCATATGTATGTTAACGATGTCTAACGTGTGTGTGTGTGTGTGTATGTGTGTGTGTGTGTGTGTGTGTGTGTGCGCGCGCGTGTGGTTACAGGTCTTGATGGAGGACCGCAGGACAAACCGTTTGGTGGAGAGTATGAACATATTCGAGACGATTGTTAACAACAAGCTCTTCCTCAACGTTTCCATCATCCTCTTCCTAAACAAAACAGACCTGTTGGTGGAAAAGATTCGAACTGCAGACATCCGCAAGAACTTCCCTGAGTTCCGAGGAGACACACACAGGCTGGAGGACGTACAGGTATAAACACACGGTTTTCTTGTTTTTTATTGTTTATAGCACAATGAGGAACCAGTTCCTTGTTTTCAGTAAATCTCAGCCTCAAGCTCCTTTTTCTACTGAGAGTGACAGAATCCTTGAGAGTAACTGCAGTGTTTTTAGCACTTCAAATGTCATTTGCTCACTCAGCAAGCAAAGCACAAATTTGACTATTTACACCACTTCTTGTGTCACTTTCTGTGTGTACAAAGTAATGCGACACCAGTAAATGTGTTGAGGTGAGATGCATCTTACCAGTTCTCTGTCTTATGACCAGTGCTTAATTTGTAAATCATAAGGAACCGGAACGCAAAGTACATATGACACCCCAGCAGTGACGAGATGGACTCAGGTCCCGGAACGCACAGAAAAACAACAACATGTAAAATCATTGTTTAATTTGTAAATCATAAGGTGCCAGAACGCCAAGTACATATGACGGCTCAGGGGTGAGAGAGGGGCACAGGTCCCGGAACGTATCCAGAAAACAACATACAAATGCCCACCTGCCATGATGTGGGACTTACAAGCCTCCATTTCAAATAGTACCCATGGTATCAATGTTATGACGATAATTCACAGTTATTTAGCCTCCTCTGCACAGCACAGGTGAATGCCCACATCACCACAGGTGGGACTTGGAGTCTACAGTCAACAATTCGTTTCTCAACAGGTCTAACTTGTAAAACAAACAAAAAAGAGCTCACAATAAATCACACAAATCTTCCATTATTATTATTATCACGGTATTTCAAGATTGGCACGGCGGCCTATTATGAGACGGTATGCTCACCATTTAGTTGTCCAAGACACCCCGCATCACGTTAGACCCGGCTTGGCTAGCTGGAGGTGAACCTGGCTCGCTGCGGCGGCGCTAGCCTCCAGACCCGGCTTGGCTAGCTGGAGGTGAACTTGGCTCGCTGCGGCGGCGCTAGCCTCCAGACCCGGCTTGGCTAGCTGGAGGTGAACGTGGCTCGCTGTGGCGGCGCTAGCCTCCTGCCCCGGCTTGGCTTGCTGAAGGTGAACCTGGCTCGCTGTGGCGGCGCTAGCCTCCTGCTGCAGCCGATTTTGATCGTCAACATGACCGCTGCAGCTGCCCTCGTCCCCCGCTTGTGGAGGCTTTTCTGACTCATTTTAAGCGTCATGCGACTCTCTCTTCTTGTTGAAAAAACAGCTAATTTAACTCTTTTGGACATGTTGGCGTTGAAATAGGAACTGTTTATTTCCTCTCTGCTTGCTCCTCAGAGGCGGCGAATTTCGCAAGGTTACTTGTTTGTGTCAGGGGCGTGGTTTGTTGGCATCGGCGCGTCAACAGATCTACGACTCTTTCAAATGACGTTGAATCTTAATAAACAACATGGAATTCTAAGGATTTGGTCTGTAAATGTACCTTTGCACATTATTGTTGCATTTTAAACATTTTTTAAAACGTTTTCATATTTTCTTGTAAAACAAGAGGTACCGGATCTGCCCAAATAAGTACCGGAACACAGGGAGGCCAAAATTCAGAGGTGCCGGATCTTGTTCCGGCAGGATCCGGCTCAAATTAACCCTTGTGTATGACTCAATAGTCCCATGATCTGGCTAGTTTAAGGTCCTAGATTCCCCTAATATGTCCCCAATTGTAGGTCCATAATTTAACACCAGAAGAGCATTTGTTCAAATGCACCTCCAAGGTACACCGTTTCTTTTTCTTTTTTTTACCTTTTGCCATTTCTACAATCACCACACACTGGTGGAAGTCCCATCTGAAAACTCGTTAAGATGGCCCTTCAGTTGAAGAGGGATTCCTTTGTGCAGTGGCGGAGCTGAGGCAAGGCACTCGTATCCCTGTGAGCATCGCAGCTGTCCTTAGATGCTGTGCCTGAATGCTTCCAATTTCAATTTTGCTGCAATTGGAATTGCAATAAACTGACTAAAATAATGCGGCAGTAGCTACATCACAATGTTGATTTGAACAAAGTTTATGCTTTGTCGCATCTTTCTTAAAACAACTTTTAAAGTGCTTGTTTTCTAAAAGGGGTTCAGAAAGTTGGACTTAGTCTTTGGTTGTTTTGGGCTTCATAATCTTGAGTTGGAACAGGTCGCTGACCTCAGACCTGGACACATGCTGTGTTGTCCAGAGTTGAAGTATGTGAGAATGTGACAGTTGCATATTTTAAAAGAGAATACCGATGCAGCACCAGCTCCTCCAGAGTCGGTGGGATTATGGGTCCTTTGTCATCCTGCCAGGATACTGACTCTCCTTAAGTCAGTTTTTGTGTGTCTCAGAGTAAGTAAACCCTGATTTTGTTTCAGATGGTTCACTCAACTTGTTTTGGAGTAAATGGATTTAAAACTAAATGGTCCCGCTGCAGTTTTACTGCACAAACAGACCCGGGACTGAATTATCTGTCAGGCTGCCAAGAATGGCCCGCGTTACAGATAATGAGAAGCTCAGAAGGGAGAAAAGATAAATGTCAGAGAGAAAGCTTCCTGACTGAGGTCTATATTCTCTTTGGTCCATAATTCCTCCTTTTCTAAAAGGCTTCTAGAGGTGGTTAGAGATCTCTGAGGCTGGGGGTTTTTCAGAAGTGATGTTTCACTCCAACTCCCACTGTTGGAGTGGATTGTGTGTGATGTAAAGCGCTCACACCGCTCAGTGGAAGGCATCTGCGGACCGTCCTGGCAGATAGCAATCAGAGCTCAGAGGAAGTCGAATGAGTCGTTGCTCAGGACGAGGAACTTGAAGCGTTTCTCTCGTTCATGTGCATCTTAATCGGAGGAGGAAGATAGGCGTTTGTGCGGTTGCCATCGTAACCAGCCTTCATCGTATGGGCTTGTACTGCTGTAGCACTCTCACGTGCTGTCTGTTATTTGGCGCAATGAGAAAAATCCGGCGAGGTTTGTGAAACGACCCGTGACAGCCGACCAAAGTGTCTGACAGGTTTGATATTCAGATGAATGTTGGACGGCTTTAATGAGTCGGGACGGTTGCAAATTCGTTACGTCAGACTTTATTCGGGAAAGGGAATTTATATCTCCTGTCATGCATGTTTTTTTTAGTTAAAAAAAAACAGCACTCAAAGTGACCGTTAAAAAAAATGCAAAAACAGAGGAAGATTTTCAGAAATTTGCCATTTTCCATCTTTTTTAACGCAATAATCCCAATAGTAAAGGCTGTCTCTTTTTCATTCAGGCGTTCCTGGTTCAGTCCTTCAGCCGCAAGAGGAGAAACAGAGGGAAGCCGCTGTTCCACCACTTCACCACCGCAGTGGATACAGAAAATATACGTTTTGTCTTCCACGCCGTCAAGGACACCATCCTGCAGGAAAATCTCAAAGATATCATGCTGCAGTGACCTTCAGACTGCAGCTCCTCTGACTCCAAACTGTGAATCAGGCCTCCATTGTTCCCACACTACAGCCTATAAGCCCAATTTAACACTGACCTGTGGAGCAGTACGTTGACCCACAGAGTGGATCGAACTGAAAACTGAACCTGTGGAGCCACATAGTGACCCTGCTGGCCCACATCGGCCCCCGTGGAAAGGGTCTACAAGGACAAGATCCTGCATTTAACCTGTATAAGTGTGTGTCTGCTGGAAAGACTTATTCACTTGTCGTTACACACAGGTTATTCAAGGTTTTCGGAAAAAAAAAAGGATAGAAAAATAGAGAGAGAGAGAGAAGCAGCCACTATCTGACATAAGCACTGAAAGTGTTTTTACTCTTCCTTGTGTATATACAACTGATGACAAGCCTGTCACTAAACCGAGTCAGACTGCTGGGGCTGATACGCAGCAGGGTCAAGCTGTGTGGGAAGAGAGTGCGAGAGAGAGAGAGAGAGAGAGAGAGAGATAACAGATTAGAGAGCTGAAGAATGCCTTGTTCTACCACACTCATGACAGAGCGAGAGCCGAGGCTGTGGCTGCACCGGTCATATGCTGCGTGATGTGATAAGGTTGCACAAGTGTTCCTGTCAATGAACTTCAGCAGAGGAAAGAGATTGCGTCTCTTATGCTTGTCCTCTCCTCTACTGTTTCTCCTCCCCAGCTTGTATTTATTCTCTTCACCCGGCCGTCACAGGAGAGATGAACAGCTGCAGATAAGACTCCTCCTCCTCCTCCTCCTCCTCCTCCTCCTCCTCTTGAGCACAATAGAGAGATTGTTCCTCTCCAGCAGAAACAGTTGACTGTCAAATTAGAGAAAAACGCACATCCCGAAACAAACCTGGTTTCACATGAATTACGTTTAATCTCTGCTCCTCTCATCATCATCATCATCATCGTAGTAGAAGTACCACTACAGCCTAAACTCAGATGGAAGTAGATTGTACAGCATCAGTGACCTTAACAAGTACTTTTGGGTATACGGTGAAACTTTTAGGTCCTGTAAACACGAAGGGAGCAACAGAGTTGGACTGTGAATTATCTGATCCGGGGATGAACATTTTGGACTTCTGTAGCCGTCAGGGTGGACAGCAGGGTTGGGTACCGACCAAATTACCTTGGTACTACCGAGTACCAGTTTGTGTTCAATAAATAAGCCCAGATTCAGGACTAACAAGTGCATCTAGTCGGTTGTTCACACCAGAGGAACAGGAATGGTGCCTTTTCACAAATTTTGAAACGTTCCAAGCATCATCTAATTAATTTCTTCCAAACGCCCTTCAAAATCAGATCTGAAGCCTTGTTTGTTGGTTGTTTCTGGCAAATCATTTTTAAAAATGAATGAACAACTTTTTTTTTTTTTTAATGTGCCGTTAACCTCTTAAAAGAGTTTAGAAGACATTACAGATACGTACAATTCCCCAAGTTAGATCGTTTGCGCCGTGGTGGTATTACGTGTCGGGACATTTCTGACAGTGTCGCTTCAACCAAGTGGGAAAAAAAAGAAAACAAACAAACAAACAAACCAAAAAAAAAGTCATTCTTTAAAACTTTCTCGCCAGTTACACTTAGTTTTAGTTCAGAAACAGATGTAGACAATGTTTACTGTTCAACCCTCATCCGGCAGATATTTTATGTTTCCGTCTTACACATAACAATTACTGATTTCTCTTTGTGAAAACTGAATGCGGACTATTGGTCAGACAACGCGAGTCATTTGATGATGTCACCTTTACGTTCAGACCTGTTAAAGCTGCACTGATCCATATATTTATATTAACAGCGGAACCGTGACCGTGTAATGAAGATGGTTGACTTGTTGTGATTAACCTGAGAACTGTCAGCGAGCTCATGGCGGCTCATTTGTCCCCGTTGCAGATAATAAAACGTCTCAGCTACAGGGCTTGGTATCGGCGAGGACCTCGCAGTCTTCGTTTTACCACGAAATATTGTGATATGATGTGATTCATTCTGTGATACCGAAACAGCATCTGAAGTAGAGCTAAGCAATAGAGACGAAATCAAATATCACAGTATTTTCTGACCAAATACCTCGATTACTGTAAAAATGTTGAGGAGATGACTATTGGTGCTTTGTCCAAAAAAAAAACAAAAAAACAACAGCACTGAGATTTTTAATAAATTATCAATAGTAAAGTAGATGTCATAGCTAAGTTGGTTAAAGCAAATAAGCTTGAACAGTCAAGTAAGTTAGAAATACTTCACTTTACTGTAATACAACCTTTGAACCCAGGAAAAGACAAAACCTGATGCAATATCACAAAATCTGAGAGGGTGTCTGGTCCTGTACCTCAATATGGACGTATCCATCAGTCTGAAACATTGCTGCACGGGCAAAAATACGATTTTAAGGCGATGTATAATGACTCAATATCCATACAGTATCTTGGAAAAAAATATTGCAATACTCATTGATTTGTTCATTTTATTGCACGGCCCTAAACATTCAAAACACTACTCAGCACCTAAATCACTAATGAAAAGGATAGTATTTTGCAGCGCTTTAAGTCTGTTTTAGCATTGAAATATAGCTCCATGTAGCATACTGTTGCTATGGTTACTGACAGATAAATATTCCACTGGTGTAGCACTGTGGTTAAACTGGTTTTAAGAAGTATGTTGAGGTTTTAAACGGAAAACTGCAAACCCACTTAAATAGTGTGTGTGTGCCTGTGTGTGCGCCTGCGTGTGTGTGTGTGTGTGTGTGTGTGTGTGTGTGTGTGTGTGTGTGTGTTTTCAAATCTGCTACAATTTCAAACCATGTTTTTCTGTTTATGACTGTTTGAAATTTGACTCCCAACATTCGTATGATGTAGATTTTTGGTACGCAGGAGGACAGGAGTCTAAATGGTTTGGAGGGGGAATGAAGCTCATCATCAGCACTTCCACATGCCTTATTATTACATAATACTGTATTAAACTCTGTAATTTATACTTTGTGTGTTTGCATCGTGTCATGCGGCCCTCTTTGATCCTGTTCATACTTCCTGTACATAGAATACTGTAAGTGTCACTGTGTGTAAGCCTGCGATACGTACACCACTCTGTAACAGTATCACTGTAACTGTACTGCAACTAACCTAAAGTTTCCGCTCACACACGTTTTTCTACATGTCGTCATTGCACTGGATGTGTCTTGAGAGAAAACCACCAGCAAGGAAAATGTTTTTTTTTTTCTTTTAAAAGGCAATGAAACAAATAAACAGATGGCGGATGACTTTGAAAGGCGAGCAGGATGAGGAGACGGAGGGGGGTCTGCCACGGCTCCCTCGTGCTCTTCTTGTTTGGTCTTCTGCTTTTTGTTTTTTGTTTCCCAGTGCCTTGGCTCTGTGCTCTGTGGTGAAATACACTGCCGTTTGCTGACATACTGGTTCTTTTTTATTTTTATTTATTTTCCTCTCTGTGTGTTCTGATTGTGTGTATTGCAAAGCAAGAGGTCAAGAGTGTGTTGGAAAGTGAAAAGGGGAGGAAAGATTAGTGGAGGGGCTAAAGAAAAGGGAGAGGGTGGATGAATTTTTCAAAGAACACAAATTTTTGGCGGGGGAATAAAGAACATCGATCCCTTTCTCTCATCTGTTAGGGAGCTGAGACCTACAGACCGGCTGAATGCTTGTCAGCTTAGCATAATGAGCGGTAGTGGATGGGCAGGTTAGCAGCAGTCGCTCTTCTGGAGCCGTCGAGCGGTGTGATGCTGGGTCAAATCATTCCACCCAGTAAGAAAATAGTTCTGACTGGATCTAAATTATTATTTCACTGTGGATATTATGCACAACAACAACTCTTTTGGGAGAAAATTCCATGACTTTACAGAGGTATGCCAACACTCCCCACCCATCACCATTCATTGTGATAAGCTAACTGGCACTCTCTGTAGGTCTCAGCTCCCTGACAGAGGGGAGAAGGGTATCTATCTTCTTGTCTGGCTCTGGGGAGGATGGAAAATATCTTCAAAAAAGGTTGACAGGGTCCTTTAAGCGCTTTGAGTTTATGAAAGATAGAGGAAAAACTATATCTGTTTTATTATTTATGAGGCTTAATGTGTTTTTATGAAGTAGAAAAGCTGCATTGCAAAGCTAGAAACTTGATAGGTGAAGCTCCTGATGTACAGACTAACTGTAGCCTCTCATTCCACTTAGTGTAACATGATGCTCTTGGGTGAAAGCTATCAGACCGCTGGGCATGAGAGGAAAGCTGAAGTTGGGGGATATCTGCGTTACCCAGCAGAGTCTGACCTTTGCTTTGGCTTTTAATCAGAGGAGCACTGATACATAACAGACTGCACGTCTCAGGAGAGAGGGAGGGAGCCCAGAAACAGCTAGACGTAGAGGTCCAGTGTTGTGTTAGAAATCACTAGTTATCATAGATTTATTGACACAGCACGGAAACCTGTTGAATGTTATTCAAAGTCCACACACAGTCGCATCTCTGGAACCCGAAGAGAAATGAGTAAGTGAGTGGGCAGGCAGGCAGGGGCCGGGGGAGGGACAGACAAAGGGAGGAAGAGGGAATTCAAGAAAAAGTAAGAGGATAGAGGGAGGCAGGGATGGGGGGGAGGGGGTCATGTTTCCTCTGTTGAGACCACTTCCTGTCACGATCCTAAAATGGAGCGACTGTAAGAGGGACGTCCCCTCTGCCTGTCCCCCCCCCCATCCTCCCTCACACACACACACACACACACACACACACACACACACACACACACACACACACACACACACACACACACACCAGAGGAACCCAAACCAACCTCCCGTGGTATCCTACAAAGGCGATGAAAGGGGGAAAAAAACAGGGAGCAGAAAAATATATCCCCAGTGGTCTCTGAAACATAAGGAAGCCTCCGCTTATTGAGGCAGAGGCTCAGGACATTCTGTCCTCAAGTTGCTCCATGTAGGGAGTCTGGATCTATGTGTGTGTGTCTGTGCGTGTGTGTGTGTTCAACTATCACCACTTTAACATCAGAGCAGAATATTTGGATTCAGCGTGCTTGAAAAGACAAGACCATCATTTATCTCTGAGGTTTATGTCATCTACACGTGATTATTATCCAGTATATTCTGGTTTGAGATGCATATTGGATTATGTGCCGATATCAATATTCACCAAGGTTAAATATTATCTGTATATACATTTTTTTCAAAAACAAGTTTGACCGGTTTTACATTTTACATTTTGTGCAAACTGCTTGTTGACACTTATCTTTTTGAAGCTATATTTACATTGTTTCGTCATCAGAAACAACAGACGTTGAGCAACCGAAGGAGAGAGCTGAGCATAAATGGGCTGATTCAAACCGCCGCCATCAGATTGACGAGTTCTCCCCTCTCCCCAATTGGGTACAAGACTTTTGTACCTGTCAGCACAGGCGAGTGGCGGCGGCAGCAGCGGTGGCGGTCTCAAGCGTGGTTACACGTTTTAAACCCTGAAAGCAGAAAAACACTCTGCAGAATTTAATGCAAAATGCAAAGGTGGTCGTGGCAAAGCATCGAAATTTGGAATCACCTCATTAAACACGTCAGAAACTGTTAGCTTGAGCAGCAGGTGCAGTTATCATTAGCAGCACGCCTGGAAATTCAGAGAGTCGGGAATTATTTTTTACAAGTGGAGGTACATTTTTGTAATTGTAGAGACGGTTAACTACTTGAAAACCATTGTTGGTAACTGATACCCAAATCCAGGAATACCAGTATTGATATACTCACCAGCACTAATCATTAGAGGTATTTGGATTCAAAACATATCTGAGGTCTATTACATCACTGGAGACTAAAATGGTTTATTGATTTACAGGATATTAGAGATATTTTATCATGGAAACGTCTCCTAACGTTCTTCATATGTTTAAATGGTACAAACTTTCCAGTGGCACGAAAACTGCTTAAAACTAAAATTGTCTTATATATCTCCAACAAGCACTTAACAAGTCTCACTGAGCTGCTACATGTTAGCTGACTGTGCCTTTAGCCTGATGATGATTTGGTAGCAAATTAGACCATTAACCTTGCTGTTTTCTGTTTACTGACAAACATTTATAAAAATACTGCTTGTGTTTGAATTAGGTTGAATTTAAATTTGAACTTCTATTGGAAACACCAGGGACAGAGAATGTGTGTGTGTGTGTGTGTGTGTGTGTGTGTGTGTGTGTGTGTGTGTGGTCTCATGATTTTGGTTAAGCTGATGTTTCCCAAAGGCTGTTTTGATTGGACCTACAGTTGGACCTCTGATATTTAATAATGAGTTGGGAACTCCCACACACACGTACACACACACACACGCACACACACACACACACACACACACACACACACACACACACACACACACACCAAACCACTGAATCATACAGTGATTTTTGTATGTGGAAACAAGCAGTGCCTCATTAGCTGATGATCTGGACCCCGCACTGCCACGTCATTGACCCACTTCTGCTTCAGCTCATCCTGACATCTTTATCTGCTCTATGAGATATGCTTTCTCTGTTTATGTAAGGCTTTCTTACTGTTATTCAATCAAGGAAAATGACTGCTACTGACAATGACGCACATCGATCATGGACATGGATGACAGTTGACACATGCAAGTAAGTGTGTCACCTAAAAACTTTATACCTCTTAGGAAAAATGCTGAACATATGGAAGAACTGAGACATCAATAGTGTACCTTCTATCTCAGTTTCACACAAACAGCAAGTGACAGCTGCTAGGTAGATGTCGCCCTCTGCTGGTAAACATTTGTAATAACCTGTTGGAGCAGACGAGGGCAGAGAGCTACAGATTAAAAGAAAACAAGTAAGAATTAATCTCAGGAAAAAAGAAACGAAGACTGAAGTTCTTTCATTCTTTGACACGCTTAAAGTATCTATTTAATTCACTCATTTGAAAAACAACAACAACACCAAAAAGAAAGTACAAAAACTTAATTGGCCATCATTTATTATGTTGCAAAACTATAAACAAAACTTCATCCAGAGGTTACAGCTGGAGATTTACTGAAGTTAAAAAGCTCAGGCAACAACAGCAGTGAGAAGAGGTGAGGTAAACTTTCTGGGTTCAAACGGGTAAACATCACAAAGCTGCAAAAAATGAAATGAGAACGGGAACTACGCGTACCACGTTTCCAGTGGATACTGCGACGACGATACATCAGATCTTTACAGCACACATCACCAGTGTCAATGAGATTCAGGGGTTGCTTTTTTTGTGTCTTCAGTGAAAAACATAGTTAAGTCGTTGTAGCTACCTTCAGTAAATCAAATACATAACAACAAAGTAAACAAAAGAGATGCACCGTAGCAACAGTAACAGGGCAAAGACTGAATGAAATGCGGCGTATTGTCAGAAAAATGAGCGTTATTCTGTGATTATTCTATCGTACAGTGCTGTGACAAAGCTGGTGCACCCCACAGACCATCAGCTGCAGCACCAGAGCTGAATGGACAATGCCAAAAACTACACATCCACCCTCTCCTGGGTCACGTAGAGGATGAACGTGCAGGCATGACGCCCAATTCAGATGGTGTACACATGGTTTTTGGACAGCAGGTCCAACCTGATACGCTGAGCTAAAAGGGAAATAATTTAAAGTGAGTCAGCCTATTTCCTAGAGCTTGAATTACTCAGTATTTGTAGTTTTGTGTTCCTCACACACACACACACACACACACACACACACACACACACACACACACACACACACACACACACACATCTGCTAGTGTGTATAAGTTAACATTCACTAACTGTATTGTACATAATTGAATGCTGGGGTGTGTATATTTTTAATACATCACTATCAGTCTGATGGCTGATTCCTACCAGCTCAGTGTTCCTCACTTCTCTTCCTGTCTGCTCCATCAGTGATGAGGAAACAGCCATAAATTTACAGGCTTTTCCAAATGTTTTAGAATGATTGAAAAGTTTCCCTTTTTCAAACTCACAGTGTTTACAC
The DNA here is from genome assembly GCF_037954235.1 of Aulostomus chinensis. Lineage (NCBI taxonomy): Eukaryota > Metazoa > Chordata > Actinopteri > Syngnathiformes > Aulostomidae > Aulostomus > Aulostomus chinensis. Next base: position 25,592,788 of record NC_141327.1, on the reverse strand, counting down.
GTGTATTTCAGTATGTGCAGAATGTGAGTATCATATAAACATATTCTTAATGAAGATAATAGTGAGTACTGCCGATCAGCCAAGATCAGTTTATGAAATATCAACATATCAGGTGGCCACAAATCCATTATCGTGCTTCACTAATAGATCATGGAGTAACTTTGATCAGGTCTCTTATTATTTTTCGTTAATTGAGGAGGCTGCACTGGTTAACGCTGCAGCCAGCGTCACCTCTCCAGGAGTTCATGATCAGTTTCAGAACTGGTGGTGTCTGTTTTGGAGGATACAGAGGGGAGTGGAAATCAGGTGCCTGCATTTGACAAGAGGAGAGTTTATGTCTCCACTTTTATTAATGGGATGAAAAGAATGTATACATGTATGAAAGCCTCCTTGCTTACACACCATCTTATTTGAGTTTTAGACATCCGGCTCCTGGACATGAAAGCCAAACATGGCTCACCTACTCATATGTTGATATTTCGTCAAATCCCGAAACACCTACACCTCAAGTTCAGCTAGTAAATCTAGTTGGTTATACTCCAATATGAACTTCTACATTTTTAAATTCAAGTGAAATCCAGTGACAGTCCAGTTTGAGGAGATACTGTAAGTGCTCTGTGTGACAAGTTTAAAATCACTTTGTTGATCCATCCATTTTCTACCGCTTATTCCTGTTAAGGGTCGCGGGGGGCTGGAGCCTATCCCAGCAGCCTTCGGGCGAGAGGCAGGGTTCACCCTGGACAGACAGGTCGCCAGTCCATCACAGGGCCAACAAATATAGACAGACAACCATTCACACTCACAGTCACGGTCAATTTAGAATACGGATTAACCTCGTTCCCTCTTGCATGTCTTTGGACTGTGGGAGGACACCGGAGTACTGGAGAGAACCCACGCAGGAACAGGGATGCAGACCCCACACAGGAAGACCCTGTGCCCGAGCCGGGACTCAAACCCGGAACCGTCTTGCTGTGAGGCAACAGTGCTGACCACTGCGCCACCATGCCGCCCCATTTTGTTGATCAACAAATTTAAATAGAAAAATATATTTATGTATAATAAAATGAATATATAAAACACTTGGAGGGATACGCGAGCCTTTCCACAGCACTGCATCTTTCCCCATACACAGTAAAGGCTTTACAAAAGCAATAACACGGCACTGCCAGGGATTTCCTCTGCTAACACAAAAGCAGGATTGTATATGAATACGTGTGTTTTTGTATAGAGACCATGGAGTGCAACCTCATGTGACTGCTATTTGGCGCTGGGGGGCAGATAGTAGGGGTGGAAAAGTCTCTCGTGGGCGCAGATATGCAGAGCGGCATGAGTGTGCATCAGTAACCTTGGAAACCGGGAGGTGAAGTAGCTGACGAAACCCTCGGGCAGCTCGCCAAGCGTCTGCTGTACTTCAGGTGGCAACTCGTGGTAGTGATGCTTCTGTAACACAGAGTATGCAAAAGGTAAAAAAAAAAGAAATAAAGTCTGAATCATGGGAAACAGGTTCGTAAGCAGACGTGCTGACCTTATTCCTCATGGCTCTCAGCAGGTCTCGCACTGAGTTGCCTTTATAGGTCCGGAATCGCCTCAAGTCTAGAAAAATTAGTAACAGACAACTAACAGTTGGGAATTGACGAGTAACTGTTGTGAAAGATTGTTTATTCATATTTGAATATGTACCCGTCTGCAGAGGCACAGAGATATGCATCCTCCAGTTGGTTCGGACCACGGCTCTCCCTGCAGTCTCCAGTTTAACCACAATTGGACTGTCAGCTGGTTCTTTCTCTATGCGGTCGCTTACATCCTATGAAAGCACACACACACACACACACACCAATAAAGCAAGAAAAATTAGGCATATATGCACACCCATCTGGTACATTTGTGCAGCATAGATTATCACAAAACTCATCTATTTGATTTTTTTTTTAAACAGCAAGAATCAACTTTCTACCAGGGGTGAAAAGAGACCCCTACCCTCACAGGTTTTGATGTCTAAGAGCTGCATAAACAGAGAAAACTGATGTAACTCACTTGGAAGAAGAGCAGATGCTTCTCAGGGCTCCAGAAGAACGGATGTTTCAGCACACAGGCGGTGGAGGGACGTGACTCTGCCTCAGTACTGATCATCTGCTCAATCAGATCCAGCGCTATGACGTCATCTGATTTCCAAATATGTCAAAGAGAAATAAAAATTAGTTCGGGTTGAGCAAGTGTTGAGTGTTCCATCCAGATTGCGGTCTGAAACCCCTCTCTCATAGAATTCTGTAATTATGTGAATGTTTGATGAGAACAAACACGTGCGATTTGTTGCAAGGTCACAACTCGGTAGACAGCGCTACCTGAGAAGCTCAGCTGAGGACAAGAATGTCGTTAGCACTGAAACGCAGATGGCTGGTTTGATTGACTGGATAGATTCATGACACTGGTTCCAAATTGATCACGTTAGCAAATCATTAAATGGATTTTTTTTTTTTATCAAAATGAAAACCTCCAGAGAAACTCAATTGAAAAACTGATTAAACTGCAAAAATGACCAAGAATTTGAGAAACTGTCCAACATTATCACGATCATAAATACAGAATTATGTTATCTTCGGTTAGGTAGTGAGTTGAGAACATTACATTGTCACAGCTGTTGCTGCAGGAGGAGGACGATCAAATCAGGACTCTGTAACAAGTTGCTTTGTATCTCCTCCTCATCAGTCAGCAATAAATTCAGCCACTGTCTCGTGTGCCAGAAGTGTTTTCAATTCCAAGAGAGTGGAATGAGTCCTTTCATATATGCCTCTCTTACCGTGTATGTTCTCCTTAAAATGTGCCAGTGAATATTCTCCTGACAGGATGTTGACTTGTCTTCTCAGAGTGTCACCAAAAGGGTGCTGCCCTCTGCTGACCACGTAGTAGAACACACAACCTGCAGAGAAAACGTCCACTGCTGCTGTCTGAAGCAGGAGAGCGGGGGAACCAGATCAGCGGGCTGGAGCGTACCAAGATGACAGAACTGTACATGAAAAAAATCACTAATCTGTAGTGGAGAGTGACCGGTGTCTGCATCCTACCGGTTTGTTCCTAGGTGCATCCCTCAGCACTTCAGGAGCGATCCATCCCTCAGTTCCTGGTATCCCAGACCGCAACGAGAAGCTGCACCGTCCATCTTGGATTTTCTTACAGAGCCCAAAGTCAGAGATGAGAGCTCGGACCTGACCCAGGGCACTGGGGGCGGAGAGGAGGATGTTTCTTGGCTTCAGGTCACGATGGACTAGATGATGGAAGGAGAGGTGATGGAGCAGGGAAAGACAAGAATGTGATGTGCTGAACCAGAACACCAGAATAGAAATATTCTTTAAAAAATGTATGTTGTATTTTGTGGGCAGGTCTTTTTCATACCTATGTTGAGGGAGTGGAGGTGTGACAGGCCACACATGGTCTGTTCTAGCAGAGTTATTGGGTTCAGTTCAGGAAAACAAGATGGATCCTCCACATACTGCAGAGAGAACACACACACGGAAAACATTCACAAGCACAGTTAGTTTGTCCAATTGTAAAAATGTCATGACTCAGATTTTATTATGTTTAAAGCAGGACCTGCTTGCATAAAACAACCTAGGCCCTAAAATTCTAAGCGTCCCCTAAAAAAAGTAGTTGCATAAAATTTCTTTATGGAATTATGGAAAAGCATTTAGCCTTAACTATTTAACTTTTTAATTTATGGGGAGTTTAGAGAAGGAAGAGAGGATACCAACAGTGATGAGTCACCGCGATATCTGAAGTGAATATAAGTAGTATCATGAGAATAAGTGCAATGAAAGCTTGAGTCTTAATATTACCAAAGAGGCTCCTAAATGAACCCCTCAGCTAAGGGATATATTTTGCCTAAGGGACATGTTTAAGTTGGAAATGTAAGGTACTTTATGCAGCCAGGTAGACAAGTTCTTCCAGTGCTTGTCTATTTGTCAAACACGGACCTGCTGCAGTGTTGAAGCGCACAGCTCGATGGCGATGTACGTGAAGAGGCGGTCTCTCTCTGTGCAGAAGTATCGGATGACATTCGGGTGTGTGTCAGACTCTCGGAGGAGCTGCACCTCACGTTCTGCGACCTCAAAACACTCCGGTAGGATTCGCTTCACAGCTACGTGACGTCCATCAAAGTTGCCCCTTAGTTAAAAAAAGGGCAACCACAACACAACACATACAACTTGCAGTTTAGAACACAGGAAGTTTATCTCACAAATTTAAAGTTGTGAATACATTAGCCAACTAACAATGAGTGACGTATACTTTATGACACTGCTAACTAGTTCGAATTTCTAACATGCATCACTACTTTTTTGTTTTTTCTACTGGTTTGAATGGTTGAAGACATCAACAAGGCATTTCGATAGGATCTCTGCTTCAAAAAAATATCAGACTGACAAAAGTCTCTGCGAGCTGATGGTCATTCCCCACTGAAATTAATGTTAACAAAATAAATCCTAATGAGAACAAATATCAAAGACATAATGTGAAGTAATAACTTGTTTTGTAGTCAGTTAATGAAACAATGCCAATTCAATATCATTTCTTCTTTAGAATGAGTCTTTCATGAAATTTAAGTGGTACACAATGAAACACACACACACACACACACACACACACACACACACACACACACACACACAATACCTGAAGACAAACGTTCCTGCGGTTCCATGTCCAAGGACCTGAGATGGAGTGAAGGAGATTTTACCCACGTTCACCTCCTCACTACTTTCTCCTGGGAGAAAGTTAGGAAGGAGAAAAAAAAGCAGCAAGGAGTTAATCTCAACTGAGTGACAGAAGGAAAGAAAATGAACTCATTCAGTGACCTACCTGCGGCAGGTTGATGCCACGTGGAGCCATTTTTATCAGCATCTGAGGTGCTACTGCTGTGATTGTGAGGAGTCGGAGTGTCGGCAGGAGCAAGCTGGGAGTCTACATGCAGAGAAGTGAGAATATGCCGTCTTTTGCAACCTCTTGAATGCATTTTATTCCTTGTTTAGACTATAGACATGTATATAACATGTCAAATTTGAAAGTTATTTAAAAACTGATCCATTTATGATGCTTTATAAAGTTTTAAATCCCAATCTCTCTGGTACAGTGGATAAAAAAGTGTTGGACTCTACCGCTAGTTTGTTAAGGGGTCGACTTTAATTATTTACTCACGACTGGAAAAGTTTGTGTCAGTAGAAAGCAAAGTGTCAGTAGAAACCGTGGGCCTGTTGGTTTCCATAAGATGGAGACTGGATTCAAAAGCGTCTTCCAGCTGCTGTTGAGCTTTGAGCTGCTGGGACGCTCGCTGCAGAAACACAGATACACACTGTACTCAATGCTCTTGGTGAGAGATCAGAATTGATAATATCAAGAAGGAGAAGAATTTATTCATCTAAAGTCTGGGAAATATCACAACATTGTAACACCCTCTTTTGCAACACTGCTATTTCAGACAGAGCAATATTTGTTCAGCCCCACACAGAGCCCCTAACATCATATGAGCAGAAAAATAAAATTAAGAAGCCACCGAGTGAGCACCAGATTGTTTCTAATGAGCAAAAGAAATCTAAATGTGTTTTATTTTTCGTCCACATGCACTTAAGGGCTCTGTAATTTTGTTCATATGGCTATGAATAAAGTTTCCATTCTAAACACACATGCATCTCAACAGCTCACGCACACACACATACACACAAATACAAACTGACAGCGGGATAGGTGAGAGCAAAGGCCAGCCATCCTCCCAGCAGCAGGGTCAGAACAGCCAGAGTCAGCTGGTCTTGAGTTGTATTAACAGGCAATAAAGTGGCCACATTCCCAGTCGGTCCTGATGTCCTCCCTTCCCCTCCTCCCCCCTCGGCTCTGCTGTCGCTACGGCTACCAGTGACTGTCTTGAACTGGAGGAAGGAAAAAGAAACAATGGAAATATTGTGAGATTTGACTTGTGTTCAGCAGTAAAAGTAACTTTATTAGTTGAGGTTCAATGAAAGATCTCTCCCACACAGATGGTAGACTGGCTATGGTGGACACGAACAGATGATGGTGGAGTAACATTGTCTCATACCGTTCCTGTTATTAAAGGTTTATCAGGTGTAGACTGCAGTAGTGCTACAGTGGTTTGTGACTCACATGGTGCTCATGGTGGTAGGAAGCTGGGGAAACTGGGGAGGCTGGTGGGCGAGGAGGGATAACCGCTTCACGAGAATGCTGCAGGCCCACTGGGAAATCCCTCAATATGGTGGTGTGGGCATCTGGGGGGAGCTCATGATGACCTAGTGGCACCAAGACACATTGACACAGACCAACGTGGGTTTGAGTGTTGAGGCCACAATCTTGTCCAGTCAATATGTTTTGTTTTTTTTCTTTAAGCCAAAGTTCAAACTTCAACCTATTTTCATCTTATGGCCACTCATGTTTACCTTATCTTCTGCATGTCAGGAGCTGTTACACCACCCGTCCTGCTTTGGAGAAACATAGATTTGCTTTTCTCCTGCCTAAAGTAATCGTTGCTGACCCAATAAGGAATCCAGCCACCATCCAGAGGTGGAAGCTGGCTGTGTAACCCAAGTGTGTATGGCAAGCCATTTTAAATCAAAGCATCTATAATTACATTTGAGATATATGGCAGTTCTCCCAGTCAAAATTGTATTTTCAGATGTCAGAGTGGTGATTAAAGACATCCACATCAACATTCCTCCTAGCAGAAACTGCATTTCTACAACTTTGATGTATTTGTCCAAACGTTAAGATATCTTAAATACTTTTCAAGACGTACAAGAAGAAGTTTTATACTTCATAGCCAGATATCTGTAATTCAATCCCGCCGGTTCAAAAGAACATTTAAAATAATCACATTCATGTCCAAAATTAGTGATATAATTTTTTTGCCATTCATGTGTAAATCAGAAATCTACATTCCCATGTTCATTTCCCATGATCTAAATTGGAATGGCAAAAGTTACATCATTTTCTGAAGGAAGTATGTCATTGGATATCCATCTATGACATAACATTTTCCAGTCCAGCTATTAAATGTTAAAACAGACTCATAGTGTGTGTTACCTATTATCAACCATTGGTTCCTCTGGCTGTTGGTGCTCCCTGGTGGATAACGAACATCAGTGGACGGTGTAATCTCACATTCCCCTCTCTCTCTGACCGTCACTCCCGCCGTCACAGGGCCCTCGATCTGTGCCAAGGTCAGTCCCCGAGGCTGCCACGGAAACAACAAGCATCCACATGAAACAGCTTAGTATCTACATCTGATCTGATCTTCTGTTGTTGTTCTGTTGAAATTGGGGGGGGGGGGGGGGGCAGGAAACGAGGGGGGTGTTGTCAAAATAGAAGTGTAACAGGACTCACCACTAATGAGACGCCATGGTGTACAAGGGAGGAGGAGGCATAGAGATGGGAGTCCAGTTTTCCCACATAGAGAGTCGGCCTTAGAGAAAACGAAAAACAGGTCATTCCTTCACAAAATAAGTTACATGTATTTATTTATTATTCATTTAGGTAATTAACTTGAGCCAAATTTGAAGAAAGACCTTCCAAGTGTCCCTGACATGTAACACTCATGTGAGGCAGCAAACGTGACCAAAGATAAGATACTGCTTTAAAAATACTGACCACTGTCACCGACACAGAGGGGTAAAAGAATGTGTTTTTGACACCAGTCAATCCTTTTTCATGTGATAAGTGGACATCTAACATGTTCCATCCACCCACTGTCTACTGCTTATCCTGTTGAAGGTCATGGGGGGCTGGAGTCTATCTCAGCAGCCTTCAGGCGAGAGGCGGGATTCACCCTGGACAGGTCGCCAGTCCATCACAGGGCCAACACATAGAGACAGACAACCATTCACACTCACAGTGACACCTACAGTCAATTTAGAGTATCAATCAGCCTCGTCCCCTCTTGATGTCTTTGGACTGTGGGAGGAAGCTGGAGTACCAGAGAGAACCCACACAGGCACAGGGAGAACATGGAGACTCCACACAGAAAGACCCTGTGCTGGAGCAGGGACTCAAACCCGGAACCGTCTTGCTGTGAGGCCACAGTGCTGACCACTGCACCGCTGTGCCGCCCCATCTGACACTTTCTATTCTGCAATTCTTTGCATCAGCATTGTAAGAAGGAGATAATGTCCTTCTCCTTGCAAAATATGAGTGTGCCTGATATGAAGTCTCTTACACAAGTTGTGTTTTTGCGCTGGCTTGCTCCTTCACAAACTGATAGCTCCACTTCAAAGTGGAATGAGCATCTGTCTGGTCGTTGGCAGAGGAGAAGGTGAGGAAGCGTAGCGTCTCCATAGCGAGTGACAGGTGGGGAGCATGTCTCAGAGAATCCCCCGAGTACAGATAGACCCCCACGACGGGGGATCCGTAGTTCTGACTCCACAGGACGTCGCCTGGGAGACATAAATGCAGCACTTTGTTTTATCGGCCAGCTGAGATGGAAAGAAGACACATTCGACCCCTCACAGTCAAGCACGATGAGGAAGTCTTCCTACCTGACTCTCGATCAACTGTAACAACAAGTCCGTCACCACTTGACACAAGATGAGCCATCTCTGGGAGGAAAGCAGGAAGGACCCGTCAGTTATGGACAAGTTGAAATATCATGTTTTCCTCTTTCAGGTTTAAGACATCAGACCATACTCTATGGTTCCAGACACACAGGTTTCCAAAGACATGCTTTTTTCCAGCTAAGGAACCTGCCGTCTCAGTCTGTGTGTACATTTCAGGGACGTACTGTAATCTTGTTTCTCGTCATACTGCGGAGCAGAGTAGTCGTTGTAGGTGGCATTCCATCGCAGCTCCTGTGTCTTGGTGTCAAACATGGTGACCACATATTCTGGAAGACAAACAAGAGGAATAAAGCAAAGTTGTATGAGTTAATTTCAGTGCTGTGTGTGTGAGTGTGTGTGTGTGTGTGTGTGTGTGTGTGTGTGTGTGAGTGTGAGTGTGTGTGTGTTATTGTGCCCCTGTGTGACATACCAGTGCGTCCAATGTAGAGCAGTGGAGTGTTGGGGCAGATGGATTCAGAGGAAGAGGTGGTCAAACTGGTTTGCTTCTCACCCGTCTCAGGGTCCACCACAAACCACACATCCTGTTTTTTACCTGCGCACGCACACACACACACACACGCACACACACACACACACACACACACACACACACACACACACACACACACAGTACAATGTTTCAAATATTTGTTTGCTATTCAGTTAAGGGATGGTAAGTTGGTCGCACATGTCTCACCTGTATAAAGGATCCCATCAGAGGTCCTGCAGGGGGCTGACTGAACCAGCTCTGGGATGGTGAAAGGCAGTTTCTGGAGACGCATGAAAACAACGATGTTAGACGGTAAAAAAATAGACTCACAAGTAAACACATATCATATCACACACCCCATTCCTCACCATCAGGCCTTCTTTGTGCTTTCCACCAAGCACATACAAGCTGCCATCATTGGGGTCTGGGAGAAAACCCGGCCTAGAAAACGTCACAAACAAATAAATATAGACACCATCTTGAAGCAGGATAACCCCCAGCCAGCATGTTCACTCGGCCTCTCTATCTCAACTAGACCCTCTGGGATTTAAGAGGGGAGCCAAAGACACCTCCCTCCTCCCTACCACCCCCTACTGACCTCTGTTGCGTATATGTGTGTGTGTGTGTGAGAGAGAGAGAGAGAGAGAGAGAGAGAGAGAGAGAGAGAGAGAGAGAGAGAGAGAGAGAGAGAGTGTGTGTGTGTGTGTGTGTGTGTGTGTGTGTGTGTGTGTGTGTGTGTGTGTGTGTGTGTTACGCATGTGTGGCCCAGCTGAGGGTGACCGATACATTGATCCGATTCATCCATTGATTACATTGGAAATGCGTAAGACAATGTTAAAATACCTGCATATCAGCATTCATTTTTCCAAACATGATGAGTGATGAATAAATATGCTGTATATCACTAAAACAGCATACCACAAAACACAGAACTAGCAAACTAACTGCAGGAACTAGCCAATCTGAGAGCATTCAGCAGACACACATCAGCAGCGACTTCCGTCAACGAGCCGATGTTGCTTCCCATTGGGTCTGAGTCACTACGACCACTCGTTTACAGCTCAACTCCACATCAGTAAAGATTTGTGATTCCATCTTGCTCAACTGTGATAGTATCAGAGTGAATCAATTTGTCCACTGACAGACAAGCAGACATATATATATATATATATATATATATGTGTGTATATATACTTCCAAACTACTCAGGACTGCCTCCGTGCTACCGTCAGTGTCTGTAGCAACACATTTTGCAACGATGACACACAGACAGACTCACAAACCAAATGATCAGGATGATGTCTCAGCCAAAAGTTCAACTGTCTGAAACATCAGTTTTCATCAGGCTACTTAACATATGTGCTGGTATTGTTGGCGTGTTAGCATGCGGTGAAGAAACCGTTCTGATAGCTGAGCTTCCTCACACTGTCCATCTCACATCCAACTCATTAAGATGCTGTCGAATTCTTATCTTAAAAGCTTCTACCGTGTTTTCCTGTCTGCTATTTTTGACTTCAGTGTTACGAACATGCTTAAGCCACAATGTTTTGTTCAGCAACAAAAACAAAACCCCACTTTTACTGGTAACGCCTTTCGGTTTTCTTTTAATTACAACCTATGGGTGACGATCATTTGATATATTTGTGTTCACCAAATACCGCACTTGTTCCTCTTTGCCTCCAAACCCTTGATATACAGTCCAGTGACCACAATATCTAAATAAAAATGTTTATTTGGTACATAGCTATGTTTTTTGTGTGTGTGTGTGTGTGTGTGTGCCTTACTCACTCTGTGAGGTAGACAGGCACTTGAATGATGGGGTCTGAAAGAATAAGCACAACAATTATGGGATAGATGTTTTAAAAACAAATGTAACAGTGACAATATGTGTTCACATGAACCTTCTCTCAGGGTCCATTTGATGTCCCCGGTCTGTTTGGAGACAGCGTGCAGGCTTCCGTCCAGCGTAGAGACGAACAGGAGGGATTCTGGGAGGGTGACCGATGTGACCCGTCCAACCTAATGAGGACCCAGGACAGAAACTTTAGGGACAGCTGTCTGTCTGGCATGGCGCTAAGTCACCGTGTCATGTATCAGACCCCCTGACTAGCATGTGTGTGTGTGTGTGTGTGTGTGTGTGTGTGTGTGTGTGTGTGTGAGTGGGTGTGTCAGTCCTGCCAGCCCTGCAGTACTGCAACTCTCATTATTAAGAACACAGTTTAATTATTAAACTGGGATCCTCATTTAGCAGGATATCCTTATTCTCCCCCTCCTCCCTCCCAACACCAAAACCGCTGAACGTGTGTGTGTGTGTGTGTGTGTGTGTGTGTGTGTGTTCACCACTCCCATATTTACCTACTAAGGGGTGGCAACACAGATTAGCAGAACATGACCAAAAAAACGCAACAGAAACACTCACTTTGTTCAGGCTATTATGAACTATACGGTGATCCTGATAAACAGCCATGGCAACTTCACTCGAGCCTGAAATAGACTTGTTATTTATGCCTGCACATAAATAACTACACACTGCTAACAACAATAATAACAACAACTACAAAGTTTAAAAAGAAAAGTTCACCTGATATAGTTTGTCCTCCCACAAGAGCAAGAGGAGGGTCAGCAGCAGGCGACCCAACGCCCCCATGACCCCCGCAGCACTTTCTTTCATGAACAAACGGAGGACAGAAGCTATTGAACTAAAACCAGAGGTCGAACTCTCTGTCCATTTCCAGCGACGGTGTCCATGATGTGTCAGGAAATGATTAACGACCCTGTAACATTACCGAAGTCTTCAGGACAAGGGAGAGACAAACACGGTACATGTTTATGCTAGTACACTCGCTGGAAATCCATAGTAACAACAAACCCCGGCCGAATCCGTCAGTGTCTCTATATTTCCGTGTTGGGACGAACCAGTGACGTCAGACAGCAGGGAGGGATACCGCGTCTTCTCGCATTGAGTGACAGGAGGCTTAGCCAATGGGTGAGCAGATATGGGCTGGAAGGGGCGGAGTCGTAGAAATGACTGGAACACGTGGAAACAGACAGCAAGACAGTTGTGGACGCAACAAGAGAGGGTCTTTGTGCAATCGAAAGTAGTGGAGAACGTCATTATGTGACCCCCCCCCCCCTTCTCACACACACACACACACACACACACATTGACTACTTCAGTAACCGAAAGTACATTCAAACCATCATAAAATCAAGATATTGATATTAAAGTAAATTTCAGCTTCATATGTACATACAGTATATTAATACCATTGCTTATTTATTTTCTGGCTTTTTAAATAATTCAAATATTGTATTATACTGAACCAAAGCTGAAAGTGGTTCTTTTGCTTTTTTAATTTTTATTTTTGTATTAGGTTCATTCAGCAGACAGTTTGGCTTTTTCTGTCCCAGGATGAGAATCTATGTGTGGTCTACAAACAGCCAGTGAAGAAGCAGATTTGGAAGAATGTTGAAATCTTTATCTATTTTTAATCAAATAATTTTCAAAAATTTGTCAGATGTTATGATATTGGGACATTGTGGTTACAGATTTATGAACCCCTCAGTAAATAAAGTAATTAAATCTTATGTCGTTTGACTAGTTGTCATTTTAAAACGGTGCTCAGACCGATACATAAATAATTACAATTTATATTACTGAAATTATTTTTGCTCTCATAACAAGCTAGTCTGCACTGTACTTTATTCTGCCTATATGTACATTTTGATGGTAACACTGTAGTTTTGTCTTTAATAAAAAGGGATGCTGGAAATATGGAGAGTGACATAACAACGATCCACTGACTGATGTGATTCGCTCTTAACATAAATCCTTGAATGGTGGCTACTTACAAGAAATTCATAAATTTGACACGGCTATTGCTACTTCTCCGGCAAAAGAATCAGACGAATTCTTATCGTTTTCTCTAAATGTTTAATTTAGAGAAAAAGAAAAAACAAACACCCTCACAGGAACACTTTATTCCTCTGTAAATTATGTCCTCTCAGGAAAGTCAGCCAGCAGTTACCAGTTGCTTATCCATGACTTTTCAAAATACTGTTCAAAGTGCTTCAACATGGGCAAACGAGTAGCTCGTGTGCTAGTGTGCTTCAAATATGAATAATGGCAAATGGGGACAAAGATACATAGGCACTTCTATCAGTTGAGGTATGCACACACAAAGGAAACAAACAGCATCATGGACTGCTCTTTTAAAGGCATCTGCTGGCTGTGTGCAGGTAGGTGAGGAGTGGGCTCTCCACACGGTGCAGCGCCCAGGCCTTTGGTTCTACTGGTGGAGCACACCGTCAGGTTCAGGGTAGCCAAACAGCTCAAAGTCTGGTTCATATAGCTTATACAGTTCTCTCCTCATTGAAACGGGAATCTGTGAAAACCAGTCTCTTTCCCAGCTGGCTGCCGTTCGGTTTCGAGCCCCAGAAGGGAAGTGGAGCAAGTGATCCACTTCCAAAATCTTCAGCAATTGCTCGGCGTCTGTTTCCAGGGTCTCTAATCGGCCGATGAAGTCATACTTCACCTGGCACGGGTGGCACAGACGGTAAACCTGAAACACAAGAGACAAGTTTGACAGTGTTAGAAATTACATTGGTTCATTTGTGGTATTGTGTGTAATATTTAATATTTGTGTGTGTACATTAAAAACAGGTCCCCCACACATCCACTCCTGTTCTGTGTTTTATTAGCCCTGATGTTTTTGGCTACATCAGCTTCCTCTGCATGAACCAGCCTGACTTGTATTTATTCAAACTGACTTGACCCTCATTATATATGTGTGTATGTGTTTGTGTGTGTGTGTGCACACACACACGTGTATACACTAAGTGGATTCATAATTTGTGTTTTATTTGTTCAGTCTAGAAGTAATATCTGGTATGGATTTGGAGTTAGTTGGTCACATGATATAGGATCTATTGGGGGGAAAAAACATAGACAATTCTTTAAAATATATGTTTTATCCTTTAAAATATTCAAATAAAATAAGAGATAGAGGACACCAAGGCTGAATAAAAAGTGGTGAGTTAATGTCCAGCCAAAGTCAGCGTGTTAAAGAAAAAAATAATCAATAATTTGAAAAAATAAATAAAATTCAAATACAATTTCAAACAACACAGCACAAAATGCAGTTATTTTATCAAACATTAAAAAAAAAGACAAAATACAAAAATGTTCATAGCCTTGTGTTCCATATCTAAACACCAGAACGCCATACACACTGTTCTTCGGGTGTCTTTGGCATCACCGGGGTCTTGAGAACCTTACCAGCAGCTTGCGATCTTACTGAGCTCAAATAACTCACTCAAAAATCAAATTTTCTGCAGGCCTCAGCGGAGGCCAAGAACCCACGTTAGCATGAGTCACGCAGCGAGACACTGACCTGCCGCCAGTGTTCATTAAAGATGCTTTCTCTCTCAGTCTCTGGATCCAGGAGGTATTTGATAAACTGCTGAAAGGTCGGCTTTATCCCTGCTGCAAACGCCCCAGCTGCTGTTTCTGGCAAACTCCCAGACATGTTACCATAGCGACGCAGGATGACTGAACCAAAAAGGCGATAGAAGTCCTCGTTGGGCCTGAAATACCACAAATACACAAAGTTTGATAAGTCATGAATAATAAAACAGCTGTAGAGTCAAAGCAAACACCTCAGCATTGATACACAAACACACACTTCATCTTTGTGACACACCCACAGACAGACAGACACACACACACACACACCTCCCGAACTTGTTCCTAAAGGCAGAGATGAGCCGTACAAAAGGGTCTCGTACAAACAGGAACTTGGTGTAGTGCTGGAGCTTGAGCGCCATGAGGTGGTGGGACAGGGAACCATAATGGCGCCAAAACCTGGAATGGACCCGTGGAAACAGACGTGCAAGTTAAAAGAAGAAAATTGAATGAAAAACAACAGAAATCATCGAGTATGATCAAAGACTGACACAGAAGATGTCCTTAAAACTGGAATTAGTTAGCACGGCTAAATTAGCTCTGTTGAAGTTCAGGCAGATTTTTTTGTTAAATAAGGTTTGATCAACATCGGCTAAAATTAAGTAATCTTTTTGTTCTAAGGTATAAAATACCTCAGTACATACCAAAGCGTAGTTCATCAAAAATCCAGAGGCGGTGCATATTTTAGGGATGCATGAGTAATAATATAAGATCCCCCCCCCCCAGAATATCTGGTACATTAATATTTTACAACTGATGTGGCTGACAGCTGATACCTTCTGATGTCTGGATAATCTTTATGAAGCCAAATAGAAATCATATTCAACTTTTTATACTGAAAAACATAAACATTGTGAATATGAGACTTGTTTTTTTTTCCCTGAATGTTTGGAAAAGCCATTGAGCCATTCCCACATTATCAGTGTTATTTCTATAACTGACGATGAACAAAGTGGAAGAAACTTCAGTATAACTGAGCCAAAATAAATGTCAGCCATCGGACTGATGCTTTGAAACGAGGACCTATACTCTCAACATTACGGTATACATTCCTGATTAACTTGTGAGGATTATTTCATGGAGAAAAAATGAGAAAGTCTAATCAAGTTTTTACCACAGAGATCCTTTTCAGCCATGATAAAGAAAAAAAACCTCTTGTAACAATCCTATTAACTTTTAGTGGAAAACATGGCAATAGAGCTCTAGAGATCTGCTGAGGAGACTGAGGTCCTTCGGGGTTAGCAGGTTTATGATGCTGTGGTGGTCTCTGCTGTGCTACACCATCATGTGCTGGGGGGGTGGAGTCACAGACAGGGACAGGAAGACACTGGACAAACTGGTGAGGAGAGCCAGCTCTGTCCTGGGCCGTTCACTGGGCTCCATCCAGGAGGTGGCGGACAGAAGGATGTTGGCCAAGACGACATCCATCATGAACACACCTCCCAGCCCCTGCACCACACTGAGGAGACCCTGAGCAGCTCCTTCAGCTCCAGACTGCTGCACCCTCAGTGCAAGAGGGAGCTACCGCGGGTCATTCCTGCCTGCAGCCATCAGGCTGTACAGCCACACACCGTGAACATTCACATGTCTGTTTTTCAGCAATGTGCAATTAAGGATGCAACCACAGTTTATTGTTATTAAATGTTAATATTTTATTTATTTTAGTTTTTGTTCGTTTCTTATATCATAAATATTTTCTTTCTTTTAATTGACATTATCTTTTCTTCTTCCCTCTGTAAGTGCTGCTGAAACTAAATTCCTCCTGCGTGGGATTAATAAAGTATTCTCGTTCTTAGTAACTTTTGAGTTTGCCTTGAAACGACATCATCCCTGTGGCACTCCATTAATTACCCCTCTCCTTAACAAGCTCATCACTGCGATGAAGACAAGATCAAAATCCATGTTTCGCAGCCGTTTACTGCCATACAAAACTGAAAACAATCCCCAAGTCACTTGAAAACAAACCAAAATCCCTGAAAGAGATGAAAATGTGTCTTGTAGGAGGACGCAGGTAGAGTAGGAGTCACGCGGGGTCATAAACTCCTACACAAACACAGCCAGCTCCCGAGGGGTAATGAAAGATCAGTCTGTGCTGCAGCGCCAGGCCCCGCCTGTCCTTTCCACTCTCCTCATCCAAGTGTCAACTCAGTAAACAGCTCTTTTAGCTTGTGGATACTTTGTCAAACACACAGTTTCAGTCTAAACTATATCAACTCAAGCATTACATGTATTTTCTGTGAAGGAAAATTATGTCGCTCGTCAGTAGTGCCCTTTAAAAGGCAATGAGGACATACTTTCACCTGCCAATTCATTAGGTACAACAAAATGAATGCAGAATCCAGGGATATTTTTTCAATCCCAATTAATATAAATGGAATGGAAAAAAATACACGTGGTATGTTTTGCAGGCTGTCAGATATTTCCTGACTGAGAGAGAGAGTGAAATCATTTCAGATATGACGGGGGAATTTTGTGCTTGTCCATCCAGAATTATAGGGAGTGTGGAAGTTTTCGTTACAGAAATTAGAAGGTTTGGAGTTGCTGAGAAAAAAAAAAAAAGATTCAGTGGTTAAAATCCATCAATAAAACGACTGATGTTTTAAATTTTTTTTAAAAAAAAAACCCAAACTGTGGTGAATTTGCATTTATGACCTCAGTGCTTCAAAAATCACCAGCAACTTTGCTTGCAAGTTTTTCTGTGTGAATTTGAGTGCCATTCCCTGTGTGCGTATATGTGTGTGTGCATGTATGTGTGTGTGTGTGTCCTACTTTGCAAACGTGAGGTGCAGAGAGGAGTTGTGTACGACGTCGGGGGGTACGGCCTCTGGGTCAGTGTACGGCTTCCCTGAGGACGGCGAGATCAGAGACTGGGACAGAACCACCATCACCCTCTTCCAGTTGGTGCAGGCCACCTGAACGGAGGAGAACGGTGGGAGGAGAGGAAAAGGAAAGATGTGAAGACAAGCTTTTGTTCCACCATGCTTACTTCCTGTAACCACGGGGGAGGTAGAACTATGACTAGCATGACTTAAATTCAGCTTGTACATTTCCTCGGGCCTGGATTCTCCTCAAACATGTGAAGTTTGCTTTGTGGGGAAACGTAAACTCTGAATGCTCCGCTATTGAAACACCATTTAAAGAAAGTTCACCGTCTTCACAGTAAACCACATCCTCAAGAGATGAAAGGTATATTCTGTGCCCACAAATACCACATCTTGACCTCACGAAGATGTCTTCCACTCCTGCATTACTTCTTTGTGACTCCAGAACACAGCCAGCAACGTACTGTATATTTAGCTTGAAGCTAATTGCATCTGACGGATAAAGCCAGCAAAAACCGGCCATGAACCACTGTTTACAAACTCTAAAACACAACACTGTTATAATCCACGTCTTCTTTATCCAGCCGTACGCTCAGTAACCCATAAACACTTTGATTTGAGCTAAAAACAAGCTGACTATAACCCTTCCAGTTCGGCTCTACAGTCGGTCCAACCAAATGCTCCAGCTGGCCACGCCTGGCCATACCGGGCACGAGCAGACAGACAAACACCACGTGAACATGACTGCTGGGTGGAGGTTAGAACCTGTCACCCACACACTCACAGGGGCACACGAGCCATCCGTACCTTGGGAACGTAGCAGTAGATAATCTGGTGTGTGTCGTCTACTATCAGGTGATCCAGTTCCCGATTAGGAATCTCCTCAAATGCTCGAGTCCTTCCCGGGAATTCCAAAGAGTTCTTCCCTGAACACACATCCATGATCCTTTGCTTCCTTGCCTTCTGGCTCTCACCATCAGCAGAATTGTGATTCATCTCCTCATCCTCCCTTGTGCCCTCTGTCCTCAGCTCTAGGATCTCCTCCTCCTGTTCTTCTCTGGTCTCCCCAGGAGTAAAGGTCATGCTGGAGGGGGTGGTGGGAGCAGGAAAAGAGGCTGTGGTTTGGACTCTCTTGGTGAGGGGAGAGAGTGAAGGGCCTGTCGTTGTCTGAGGGCCAGAGGGAAGTGACTCGTGTTTGGGGTCCTGTAACGGGTAGAGGTTGAAGCCTCCGACGTCGTCCCAGTAGACGATGATCAGCAGGATCATAAACAAAGACCCCACGACGAAGGCCACTCGTAGACCCCGCCACGTTCCCATGGTTGAACAACAGAGCGCTGACTCTTACAGAGGAGAAGAAGAAGAAGACGTTATCTCAGCTCCATGGTGGCCATCAATCACGGAAGGAGTCACTTCCTGCATGCTGCTCGCAACTGAAGGAGGAAGGAAACTTGATTCAGATTCGTGTTCACGAGTTCAAAGAATTGAGGTAGAAAAGATTAAAACAGAGCAGAGAAAAGAGAGATTTAAAGTTATTTAAAGAAACAGACACATCATGTAGGTTCACTGATATGTGGAGTACTGATAAGTACTGCTACTTCATACTTAGAACTCTTTCTTTAACTACTCATCTGTGTTGTATCCAATACTTTTTTGCTTCTTTTTTTTTAACCACACACACACACAGGTCGTTTGGTTTAAACAGGACACACACGTAAAACATAATCCAATCCAATTCAACAGCCCTGCACCGAAATTCAGATGATTTAGTTTTACTTGACACTGTCAGAATAAGTCACAAATCCACTTTATCTGGATTAAGGACACACAAAATTGGAATTTTTTGGGGGTTGATTACCAATGCAAACATTTCTCAGCTGATTTGGCTGATAGCCGATGTCTACAGACTATGATCTTACCTGCACTGAATCAAGTTTATGTGATAATTACATTTTTCTTTATTCTAAAACATTTGGAAAAGCTACAAAATCTTACATTCACCGGACTGTTTTCTCATCGTCCATGGGGAGGAAAATACCGGCATTTAATGCGTTGTTCTTAGAGAAGTTTCAAACGCTCTGTGAATGGAGCAGCCAAAATATTAGGAACGGATTCGTGTATTACATTCCGGTTCGATGCCATTGCAAACTTCCACCTCCTTAATAAACATGTAGTTAAATCACTACCTCTGTGAAAGTGCCAAACAAACATGAATTCTATCACATTTGAAAAGACTGAGCACATTTGTTGCAGACGATCCTCTTAAAATTTCATGTTCAGCTTAATTTCACGGAACCATTTCACTATACTGCAGCTATTTTTTTTTATAAATCTTTTTTTTTTTTAAATGACCAACTTGTCAAGTTTCGAAGTTTATAAATCTTCAAATTTACCTGCAGCATTCAAATCCAACTTTGACTGTTTTGCTTCTTCTTCACCAGTTTTATTCAAGACTGTCTGGTTTTATTTCTGTTCATCCGCGAAACAACAGGACGGTCAGACCCATCCAAGACTACACCGAACTCACGGAGGACATTATTGCCACCTTTTGACACCAAGGAAATTCAAATGTGAAGAAAATGGAAATTACATATAAATATTTTAGAAATACAGCCTAAGATGGATGGAGCAGGAGGACAAAAATACAACTACCACGTCACATGTAAATATTCCAAATATTTGCTGCATCATTTTGTGACATAAACTCCGATTAGATTAGTTGAAGTGTTTTTTGTTTTTTTTTTGTTTCTGTGGAAGTGTGCCGGGGCCGTGAGAACCTCGGGCTCCTCTCCGGGCGCTCAACTGTCACAGAGATGTGAACAAACGGAGCAGTGGGGGGAGGAAACACTCCAGCCCGCTGGACGGTTTACACCCTTTATTGTCTGTCCCAAAAAAAATATCCACGGCTGGGACAGTTTGAGGAAAAAATGACGTTTCATCAGACACACACACACACACACACACACACACACACACACACACACACACACACACACACACACAAGCACACACAAAAACCCAAAACAGAAACAGTGCCGTCTGGATGAGCAGTGGAGAATCCACCACCAGCTCTAAATTTATACTGGCTTTTTCTTCTGTGGTGTGTCTTTCCACTCAAGTGCCCGAGGGGCCTGTTTGGAGAAGCTCATCCAAAAAAAAAACAAAAAAAACAACAACAACAACAAAAAAAACAACTCTCAACAGCTTTGGCACGCGCTTTGCCCACACACGTGCGCAAAAAAAGCGAAAGAAAAAAACCAAATTGAAAACAATCCCTTAATGAACTTAACATGTGGAGCTCAATGAGACCGAAGGAGCAAGTTCATACCGCGCCTTTTTCCAATTCAGAATCTGAAGCTGTTTCATATTGAGGTTTTTGCGCCAGCAGCGAAGATCAAACCTCCCTCTCCACCTCGCTGGGAGCAAAAACAACCTTCTTTTATTTATCCGGACCCGCACGCAGGTTACAACGTGTCCTTTCACCCGTCCCTCTTGTGCAAAAAAACACGTCCCCGCTCCTACACAGCAGCCGACAGAGCCGGACCCATTTTTTTCCTCCTCTTTCATCTTGATGAGGTGGAAGAAAGCCCGGTTCTGTTCCCTTTATGCCCTTCACGCCGGCAGCATCACGGCCACAATTAAGAGCGTCTGGCCCTTCATGCTCCGCTGGGGGAGAGAAAGAAAAAAGAGTCTAAACCTGGTTCTGGTGTGTTGACTTACCCGGCAGACGAGCTCCATGGTGCCGGTCGGTCCTCTCTTTGTCGCCCGCCTGCCTGCAGCCTGTCTGCCTGGTGTCTGTGTCAGTCAGACCGGTGATGAGACCGGGTGGGCACCACAAGACTGAGCACTTCGCAGAATGATGAACACATCTCGCGAGATTTTGGGGAAACAGCCACCCACCCATCCACACTACTGTTGAACAGACAACCACCACACATACCGACCGGATTTAGCCCATGAAACCAAAAACCCGCCTACGCCTGTGATATGACACTGGTTCCCAAAGCGAGGTCCCCGGATCCCCAGGCGGTCCCGGAATGATGGTAGTCCACTGTTGCTACACAGCAGCACAACAGCCGAACTGCTTATTATCCAAGCATACTTCTTTCTCTCTTTCTTTCTTTCTTTCTCTTTCTTTCTTTCTTTCTTTTTATTTATTTAATTACCTCTCTATTTTTTCCATTTTTTTACAGAATGGTGAAATAACAATAACATGTATCATTTGTCATCTCAACACCTGATATAATGTATTTATATTTCTGTAAGAACACCACTTGAACTAGGTGGCAATACCATGAAATAAGGTAAAACAAAAATAAAAGCCAAAAGAGTCCAACTGTGGAACGTCTGAGTGGGGATTACAATGGTTGTGAAATGAGATCCAAACATTTGAACTGAAATATGAAACAGGGAGAGAGAAATTAATTATGAATGGAAGTGTAGTGATATAATGGGATGTGACAAATTGATTGTGAGGATAATTATGGGGTGTGCTTCAAAGAGAAAAATCCAATGTGCCTCTAATTGTAGGCTAATACTTTTGAAATATGATCTAAAAGTTGAAAATCGGTTTTGAGAGACATGTGGACTTCGTTATGGAGAAAAATTAAGTGCAATGTGGAAAGTGCAAAAATCCAATGTGACTTACAATAAATATGTAAATAAAGTATGAGACAATCAAAGGGATTTGCATTTTATATATTAAATATATATCTCAGTATGCAAAGGTTAAATGCAGGGCATGCAAAAAAATTATTGACAAAATAATCCATCCATCCATTTTCTACCGCTTAGCCTGTTAAGGGTCGCGGGGGGGGGCTATCCCATTAGCCTTTGGGCGAGAGGCGGGGTTCACCCTGGACAGGTCACCAGTCCATGGCAGGGCCAACACATAGAGACAGACAAGTCTCTGGAGTACCAGAGAGAACCCACACAGGAACAGGGAGAACATGCAGACTCCTCACAGAAAGATCCTGTGCTGGAGCCGGGACTCGAACCAGGAACCTTCTTGCTGTGAGGCCACAGTGCTGACCACTGCACCACCGCGCCGGCCACAAAAAAATTAATTCCAATGTAAAGTCCAGTTCTTAGCAGTACAGTTATTACTATTACTGTACTGCTGGTGAAGGTTTTGATGGACTTCAAGATTTAAAAAAAATAAGTAAAGTTATGAGAATGCTGTATCTCTGAGGCACATGAATTCAAAGCTGTAACTCAGGTTGGATGTATTAAATCAGTTTATAGCCACAGTCTGACTTACGAAGTGAAACTCTGCATAGAAACTATGAGATACTGAATTATGTGACCGTAAGGCCCAATTATACATAATAAGACACTTAAAGAAAGCTAGTATTTACAGGGCTGTTGGGTTCCACTGAATTACATCATACAAGTGTTTCTATTTGTCCACTCTGTGTGCGTTTGTGTGTGCATACATACAGTACATATATACAGTATATATGTACGTATGCTCTCTTCTAAATGTATTTCTTCAGTTCGTAAAAGGTAAACAGTCTGAATGAGGAGTCAAGAGCTGTTCTGAAGGGAAAATAACAGGGTGGAAGCTGCGTCCACATCACAAGGACCCGGCTAACCAGCAGTGCGCTGAGGGTTACAGTCACTCTGGCGGATGTTTAAGTGACTGCGTTCCACCCAGAGGGCTCGAGTGGTTCCAGTGTGACCCCCCAGATCGACGACCACGGAGCGCTATTACAGAAACTTCCGGCCTGAAATCATCTCTCGTCTAAGTTTATGATGACATTTAAGATCTTTGCTACGCAGAAACATGCTTCTTCACTGTCTTTAGGAAATTTTATCTCAGGAGACAGAATGAACTCTTTATCGGTTTTACGGCCCTAAACCGTCCCCTTAGACCTGAGAACAGCAAACTCCCTCAGAAGGTATTATTTGGATACACTGACGGCATTTAAGATCCAAGTGCTAAATTATCACCTTCAAACGTAACGTGTGAATTCTTGCAGATTGTAGAGGAGGTTTATGACAGCCGCCACATTCTAAACACTGACACAAAGGAAGAAGAGGGATATCATCCAACTTGTTTGGATTTTCTGAAGATAAAGAAGAAAAATCAAACATTTGATCGTTTAAATCCCATGTTTGTTTGTTTTTTGCTGTAATGAGACCCTGATGTTGAAGTATTTGTATAAATCAAACTGTTTTTTAGCTCACATGGGTGTGTGTGTGTGTGTGTGTGGGGGGGGGGGGGGCAGCACTCATTAGGTGGTTAATGGCTTTAATGATCATTTAACAGTTTCTGGTGTCAGTAATCGCAGTGTCTCCTCATGTTTCCACTGAAGGTTGAACCGCGCAGGCGAATGAACCTGACCCGACGCTTCCTGTGTGTCAGCTCTCAGCTGCAGCTCCCTCTGGCTAAAAAGCTTCAGTGTGACACATATTTATCCAAATGCACCACAGCTTCAACAAAATGTTGCAAGTCCCAGTACGAGGCCAGCTGGGAATGACAGGTCAGGGACGGAAACACCGGTTCTTTGAATACACTCAGGCAGGAGATGCATTTCCACAAGAAGACACAAACTTTTACGCACAATGTTTGGTTTGATCACTCTTTTTAAAACCCTGGCTGATCACTGGAACACAGTTGCATGCACACACAAACGCTCGTAAAACGTACTCAAGTTACGAAATTTTAAAAGAGCAGCTCTTTGTGGGACATCTGTTTTTGTGCAACTTAACCTGATGTCATGTAACTATTATACACTACATTTAAAATATACACATCGTATAATCAGATAACGATTAAACTATTTTACCTTTAAATAAAATGATCCAACAGTTGTCTACAGACGCTTGTGTTAAAACGTAGCAGTCAGTAAAGAGTTCTCAAACCTACAGAAGCTGTGAAAGAGCGCCCTGACTTTCCTTATGCATTTCCCTCAAGTAAATCATGGCATTTTCTCTGAGTAACTCCTCATGTTCTCTCTAAATCATCTCTCACATATCAGAACAGAAGGTTCTTCAACAAATTTGTCGAACTGCCTGCAATAAGCAGTGTCTAATTGTACTCCAACGTTTCTTGCTGGTTTTTTGTTTTAAATCAAAATGGCCCTTTCTGAAATTTTGATGCCGCTGGAGCAGCAGGCTGCCGAGGTAGACCAGATAAGCCTTTACATTGAGGACACAGTCAAGCTGCCGGTGGAGAGACCTAGAGTCCGGGAGGAGAACCGCTTGAGGACAGAGAACTCTCAACTGAAGAAACTGCTGAAAAATTGAAGCTGCAACTCTTGGAGAAACTGGGTTCCAGATGTCCCCATGCCTCCAGCAGGAAATGTTCTGGAGAGTGCTTCCACCCTTTTACAAAAGGTTTTGGAAATTAAGGAAAGCTTTTTCTACTTTTTTTTCCAAGTTCACTTTGTTTGTCAGTATGGACAGCATGTAAATGTCATTAACTTGTTTTTACACAGACATTATCAGCAAGTGGTGCATCCTAGCGAGCTAAATGATGCACTGAGCCTGATAATGAAGAGAACGAGACAGAGACGCGCAAGTGTGTGACCTCCAGAGGAGACGCTCTTCCAACTGTACTCAGAAACATGTTTAGGTTTGGGTCTCAACCTCAGGACCTGGACATAAAGATCTGTGCTTCTTGGTACCAGTTCCATCTTGTGGAGACAGAGCTAAATCAGGAAAGTAATTAAAAATGTTAAAATGGGTAAACGCTGCCAGACCAAGCGCACCACAACTACCGTTCTGTCGATGTGGTCCTGATGAGTATTTACTGGTGTGCATCTGTGCTTCAGCGTTGCATTTGGAAATGTTCACCCGCACACGCATCTTGTTCCTGCACCTCACGCAGAGCAACTTCAAGCATTAAAAAAAAAAAAAGGATTTTCAAGGTAGAATTCAAGCCTGCTGGCAAGACACATGGATAAAATTACAGACACAAATTATTACCTTTCCCAACTTAATAATTTCAGATGTAGTTCTGATTACACTGCAAGTCCCCCCCGCCCCCATTTCCGGATAACAATAATCACTCATGCATCAATTCAGCGTCAGTGTCTTTTTGACCCCACCACCCCCCAGCGAGGACATTGTCAGATGCTCACAACAAACCTGCTTCTCTGCGGCTGTAATCTCACGTCGGCAGCAGCTCTGAAGAGATGGCGACACACGATTGGCTCACTATAACAGAGAAACAAACACTGACAGCCAGGTCCCATTGTGTTTGAATGTTTATTTTAAGTAATTCCCTCTGCGCAGCCCTCCCTGTGTGAAAGCCTAGTCTGAAAGGAGGAGGATACAGGCCGCGGTACCGCCACATCAGCACATTCACTAACAAGGCTACCTGTTCAGTAACACCACCTCGGCTCCCCGCCTGGACAGCCGTCTGCTCTGCCCTGTGAGAACACGCTAGCATGGCGAGGCTGGTTATGGAAGCAAGTTGTTCCAAAAAGAAACTCCAATCAATCAACAGAACAACGGGAGGCAGTATTACTGAAGATCAAGTCCCACAGAGGAAAAAAAAAGGGGGCCAGATGTTGTTGAGAGACAAAGAAAATATTCAGTATAGTCTCTTGTCCCTCGATGAGGCTGTTGATCCGCAAGGCGTGCTCTGATGATGTCACTGAGGGTGAATATCGGGGCCCGTGATTAACCTCTTGTTAACAATTTGATTTTTTTTATTTAAACATTTAACAAAAAAAAAAGAAAATCCTTCCTCCCCCTTGGCAGCGTCTGTGATGAACTTTTAAGATTCACGGTGTAGTCGTCGTCCTTCTCCAGTCAATGACACAAGTTCTTCTCTCCTCCTTCCACAGGAAAATGGATGGACTGAGAGGGAGGGGGGGGGGCAGGAGAGAGAGAGATCAGTTTCATTTGACAATCGAAGGAAATGTGAGGCTGTAGTCAAACACTGTTGGTTCCTCACACATATAAATAAAATACCTCAAAGCCATCCTACTCATCCTGTAGTTACAAAGTTACATAATTTTTAGTGCCAGAGAAGGAGATGCCCCTCTCTCCTCTGTGTGCACAGCAGAGCTCCAGACCCCCACTGGGTAGTTGACTGCAAGTTAGCTTAGCTTATGAACGCTAGCAGCAGGGTGGTAGAGACAGCTGTTCAAGAAGTAATCTAATACGCTTTAATCCACAAAAGCCTGCATTGGTTGGGCTTAACATTCACTGTATGTTTAGAAGAAGTAAAAAAGGATCAGGCGGATCACATCTGGACAAACCAAGACCTTGATCCTGACCTATCTGAACCTAAAATGTCCAAATATATTGTGGTACTACTGGGGAGGTACAGCTGAGGTCTATTATGTTTTACTTTTCAAAAAAAGGATTCTCCTCACTGGGCAGAGATGGAATCTCATGACTTGCACTTACCTCTTTCCTTATACCTACACTCTGACACACACACACACACACACACACACACACACAAAAACAAACGAAAAACCCACCTGTAAAACGCATGGTAAAAATTTGGTATGAGACTAAAAAATATTTAGGGAGAGTTACATTCACTGTCTCAAAACAGCCCAATATGGAGAAACCAGGAAGAGCAGATGCACCATTTAAACGTTGGGCCTCCAAGGGTCTCGGTACCATCGAAGACCTTTATTTGACAGAATCTAACACTATGATGTCTTTTGAGGAGCTTAGATCAAAATTCAACCCTGATAGAAAACATTTTTCAAGTACCTCCAGGTTAGAAACTTTGTTGAAGTGAACCAGAATAACACGCCCACCAGACCCTTGCGCTCCACTTTGGAGGAAATGATGGTGCAAGACTGACAGGAAGGGTATTGTACCTGAGGTCTATAATTTACCATCATCGCACTCACCTGAAGATTCACGGTAAAAATCAAATGCCTAGAAAGACAATTTAAAAACTGAAATTTTGGAAGGAGATTGGAAAGTTGCATGTGGCAATGGTCATAAAATCGGAATAAATACACATCTCAAACTAAGACAATATAAGAGGTTAAGGTGGACATATGTGACACCAGTGGATTTAAACTGACACAATAGAAACATACCAGACGTGTACAAAATGTATGGAGACTACAGGAACATGGTTTCACCGTATTTGGCAATGTAGATGCATTTGAGCCTTCTGGTGAGAGCTCCAAAGCATTCATGTCACAGCAAATCTTCCTCGACCCTGAGCCTTTTCTACTGGGCCTCCATCCAGAAAAAACATAATTTGAACATAAACGAACGAGCATTCGTAGATTGCCGTGCGCCAAAAAAATGTATTGCGCTGCTGAGGAAACCCACTCACAGACCAAGCACCACTCAACGGGTGAGACAGATGTTATTGGGCATCCCGTTAGACAGGATAACGCACATATTAAAGGCTAAAGAGCACGTATTTGAGAGGATAAGGAGGCCCTTCATTACTCTGACTCAGGACTTGGAGTTAACAGATAAACGACTGATTTCTGTTCCAGCAGACTCAGAGTAGGCAGAATTTGTTCTTTTTTTCCCCCAAGTATTGTTTTACAGCTATTAGAAGCAAATTCATTGCTGTATATGTATAGATTACCACTTGTTAAACTAGGAGCAGCTTTGATTTTTCTGGGGTGGGGGTGGGGTGTTTCTAAATTGTTTTATTGTGTGTGTCTGTATGTTCATGAAAAAAAACATACAGATATCTGGATATGGACATATATGTGTGACGCACATTCCCATTTCTTCTGTCCATACAGCATTTACTGAGTACGCGTTGTTACATGATTGCGAAGCTGTATTTTCTGATGCAAAAATTCAAATAAATCAGTTTGGCTAAAAAAAACAAAAAAAAAACAACAACTCCTCAGAAAACCCTCACAACACACGGATGACACGCAGCACAGAAGGAGCCGCCGCAGCAGGTGCAGAGACCTTACGTAGGCGTGTAGTTACCTGCGTAGGGGACTACAGATCTCCGAGGGGAATGATTTCTTCGTTGATAAAAAACTCAATGGTCTCCTCCTCCCAGTCGTCCACATTGCTGTCCAGCTCGTCAGTGTCCACACCTGGAAGACGCGACAACACAGACTTTTCATGTTACAAGGCCGTAGAGGCAGACAAGAGGAGGTTCAGGAGTAAATCAAGCCGGGGTCCCACCTCCTCTGAGCTCGAGGCGAATGCTCTTCTGTTCCTGGTAGATCTGCTGGGCCTGCTCCCTGTAGCGGCGGTAGTCTTCCATCATGGTCCGGCGCTTGTCCACCAGCTCCTGCTCACGCATGCGACAATTAGTTCCATTTACAGGTTAAATTACAGCATTTTTTTCCCAAGTGTTAAAGCGGCAATTCTGTCTATGTACACAACAAATGAGATCATGTTATTGCTGATTGTGTTTCCATAAAGCGTGACACTTTACAAAATGAAAGCACCTGTCAGCCAATTATCGTATTCAGCTCAAACATAACCATGGACAACCTCGCTCCGGCTAACACAAGAGAAGCACATCTCACCTTGGAGGCCTTGGATTGGCTCAGACGATCCTTCTGCTCAAAGATCTTTGAGTACTTCTTGAGATCTTTCTTGATCATCTGTTGAGGTTAGAGGAATATCAACGGTCATCAAGTGTTTCACAACCAGCCATCAAGAGGACCGTAAATTTCCGGTTTGTGTTGATACATCAGTAACAGCGAGCCTCAGCTTAGAGGTAGAATCAGGAGCTGCGGTGCAACTCTCATACGAGGTGTCAGAAAAGTTTATAGTTTGTCATCACTGGCTCCACACATGAATTAAGGCTGAATCCAGCACATTAAACTGTACCTTGATCTGGTCCACACTGAGCAGAGTTGGGGGTCTCGGTCTCCAGAGAAGCTGACAGAAGCGGTCCTTGTTGTTCTTCTGAAGAAGACGCCCTTGGAACGTCCACAGCCAGTACGCGTTGTCCACCTACACAGATGGAAAGGAGTTCAACAGGGACATGCTCTGGTGGCAGAAGCACCGCCGCCATCACAGAGTAGCAGGTACCTTGTGGCTCCACCAGGAGACGGAGGTGACGACATAGCGTCCAGTTGGGTCCCACTCGACATCAGAGGCCATGTAGTGCTCTGCTATATTCATCATTGTGCAGTCTGATGTGTCCACGAAGGCCAGAGCTCCATTCATACTGAGAAAATATAGAAAAATAGAGCCTTAAAGACAGAGACAGAGACAGAGACAGAGACAGAGACAGAGACACACACACACACACACACACACACACACACACACACACACACACACACACACACACACACACACACACACACACACACACACACACACACACACACACACTCTCGCGCGCGCGCGACGGTCAAATTAGGGTTACAACCAGCAGCTAAGCTCTCATACGAGGTGTCAGAAAAATCATTTGTTTTGTCATCGGCAGCTTTTTGTCTCTCACACACCCACAGATCAAACTGACCTCCTGAGTCCAGCCAGGACCATGAACTGACCCTGGGGGCTCCAGAAGATGCTGTTGGCCTGCTGCTTGTCAAACATCTCTGTAAAGGTCAAAGGGTCACATTGAGTGGAGGCTTGGGGAGGGTTTACACTCAGGGGAGTTGTGCTGTTGTGTCTTTTTTGCTCGACTCACTTATGAGCTCGATCTTGCCGTTGTTCTTGACGTGATAGAAGGAGGCGTTGATTCTGGGTGACTCTCCGTGGAGAACGGCAAACTTGCTACCGTTGGGCTCCCACGCAAACGCTATGATGCTTTCTGGGAAAACAAAAGCAACCAGCAGATCAGTCTTCGTCTTTTGTAACTTGTTACCGTTTTGCATGTATATGCACATCAGTGTTCCTTACCCTTCATCTCCACCACATCAACAGGAACCTGTTTCTCTCTCATACGGAAGATTTCAAAGTTTGTAACCACACCCTGGGAAAAACAAAACTAAATTAGTATTTAATCCTCATCTGAAGACATCCTCCCTTCTGGCTGTCTCCCGGTTCACCTGTGTTCCTTTCGGAGTCCTGTCTACTTTCACACAGAGATAATCTCCATTCCTCTGCCAGTGAAGTTTGCAGTCAACAACATTGAAGAGATTGCGGACGCGGATCTCTTGACGGGAAGGTAACTGCATCAGAGTCACTCTAGCTGGGATGTCTTTGTCCTCGGGGACCCAGAAGGCTATGATGTTGTCACCAGGAGACCATGAGAAGTCCCTGCAGACACACAAAGGCACCGCTTAGAGTCTCCTAACTGAATACTGGCACTTTGTGAACCTCAAGGTGAGGAGAAAACAAATCCTCAGAACTGTGGTGAAGAACTTACTTGATTCCACTAATCTTGAGGCTCTTCTTATCAAGCAAGCCCATCGACTGAAAGTGGCAGAATCATGGTTTTAGTGTCACCGCCTAAACTTGATGTTCAAGTAGTGCAGTTAGTCGTCAACTTACTGGAGTCTCGTAGATGCTCAGTGTGTCTGGAGTCATCCTAGCAAAGAACTTCCCATCGTGGCTCCATCTGGAGGGAGGCAGAAAGACATTAACTGTTCAAATCCAAACAAGCATGCGGGAGAAAGTGAGTGTAGCTCAGAGGTGTGTGTGCTGACTTGAATATGGGCCAGTGCGCAGAACTCTCGCAGTGGAAACCTCTCTTCTTCTGTCCAGTCAGAATGTCCCAGATGATGATGGCCTGTGGGTCCTCTTTGGTGTCCATCAGTGGACTGAAGGTCACAACATACCTGGACCACATCACAAACACATGGAGCAACTCAGGCGACGCTCGTTTCGTCTGTCCATCACTTAGCTCTTGGGATAGGTTGGACGTTTTTTTTTGCTGATGTGCTTTCACAGATGTTTGCACACACTGAAAACACGTACGTTCACCCTGTTGTTTCAAAGAAGAGACTTGTGCGAAACTGGGCCGATATAAATAGAATGCTGCAGGGATGGTGTATTTCTGTAGGCTAACCCTTTTTGAGCTCAAAACACTTTTTAGTGAACATTTAAAAGGCAAAACACCATTTTTGGGTGAAGTATCCCTTGAGGATTATTTACTGTTCCAATCACATCATCAGTTTGCCAATAAAGGCTTCTAAAGTGAATGTTTGTGGTGCTGAAGAGCGTTGTCCATTACCTCTCGCATGGTGAGAAGTCGATGAGGGACACACCCTGATGGCTGAACCTTTGAATCTGCTTGAACTTCTCACCACCCCACAACGCAATACCACGTTGGTGGAAGGTAGCCAGGTAGGTGCCTTTGGGAGACCAGCGAACATACGTCTCTGTCCAGCGCTGCATTAAACACAAAAATCTCATCGTTCACATGCCAATCACTGCTGGATGATGAGGTTTCAGAACCTCTAAGTACAATCACGTACTGCTCGCTCTTCAGCTGTGATAGGTTCCTTAGCATCATTGGAGAAAATGGCAGTCCTCTCCCCGGCTTCGAAGATCACGCTATACTGGTCACGGCAGTCTGGGTCCTCGATCCAGTGGCGCATGTTACCCTGAACAGACCGACACAAACACAACAGGTTTGTTCGATGATTGATGATGAGCAGAGAAGGAGGCGGGATCTATTTACTGCATCCACTCACAAAGTCTTTGAAAGGCTGCTTCTCTGGAGTTTCCCACTCATCACTGATGTTCATGTACCTGGAAAAAACAAGCAACAGAGGTCAGCCTGCATGCCTCACAAGGATCTCCTGCTTCTGTTGGACACGGCTACTTACTTATCAAAGTCTGTGAAGAGGTTGACCCTGAATGTATGTTGTTTGTCCAGTTTGTATCCATCTGCGTTTTTCACTGCCTCGAGGGCCTGAGTGGGGGAAGCATATTCCAGGAAGATGTACCTGCAGGAAAAAAAAGGTAACCGTTTTACATCTTAAAAATATACATTAAAGCAGTACACACATACAAGAAAACTTTTAAATCATACCCTTTGGTCATGCCTTCCGCTTCTGGATAGAACTCAGTGGTGATCTTTCCAAATTTGGAGAATATCTTATGTATGACATTCTTAAGCTTTTCCAAACGCTCCGGGCCCACCTGAGGAACGTTGTCCACCACCACCACCGAGTCTATGCCGTCAGCCTCCTGGGGTTTCTCCCGCAGGATGTCATCCAGAAGCTCTGAAAGAAGACAAAGAGGGATGTCAGTGTCACTCCAACTACCTTTCAGCGAGATGATGTTTGAAGTCTCCTGCAGCAAGCGCCACCAGTCACAGAGATGTGGCTCATTTCATGGCTGCAGTATTTATTGTTGGGGTTTTATTTCTGGAACAAAACTCTACAAGATTTTATGCTAACGTGAACCACAGAACTTATTTCAGATATTTCACCAAAACCCGTTCAAACATCCCTCTGACTCTGAGATGGGGGAATTGGATGTTCAAGACAGCAAAGTTAATCCTGGTTGACTCCATTTATAAAGGCCAGGAACTTGGTTCTTTTCATGTCCTCCGAGTTGCTGAAGGGGGGTTCTTCCTCTTTGTACTCAGGGTGGTCAAAATGAGCTTGGGTTTGACTGACAATGCACCAACAAGGTTGAAATATCTTTCATGAGGCCAAGTGCCCTCATTTTGTACCCTGTCATAATTAATCAATAGGGCTGCACGCCATTGGGAAAAACTGACGTCACCACCCCCCTCTTGAGATTTGTCACCACCCTCAAAGAATCTAATGACAGCGTGCAACTGCTGAAACAGCGTTAATGGGTGGGACTCTTGATATGCTCAACTGATCAAGAGTGGCTGTGACTGGTAGGTCGCGTTGCGCTTGTAGAACTAGCGTGCCAGTCATACTTTAAAAAAAACAAAAAACAAAACAACAACCCCGAGACGAGATGAGATCCTCAAGTTTTTCATCAAACAGCCAAAAGTTGGAGCACGGCTTGAGTTCATCTGCATCTGACACTGCATGTCCAGCACTGCAACTACTGCAAATGCTCACCTTGCAATGATGATGCTTCAAGATGTTGTGCAGCCCTATGAGGTTCCTTCACCTGAGTCATTCCCCACATTCTCAGCGTGACACTTCTTCTAAAGACTGTGTGAACCCCAAATTTGACTTCCCTTCCATTTTCAGTCGCTTCGTTAATCTAGTCTCAGACCCACAGATATTTCTGCCTTGTACGGACACATTAAGTTTTGTTGGAACTCATTTGATAGATAGATCCATACTGGTGGGGAATTCAGAGGCTTGTGGTTTGTGGCATTTCTGCATTACACGGAGATGTGTATGATATACCTTCAGATATGAGTAAATGGCAATGAAAACGATCATAGCATGTTAGAACCAGAACAGTTCAATCAGAAACGTGCGAGACTTTTGCTTCTTCAGTTGGATTGTTGAGCTTCAATGAAGAATGGTGCATATTTGGATTTTGACATTGGAAGGCTGTTCACAAGTTCATCTGCAGGGGAGGATGAGTTCCTCTGCGCTCAAGGTGTCGATCTATGATGACTACTCATGTCAGTGGAACTATCATTTTAAAGACTACTGGCAAGATTCATTTTTGGAATATCAGATGAGCTGTGTGACCGACACATGAGCTGCATGAGTTGACGTATGTCGGGGTTGGATTTTTACTGATGATTCAGGGGATTTTGAACAAATTGTATAGATGTCTGTTGAGGAGGAAAAAAAGGCAACTTGCAAAAAGTTCTCCGGAGAGGGACTTCTATGGCAAAAGGGACAACATGGAGCCAAATCACCTTGAACAAAGGTTTAATAAAGTGACGTAGAAACAACATGACAGTCACAGCTACTTCATGAACCTTGAAAGCTTTAGTGAGGGATTTAAGACTCTATCCAACTACTCTCACATGAAATAATTACCTCATAAACACACTAATCAGCTTTTTAACCTGCAAAATGACAGCGGGGCCAGGCCTATGCTAGGAACACCACTGTCATTAGAGAGGTGAGGCTTCAATAGGCGCGTTGTAGCATCGTTAGATATTAGCTAATACTGAGGAGGCGTAAAAGGAAAAGCGGGGTTTTTAATTCCAAGCAATTGCACATATAAATCTAAATCTGGTAAACGACTGATTTAATGTAAGTTCCTGAACTGAATACGACAAGTTGGCTGGCCACCACCCTTTAATCCCGTCAGTGGAAGTTAGCTGTCGAAGCTAGCAGCAGGCCAGAAAGCCGGCGTTTTTCCTGCACCCACTCACCCTCATCTTCGACGTCTTCCACGAAGTCCTCCGGGTCGCTGAAGGAGGGTTCCTCCTCTTCATACTCGGGGTCGTCCACCATATCCACCGTATCTTGCATTTAACAAGTTTACGTTATGGATTTCTCGCTACTACGGAGCAAAATGAAATAAAAACGAGGGGCTAACGGTCCTCGGCCGGTGCGGCACCATGTGCGACTCGGTGAAAATGGACGATGTGACGGAAACGTGACACCGGAACCTCCTGACGGACCAGGAAGTACTGCGGCGGAGTGGTAAAGTTGTAATACAGGAGGAGCGGCAGTACAGCAGTTTATTTAGATGTAGCATATCGCATCCACGTAGTTGTAGATCAGTGAATGCTGCAGCCGCCTATAATATGACGCCACGAAGAAGAAAAACAGGGAAGGTACCTAACCGGTACATACGCTCCTTTTCCCCGCGAGATGAACGTGTAGTCAAAGTTCCTGAACAAAATGTTTGTTTTTTGCTAGCAAGACTATTCCATGTAACTGCACACAGCCTGGCTGCTTTAATATGATAATTGACCTTTTACGTCGGTAGTAAAGTAAAACTACGCACGCGCGCGCACAAACACATTGTCTATCACCATGGATAGAGAGTGTGTGTTACTGCTGCCCCGTGTGTGTGAGGTGCTGGCGGACTCTGACTCGTCTCTGCCCGACGACACCAGCCTGGAGAAGCTGCTGGACTGGCTGACAGGGTTCACCGAGGCCGGTTAGTGCCCATGCTATCACAGTTTGTAAAAGCTATGACGAAATAAGACAAATGCAGCTGAAACCCATGAATGACTGTTATACCTGCTGGTAAAGTCACCAGAACAGCTACAGATTGTTGTTGCTGTTCAGCAAAAGATGACTTGTTTTAAAGATAAGATGTACTTAGACATACTTTTTGGGAAAAGTATGACTTGTCTCTGTTTTGCAGCATTACAAAGCATGTTTTGTTTCAATCAAATCAATCAATTTGTTTCATAAATAAGCATTTGATAGAAACACACAGTGGCACATAAGACTCATTGTGCACTGTAGGCTTGAATGCAGTCTCTCATACGTCAGAGGTACTGATCCCCTACAATATGGGATGATGTCTATTTTGTGATCCCATCAAGTTTGAAGGTGTTAATAGTGAATTGATTCAGATTAAAACGTGGAGGAAACAGTGGTGCAGTGCTCAGTTTTGTAGAGCTAATCTGCTAAATGTCCTGTGTTGTGTCTGGTTGAAGGGGGGTCTCTGCCGGAGACCTGTCCATGTCTGCTTCAGTTGATATCGGCGGTGATCTACAATCCAGGCTCAGACCCAAGTGTCCTCTCCTTCACTCTCAAGCTCACCGGATTAATGGCTTCCTCTGAGGACGGCTTCAAAACTCTCCAGGTAGAGCTCATCGTGAGGTCACTAACCAAGCGCTGACTGACATCTGCTGATGTCCCCTTGCAGGATTGCGCAACTCTGGAGTTGATCTTCAACACTCAGCAGTGGAAAAAAGCAGGACTCTGGGAGGACCCCTGCATACGGATCAGCTGGATCGGAGGCTTAAAGAGGATGCTGCAGCACCCGAAGGCGCTCAGCTTCTTCGTGCAGTCAGGTATTTGTAACCGTTGGAAATGCTCAGCCTTGGTATCATATGATGAGAGGGAGACAACTAACATGAAGGACTGATGGTTCAGTTGGTCATTATTCAAAAATAAGTTTGAGGTTTTAATTCTCTCTTTTTACTTCCCAGATTTCATCAAACCACTCCTCCAACTCCAGACGGACTCAAGTCTATTTGTCGCCTCAGCTGCCAATCAAATACTTTCCCACATCCTGCTCTTCTTTCAGCCGGTCTCTGCTTCATGCGCCAGACTCGAGGACAAAGACAAGATTTCAGAAAGGACAAATGTCTCCATCAAACCTCCCGCCCTCATCACAGAAACCTGCACCGGATACACCTCAGTTGTCATGGCGATCTTTGAGCACATAAAGAAGTCGCTGGTCCCCAGAGAAGACGCTCATCTCCATCAGACTGTGCAGATTCTGAAACTTCTGGCCCTGCTCCTTGCCCAGGCCGCGCCTCCTCTCCGGGACGAGCTGCTCCACACAGTCGCCGGCTCTCTGGAGGAGCTGGTGATGGCAGGCTACAGTCAGCTCACCCCGGCAGTCATGGACGCCGTCATGGCTGCGTACAGGTAGAGAAGCACAGACTACTCGACACACATACACATTTACTCCATCATAATAGTTCTTTGATAATCTCTGTACAGTAAATATCCTGAACTATTACTATCAAATTCAGATCATTTTCACTGATATCGTATTTTTTTTTTATTCTCTTATTTGATTGTAAAGTCGAATTTTAATCGGAAGTATTTTTTTGCTTCAAGAGGAAATATTAAAACTGTCTTCGTTGGTTTGGATGAGATCAAATTGTCCACTATTAGTCCAGCGAACCGGGAAATTCCAGGTGTTGAAGCAGGAAAGGCATCGCAAAATTAGAGCATTAGAATTTAAAGAATGATAAATACTGCTTAGGACACATGCAATATCCACTTAAGGACATATTATGAAATATAAAAGTAGAAACTGTATACACATGATGAAAATCTAAAAAAATAACTACGCACAAGTGGACTTACAAATAGAAATTATTTATATATATATATATATATATATATATATATATATATATATATAAAACACTTGTGCGTAGTTATTTTTTATTAATTATTTATATACACACACACACACACACACACAAAGTAACAGTGGGGATTTATTCAAAATATGTGAAGTTTATCCCGGGAGGTTATAACTACAACCTTGACCCTCCCACTGAACGAGTCGTGCTGGTCTTTGGCAGTTCTGATGATCGTGTCCCACATCAGAGTCTCAGCCGTCTCCTCTCGTCCATGTTGAGCATCAACAACCCTGCTGACCTCGTTCATGCCGCAGCTACGTTCCTCCACAGAGGCGCTCGGTAAGTATCCGTTAACGCCACCTCGCACGCGCCGCTTCGCACTCAGTTTCTGTCTTGAGTTTCTCCAGATTATTATTTATGCATTCACGTGTCTGTCCAGGGACCCTGTCAACACAGCCCGAGCCGTCAGAATCCTCCTGTTACCCCTCGCCATCGTCGCTGAGCCCGGCCTGCTGGGGCCAGGTAACTAACACAGATGCACACAGACAAGCCTGGTCCTAAAAGGTGTATACAGGGGTTCAGTTGGGTATAAATGATTGATAATGGACAAAAACGTATGCGTATCTGTTGGTATCCTTCAATCAAGGTTATAAGACACTTAGAATTACGTGTTAGTGGCAAAACAAGAAGGTTTTACTTTAAAGTGTACAATTACCTCATTGAAGCTGGTTCATGGTTGCCAGTTCTAGCGTTCTGACTCTGACTCCCAGCTTATTTGTCCATATTCATTCAGCCGTTTAGATGATGAGTGATGTGGAAAAAAAGAGCCAGAATTTGAAAACATGGAAGTTTTCCTTTAAGTGTGTCTCTAACTGAATATATTTTCAACCCCAGCAGCTGACGAGCATCAGACTTTAGTGGCGGCGCAGCTGAGGAGTAAAACCTCTTGCATCTCCATGATCTGTGTGTGTCTGAGAAACACATCGCAGATCACACTCATGGTGAGGCTGGAGGACCACCGAGGACATAAAGTGTGCCGTGTTTTTCCGTGGAAAGAAGACAAACAATCTCTCTCTCTCTCTCTCTCTCTCTCTCTCTCTCTTTCTCTCTCTTTCTCTTTCGCTCCCCCCAGACTCCTGACGTCCTCCCTTGTCCTCCAGGTTTAATTGTCCTCGCAGTCGTGTCACTGCTACGGATCTGCAGTGGTGACATTTCCTCCTCGTCCTCTGGCTGTCGTGAAGTTTTCAGGAATATCATCGGCAGTGGCAAAGTTCAGAAATGTGCTTTGGAGGCTTTGACGTCTCTCAGCAGCAGCCCAGGTAAAGCTGAGTGGAAGGCGGAGAATATTCTTGGAAACTACCAGTAAAAAAAAAAAAAAAAAAAATACAGAAACAGCATATTTGCCTAAAATAAAAGGATTATAAGCCACTTGTCTGTAATATAATTACTACCAGGACCTCAGCAGTGCACCACAGTGATGTCATGTTTTGTAGGCCAACCTGGGCTGTAGGATTTTAACACTGGTTTTTGGATCATACCCAGCAGCATGCTTTATGTCAAATAAGGTTATTGGGATTTAAACATTTTCCAGCATGACTTTCTCCACTTTTATAAGGGTGTAACAGGATGAAACGTGTAGCTTCACTCTAGTGTGTTTCAGGAGCGAGGGACACGGTGAGAGAGGCGCTGACGCTCCTGATGGAATATCTGCGCAGTCCTGATTCTGACCCCACGGTAAGTTGTGTGTTTGCTTCAATAATTATCTTAGCATACACGTCAAAAGAGATTTTGAGGAGGGAAAAGGTGAATATTTTCATTAAAAAAAGAAGAATTTGAAGCCCATAAAGTTTTATCTTTATTTTAAAATGCTCAACTGTTTAATTAGATCATTTTTCCTTTCCATTCTATCTTGAATATTTTTTTGTGTATTAGTTTGACCAACGGTGTTTGTGTTTCTCAGGTCCTGCATAAGTGCTACAAGGCCTTAGTGAAGTGGATGAGTGTGTGCACGGTCCCCTCGTCATCACCAGACCAGTTCAGCCCAGGTTGTGCCCACATACAGCCTCGTTATTGAAGTCGACAACTCATCTCTCATGCTTGCTGCGTTAATGATATTGCTGTGTGTTTCTCACTGTTAGATCTTGTTAAATTGGTGAGGAAGCGAGTGTGTGACCCACGTTGGGAGGTGAGAGACTCGACCGTGGAGTTTTTAGGACAACTGGCAGCTGTTTTTCCCTCCCTGAAATCAGCCGACGAAGCATTTGAGGCCCTGCTGGGAGACTGCGGTACCATCCCCCTCCTCAGGGAGGCACTGCAGGATTCAGAGAGTTATGTGAGAGCCAGCGCGACTTCTGCACTGGCACAGACACTGGCATCCAGCTGGCAGCAGGGGGCGGTGTTACCTCAGGAGCAGGTTAGCAGAGAGCTGAGGTTGCACACCTGCCAGATTCTTCCTGTTGAAAAGAAGCGTTTGAGTTTGATCCCTTCGCCCCTGTTTTTTTTATTTTAGATGCTGACATATATGTTCTATTCTAAAATACGAACGTTAATATGTTTTTATGTATAATTACATGTTGACTGTTGTTAAAGATCCTCTCGTGTGTCTCTCCAGATTGAAATAGTGAGCCGCCTCCTGGAAATTCTGTCTGAGGACACAGAGGGCTTTGCGCGGCGAGCAGTCATACAATACTTCATCGCCTGGTTTTCCTCAAGCTCCTCTTCATCCCCCTCCTCCTCCTCCTCCTCCTCTCTCCTCAGGAGCTCAGTGTGTACTGTCCTCTCGCACGGCAGCGCTGATCTGGACTGGGAGGTCAAAGTTCACACGCTGGAGCTGGCTGAGCTGCTGCTGGACGAAGTTCTGTCAGGTCACCCAGGTTACAGGAAGTGTTCAGACCCTGACCCTGCTCTTCAACACCCCTACGCTGTGGTTCCTGGCCAGGCTCACACTCTCCACACGCACGCCGAGGGACAAACACACGTGGAGGGTGTGAAGTCAGATGTGGTCGATTCATTGAAGCAGCTGGTCAAGCAGGGAGTCTTCCCAGCGTTGTTGAGCGGACTGGTTGACTGCGATAGACCTGTGGCACTGAAGGCCTGTCAACTGCTTATAACTCTCAGAGAGACGGTCCACCCCCTGTTGGTGGGGTCCCTTACTGCAGCTGCTGCCACGGCAACCTGTGAGCTGCCTGAGCGGGGCTGGGGGAGGGAGGTCAGGAAAATACTGGCCACGAAGAGGTGTAATCATACAGATGAGGCAGACTGTGTTACACAGGCAGATGAGGAGGAGTGCGACGGTGTGTGTGTGAGTGTGTACGAGGTGTTGAGTTCTCTGGGTCTGGATGAGCAGCTGAATGTTCTGACTCAGAGCAGCGACCACGTCCACAACTCCCTCCTCTCTCTGCTGCAGGACATACTGAGTGCTGGTGACACTCACGGTGGTTCAGACACACAACAGGAGCAGGAGGTCATCGTGGACTGCTACTGATACACACACACAAGCACAATGAACCCATTTACATGAAAAATCAGGACTCCTCTGGCAATTTTTCCCATTGGTATGAATTGTAAAACAGTTTCTGCCTCAACAAACTTGAGAATTATTGAGTTAGACTGTTCACATGCTAGCTAGTTATTAATAACTGACTCAGTCATGGTTTATGAGATGTGGATATTTTGGCTGATGAAGTAGAAAGGGGATCACTCTGATTTCATTCTCTGCTTTTTCTCGTGTATGAAATTGTTTCCCTGTGCTTTTGTACTATTAAAATTGATCATGGCAGACCAAAAAAGAGGTAAATCAACTTTAGTTTTTGAAAGGGATCAATCCACGATATTTAATTCAAAGGAAAAATGTGGCATTTAAATTTCCTTTGTTTTGATTTAACATACAATAATATCCAGTTACTCTGCAGTTGTCTTTGTGTCCAGCAGAGGGCAGTCACAACCCTCTATTAACCTCTGCCAGGACCAAGACCTGACGTGGGTCCCATCCTGCCACACAAGAGACTCGAATCCAGAGCTGAAGGAGTATTTCAGCCAGTGTTAGGAATTTAAAAAGACCTTACCTTGTAGTTGGGCTCGCCTCCTTACACAGGCTGACTGATCCCCGGAGTCTCCCCCGACCGTTGTTTCCCTTCACAGGCTTGTGCATGGCGCCCTTTATGTAAGAGAATTTACTGAGGTACCAAATGAAAAAAGACTCGGGGAGACAGAGTTCCAAAATGACAGCCAAGCAGGGAACTTTACCCGAAGTGAAAATAGCTCACACGAATTCATAGGACGCTCACACCTATCGCCAGTTTGAGACACTCAAACTGTGTGTGTGTGTGTGTGTGTGTGTGTGTGTGTGTGTGTGTGCATGCGTGTGAATGGAATGCGACCCAGGTCCCAAAATCTCCCAGACATCTTCTGTTTGCTTGGTTGAGTAATTTGGCCTTGACCTTGGTAGCAGCCAGAAGAATCCATTCTGCGCCCCTGCACCAGTGCTCCGTGTTAGCGCCCCAGGCTAATGCTATATGCTTTCTTTGCTTCAGGCATCCTTTCATTCATGTATACAATATAGACAGTAAACATTTACACGAGGACGGGTTTGTCTATCACCATTCAAGGAAACTCAGTGCTTCAATTAAAAAAACAACAACAGATGACATAAAAGTCCAATTAAAGACAATAACATTTGAAAAAGGAAATCGTAATTAAAATGAATGATGATGATAATTTGTTTTTCTCCCAAAAACAGCTAGAGTAAGCAATCGTACTTCCATCACTGGTGAGTTGACTGTCAGCAGGTATTCAGGACGTTTTGCTCCAAAGGTGGAGAACAGAGTCACCAAAAGCTACGTCACCTTGTTTTGCTCTGATCCCGAGAACAATGAGTGAATACGTCCCAGACGAGCTGACGGGGTTCTGCTCCGTAAATAGTAAATCACAAATGTCCCAACTTCTAATACCCAGGGGTGAGGAGGTGGCACACACTCAGAAAGTTAGCAGGAAGGTGCGTTCTCCCTGCGACCAAACTCAACCACAGGCTCCAGACTAATGTCTGTAAGTCTGAGTTTATTGCATTTATACAGCGAACTGAACTCTCACTCTCAGTTTAGCTGAACCCTGCAAAGACAGAATTGCACTTGTATGAACAGCCTTCTATTGATTACCCCAATTTT
This sequence comes from Aulostomus chinensis, assembly GCF_037954235.1. Taxonomy (NCBI): domain Eukaryota; kingdom Metazoa; phylum Chordata; class Actinopteri; order Syngnathiformes; family Aulostomidae; genus Aulostomus; species Aulostomus chinensis. The sequence continues at coordinate 25,550,536 of NC_141327.1, read as the reverse complement.
GAGAAACTCTCGTCACCCTCCTGCAGAAACGTGGCTTTAAAAATTGGTGACACCTCATGTTACATAATAATGTGAACTGAGTTTTCATCATTGCTTTCACTCATCTCTCTAAAGCAGGAGCGCCCAGTGTGGGGCCTGGGGACCAAATCATGTTTGGTTGTGGCCTGCCAGATGTAATAAACACATAAATAAATAAATAATAAATAATAAACACAACATCGATAATAAGTCATATCAAATCCATTTAAAAATTCCACTGTAAACCACTTTAAGCTGAGGTTAAAAAAAAAACAGGTTAAAAACTCTCCTAATAATCGTGTTTTTAATCATGTGATCAGTTTGCAGAGGTGCACAGACAGAAAGGCCCTTTTTGTTTTGCCCACCATCTTGAGTTGAGAGAGGAAGAGAGAGAGAGAAAGGAAAGGAAAGGGAGAGAGAGAGAAAGGAAAGGAAAGAGAGAGAGAGAGGGTTTTCAACTGTCCTGCTGTAAATAATTGCTCTTGTTTCAGGTGATCTTTATACCTTCTCCAGTTTTACCTTTGCCATCCTCTGATTTCCCTGATGGACATGATTCATTAAAGTGTGTGTGTGTGTGTGTGTGTGTGTGTGTGTGTGTGTGTGTGTGCGTGTGTGCGCGCGCGCGCGCGCTTGGGCAGTTGCCGCCTCCACGTGTTCACACTCTCACTAACTCAGTCACATGGAAGAACAGAGGGACACACGCGCAGAGAAACTCTCCTCATTAACTAATGAGCAGAATGTCAGCGACCACATGCACGCGCGCACACACATACACACACACAAACTGATTATCTCATCCCATAATCGAGTGCCATCACCCCCCCCCCCCCCGCGCTCACAGCTGTACTCTCTCTCCCTCTGTCTGTCTCTCTCTTTATTCATGAAGTGAAGCTGTGAGCGCTGTTTCTGTCCAGCATGGAGGCAGTGGCACTTTTCTCTTTCGCAGCATCAGAGTCAGACGAGATCAGCTTTCAGAAGGGGGACGTTATCAAGGTACGTGACTTCATCCTGGCTGCACTTGTTTTAACACGTCCGAGCGACACCGAGGCTGCGAGCCTCCCCAGTAGGAATAAATCATGCATGTGTGTGTGATAGGTGACAGAAATGGAGGACGACGCTTGCTGGTTCACAGCAGAGATCCAGGGGAAGCGTGGCTACGTGCCAGAGAACTACATTTCCCTGCTTCCTCATCCGTAAGACATTTCATACTCAGGTGCATTCATTCCTGCAAACATGTTATCGATGTGTTTTCTCCATCTAAGTGGCTGTGTGAGCGCTGACGTAGGTTTCATTTGCTGGGAACTTTGCTCATGCAGCTGACAGGGGACACAAAAGTGTGCATAAATCGTTTAAATATTTCGTTGAAGTGAATCTGAGACTTTATGCTTCTCTTTTAGTCAAGGAACAATCCTTCCACTGCAGCTTCTCTGGAGGACCCCATCAGAGTGAAACCTGGAACTGAAAACAGCATTTCATTTGTGTATTTGTACAGGCGTCTAACTACCTACCTTTTAGACAGCAGTGGACCCCCCGGCTTTTTGGCTTGTGACACTAAAATTAAGAAAACTGTTCCCAGTTTCTCTCAGTAACACCAAAAATTCTGATTTAAAAAAAAACAAACAAACAAAACTCCTCTAATCATCTTATGAATCTTAAGATTTATTCCATACAGAGCCTTGAGGGGGGCCATGGAGAATTTTTTTTATTATTCATACAACCTGTCCCTCCAACATGTTTATTTATTATTTTTGAACATGTTATATCGATTGGTATGAAATGATTTGTTCTCTCTGTGCCCACATCTATGGTGACTAAGGAGCTTGAAACTTTACAACTCTTATTTATTTCCAAAACATTTAAAGAGCCCACAAATTGCACAATTTGGTCAGACAAAAAGTGAGCACGGACATCGGACCAATACCAACATGTTAAAAAAAAATGACCGATATCAACTGATACCGGGGACGTGTTGATTATTTCATGCATCGGCCTGCTAGGTGGTTCGCAGGACGAGTATCCAGACTGGAAGCTGAGCAGCGTCTGCACCGGCAGGACACCGGAGTGTTCATGGTGAGGGAGAGCGAGTCAGCTCCAGGAGAGTTTTCTGTCTCCGTTAGGTCAGTGAACGCATCGCACACGCAAACATTTAAGATGAGTTACAGGACTGAAACCACAATCCTCTGTAGTCTGTTCTCATATTGTGGCATTAATAAACACCAGTGTGTGTGTGTGTGTGTGTGTGTGTGTGTGTGCGCGCGCTGATATTTGCTTGTGCTCACTCTGCTGTCCTGCCGTCATTTCCCATCACTCCCTCTGCAGCATCAGCAGCTCCTGGAGAGGCTGTGCATCCACTCCAGCATCTCAAAAAAGAAAAAAGAAAAAAAGAATCAGAATGCTAAGATCAGGATTAGACGGTGCAACTGGAAATTGTCGCACTAAACACACCGACAGTGTTGTCTTTATGTTTATTTAATATGTTTGTTTTCCAACCCGCTGAACGCATGAGCAGCATTCACGTGTCTGAGTGTGTCAGGGTCAGTGGAGGGTAGAGACTATTTAAATACAAGAGCCCATTAGACTAAAAATATCACATCTGCATAGACAGTAAGAGAGTGTGTGTGTGTGTGTGTGTGTGTGTGTGTGTGGGGGGGGGGGGGGTTGTAATTTGGGTCACCAAAGGGATGTTGAGCACTTTTAATCATTGAGGGTAGATGAAATGTGTTCAATAATCAGGCCATTACATAACAGCACCCATTCTTTAATTAAACACAGGTGCATTATGTAAGTGACACATGCCACTGACACACATGTACAGAATGTGCACATATTAATGTCTTTACATCTGCACATCTGTCTGCCTACAAGCACCAAGCGTGTTATTTATGTTGATGCACGTTCATGCAGCCACAGGCAGTCATTGACAGACCGGTCAGCAGAGGGCGATAATGTTCCAGCTAAGTTCTCCAATGATTCACCAGACAGCAGCAGTGAGCCACTGGAAGAGTTTTGTCCAATCTTAAGATCATCTGGAATTCATCTCCAGGATGTCAGAGAAAGCAAAAGTGCAAGAACATCTGATGTGGTCATGAATTTTATATTATATTTCTATATAGCGTCTGTCAAATCACAGTGCTCCACCACAACAGAACACAGCGAAGTACAAGGCCTGCAAGAGACTGAATTTACAAAAAAAAGACACATTTGATACTTGAAATGGTTTAAGAAAAATCAGCGTAAAACCAAGTCAAATACTCGCTTCAATTAAACAGCACAGGTGAAATCCCTGTATGCTTTCCAGTAAGTACTGAGGCGAGATTTAAAAGAAGGCACTGACTCAGACAGCATGCAGGGTGTTCCACAGCCTCAGGGCTCTAAATGCAAAGGCTGCGTCCCATTTAGTTTTCAACCTGGACTCAGGAGCACACAGAAAACCTCAGCCCAAAGACCTGAAGCTATGGGAGGGATTAAGATTAAGAGATAGAGTCAGGATCCAGGCTACGAGGAGCCCTAGAGGTGATTGACAAGATCTTCAAATTAATCCAGGACGCCAGCGAGAAGAGTCAGAGGGAATTTGAGTGTTTTTCTTCACCGAGATGAGAACATTTAACAAATTCCCTTTCTGTGCATTATGGGACGTGAACTGGAGCCCTGAGCCACTCTATCGCAGGGCTGACACACTCAGTGTCTCACACGCCATTTATCTCTGCATCTGTGAGGCCAAACCATTCAAAGCATCTCACACCTTGCAAAACATACCAGTTTTAAATCCTGTATTGTTTACATCCATGTTAACCAGTTTTTCTTCCTGCCTGGTGCACTGTCACGTGTCTTGGTGTGTTTAACGGCACCTGTGGAATGAAATTAGACCACTGGTAAAAAAGTATCGTCGTCATCTTCAATGGCAATGTGTGCACTAGAGCAAGCAAAATGGCAGCAAACTGGTAAAAAAACATGCTCCTCGTGCAACTGAACATCTGGACCTACATGGCAGGAAACTCCGCACACTTTAAACTCAATATATAAACTAAAAAAGTGACAAAAATCTGTTTTAATGTTCGTCCCAGAAGTGGTGGGAGTCAGTAGAATATGTTAGTCACCAAACGTTTCCCCAGGTAACAACAGCATCAGCTGACACAGTGCAGAAGAAGAATTCCCTTGAAACATGCAAAAATTCTAATTTTGTATTTACCTCATAGACATCATTTAATAACTGACGGTAAATTTTACTGTGTTAAATAATCAGGGTATCATGGCTCACAGTTATTAAACTGAGATGACGCAACGCACACGTCTTAGATGAGTAGCACATATCCTGATACACAACCTAAATGGCCATTGCTGAATTAATATTAATATAATTATAGATATGTTATTTAATCTGTAGTTTCACAAGACAAAGTATAGCATAGTTAATTATTTTTTCCCCAAGCTAATTATGGGACAGCAGACTTGCCCTCATCAAAGCGCCTCCTACTAATAACCAGGTGTGTACGGGAGGGGCCGACCTCGTGATGGCTATGTTTTAAAATTGAAATGTACTTCATTCTGTAAATAGCTGCACAAACAAAGGTAATTACTCCCAGTAGAAAAACACGGCAACATAAAAGAGAACGTCTAGAGGGCGGGACCGCCGCCGCAGCTCACCCCACCTCACCCCACCTCACCCCACCTCCCAAAGCTAGCATCGATGAAACAGGCTGTCACAGCAGAGGATGTCTCGTCCTTGACTTTGTAAAGTGGCCAAGTTGAAAGAGTACTGTTAGGTTTACAGTCAGTACAGAGATATACACATTCCATAAATTCCAGATTTTTAATAATATTGATCTCCTAATTTCCTGACCAATACAGGAGTTTGGGAACTGATGCTCACAGTGTGCAATGTTGCACCAAATATGCTTTTCTAACACTCGTTTCAAAGATATTTTTCAGTTCAAACATAAATGTTGTCGTCCAAAATGACGTCAGTGCACTGAAATAATAAAATTGTGACTTTAATAATTCTATTATACCCCAAGCATCTTTATCTCAATAATACAAGCAACCAATTTTGTACGTATCGAACCACATAATCAAGTCAATTGATCAATAATATATTGATCCATAGTCAATCATGTATCTAAGATTGGCCAGATATTCATCGATGGGGGTGCTCTGCTCATTTCATCTTAAAATTTAAATTCATCCAGTTTTTTTGTTTTTGACCAAATACTCAAAATTTAATATTCCAAATTAAAACAATGAAACCGTAGACTTTATGTGGGCTTTGTCGTCATGCTAGCTTCACGATGTGGCATCTCCTACTAAGTTACAGCCACGACTACCAGAGGGCAGGACTTCTGCTCCCAGCTATACAGTAAAATGTTCTCTTCAGAGCAGATTGATGTGTACGTTCATGTGTGTTGACATGTGATATTTAAAGCCTGTGGAGAGGTGATTTTTGGTGACACGCCCTTCTTATCACCCAGGTATGTTTGCAGCCTGCGTGAAGTCTTTAACAAGGGGCAGGAAGAAGAATGAGACCCATCTGTTTTGAAGCAGAGTGCATTCCTCCTTTCACTCTCTTCATGTCTCTCCTCACCTTGTCATTCTCTTTTCTTAAAGCTATGGTGACAGGGTGGAACATTTTCGAGTTCTCGAGGGGGGCGGGCGGTACTGCATATGGGACGAATCCTTCTGCTCCCTGAACCGGTTGGTGGACTTCTACAGGACTCACAGCATCGCCGCAGAGAAAGTGGTTTGCCTCAAAGACCCTCCCCTTCGCTTGTTGTCCCACCGTGGTCGTAACCCTTATCCCAATCCTTATATAAGCAGCTCTCAGGAGTCCCTCCCCTCACCCCGCCTCTACTCTCACCCCCTGAGGGAGTCCTCCTCCCTGCAAAGACTGGAACCAGTTTTGGGGGTAAGAAAAGAAAACATTTGGTCTCAGTATTCGCTACTGTGTGCTTGTGTTGCTAAAACGTGTGTCTTTGTGTAGACACCTCGCCTGGCTCATGCCCTCTGTGACTACACCCCCCCTCACACCGCCCACCTCCACTTCCGCCGTGGTGACATCATTGACCTGCTGGACTGCTCCAATTCGCTGAGATGGAGAGGGCGCTGCCGTGGGCGGGTCGGTGTCTTTCCACCAGAATACGTTCAACCACTGTACCACTGACTCATATCAACCCTCGCTGACCATAGCACTAAAACTAGTAACTGTGTATAAAGATGGACGCCACGAGAGCTCATCAAAAGTGAAGCCAAAATGAACTCAGTCGCCCCCTGGTGGCTGGTTGCAGCAATAAATCCCACCCCTTTTATTTTAGAGGCAAAAACCAGACTACATGTTAAATGTCCAATCAATGCTCTCTGTCCCTTTGGTAGTTTCTCAGAAAAAAAACCCCAAACATCAGGATATTTGGATTTTCTTGTCAATATTATTAAGAGTGGCTCTGACATGATCATTGACAGCCACAAAGTTTATTTCTGGTGCACCTGCAGCTTCCTGTTTGTGCGTGAGAACGTCCATCAACAGTGCAAGATGGCAGCGTCTATATGGGAGATATTTTGGCTACGTTGAGGGAGAAAATGGAGACACACTGTCCATCTTTATATGCAACCTACGACTGCCAGGCTGTAGTGAATGACCTTGGTTATCCAATATGAGTGCAGAGACAATCAATCAGTTTATCCTAAATGAACTGACAGTTATTTAAATAATCAAAGTGTCATTTATCAGTTCTATAGGATGTTTGCCCTTGTGTGTGCGTGTGTGTGTCTTCCCAGCAAGACATTTTGTTCTGAGAATATTACATGTAATGTTCAAGTAATGTTTTTTTTTAACTTGTTCCTAGATTACACTTCCTGAAGGGAGGAAAACATTCCCTTAAACCATTTTAAAAACATTCCAAAGAGGCAACAGATTAAGGGCGCGATACCTGACCCAAAACATTATAAGTTCCAATTTTTCTTTTTGTCTTGTAAACATTGAACTTTACAGGAACATCATCTCAAAATGTGATTGAAAATATGATGCAGCATACTTCAATTCACCGACCATGACTTGAATCTTATGATAGTTTGAAGCTTGTCATATTTTACCAGCTTGACCTTTTTTTTTTTGGTGTGATGCTCTAAACTCGATATAGTGCTCATTAGCGTCTCTAAGCTAACCCCGGCTGATTCACTACACAGGTCTTTCTTTCCCTTGTGCTCATCATGCATTACCTCTTAGTAAGTACTTTGTGTTTTAGAGAATTACTAAAAGTGTTGAAGTAATTTAATCATTTCTGTAGTTATTGGAATATCTGCTGATTACATGTGAGGAACTGCTGCTTTTCTTTATTTTATATCACAATAAATGTAAAACCTTTGGATCTTCAAATGTTTAGATGAAACAAGCTCGTCTTGTGTGATCTATATTTTTGTCACATTGCACAGACAAAACGGATTTATAATTAAATGTTTTATACCTCAAGTGAGCTGGTACTGGTCTTTCAAGCCCTGTTAAATGGCTTTAATTAACACCTCCTGTCAAAAATGTGAATACAACAAATGTTTTATATCCTAGCTTGAACATTCCTCTTCTTCCTCTGTTGCAAATGCAAGTAAACTGAACTGAAGCTGAATAAAGTGACATTATGACATTAAATCTAGTGTTACTGTATTCATGAGCCGTCAAGCTTTAATTTAGACATCACAAAATTCATTTGAGGTGTAACAACAAAAACAACATTTTGATGAGACGTTGGCAGGATATTTTTTGTCCTTTAAAGTACAAGAGGTTATTTCCATCCAATAATTTGTATTACTCCAATACTGCCTACTACCAGCAATCATCTACTAATACACGACAACTGTTTGGTTTCCATGACAAACTGTAATTTATCACAAATACTATTCTAGATGTATATCGAAAAGCTGGGATCAAAAAGAGGAGGAGCTGGGATCTCTCAGAATACGATGAGGAACACGAGTCGTATCAAACAACTTCATCGAGGAGGAAACATCATGATTCGCAAAACGTTTACCTGGGCAATTAAATGTGTCAACCACCAACATGAAAAAGAGAATCAAAATTACATCCATCTCAATCATAAACCACGGCACCTTCAAGTTCCTCTCAATAACTTCCCCAATCCGCAGTGACATTGCTGTAGGATGAAGTGACACAATAACAACATTGTTTTCGCCTCGGTCACACAATCCGTGTGTTTTACGATCCAAATGTGTGTGATATCAGACAGGGAAGTTAGATCATATTACAATACAATGACTTTTTAGAAAGGACTCCAAAATCAAGCCAGAAAACCGTGTAAACAAGTTCAAAGTCAAGACTTAAACTGGTTGGTCTGAGTACATAGTCTGGATAATAGTAAAAAACATAAAATACTGAAACAGATCTATTAAAATATTGGCTGCTTAATAAATCTAGAAGATAATCACTGATGCTGCTGGTCTGTGCTGCTCAGGATATCAAAATACGGTAATCAGCACTCATTCAAATGAAAAAGGCGGGTTGTTACCTCATGATTGTTTGTTTGTTTTTTTGCAAATATGGGTTCATATTAAATGTTCCTCGACATTTTCGAAGCCATTCAGTGTACTAGTGTACAGTCGACGTACCTGTGTGTCTTCAAATTACAGAAGTCAATCATTTAAAGCACCTGAAATCAAACTTGGATGCGTCACATGATGGAATAAATGAATGAATCAATCTCACCTTGCTGGATGTGTGTGTGTGTGTGTGTGTGTGTGGTCAGGGGGGCTAGAGATATTAGCTGGGGCTCAGTAGGATGCTAAATCGGCTTTTCTATTCAGGCAAAGTACGCATACAGGAAAATGTTCATGCTGACTAGCAGGAGGGCATTAATGCAGCAGAACCGAGACCAGAACAAACTCTCTCTAACGCTAGGAACCCTGGGAGCTGGAGTTTCTCCTGATCTCTGTAATGCTGAGATGCACAATCTTGCCCCCCGACCACATGTCCCCTGATGCGCCGGCTCAGAATCTGCAACACACAGACAAACAGCAGACACAGGAAGTTACTTCATTACTATTAAAGGATTTATTGATTATTATTTGTGTCACATGATGGCAGCTTTTATTCACACTCACCTTGAGAACTACGGTGGCTCACAGAGGACACCTTTTGTAGAGGGATTTCTCTTTGAGGCTCTTCAGTCAGAGTCCACCAGGTTAGGTTACGCACCTGGGAGAGCAGACAAAGAACAAAATACCCCAGAAAAAAAACAAAAAAACAATTTAAATACACCACCATTTATTCTACATACAAAGAAAGTGGGGGGCAGTGTGGCTCAGAGGTAGAGAGGCCGTCTGGCAACCAAAGAGTCGCTGGTTTGATCCTGACTTCGCCCGGTGACCATGTCAAAGTGTCCTTGAGCAAGAAACTGAACCCCTAATTGCTCCTGATGGCCCTGAGAAAGACTGGCGTCCCGTCCAGGGGGAACCCTGCCTGTCGCCCAATGTCACCTGGGATAGGCTCCAGCCCCCCTCCCACACACACTAAACAGATAAGCGGTATAGAAAATGGACAGACTGATGGATAAAGAAAGTGACTGTGTATCCACACTGATAACACACTGCGGTGAGCTGTTTAATATCCGCACTATGTACATGTTCACACAGAGTCAGATGTTTGATGTGTGTGCACAACAAAGGAAATATGCTGACACGTAACACACTTAAACCACAGCGGGTCTAAACAATCCAAGCGCAGGGTGAGCTAAATCTGCTATAAAAGTTAATTATGAGAGTAAACCCTGATAGAAAGTTAGGCAGAGCAATATTTCAGTGTTTTCTAGAAATGTACCTGCACATGAAAAATGAAAATCTCCTGAAAAAATGCCCTGAGCATTAAAATACAACTCATTGTCATTATGACTTAAAAGCTCATGAAGAGCCACTTCCCTCGGAAACGCAGACACTTCCTACGTCACATGAATGCGCCATCATTTACTCTTTTCAACGTTTGCATGTTTGCACCGATGAACTTGGCTTTCTTTAAATTTTTCTAAAGATGATGAATTTGTGGACGGCAGGGTGTGTTTGTGTAGGGTGGGAGGTTGCTGTGAGGTAGCTTTCACTAATTTCTCCAAAATGTGTTGTGACAGGACATCTGGAGTTCATAAAGAGGTCAGACTCGTGCCTATGAATTTGGAGACATGAAATATGAAGCACGACGCATGTCATTCTATGGTATGCAACAAAAGTTGAACTGTACTCTTCAGCTGCTCGATACGGTCGTTAATCTTTGGGGTTTTCCTGACCGTCTGGTAACACAAAAGCCGACCCTCAGATTATCACATTCATAAAGCTGCCACTTCTTTATCCTTAGATCTACCTTTTTAACACAAGTGTATCAACACATGGGTCTTGTTATTTTACTCTACCTGTGTGTACACACCTGCTCATGACTGGGCGGAGGTGTTAGTAGTGATACTACAGTAACCACAATAGCAGTGAGCCCACACAGTAAAATAGCAAAGTGGAGGTAGTGGACACTGCGTAGTACTGCAGGAGCCGAGTCCACAACACCACATCTGGGAGGGGGGAAGGCAAACTCCAGCACCATCCTGCAAACACCCACCACCAATCCCACCATGAGGCCCCAGAAGGCACCCTGAAAACACACACACACACACACAGGTTACACTGCATGCTTGACTGGATTAAAATGCTGTCATTCTTGTAGCTAAAAGTGTCAGTTTTACTTGCCAGGAGCATCTCTGGGTCTCATTTGGGTGTGTTCAACACTCTCACTTTCCCACCACGATAATCTGTCATTGTCATGTTGCTTTGCGTTTAAGTAGTCGCACGTGCAGTGACACAAGCAACACCATCTGGTGTGTTCAGCCTCAGTCAAAAGAATGTCATCGGTGCGGTTTGTCTTGGTCAGACCGGAGAGCGATCGACTCTTTCAAGCACACTGACAAACTTACCTGCGCCTGTTTTTCTCCTCTTTAGAGCAGCGCTTGGTTAGCTCCAACTATCAAAGGATTTGCCAACTACTTGGACAGCTGATGACTTATTATGTAGGACATTCTTTGAACACGTACTGTTTTTATTGGAAGTGTCTTGCACCTTCATCATGAGAAGGATTCTTAGAACAGCGCACAAGATTAAATACATAGAATTAAAAACTATCGAGCGGTGAATGAACATTCACACTGAACACACTTGTCTTGGAAGTTCCTGGTTGTTCTGATTTAGTCGCTTGTTTATTTGATTAATACAGTATATTGTAAGTTGTCTGTCTTATTGTGTTCTTCTATTTACAATAAGTGAAACTTCCTTATGCTGCTGTCCAGGCCAGGATTCTGAAACTCAAAAGGAAATATTCTGGGTAAAGTGATCCATTTTTTTTCTCTTAACTTTATAAACATTAAAACATCAAAACATACATTCAAATATTAAGTTGGAAAATGTAAGCCATTCAGAGAAGCTCAGAGACTTTAGCAGTGACACAGGAACTGGATATCATGACGATAATTACAAGGTTCATTTGTCTTTTCATGAGTCATAATCTGGCTCAAAGGATAGACACGTCACGTAACCATGAATGTAGGTCTGCGCCGTTTGCTCAGAGGAGTCAGCGTGTGACACACTCTGTAATGTGCAGTAATGTGTGCCCTTTGACCCCCGTGAGTCAACACCAGCAACATCCTCCTGACTTTGCTTATTCGAACGAATGCAAACCTCCCAACTTTTGTTTAGCAGTCTATAATGAAATGAAGCATAATCCTGTGACCCCTCCCAGGAAAAGCGGTCTGAGTCAAAAACATCTGTTTGTCTGGAATCAAACAGAGCTAAATTTGAACATTGTTCAACAGCCGTCCAACAGCTCAGTGTATTTAACATTTGCTGAGCTACTGCCAACCCACACAGTGACCCCATGCAGGTTAATTGTAAAAACATCACGTTGTACTCTCACTTGTCTTGGTTGGTTTGTTTGTCTACCTGTCTGCCGGGAGCAGGACCAAACTAGCAGGTAGATTTTCAGGAGGTGCGGGTAAGGGTGGGGCATGAGAACAGCACCAATTACACTTCAGGTTTGATCCATCAAACTTTTCAGGAAATACCTTGGCGGGTTGTCCCTCCAGCTGTAGAAAGTGGTTGCAAACAGAATTTATAGGGATATTGCAACTGAAAATTAAAATCCAATCACAATTGACTCGCCCTCGTGCTGACGGAAGTTTAGGGGAAGTTTGTTATTCCACAAAGGAAAACGTGTTGCAGTAATTTCCCAAATAACTGAAGTGAATGGAGACTAAATTCAAATGTCAAAAAAACCCACCATAATAAAATCATTAAATGCCTCGACATGCAAAGTTTTTTTTTTGGAAAAAATGTCGCTGACGTAATGTTTTCAGCCTCAATAAAGATGAATTATTGAATTATTTATACATTTTATCATTTGACACACTTTAAATTTGAAAACTGACTTTAATTGTTGAGGAGACGATTGCAGCACTTTTTTTTCCCCAACGGGTTTTACAGACTAAAATCCATCGGCATGAGTTGACAATGACTGAATTTTCATTTTCGGGTGAACAATCTAATTTAAATAAATATTCACGTCATAACAGAGGTGCATTGATCTGAGCTGAAAAACGAATTTCCCCTCATTTCAGTAGTCAGATATCCTGCCATCAGAAAACAGACACACCCGAAAGTTGGTCCACAGAATCACGGCCAGAATCTTGAGCGTGTTGTGGATTGGTTTTCACTAGCAGTTGACACATTTTTATCACGAGTATTATTAGCACCGGCCAGATTAACGCTCTCAACACAACACCGGTATCTCTAATCTTTAAGTCCCCTCACTTGCTCTCTGTTATCAGCCCCAAAAACAATCCTGTTGGCTTTTTAACTTCAAAGTTAGTTCAGGCTGATTCCTCCACACACAGGAAATGATGAACAATATGCTTCATAAAATTCATGGCACGCGCGCGCACACACACACACACACACACACACACACACACACACACACACACACAGGAAATGAGTGAAGCATGTTGCACTCAGCTGGATCCCATTTGAAACTAATAAAACTCCAAATAGGTACAGTGTTGGAGGAAGGACAAACAGAGCACAAAGCAAAACCTCGACACTCCGGAATATTCCACTGGATTTGGTGTGCAGATAAGAGTTGACTCTGATACGATGCAATACGTTAGAAGAGTACGATGCAAAGGTGTTTTTTTTTTTTTAAAACGAAAATGAAACATCGACTTTATTTCGCAAAAGTTCCTTGGCACATACAGAGTATGTCTCTGGCTGCAAATCATTCCTTTAATGGTTAGTAATATTTTTAGACAGGCATCTAAAGACTAAGACTAAGACGAAAGATGAGACTGCGAGCTGACGTTTGATGTTCTGCTGCAAACCTACTGATTCTTACTGTGATACTTTTAAATGTATTTTGATGAATTTGAATTTGAATGTCTGTACGTTGGGTGACTTGGGAGGTTGTGACTAGCATTCTAATAACACAGGCGCCGTGACATGCTACCACAGACTACAACAACGACAAAAAAAATGAAACCTCTCATCTTTTGCATTTAAGGTTTAAAACAAAAAACACTGCGCCAAAAGAGTCTTGGAGAGGGTTCTGAAGGGGGAATGCACAAATGATTTGATTCAGCTGAAAAATGACAGGAGGCTTGTAACCCCTGCATGTGCTTCAAAGACGTTTCTGTACGTCCTGGATAAAGTCTCTCCCAGAGGTATTTAGGGCTTTTGATATCAGCTTGAAAACATATTCTGAGCAATTTCTAACATTTTATTGACAAATTGAGTTATTAATTTGTATTTGACATGAAGGTCAACCTCGCATATCAAATTAGGGAGTGAAAGCACGTACAGAACATACTTTGTCCTTATTTACGTCTATTGCTCTCACTTGGGAAATCGAAAACTTAATAAGATCTGAAAGATGTCCATTATGATTAGCTGCATCCCTACTTGTGAGATATGTGACCTCACGTGTGTGTGTGTGTGTGTGTGTGTGTGTGTGTGTGTGTGTACCTGCTCGTTGGTTCTCTTCCAGAACACCGCCAGAGTGAAGACGGCTGTTACGGGAGGAGCGAGGTAACTCGTCACTGACTGGATGTAAACATATAGTTGGCCGCTGTTGGCTGACTGCAGGATGGGGATCCACACCACACTCACCACCACCAAAATCACTGTCACAATCCTGAATCAAACCCACAAAAAAAAATAAAAAATAAAAAAAAAATATCTTTTTCTTTTCATTTACTGACACTGACATGAAACTTTCACCACATTCCATAAAAATGCACTTCACCCACAGCTACACTCAGAACCAGATCTTCTTAAACTCACACGCTCCTCTGACTGGAGGCCTCGCCAACATAGGCTCCATTTTCTGTTATGACTGGAAAGCTGCCCACTCAGTTTCTGTTGTTGTTGCTAAAAAGATCGAGATAAACTTCCGACTGCAAAGAGGGCCGTGCAGCCAGGTTTCTTCTTCGGTCTTCTTTCCTTGCAAATGTGCATGAGATGCTTAAACCGTAATCGGGGCTAATTGATGAGCCTAGATAGGAACCTCCTGAAGGGAAGAGACACCCTGATGATGAAGAAGTCGAATGTTGCTGGTTTCTTTGCATCGTGGCTACAAGTGTGTGACATTTTTTCTGCAGGTTGGCTAAACAGAAATCTAAATTGTCCACATTTGTGCAAAATATCTTTTGTACAAATAAAGCAAGTGTCTTTTTTTTTTTTTTTTTTAATAAACTAGATAATACTGGTTTTTGTCAGAGGAATAATGCAGGTTAAGTGAGAGCCAACATCTGGTGGTGTCACATCCATGAACGTGTTTATTATGAGAATGGTTCTTCTCTTGTTCTATTGTTTTCATTTGCTCCGCCAAGGAAGTACATGTTTTCGCTGGCGTTTCTCTGTTTGATTCTCAGCACGATTTCACAAAAACTATGAGTCCAATTCTCACCAAACATGGCGGAAGGGTGTGGAATGGGCCAAGGAAGTATTTATTCAGTTTGGGGGCAGGATTTGTCACAGCGTCATCTGATAACTGGAGATAATGTTTTAAATATGAACTCATCCTAGTGCTGCCCCGCCACCCGACCCCGGATAAACGGAAGAAGGTGGATGGATGGATCCAAGTGGGTTGACTAGATCTCAAATATGGTCAAAAAACACATTCAGAACTTGGGGATATGTTACTGTCAAGACCGTGAGTTTTCGTTACCAGGGTTACCGGGCGAGGCGACCAGTTTTAAGGTTTTGCTGTACAACACCAAACTACTGTGACTAGATTTCTAATGCTCAGATCATTTTGAAAAATACACAAGTTTGATGAGAATCCCCACCTGAAGACATCTACAAGTTGAATTTAAGTCATAGCGCCACCTAGCGGCGACAGGAAGTAAACCTGATGCGACAAACATCGGATTTACATCTAACATTACAACGTTTTGCCTTCACAGGATGAGCGGAAACATAAAACACAATAAGTGTGTGTTCTGTAGCGTCACCAGGCGGATGCAGGAAGTGATATCTGCATTGCAGTGCATAGTTTAATTTGTTCATGCTAAATCCAAAATATCAGGATCCGTCATCCTCTTGCTCTACAGAACAAGTAACACACTGCAACAAGCACAGGGTTGCAATGGCGTGTTCATCACTGCCTGTTTTACATTTGGTTTGGCTAACCTGTTTTTTTTGTTTAGCAACTAATGGGATCCAAAGAAAGAATAAGGGAACAATAATGAGTGAATAATTACTGGGCTGTGGCCTGGTTACCTGCCGACCAGTAGCAGCTCTCTCTCTGAGGCACGAGGGCGGTGTTTCTTCCAGATGTCCATGGTGAACAATGTGGAGCTGCTGTTAAAGATGGAGGTCAGTGATGACATCAGAGCGGCCATCATCACTGCTATCATGAGCCCGCGCAGGCCTGTCTCACACACACCCACACACACACCATGAAGAAATTAATAACACACACACACGCACACCATGAAGAAATTAATATTTTTAACAGTAAAAAAAACTAAATAAATAAGGATGTACTACAGGCGCTCCTGTGTGATCACAGTGTTTACTCACCACTGGGCATGAGCTCAATAACAAGTTTTGGAAAAGCGATATTGGAACATCCCACCTCAGCTCCACACACCCGCACACACTCTTCAGGGTCAACACATCCTACAGAGTCTGAAACATGAGGAGTTTGACAGTCAAAGGTCACCTACACACAAAGTAACGAAATATTCTGCTCATTCACAATTCATGTCCCTTTGGTCTCATCTCTTTTGGTGCAAAATTTCACTGACAGACAAAAGCCGCTCATACAAATTGTTCCCCTGAAAGGAAAAAAAATGTGTGCTACATGTTTCAGAAGACATGCAAGATTTGACTTTTCTTTTTTGGTATTCCTTGAATCAAAATTAAAGCCCCAGTAGTAAAGTCAGATAATAAGGTAGGAAATTATATTTCTACTTAATCCTGCCAAATTCCAATGTGTCAAAAGAGACAGCAATGGAAGCAATGATTTGCTCTCTTATGTCATAATATGTCATTATGCAAGTCTTTTAAAAGCATTTGTTTTCTTCAAACTGTTAAGACGCTGCTGTTTCTCTCACATTGTCACGCATGCCCAGCTACAGCATGTGCTCTATCGCTATCTAACCCTAAACTTGGCTTAATTTCCCTTCGCTGTCTGCTGTTGTTTTTTTGGGGGTTTTTTTTTTTAGAGATAAAACATTGTGAGTAGTGAGTGACATCACTAACCAGCAATTACACTAGAAATAAGCTTGGAATCTGCACTAAATTACCTAAAAAGGACATTGCCCCAATCATCAGTCCTCCCTCCAGGACAGGGCTACCAAAACTGGGGTTAATTTGGACTAAACTGGTTTTACTTCTCCCGCCGGATATAAAGAAAAAAAAAATAGGCATATAACAAAACAAAGAATAACAATAGCAGACTTTATACAAAAAAACGAGACAAAAAAAAGAAACTCTAATTTATTGTTTGCCTTGTTTTCTTTCTTATGTTATGTAGGATCCGCAATGATTACTTTTTTACCTGCACTTGAAAACTGAGCTCAAATGTATTGGAGACGCTTTTAAAAAAAAAAACATGCGCACGTGTTTTATTGTCACTGAAAGATGTTATTTCAAGTTGTTACTGAAATATGTAAAAACTTAACCAATAACTTGGGATCTTCCCCTTGTAACAACAGGTTTGAAGTCTCAGTTTTCATCCTTCAAGAGAGAATGTGGATCTGCACTCAAGGGTCGACTTTATCACTCCTGAACTCATATTACGAAATACTCCATAAAACAGAACCCGAGACACGGTCTTTCATAAGAGTTCACACTTGGGATTAAAAACAAGAATTCACTCCCCTTGTCCTGTCGAGAGGGTGGAGTTTAGCTCCCCTCCCCGTCCTAACCAACTACCGGACACTCCGCCTTTCTGCCCCCGATAACTCAGCTTCCGTTGCCGGATTCCAGGGTCAGACACGCCGGTAAATCTTCCCTGCATGGACCTCGATGAACTTTCCGACTGGAGGGACGTAGATGGGGGAGTCAGAGAGGTATGAACAGTCGTGGACAACATTCTAGTGAAAGGTGACGCCCGTGTTCGCCACGTAAGTAGATTTTTACAACTTTTTTTTTTGTCTTTCGGGGAACTCAGGAGTTGCCATTTTTTTAAGCGGTTCGACTTCAGCGCTCCCCGAAACAAGAGCGGAAAAGCGTCTCGTCAGCAGGACCGGAGCTGTTACAACACGCCGCGGATGATTAATAACGTCGTTCTCTGTCTCGTGTTCCGCTTTGGCTTTTTGACTCACTGGCAGACACCCGGGGACACTCACCCACCCAGACAGCTGCCCGTCTCCGTGTCCGCCGAGCCCCGCTGCCGAAGCGAACGCGGGTCTGTCAGGTGAAGGCGTGGCGCTGGGCGGGGGCGCTGAGGCTCACATCACCTGCGTGTGAGACAGGGTCCCGGGCTGAGAAGGAGCCAGTGTTCGGGAGCTGCTTGTTCACCCTCCAATGATAGGAGTCCTACCCCCGACACGGTTTCAGAACACGCAGACAGGCCATGGACCTGAATGACAGATTGCAGTTTTTGGAGGTTTGACCTTCTGGACCGACGAGTGGAAACTGGGTCAGAGCGGGTTCGCTGCTTGAGTATTTATCGAGGCCATGGCTTTGTCCCAGATCCAGTGTCTGGACGACCACCACGTCAACTGGCGCGTGAGTGAGAGTAAACCGGAGTTCTTCTACAGCGAGCACCAGCGGCTCGCGCTCGAGGCGCTCATCCGCGAGGGTCGCGACGCGTTCCAGGAGTACATCCGCGAGAACGAAGTCCGGGAGTTCCTGTCGGAACCGGAGCTGCAGTGGATCGCTGAAACAGTGGAGATCTACCGGCCCGGGTATGAGCACCACCAGAAACCAGAGGCTCCGGGGGCGGGGAACGTTACCCCCGGGTCCGGGGAAGACGGAGGAGATGGCGAGGTGTCCCTCCAATACTGGCCGGACCGGTCTGAGGCCTCGGTGGCAGAGCTTGACCTCGGCTGGCCCGAGGCCATCTCATACCGCGGGGTCACCCGCGTGACCGTGCACACCCAACCGCCAACCGAGGGGCACACGCACATCAAGGAAGTGGTCCGCAAGACCATCGCATCAGCGCAGAAGGTAAACGGTAGTGGACAAATAGAAGTTAACCGACAATTTAAAAAATATATATATTCTTGAAATAGGAAGCAGTCACCATATCACGAGTTTAAAAAGTTAACTTTTATACATTGTGACGTCATCACACACGTGTAACCTGCGCGACCTGCGGCCAAGTTAACAGCAGCCTTCCTTTGTGTAACGTGGATTTTTGAAGCGTTGCTCAGCGTCTGCCTCTGTGGTTTTAATTGCCGTTGTTAAATTTAATTATATTCTGTCTGTGTGAATTGGTAGACGTGAACACCTTTTGAAATGCCATCCAGCTCCACATCACCACAACATAGAAGCTGAGGATTCAAAGGGCTTTGTTGGTGTGGGGGGGGGGGGACTTTATAATAACATTAACTTCAGATTATTTCAAATCTTTTTTTTTCTTTTTTTTGCCCCACAGTCGTATTTCTACAGAAATGTAAATTCACAAAAGTAGCTGCTGAGGTTTGATATGATTTGATGGAGAACACCGGGGGCCATAAGCACAATAAGATGAACTGTATCTGTTGTGTTGACGTAATTCTAAATCACTCCTACTGATAATGGGGTGACTGTCATTTCGATTATACTTATATTGTGTACATCCACTGGACTGTAGTTTGCCATCTCTCTTAACGTTCTAATTGTGACCTCCTCGGCTGATGGCTACGCAGTCACACCGGCTGTCTGGATCATCTCAATCATCAGTCCATCCGTCTTTGATTTGAATATAATCCCCTTGAGGGTGTTAATCCCGTGTCAGCAGCGCACATTTACCTCCTCGTTCTTCTTCGTCTTCCCTTTGTCTCACCTGTGCCACTCACACACATACACATGCCAAAGCCTTAAGAAAACAAGTCTGATCTCGACACGCCTGTAGCGAAAAGGGGAAAAAAAAGCACCCTGACCTCATTGGATGTATTTACGTGTCAGGGCTCGATTCATCAACTTTACCTTTCGTACGCCTAATTCCTGGCGCTTGCATGTACAGTAGTCAGACTCTGGCCCAGAGCCTTACAAACCAACTGGCTAACATTGAATATGCATTCACAACTGGGACGAAGGCCTCTCCCATCAGGCCCAAACACAACCATTCCCCTCAACCTTACTTAAACAAATAACTCATTTACTTAAAAAGTATACATATTTACCAAAATTTCACATCAAGATAGTTTTTATGGGCTCAATTTATGATGACCTTTACTTTTTTTTAGAAGAGAAACAGAATTTTACAACTGCTAGTTTAGCCGGTTGTTAGCAACTGCCATTTTTAAAATGTTTAAAACGCTTGGAAATTTATAAATGGAATATTTACTGACACTTTTGTTTGTTTTTGAAGAGCCAAACCAATATAGCTAGTGTACCAAAAAACCAAAAAGTCACTCTGACACTGAGCTGAGGGGGCCGGATGTTCACCAATGCTAATTTTTTTCTGGGTTTTGTGACTCATTCCTGTGCCACTATTTCTGCTTCTTTTCCCCACTTTACTTTAATTATTATGCTGTCAGTTACAGATGAACAACATTGACAAAATCTTCTGAACATTTTGAGGATCTGTAACAAATGTGGATATAATTTGCAGGCTGAGATATTGCAGCAGCACCATTCCAAGCGCAAGTTTAGAAGGCATTTTGGTACACCTGCCTGTAGCTAATACTGCCCCTCCTGCAATTTTGATATTGCACTAAGCCTCATTTGGATTTTGATTAATATAAATTGTTACTACTTTAAGTTGGCAGTCCTATGAAGAGTGTCAAGCTGTTCTACAGCAACTTATTTCTTCATCACCACTTTGCAAGTGACTCAAAAATGTGCAGATGAACAGTGAAAATGAAAACAACCCTGCAGATCAGGAAACACTGACTGCTTTTGTGGCTTCCTGTGTGTGTGGACGGTGTTTCTTTGTGTGTGTGTGTGTGTGTGTGTGTGTGTGTGCGTGTGTGTGTGTATATAGGTGATAGCTGTGGTGATGGACTCGTTCACAGACGTGGATATCTTGCGAGACCTGCTGGATGCAGGCTACAAACGCAGAGTTCCTGTCTACATAATCATTGACATGGCTGCAGTCCCCTGCTTTCTTTCCATGTGTGGCAGAGCTGATATGCATCGTGGCCACCTCAAGGTACACACACACACACACTCACTCACACACACACACACACATACCCCACTCAGATGATATTTTTATGACCTGAATAGATGACAACTCACGATAAGCACTGAATAACAGGCATGTTTATTTTTTAAAGACATCTTTTTCTAACCTGACAAATAACATGTTTTTGTGTAATATGTACAATTGTATGTAAAACTGCATGAAAGTAGGCAACCTGTGTGCTGAAGGTGTTGCAGCGTTTTGCCTGCTGGCCTCGATAAGATACATGCACAAGCTAGTTTCAAGCTGAATTTCTTCGTCATTTGTTTCCTCGCTCTGTTAAACTGGTCCAGGCAGTAACAGAAAAAAGTGGATGTTTCTTTGTTAATATTTCAGTCTGGAAGCCAAAAAAACCACCAGTCACATTTCCGTCTGCGCTGCAGGCAATTACATCAACCACACATAGGCTTCCTTGTCTTTCTGTAATGTCCTCTCTTTCATTTCTCCTTCTCGACTCACATATCTAGCCAGCACTTCTCTTTTCCACTTCTTTCTCATCTGCCTTCTCTGCTGTTATTAAGAACTTTTACGACCTCTATGGTTGGTGTCTCCTGTGAGATTTCGCACTAAACATTTAGAGGGAATGCTCAGCCTGGAACCACACCCTTATCACAGGGCCGAAGACAAACACAGCAGGGTGTGTCGTACAAGCACACACATACAGTACATAGATAGAGTCCATGCTCTAACCTGTAGAGTCTGCGAACACGAGATTGAGGTGGCATTAATGAAGAATCATGAGCAACACAATGCTCATTCTCTTCTGTGTCCCAATTCTCAGTCTTGCCTTTTGTTCACTAAAATCCTTCTTTTGATAATCTCTAAAAGCCTCTTTTAGTAAAGCATGAAGTCTGTAACTCTGTGTGTGTGTGTGTGCGCGCAGAATCTGCGTGTGCGCTGCTGTGGTGGTGTGGAGTTTTATACACGGTCTGCACAGAAGGTGTGTGGTTCTCTGAGTGAGAAGTTCCTCCTGGTAGATGGAGATCGAGCCATCTCCGGTTCATACAGGTGAGTTGTATGCATACTCAGAACATGGCTTTAATAAGATAGTTTGTGTATTTGCTCTGATATTGTTTTATACAGGTGAAAGATCAAATGACTAAATTAAAGCAGATCATAATAACAGACAAACCCACATGACTCTGCAGTTCCCATTCACTTGATGCATGATAATTAATGCATTGATTCAGTGCCAACCCTTTTCATTCCATTCACATCAGTTAGCAAAAGGCTGTGATAAATACACTGAACAGACATACAGGCTAACATCCAGCTGATGAACACAGTGGAGAATTTAGCACCAAAGGAAACCAGCTCTTTTCCTCAGGAATAAGGCTCTTGCATAGACCAGGCATTAACACAGCTCTTGGCTAATCTGATCATAAGTGGACGGCTGTTAGAAAGAGGGTTGATCACAGGAACAAAGATTGAGAACTGCATGTCTCTCGGGGCCACTTGTGATCGGATCTGGTTTCCCTGCTCTATAAGCAAATAAATGTGTGCATTGTTTTCACTTACTAAGACCAAATGGGTTGTTGTTTTTGACCGGCGGGAGGAAGCAATGCCTTTCCCATACTTCGTCTGCAGGAAATTGAAAGATGATATCAAAGCAGTGTTGGCTGGGTGTGTTAAAGGGAACAAAACTGCCCAAGATGTTAAATGAAGTCATAACAGAACTCTTTCACATCACCTGTGTATGTAGTCGAAGTGATCGCATCTCACTGGTCAATGTTACATATCCAAATTGTGCTATCACGCCTTTCCATCTTTATAAAAATGCATTGGGATGGGGTGGGGTGGGGGGTATTTTTCTGATTCCAGAATGTTATTGTTCTGTACAAAATAACATGCTGGGGCAGCATTGCACAGGTGATATTTATTCCTGTGTAAACAAGCAAAGCCTCATGATGATGGGGCAATTTTGGGAGCCTAATTACGGAACTATTCACCCTAAGACACATGCTGATGCCAAGTCTAATCAGAGGCTTAGAAGGGACCAAAAAGAGCTTATCCAAGACTGATTATTGGATTTTTATTAATTAAGTTGCCCGACAGAAACATCACCTGAAATCAATTAAGTGTCTACCGGATGCGTGAGCAAGTAACTGTATCATGACATACATGCCAACAAAATTACATGTTAAATAAGCCTATGTTGAGTTTGAGTGACCAACAAGGAGCTAAAGATGCTATAAAAATTCCAGCCACTAATCTGTTTTTTGGAGCATGAGTAGTCACCAAAGGCCTGTTGCAGCATGCCAAACCTGCTCGCAGAAGCTAATTTCAGAAATTATCTAGATTTTCAGTCTTCAGAGGCCCTCAGATGAGCACAGACTCTCAGTGCACTATCACTGTGGTCATCTATTTACTCTTTTTAGTTCTGCATGCTTGCTCAGACCCTGTCCCTTTTTCAACCAGGAAATTGGCACGAAGGCACATGCAAGAATCATGCAATGAGAGCAAAGAACACAATAGGCTGCACGACTTCAGAGTACATATCTGATGTAAGAATTAAACCATTATAAGGATTTTTTTCCCGGAGGGAGTTATGACACAGACAAACCTTAATATTTTAGATGAACAGAGACTGATCCAGATTTAGTGGATTAGAAAAAAGTTTGTGACAAAATTCAGAGTAGCTGATTAAAATGAAAACTAATGTCTGCATGTTTGTGGTATTCCAGTTTCACCTGGGCCTCCTCACGTTTGGACCGTAACCTCATCACAGTGATCACGGGACAGGCAGTAGAGACTTTCGACCTACAGTTCCGTGAACTCTTCCTTCTGTCTAGAAGCGTGTCTCTCAGCAAGGTTCCTGTGGCGGATGAACCTGTTGTTGACCCTCTCCCTCAGGCGCCTCCTGCTCCTGTGCCAGCTGCTGTTGCCAGAAAGCTCATCAATCCCAAATATGCCCTTGTTGCCACAGGAACCCACACAAGTCCCTCTTCTTCTGACCAGAACTCCAGCAATAAGAATCCCCCTGGTTTAAAGCTCAGGAAAGGACGTCTTAAGGATGTTACAGAGGAGCCAAATATACATCCTGGATTAGCCAATTTGGAAAAAGCATATCTGATCCCGTACCTTCCCACTTGGCCAGAGCCAGACCCGCCAAGTGATGTGATTGGTTTTATAAACATCAGGGATGAAAAGCGAGCCAATCAGGTTCACCTACAGAGGTCTGAGCGCTTTGAGGTTAGTCAGGCGATACGCTTCAGCTCGCCATTGACACGACCAGCCCAGACTAAGGAACCTGCATCAGCTGAGGATACTGCTGATGTGGAAAAAGCAGAACCTGCTATTGGGAGTACAAGTACAGAGGCTTCTGCTCAAGTGAGTCAGGCCAGTGAGAAGAAACACACAGCTCAGAATAAACAACACATGGATGAGATGGATTCCAGTGCCCCTCCTCAACAGCCCACACCTGTAATACAGGACGCACAAAAACCGCAGACTCCCACATGTGAGTCTGACATGACAGACAGTTCAGGAAAAATGCCAGAGACAGAAGCAGAAGTGCCTCCGGTCCCTAAACGACGTACACTGCACTTGGTCGTTGACCCTGCACCCCCAGAGCAGCCTGGCGAAACCTATGTCACTCTGGTTAAAGTCGACCAACAGGAAAACCCAGATGGCTCCTGCAGCAGAAAAAGAACCACTGAAGAAGCGGTGTCAGGCTCTGACCGTGTTACGTCAAAGAATGATGGCAGAGACTCTGGCAGCAATGGTGATGGCAGCCAAGACAGCACCAAGGTCATCTGTGACCGAGCGGCCTGTGACGATCCTTCAAGTGCCTCTACAGCATCGGAGGAGGAGTTTTATGATTGTAACCAGCAGCAACCCAGCGACCCGTTGACCAATGGAGTCACAACAGGGTCAGGCCGCGGGCATCGGCAAGGGGATGGGGTCAACATGATGGCTCGCCTCTCTCAGAGCATGCTGGATCTGCGGGAACCCCGCCGGGCACAGCACGATGACGGCACGTCCCTCATCCGCCAATCACAGCGACTGCGCGGACAGACTTACTCCCCACACAGGCACATAGGACAGGTGAGCATCCAGGAGAAATGATTTCACAGCTCACACTCGTGCATGTGCAATTAGTCAGTTAATCAGTCAGAGTGGCATTTCCCTCGTTTTTTTTAGATGAATTGTGAAAGAAATAATTGAAATGAATCTTTTTTGATGAGCTGAAATGATGATTAAATACTGGATATATTTTCAAGCAAAATCAAGACTTCACTGTGTGCATTAGAAAAATGTAAGAGGCATCTTTCAAAGTTTTCTGACGTTTAACAGAAATAAATAACCGTCTGGAATTTGACCTGAAATTGTTTCTGTCATGTGGTTAACTTGGCAATTACTTGCCAATTATGCAAAACACTGTGCTTAGAGCCAAGTTCACACACTAGCTGGAAGCTTGAGCTGCATCATCAAGTAGTTTGACTGACAAATGTAAAAGGCTGCGAAAACGTCCAGGATGACTTCATATTCACATACTTAAATATGTGATCAAGAGCAGAATATCTTTAATTTGACTGTTTCTTATTGTGATTATGGCTTTACTCTGGTAAAGTGATCTGAAAATTTAGATCTGAGTCTTCCTCAGGTTACTATCAGAATATTAGACTTGGTGTAAATGTCGTTATTATCATTTATAAACTTGATTGGTATTGTTTAATATTTGGTGATGGTCAGTATTACGATGTAGTTTTTTGGATCAGTTTTTGTGTTTGCACGGCTCTCAAGAAAACGCACTGATTTAGCTTTTGGTAAAGTGGGAACATCGAAATAATTTAATAAAAAAATAACTGTTTGTCCACTTAAAACACCGTGGATACCTTGTGAGACAGTCTTATATCTGTTAATCACTCAACTCTATTAATGAGTAATCACTAACAAGAACTTCCCAAGAATAGTACGTGTCATTTCTAGAAAAGAAGGTGCGTGAGTTACAGGAAAAACAGACTCTCCCACACAAACATGAACACACAAATATGCAAACCCTATCAAAATGGGTGTGTGAAGGCAAGTCACTGCCTGCTTTACCTGCTGAACACAAACACATCATCTTTACAAACTCATCTAAATAAAAGCTGTGTGCATGTGTACCCGTACCTGGATAGAGAGCACGACTGATCATGCCAGGGAGGATGATGAAGATGAAGGGCAGCATCTTCAGATAGGCAGCCAGTAGAGAAGCTCCTTTTACATGGCTCATGTTTTTAGCTGAGAGCGACCGCTGGACGATCACCTGCAGATGCAGAGAACAGTCTCAAAGTACATTCAACCAAGAAATTTACAGATGCACGACAGATTAAAGGAAAAAGCCTGAATAAATGAGAAACAGGATGACATTATTCTCAACCACAGGGCAAGAGAGCTCACTGAATAGCTTGAAAATTATTTGAATCATGGCTTCCACAGTCACAAGATTTCAAATAAAGTGAACAACTATGGGAGACTTCGGACTGATGTGTTAACAGTGCTCTCCTTTATGACAATCAGAACCAAATGTAGGAACATTTTTTTGGAGAAATGGACTTTGCCTCAACAATAGATTTCACTGAAGAGAGATAGAGCCCATTGAAGCTACTCTGTAGGCCTGTGGAGACATAAAGCATCACTAAAATGTATTTTTTTTTATTATTATTATTATTTGCTACCCATTTGTAGGATTAAAATAAATTTAAATATAACTAATGCTATGGATTAAGGAAAAGCACAGCAATTTCAAAATATTTCAAAATACAGCAATTTTTAAAAAAAAATGTATGTGAGAGGGGTAATCAGGCCAAGATCTAGCCAGTAATTCAATCCCATACAAGCCTGGAAGCTATTCCATCCTAAAACATACAGGTGGTAGAACTGCGGTTATAAGCAATCATTAGATGGGCCTTGTATTGGGTTCCTGATCTATTTTAAGCACAGACATGGTAAGTTGTGTTGACCCAGATAGGAATAAAGACAGTTGCAGAAGTTCTATGTAAATGCATGGATTACTGCCTCCAAATATTTTAAGTAAATCATACAAATGAATCATTGAAGTAAGTTTGACAACATAATCAACATGGGTATCTGAGTCCAGGTAGTTATTGAGATACCTGCAAAGGAAACTTGTTTGAAGAGTAGTGGAAATATAACCTACTTAGATGTCTGACAGTGATAATAAACTCTTGATCAGACATATTTTTAATGCAAATATTTCTGAGGTAACCAATTTCTTTGTCTGTCAGAGAGACCAGACGAATCCTCAGTTGCATGAAATAATTTGAATCAAAGTATTTCTGAGAATCTGTGTAATAATTGAGAGAGATTCAATGTAATTAAATACACGAACAAATTGATAAAGAATTTGAAAGGACCAGAGATTGATCCTTGAGGTACTCCACGTGTGATATGCATGGTCGAGCTTATACTATCTCTTAAACACCATTGTTTTCTTTCTAGTTGTTCCAGGGCTCTAGATCTTCTGGTTGTGATGCAAGATCTAAGGGACCAAAAGTAATCCTTGCTAAACCAGGAAGTTTTCACCGCCCCACCCGAGCTGCGGGCCCTGTGATTGGCGGACACCGTTACTGGCAGGGTCAAACACTACATGCGGATGGGACACAACTGCATGCGGAGGCCCGATCTGGTCGATCACCAAGGCGCCACAGTCCGGGCTACAGGAAGGGTGACCGCTCCTCACCACAGCCAGCAGCCAACCCTCCCGGCTTACTCGGACTATCTTTCTCAAAACTGAACAATTTGAGGCATTTGAGGGCCAGAGGAGGAGCATCTCAAAAGAAAGCGTCTCAAAATAACAAGGCTGATAGGTAGAATGTGGCCTAATAAAGACACACAAACAGTTGTTTTGTTGATAAGGACTTAAAAAAAAAAAGTGACTATAAAAAAAAAAAAAAGACTCTTGAGTGTGGAATCTGATCTATCTCGGGCATGCATGTCATTTCCTGTTTTCAAAGCCTGAGGCTCAACATACAAGAACTAAGGGAATGTAGTGCTGGGAATTTATTTAATAATGTGTTTTGAAAGGAACTTAATCACATGACGAATGCTTTCTGTTTAATGGCTTTTTAAGTAATGTCCATCTGGCAATGAATTTTACGTGCTAACTCGATAACTGTGAGGAAGTTAACAGATTATGATATAAATATTAACTGACATTTGTGTGTTGTTTTTTTTTAAGGAATCCTTAACACATGTTTACTAGAAGCAGGGTATCGTCTCAACGGCCACTTGTGATACGTTACTCTGCAGATCAAGCTGATGTAGTCTTGAAAACAGTCCTCAGAGCAAATATTTGTTGATCACCTCAAGAACTTTATTCAAACTCTTTGACTGGAATTTTTTTTTTTTTTTCCCCACATATCCAACTCAACCATGAACTGTGTGACAAGCATTCAGCCTGATGATTTACTCACTTCTTGATACTGTGATTGGTTACAGACGGTGGGTAAGTGGACTAGGCTGATGACTGCTTGCACATGTTTGGAAGACGTCTTGTTGACTTGACGACTTTTGCGGTTGTAGAAAACAAATGCAGTATGTATATGATGTTTAACACTGATGTGGGACCAAAGGTGAATGTTGCAAATAAACAATAGATTGTAGCTGAAATGTTCTTGATTTTTACCTGGACTTACACAGGTAAATCCACAACTGAATAAAGAATGCTGCTGTGGTATGAGTATCAAACTTTCAAGTAGTTTTTGTCACATTTAGCGTGAAGTATTTCACAAAGCTTTGGAAATACAAATGGACAGATAGATATCCAGTCTTACCCTCAGCATGAGAGCCTTGTCTTGCAGGGGATGACACCCAGTAAAACAAGTGTTGAGGGTGCAGAATAGGAATGTAAGAGGCATGTTCTCTAGTCTGTATACCATCAAAACAAATTCAATATTATTTCAAGGCAAAAGAGTTGCATACCGTTGCTTTTAATGTTACACTGATATTAAATAGTGCCATTAAAAGGGTTTTGGCACCAAGTTCCTTGTCCCTTTTGCGAGGCATGCTTAATGAAGCACATGTAAACTATGATGGGTTTCTGCATGTATATGTATAATGCATGCATTTAAGTGTATGCCATTGTACCTGATCTGTGCACCAGTACCAGGTGGCCAGTATGGTGAGCCCTAATGTCATGCCGGGCCAGGGCAGATCTCCAGTGACAGCATCTCTGAACAGGTGCATGGCGTCCTGACGTGGCAGGTGGCAAGTACTGTTGGGAATGATCTTGCTTGGCACCGCCATCCTGTAAACCTGTTCCAGGTTACTGTATCCACCAATCTTGTTAAAGGCTACGGACCAGAATCACACAGACTCCAACAGTGCAAACATCAAATCAGGAAATTTGTAGTTATATTTTGCATTATTATATTTACATTCTTGTACCTACCTGTGATCGTGAGGATAATTGCTCCTACAATCATAATAAACGTCTGTAGAGTGTCGGTGTAGATGACGGCAGCAAGACCACCTGAAAGGATACTGTTTAGTTAAGGAAAAGAACTATGAGTCTTAAAACCATCGGCATAGTTGTGTTTGTGTGTGTACCAGCTATAGTGTAGAGAGCAGTGACCACCAGCATGAGGACGGTGGACAGGTAGAGGTTCCATCCAAGACACACCTGAACAAACAAGGCTCCAGAGTACAGGTCAGTCTGGGGCCACAAAGACAACACATCCATCAACACTGACAGCCAAAAGACCAATTAGAGGTTGATGCTCGTGTGTGTGTGTGTGTGTGTGTGTGTGTCATACTGATATCTTTGTGAAAACAGACAACAGCAGCGACAAGACGGCCAGATAGGTTCGAATCCTCTCTCCTCCAAACCGTCGACCCAGGTACTCTGGCATTGTCACAATCTGAACACACACATCTGAGGTGATCAATGTCTGACCAACTAAACAGCACAAAGTAACTGGACAGGTTTGGTGTTTTCCCACTACCTCTGTTTGAATCTAATCATGACTTACAAAGACTTTCGAATAATTAAAGCTCTTTGTTGTTTTAAGAACACAGTCGTGTAACGCCCTGCTGGGGAATTTCCTAGGTGTGGAAACGCTTGTAAGGACCATGTCTCTAGCACCGAAATGTACCCACTCATCCAGCCTTAACAAGTAGACATACGTGTGTGTGTGTGTTTGTGTGTGTGTGTGTGTGCAAACTAACCCCTGAGGAGATGTAGACAGGCACAAATACCCAGGCCAGAGCCAGCAACACATAGGTGGCCTGAGAAAAAGGAGGACAAGAGGCTTGACCAGATTATAATCTCAACAGTTGCCACTGGGAGAAGGATCTGAGCACAAAAGATTCTGAGGTAGAAGCTTTACTGCAAGCATGAGCTTTTGTACTGTTGGACCAACGGACCAACCAATGCTCCATGTCCCACACCATACACAGTTCAATGGAATACAAGTGTTCTGCTGGTGCCCCCTACAGTTCCCTCACAGCTGATGGTGAGAAACACACGTCTCCCTTCTGCCTTTGTTTTTAGTCTGACAAGCCATGTTTAGCAATGATAAAAATGCAGTAACTTGTTTTCTTTTAACAAAAAAAAGGGACAGACTGTCTTGTAAGTCTTTGTCTGTATTTGTGTAGCAGCGCTTGCTCTTTGTAATGACAGCTTTTGTATCTGTCAGCTCAGTTAATCCATCATACCACAAAAGAAACACAAGCCGCGTCGTTCCAGACTGTGGAACAATATTATTGTGGAACAATATTAACAGATCATTGATAAAAATGAATAGTCCAAATAGCATTCCAAGAATGAATGAATGAATGAATGACTGAATGAGTAGAGAAAGTGGATTTTCTCACATTCCATTCAAAGCCAGTGACAGCGATGCCCCCGGCAGCTCCAGTCCCAGCCAGACCAATAAACAGACCCGAGCCCTCTGAACTGGCAAACAGAGATGCTCCAATCTGCACACACAGTCCATTTATTGTATTATAATTACACAGGGTTAAAAGTTTGTGCACGGGTGATGTACATTCTTTGACACATTCTTAAAGAAAGTATTCAACTACCATTTCCAGCCAATGTTTTATCATAATTTTATTTTTTGCTAAACTGGATGATGAACATGCCAAAGGCTCCAAACCCAGTAGTACTGATGTAGATTTACCATAAAAGTAGGGATACACAGTCTATCCGCGCTCACGTAGGCATCAGCCAGTTGTGCTCATGTCAGTGCGATACAGTAAATATATCATTCATAGGCTGGTCCAAATGTTTCAGAAATAGAGAAAAACATGAGCTAATCATTTTAACCACGTTTTCATATGTTTTTTTTAGTATTTAAAAAGTGTAAACATCATATAAACTTGCTTCTGTGCACTTCATATCAACATCGAGAAATATGTCAGCTATCAGTCACAGGTATTAGCCACAATTCTCATACTGGTGCATCCCTACAAAAAAGCACTTGATCAAAAAATAAATAAATAAATCATTCTATTGTTGTCACATCCTGAACCATTATTTGCTGGGCTTTGAGAATGTTATATATCGTGTTTTGAGTTTCAGGCTTTGAACTGGCTTGTCCCTCTTCTTTGAATCCATCAAAGCGGAGGACTGACAGCCGTAATATCACCAGGTCCTCCATCACGTGTGGACAAACTGCTCTCGGTTAAGGGAGATAAATGAGCAGGAGACCCAAACATATCCCATCATTAAAATCATCTTAAAGGCAACCAGAACTGCGACCACTTTTAACTGGACAGTTGCTTCATATATTCTGTCCTCTACTGCTTGTGTATTTGTATATTTCTATTGGTATCTGTTACTGCTACTATCTATTTACTTCTACTTTTTCTTACTTGCATGGGGACTCGGGTTATATTAACATTCTTGCTAACTCAGGCATGTTTACACTCTGTATTTATACTGAAGTTCATTACTGTGCTCTGACCTGCTCTGTCAAATAAACAAAAGTAAAAAGTACACTCGTAATCAAGAACATGAATATCATTTGATCAGTTGAGCAAGTGCAGATCAAAAATTAAAAAATTACAAGAATGAAAGCATATCTTTGTTAAACGTGAGTGATGAGGGACACACTCACCGGCCACCAGGCCATGTCCCGTCCAGCCAGGAAATATCCACTCAGAGTATTCCTGCTCACTCTGCATGACGACTGACAGAAAACAGGGTGTTCATCTACACACACTCTCACAGACTAAACATTCACACAAGGAGAAAACACACATTTGTGACTCTTACCCAAATACCGACAGCAAGGTTTAGAAGGAAGTAGGTTGCTATGACGATAATGTCAGAGATACTGAAGGACTGAGGAAGGGCGTAGAAGTTGGTGGTGGAATTAGACATCTCCAGTGTTCTCAAGAAGACATACACACTTAGAAGTACACTAAAACCACACACGTGTCTCCTGTATTGTCCCGTCACATGCGAACACACACATACACCCGCTGCTTCCAACCCTTACAGCTGAGAACAGCGTCTCGTCAAACTAATTATTTACTCCAACTACTACGTAAGAACCCTAAACTCCAAGAGGGCCTCACATCCCTTCAACTTTGGAACCTCCAAACTGTTATTCAGTCTAATAACAAACAAAACAACCGTAACGTATACACACTCAAACACACACTCCAATCCTCAGTGAAAGTCCTCTCTCTACAAAACCACCAGCTGACTTCCCCGTCACCTGAAAGCTGAGGCGAGGTGTTGCGTGTACGTGTGAAGAGGGCAGACCCTTCCTCCAATTGATGATTAAACACATCACCTTAATGTGGCACACAGCGCTGACACACACACACACTCTGCTAGGGGATAATGGAGTGTACGATGGGGCTGAGCAGTGGAGTACAGCAGATGCTCATGTGGACCATAGTCCACACTGATGTGGCGTGCACGCACGTGCACACACACACACACACACACACACACACACACACACAGTGGTCAATCATTGGCAATGACAAGTTTATAATCATTAGTGTCTGAACACAAAAACATCTCCTGGTAAGTGCTAAGCAGAGTCAGTGAAAGTTGTAAGAGAAACAAATGGGCGTTTCTCCTTTATTTGACAGTTAATATAATTTCATTCAGTGATTTTGAGGAAGAAAACCAACCAACTTTAGTCACTTATTTTGTATAAGTATTGTATTTTGTGTAATAATTTCAAATATATGGTTGAACATTGACCTGAATGTAACTGTACTACATACAAATGATTGTCATAATTCGGGATTACAAAACTTAACATTTGCAGTCTCCTTAGAATCTTTTTTTAATCAAAACCTTTAAACCACTCATAAAACAATTCAACTTTACTAATTTCCTGATCAATTAACAGGATTCCATTTAAACCAATCACAATGAAAACAAAACTCAGTTGTTCAATCGATCTCACGCATCATTAGAGCGTATTAGAGATAGATATTGAAAGGTAAAACTAAACTGTGCGTGTGTTCAAAAAAAGGCAAACTTTTTTTCTTTTTTTTTTTACTCTCAACACATCTGGGCTTTTTTATTTTCTTGGAGTGACACCGCGAGAGGAAGACAGTCTGAGAGAAAGTGAAAGGGCGTGAAACTGCTTTCATGCTCCCTGATGTGAAATTAACTCAGTGTCACACACAAACGGCTGGCTGATGTTTGTCCACTGTATGAGGAGCAGATGGTGGCCACGGAACCATCCAGTCGTCACACACACACACCATCATCATCATCAATCTTACACACACACACACACACACACACACACACACACACACACACACACACACACACACACACACACACACACACACACACACAGCAAAATATAAAAACCTGTGGTGAACAAAGGCTTGGGAGTATTATTCTTTAACTGCAATAGAAAAGCTACTTTTTGAAAAAAAAAAACCCTGCTAATATTTAAATGAATATGTTATTCCAGGTATCACATCCTAAATTAAATAATGAATTTGAAATGAATTTATTGCAATTTTATCTCATAAGGGCTTAGCCTAAGTGCAAGAGATCAATGTGCACACCAGATTGTGAAAACTCCACAGCCAGAAACAGAAACACACACTTTCAGATGGCTGCTGGGTTGCAATCTGGGATTCAGTTTCTTGCTCAAGGACAGGGAACAAATCAGTCGTGTCACCAGATCGCTAAATGTTGATTTTTGTATTCATGGTAAAGCTTATGGTAAAGTTTTATGAACTGAAGAGGTATTTTTTTCAGTATACATGGACAAATAAATAGCAGAGGCAGTTAAAAAAACAACAACAACTATTTACCAGACTCCACATCATAAGGATTCCTCTCCCATTAGGGGTTTTATTCACAATTACGTTTAAAAAGTTGGGTACGTTTTTCTGTACTACGTCTAAGAAGAATAAAGGTGAAATTAGGTGCAGTATAACGGGTGGTTAACAGTAATAGTAGCTCAAGTATAGCTTTTTAAGCTATTTGATAAATTGAATGTCAGATGAAAACAACACTGTGAATTTATGCAGATATTTATTGCATTAATTCATCTCTGAGTAAGTGAAGCACATTTAGTTGAGGCCTTTTCAAAAACCAAAATAAATTATCTCAAACTTCTCAACAACAAATTCAGGCAAACAGTTACAACGGGAAGAAGACGTGGAGGGACTCACCTGAGCCCTGCGTGAAGCTGCAGCTGGATCACATTTTGAGCTAAAAACAAATTAGCATTGCGTCGTTCTGTCAAATGGCGCCATCTTCCGTTCTAACATTGCCATTGAATCAATTTACGATATTTAACCGTCATTCTTTAATAATTAGTTTTTAATTTTTTGGGGAGTTTAAAAAAGTAGATAGATATAGGTTTTAAAACCCCTATACGTTCAAAAGATAAACTAGACTACATATACGTTAAGTATGGTTTAGCACCGTGAAGCATTCTGGGACATAAAAAGTTTCAATAACCAATCAGACCTCACAGCTCTCGGCTTACCCGGAAGTAATACTTCACAGCTTAAAAATCCCGGGAAATCTTTTTGCGTAGCGCAGTTGATGAAGTCGCTGAAATAATAAGAAGAAGAAGAAGAAGAAGAAGAAGAAGAAGAAGAAGAAGAAAAGCTTTAAAAGCGTACAGATAATTTGCAAGTATCTGGCGTTCACTGTGCTGCAGCCGATATGGATGAATATGACGAACTCTTCGATGTACATGACGACTTCGAGGAGCAGTATGCCGACGAGCTGGAAGCTTTGGCTCAGATGGAAGGTGAGGAGACCCACTGACGAATTAATGTTAGCTACTAAAACATACTATAAAAAAAAGAAGTAACATTTATAATGTGTAATGTAAAGAGCAGACATTGTCAGAGTTAAGATCATCCTCCAACTCCTGATTTGAGAACTCAGCTTCATCGTAAACACAGAATTTCCTGGTCTGTTGATAACCTTCTCTCTCAGTCCAGGTCTGCCATGTTTAGGTGGAACATTAAGTAGAAGTATTCTTTAAAGGAGAAATCTGTAATTAGAAATATCTCTACGAAGTATAACTTACTTTATATGCATCTCAGTCCTCTCGAAGACTTAGTTTTAAATTTAAATAGGTAAGAAAAAATAATTTTAAAAAGTGACAACAAGCTACGATTGGGCTTTAAATACATAGCTAACCTAAGTCCTGGTATGTAATGTTTGTTTATTAGTATTACACAATGTAACGGGACGATTCTTAGCAGGAATGGATCTAACATACGATGAGTCTGTCTGGTTCCATCGAAGTATTATGTTGATCATTTGCCTATGAAAAGCACATTTTCTTCAATTCTCTGGTTTTCAGCTTTTTTCCCTTTTCAGGACCCCTGATGACATGTGTTTGCGTGTGTCAGCCAAAATGTTATTTTCCAGAGGAGCTGAAACACTATTACAAGAAAAGAAAAAAAAAAATTGAGATGAGTTGGAAAAATGTGGCTTTATTTTTGTGTATCAGTCAGAATGCTTTTCTTCTTCTATGTACCTTTCGTCTTGTTGATCATCTTTGACGATCCTGGCATCAAATCAGGGATTTAAACCGCTGGAGAAACCACCCATCCGCCCATGTTTGTTTCATCATCATCATGTTCAGAATTTAAATTCATTCAGAATGTTAGGATCTAAAATCTCAATTCAATCAGGAAACTGCGAGACACTAACGGAGGGAACCCAAGATGGCATCGTAGCAAAAGCAGTTTTGTGGGAACACATTTGACTGACGGTACCAGAACTGCAATTTGAGGAACTCTAATCAAAGAATTTCTGTTGGATAAATTACTGACGGTCTAATGCATTGACTGACTATTTAATCTACTGAATGCTTGCAGCATTAATAGTGTGTGGGTTTCTTCTCCGTAGAGGAATCTTGCAATCCGACGAAACGTCAGCGTTCACAGGACGACATTTCAGACATCGAGCACCTGCTGTCCGACCAGCCTCACAGTGAGTTCACATTGAGGTGGTTTTCTACTGATGTTCATTTTTCGCTGCAGATTTGGAACCTGAAACACCATCTGCTTCTTACAGCTCCAAAGGCAAAGCGTCCGAAGCGGGATGCAGGTGTAACTAAGAGACTTTTCATCTCATCACAGCTTCAAGAGAACAAAGCTCCAGCGCGGAGTGATGACATCACACCCCCGTTGACTCCAGAGCAATATGAACCCTCTCCCACCCTCAGGTATGAGATGATTGGAAGACAGGGAGGCAGTAAAGTGGGCATTTGGAGCTTTTATATCCTTTCTCACAGCCTACCTGGTTGTATAGCTAGTGTACGATTCTTAGTTCCAAATGCTGTCGACCAGGAATTCCCAAAGTGTGGTGCGCGAGATAAAACATGCGATGGTGGTTTGGAGTGTTTTTTCAAGTGGGATTTTCCCAAACGATAAAGACAAGTAAATAAACATTTCCTTTGAATTTAAAATCAAAAGCTGACATATTAATTAATAAATAGATGGATTCCCAGCTACAACTGGTTATAGAACTTCATCAGTTATTTTAAAGTCAAAGAATGAAAAATTTCCATTACAATTTACATCATTTTGCTTTTTGCTTTTTTTTTTTGATCGACCGATAACATAAAGTGACTAATACCTGCAACCCTGCTGAATAAAGCAAAATGGTCATTTACAAAGTAAAAGTGCCAAACATTTGAAAATTAGAAACATCAAATCTTAGGATGTGCTGTGTTTCTTCTGGTCTCCAGTGACAGGAGAAGTTAACATCATTCATGGTTTACCCTTGAATCAAATACTGATATCAAATCAGAATTAAGATTATGGTTAGCTGAAGTTCTGAACACGTTTAATGCGCGTGTTTTCAGGTCAGCCACCAATTTGCTGGATATCAGTGGCTTCGCGACCATCCCTGAGACACCGAGGCGACCTGCCTCTCCAGAGAGGTCTGCGCGTGTGTTGAAGAGACCCCCGCAAGAGGGAGACTACATCACGGTGACTGACTCCGTAGGGAGTCGGGTCTACCTCTGTCAGAGGGAAGACTCAGCAGCAAAGGTTAAACTCAGCAGTCTCTCATCTGTAATGTTGGCTGATATTCAGGGCAGCTCCTCGTCCTGCACCCTGGTTTACTGATAGCATGCAGTAGCTTCAGCGTCTATATTCTGTTTATTCATTCTGCCAGTTGGCTTGTTTGTCTCCAGGTAGTCGACTCCAGACCGGTACCAAACTCCCACGGTTCTCTGGGGCTGCTCGCAGTTCCAATAAGTGTGTTGAGAGAACAAGAGGCGGAGAAGGTGAGTATCTGTGCTGCTGTTGATGGCTGTAATCTGTTTTCTCTCTGGACATCCAGCTAAAGGTTGATCCCTCTCTAAATCTGATTATGATTAACTAAACACAGAGATTATTGCAGCCATTAAAGCAACTAGATGTTTACATAATCCACTTTTGAGAATATAGGATGTATACGACACGAGACAACATAAATGGGGCATTTGTAACACAGTAACAAAGAGGGACGCATGGAGCCCGTGGGATTAATGTCTCTGTTTCTCTAAAATACAGCGTCATCAGCAAGTGGTGGAAGAATCCCAGCGTCTGTCTGAGCTGCTGGCGAGGTAACTGGCCACCCAGCTCTCATACATAAATTCACCAGGAATGTAATAGACGTTTCAATAATGCATCTTTAATTGTGTCACTACAGGAGCGTGAATGATGTGTTTCGGGAGTCTGAAAGAAGAGAAGAAGAAGGAGAAGAGGAGGAGTCTGAAGACTCGGAGGGGCGAAGCTTTCGACTGTGGGTTGACCAGTTTTCTCCCCGGCACTACACCGAGCTTCTCAGTGATGACGTATGTCATGTTGTCATTCTTTTTAACCTTTTACAAAGAGTCAGTCTTTTTACCACAAATAAGTACAAGACTTTATTTTTTTTATTGCAGTTTACCAACCGCTGTCTGCTAAAGTGGTTGAAACTGTGGGATACTGTTGTTTTTGGAAAAGAGAGGAAGCCCCGCCCTGCACGGCCTGACAGACAGGCTCCAAACCAGACCTCGTTTAAACCCAATCAAGCCAATCAGAGTCAAAATCGTTTTAAGAGTAAAAGTGAGATGACTGAGGAGATCCTGGAGGCTGAGCTGGACCAGTACAAGCGGCCTAAATACAAGGTCAACACCACACACTCATAGATTTCAATTTGATAACTTTACTTGTTATAAGAGTTTGTTGTTGCTTCCTCTTCTAGGTGGCTATGTTATCCGGCCCTCCAGGTTTGGGGAAGACCACCTTGGCTCATGTTATAGCAAAGCATGCTGGGTACAATGTGGTGGAGATCAATGCCAGGTGAGGTGAACAAAGGTGAATCTCTAAAGTTGATTTTGCAGTAATTCTACTAATATAGTGACCTTACTTTTGTTGCCGTCGTTGTTGTTTTAAAGTGACGATCGCAGTGCAGAAATCTTCCAGAAACGCATCGACACGGCAACTCAGATGAAGTCAGTTTTAGGAGCCAATGAGAGACCCAACTGCCTCATCATTGATGAGATTGATGGAGCACCTGCAGTACGCTCTTCACACTCATTAAAACCAACCAGAAAAATGTGGTTCGATCATGCATTTTTCAAATCTTTCTTATAAATGTTCTTTTTTTGTGTTTGTTTTACTGGGCAGGCTGCCATCAACATTCTGTTAGCTACTCTGAACAGGAAAGATGGCCCCGGCGGAGACGCAGGCTCAGAGTCTGGGAAGAAGAAAAAGAAGAAGGAGCCCATCCTGCTCCGACCAATCATCTGCATCTGTAACGACCTGTAAGAGACGTCCTGGATATTTAACGGTCCCAGTAATGTTTTGTCATACACTTTTAAATTCACCGTTTGTGAGCTTATGTGCGCTTCATTTTGTCCCCTCTGTCCTTTAGTTACGTTCCAGCTCTCAGACCTCTGAGGCAGCAGGCCTTCCTCCTGGCTTTCCCCCAGACTCAGCCCTCCCGCCTGGCACAGAGACTGGCAGAGGTCGGCACACACACGAGAGTGCACATCAGGCCGTATTGTTCTGTCCCAAACAGGCCCAAGTCCGATACAGATTGTAGAGTTTAGGCTTAATCTTTCAAAAATGACTGGCCAGAAAAAAAAAACTACGATTCAATTAAGCTGAAATGACCAATAACGTTAATGATAATTAAATGGCTGGACCCCAATAACCAGAGAGCTGCAGACACTGGCTGGTGCAGCAGAAATGAAACAACTGCTACTTTAACAGCATCGCAGTAATAAAACGCCTCCGAAACACAAATGTTTCAACAATACCATCTCCAGATTTGACCCAATCAACTACCTTGTTTATTATCTTTCTTCTTGACGATTGTAAACAGCTCTGGGTCATACTGTCATTCACCTGCATGGTTTATGATCGTTGTAAACTTCCCCCGGTGACAATTCTTGTTTCCCATCCTGTGTACTCAGGGAGGATCTGTAAATATTCATCGCTTTAAATGTTTAGCATGCAGAGGAACCAAACTCATTCAGGTCAAAAATGTGTATTACGTGATCCTCCAATGAAAGCTAAGATCTACTTACGTGCAAGCGGGTTAAATGTGCCGTAACTCGCACATCCCAAACTTTATAAATATTAGTATTTTGCGTGCAGTTTATTAACTTTAGTTCCACAGATCTGAATGTGTTTGCTTCCTTTGCACCCAAATGTGTTCATTTTCATCTTGATTATTGTGTCTGTGCACGGACCTCCTTACTGGAACAGATAAGGTGACGTTTATGCATTGAGTTTGTGACTCCTCAGGTCTCCGGCTCCAGACAGATACATGCTGCTGGAAAACTGGAATGTTTGAGTTTTCCGTGAATTCTTTTGTAACTTACAGGTGGGAAAGATGTTAGCAGTAGTCCAGGTACACGGTGAGTTTTTGTATGATGT
The DNA here is from genome assembly GCF_037954235.1 of Aulostomus chinensis. NCBI lineage: Eukaryota > Metazoa > Chordata > Actinopteri > Syngnathiformes > Aulostomidae > Aulostomus > Aulostomus chinensis. Next base: position 25,510,326 of record NC_141327.1, on the reverse strand, counting down.
TTGCAGATCTCAGCCCAACAGGGGATGAGGGCTGACACGGGCACGCTGATGTCACTGTGTGAGAAGACGGACAACGACATCAGGTCTTGTATCAACACGCTACAGGTGGGTGGCTCCTTCCCTGTGGAAGATTGAGGTGCTATATTAGCACTGTAGTAGTGTTCTCTCTATAAACACATGTATTCTTGTCTGTGTAGTTCCTGTACGGTCGTGGCCACAAACAGCTAGACACCAAGACAATCCAGAGTGTGTCTGTGGGGCAGAAAGACCAGAACAAGGGCTTGTTCCATCTGTGGCAGGAGGTCTTCCAGTTACCACGAACAAAACGGTACCCACTCTGGAGACTAAGGAGTCAGTGGAAACACACTGTTGTTACATTTGTCACATATTAGGAGTCGCAGTTGTGTAAATATGCACCAGAATCCTGCACTGTTTCATTTGGAATTTTGAAATTTGATTTCTATTCAGAATTAGGTCAAGATTTGAAAGAAACGTTTTTATTCTATCTGGACGATGTTCATTTTGTCCTTGGAGCGTGAAAGGGAAGCTGACAAGACTTTAGGTGCTGAATAATTTTCCAAACGTGTTTCCAGGAAACATATCGGTGAGAGGTTTGAGGACGGACCCGGGTCAGGAGGTGGAGCTCAGAGGTTTCAACACATTCTGCACCTGGCGTCATCTAGTGGAGAATATGAAAAGGTGTCTCAGGTATTAAACCGAGGATATAGTTCTCAGAATTTCACCATACTCTGTAATCCTAGACAATAAAATACTGCATGTTGATGTTTTGTGTGTACTATTTTTGTCTGTCTCATTTCTTCAGGGCTTGTATGATAATTATCTGTCCATGCGAGTCCGTGATCCCAACCTGCTGAGTGTGAGTGAGGCGCTGGATTGGATGATATTGTCAGACAGACTGAGCCAAGTAATAATGCACGGGCAGAACTTCTCCCTCATGAGGTACCAGCCTTTCCTGGCGGTTACATTCCACTTCCTGTTTGCCCACACACACGTGCCACGCATCAGCTATCCCCACAGCCATCACGAGGTACTAATCTGACTTTAGTGCAAACACACATAAGGCATATTAGGAAAATATTCCAGATATCAAATCTAATATCATCATTGTCTGGTGGTCTCCAGGCCACCTCCCGTCTCCTCAGCAGCAAGAACTCTCTGTCCACTATGTTGTCTGACATCCCAGCATGCATCAGGACCAGGGTCAGCCAGCTCAACCTGACCCTCGACATTCTCACGCTGCTCCTCGACATCATCTGTCCCAAACTCCGGCCTGTAAGTACAGTTGTACATACCTACGTGTATTTCTTGACCTCGTCAGTCGGTGTAAAGGGATGCAGTGTATTTTGGTTCATGTACATCAAGTTGGGTTGCTGAGAAAAATCCCTTAAAATCAAGCAGAAACAAATCCATCTCATGTTCAGCATTGTCAGTGCCATCTTAGTAGAACATTCAGGTAATCACTTTAAAGGCTGCTCAACATACACAAACAATCCCCTGGGACTGAAGAATGAACTGAAAATACTTCAGCGGTCAAGGTCACTGTGTACAACTGCGGTATTTTTAAATTTGTAAAAATATCAACATGCTGGAACAAAAATCAAGTTTTTATAAATTATGTTTTCATGTTATGAAACAGTTCTAAGAGTGAAAATGACAAGGAGCTGAAAATGTACACCAACCTTTTGTAATATTATGAATAATGTCATTTTGAAAAATGTTAATTAAAATGATGTTGGAAAAAAGTAACGTTCAGTTTTTGGTGATGAAGTCAAGATATCATCAAAGATGCGGGTCGGGTGTCCTGCTTACAGTAATTTATGTGAGGACCAATCATGCTGAATAAATGATCCAAATCTGGCTTGTCAAGGATGACAGGTATTCCTGTTGCTGATCTGAAGCGTGGCGTGTATCTTCCAGGTGAATCCACAGCTGTTCAGCAGCAGGGAGAAGGAACAGATGTGCGAATTGATTGACACCATGTTGGCCTACAACCTCTCCTACAGGCAGGATCGCACACCTGAGGGACAGTACACATACGTCCTGGAGCCGTGAGTACACACACACACACACACTAAGGTCAACTGTACACTGCTGATGGACACATGAAGATCAGTCGAGTGGTTGCAGGGTGTTGAAGGTCACTGCTCTTGTCCACGCTGTGTGATGCTCTGCATGCAAGTGCTTAGAGAATAATCCCCTTATCGCCTGGTGTGAGTGTGTGATGGTGATGCAGCAAAGCCTCACTGATGAGGTACAGGTGGATGGACCAACGGGTGCAGGGACGGATAGACCGGAGTCACTCTGAGATCTGGAGGAATGTCAAAAGAAATGGAAAGAATGGAGAGGGACGAGGAGAATTGAGCACATCGGACTACTCTTTCACTTTTGTTCACCTTCAGCGGAGGATCTGGTGATGGTAGGATGGGATAATTAGCTGCTCGTCTCCGCCATGCCGGCACAGGCCGATGAGCAGCAGGGCTCCCAGGGGGGCTCCTTCCTGCAGGCCCGATGTGACACGGTCCTGGTCACCAATGATTGGGGTCTGCCTCTGGTGTTGGCACTGCTGCTGCTCCTGCTGGTCTACACCTTCTTGTACCTGCCCTCCTTAGCACATCACAACAGCAGTCTCTGAAACCACATGGAAGGAAGACAGTAGTGGATGACGACTTCTAACGTCAACCAGAAGATACGCCTCCAGCTGCTCTCTTTGATTGGACTCAAACTGAGAAAGAGATTTTAGCGTTAGCCTGCTTTGAAAGGTTAAAAAGTCAATGAGCGATGGAAAGACATGAGGGCGTTCAGTCTTCCTGTTTCTCCTCTTTGTGATTTTGTGTTGAACTTTTTTTTTTCCACATGTCTGGCGTGTTCTAGAATATTCTCTGTGCTCTGACAGCATCTGAATTCAGTTCCTGTTTGAAACTTTCTTATCCAGTGAATGTGTTGAGTATAACCTACTACTAAGACCAAAATAAACCAATGTTGGAAATATACATTAGTGGTAATAAAGATGGATTCAGATATGTTTGTTTTTTCTGTGCTTTACTTATAATAACTAAACAGGCTAATTGTTCACTCCTCTTACACAAGGAGTTGAATTACTTGAGGGCTTCATTCAATTTTGCCAAGCGTTAACTTGCAATAAATAGCTCACAGTCACGCTGGTATTATCTTATTTATGTTATATTTTTAGGCACCGTGCAGACATGGAGTGAGAGTGTTTACTGGCACAGCAGTGTGTGTGTGTTTGTGTCTGTGTTGGAGAGAGATGAAGATCTGTAAGAGGATTATGGTTTTAGAGAATGACAGATTCAGGATTTAATTCAGGAAAACAAGCTTTTTTGTTTTTTACTTTGTCATCTAACAGGGGCTACCTCATCATGTTTTCAGTGTGTTTGATTTTAGTTTGTGTAAATTTTGCTGTTTGCGTCCAACTGTTTACAAATTAGGTGTGTGTGTGTGCTCGTGTGCGTGCAGGCGAGTTGAGGAGGTGGTGAAGTTTCCAGGCCTGCCTCCCCGCCGCCAGCTGACCTATCAGGCCAAACAAACCATCAGCAGAGAGATGGAGCAGGAGAAGATGAGGAGAGCCGAGCAAATGATGCAGCGTAGAAACCCGGCACCGGTGAGACTGCTCGAACACGTGTAACCCTTCAATTCGCGGGTTTGTTAAATGCATCCCGTAAATAATCAGTTGGCTGTGTGTTCATCATCAAAACTTTCTACTGTGTCTGTTTGGTGCAGAAAGATGAAGAGAAGAGGAGTGCTGGTCCTAAACCAACCAAGAACCATCAACAGAGGCTGGAGAACATTGTTAGAGAGACCACTGTGGAGACCAGGGTGAGACACACACACACACACACACACACACACACACATTGTTTTAGACACCGAAGAGGCAAAGATGCAACTGAAACTGCTTTTGCATCTTGACTGGGGTTGAGGGTCGTCACTTGGCGGCGTATTTCCACAGTGGACTACTAAACTGTCCCATCCAGCATGTGCGGGCTGTCATGGCGGCAGTGCATAGTGTGTTATCTAGTACCTGATAGAGTGCACATGGTGCCCGTGGGAGGCTCTGTTCCAAATTCCTCTGGCTGAGGATGATGCAGACCTTTCCAGTTTTTCTCTTGCTTGTCAGTTGCCTGTCATGGTAACTGTGGCCAGGTAGATATGTGCTTGTATCAGAGCTGAGGGTGGGGAGTCGGGGGTCAAGACAATCAAATCACTGTGAGGGGATGTCTTGGTGTAAAGGCACCAGAGAGTTGCTGCTCAGCAGGTAGAACTTAGGTTTTCTGAGCACTGGGTTGACTGTTGAAGCAGCGGTGCTGTTGTAATTACCAGCTCATGCCTGTAGGTGGTGGAAGAGAGGAGCATCATTGAGTGTTGGAATATTCCAGTAAAAGAGAGCTGGAGCCTCTAGAGAGCAGAAGCCAGGATAATGTGAAGCTACTGGGTTACAGTCTCTAATGGGGAATCAGGGAAATTAGGCTAATGAGAAAGTGTGTGTGTGTGCGCATTCATGGGATTGTTCCCTGGTACCGACCTTGCTATTGAGGTCAGTGTTCTAGAAATGTTATGATTAAATTCAACCTCAGTCATTGTGTGTTTGTGATCTGCAGCCCGAGGTGGATTTCTTCGGCAGAGTTGTTCCACCCAAACCTCAGCAAGCGCCGGCGTCCTCCGACTCAGGTACTGTACTGTGTAGCCTCATTGGTCCAAACCTTTGGAGAGATGAGGCTGTTAAGAGAGAAATGCCTCGAGGCACTTCCTGTCCACACGCACCGGAGGAGATAACTGATGTGTGTTAGGTAACAGTCCTGATTTAGCTGCTGAAGCACAGCGGCGAACTGCAGGCAGGAGATCGTTACTGTCAGCTGCTGCCTGCATTTAACCAACCAAACGCTGCCGTGACCTCCAGGCTTTGACCTGGAGGTCACGGCAGTTGGAGAAACAAGGATTAGATGTAAAGTGAATCTGTAGTAAACCCAACTCTTCCTACATCAGGTTTCAAGTGTACGTTGGGCTGCCATGTGATGACTTTTGTTTATGCACAGAAACTTTGTGCTAATTGAAGTTTCAAAGGATGTCAGTCCTCCGTCAGAGTTGTGCCGCTGGTTGTCTCCACTCCCAACATGGCTGCCTGCCCATTTTTCTTTTATCAGAGTGGTGAAGCACATCAAATTCTGGTAGAATACATTAATGCTCCGTGTGTCTGGTAATAAACATCAAAGCTTTTTATTTATTGTAATTGTTTGCGCTGCAAAACCTGAACTGGCAGGTGGGTTGTAACATTCCACCCACAACTCAGGCAGAAACAATTGCACACTGAACCCCTAGGTGGCGCTCTGTAACAAACATGCTCCGTGTGTATCTCTTCCATTTGTCTTTTTTGGGGCCGATTAGCTGTTGGTGTCTTTAACACACAGGAAGCATGAGTTCTGTTGCAAACTCGCAGCTATGAAAGCAGGATTCATCTTTTCTTGCTATTGAACTTAGCGCACGAGGTGACTTTTGACGTTAAAATTCAAAATAAAACCTAAAAGATGTCTTGATCCTGTCTTAACAATGGACAGCTGAAGTTTTTCTAATTAAACAGGAGAGTAGAAGGCTGTGGATCTCAACCCCAGAGAAGCTCAGAAGTAATTTATAACGTCACTTTAAAAGGATAAACTGGGCTGAAAAGTTGAGGGAAATGATGGAAATCTGGTGCACTGATTTAACAGTCAGTTATTCCCTAGGCAGTACTCCAGCAAGTATTCTCAAATTGGAAGTATTTTCCAGTCTAGATCTTACTCAACTAAATATGACTGGAAACTGAAAAGATGAAATACTTGAAAGAAATAATTTGAACCCTCCAGAAATATAAACTATGAAACCAACTTAGTTGCTAAATTCAACTTTACTTCAAACGTCTCAAAGATCATTTTGAGGTTTGAGGATGAAGGCACCAACATTTCCTCTCCTACAGTTCACGTAAGACGTTCTGTTTTCTCTCTCGCCAGGTGAGAGGGGTGCGGTTCTCGCCATGGGAACGGCCGTGGGCAACAGTGACGTGTGGTTCCGCTTCAACGAGGGCATGTCCAACGCCGTCAGACGGAACGTGTATATCAGAGAACTACTGTAAACCCCCCCCGCCCCACACAATTCTGACCTTTTTATTGTCATGTATGTGGAAAATAAAACCAACAACATCCCAACTTCTCAATGAAATCAGAATACATCTTGATAAATTCAAAACAGTCTTTATTTTGATTGACAGTGTAAAGAGCCAATAAAAAGGTGGTGTTGAACATTTCTCAGCAGTCCATGGAAACAAACATCTAGAAAGCTACTGGGTGCTGTTCACTCACACACAGTCGTCAGAGCATTCAGGCATCTCCAAATAAATAAACATAGTAGTAGCACTAGTGTGTGTGTGTGTGTGTGTGAGTGTGATAGAGAGAGAGAGCAGGTTAGTGTGTTAGAGTGAGTGCGGGATTCTTAAAATTACGATGCATCCGTGCTTGTGTTTGTGTGTGTGTGTGCGTGCGCGTGCGTGCGCATGTGATCATTAGAGGATCACACACTTCCCCTTCTCAACCCAGGGGTTGGCCCTCATCAGCTCAGGGTTCAGGAACGGATCTTCACAAACACAACCCTCGATCCACTTCACCAACCTGCAAGAACACACACACACACACACACACACACACACACACACACACACAACAAGCAAATTAAAGACTGTATACATGTAAAACTATTGTTCTGACGACCAATTTCAAGCACTTTGGGCGGTCCTGACTTCCTGAGACCCTTCAAAAGAGAAACTTGGGGTTTTCGACTTGGGTTTCAGATCAGAATTGAGTTTGTTGTCAGAAAAGTTATTTACTTTGTCATGTGAGTTTGGTATTTCGCTGCGAAGATTAAATAGAAGCAGCATCACCAATGTGGATAAAGTATGCAAATGTTGCCTGCAGCCACAGCTCAACCACACACGTGTGTTGCTTCACCTGTTATTTTGCAAACAGCAGGTGTTTTGCATCATCTGGTGGTTTCATCAACCTCTCACTCTCGGACGTCTTTAGCTTCTGATACTGATTAAGGCGTCACAAAATGATGCTAAGGGCTGGAGTATTAATAAATTATACATTGATGTACTGCTGTATTCTGTCTGTGCCTCGTGTGTGTGTGTGTGTGTGTGTGTGTGTGTGTCCGCTCCTACTCACTCAGTGACGGTGATGGAGGATTTCTCTCTGTTGATCGCCAGCTGATACTGAAGGCTCTCCACTTCTCTCCTCATCTGAGGAACGTCTAACTCCTCCATGATGCTGCTGCTGCTGCTCGCACGACAACACAAACTAGTAAGAAAAGCAGAAAAAACAGCGGATCGCTTGTGAGATGCTCTTTTTTTTTACGGTTTTGAAGTTCAGATGTGACAGTCTCTAAATAAATTGAAGTTATAAAGATAAGAAAAATCACAACCCAGAGTAAAATCAAATAAAATATATGAGCTTAAACTTTAAACACGTGCTTGATATTTGCAGAATAACTTGGATTAATGAAGTGGAGTAAAAAAAAAAATCAAGGTGAAGTACATAGGCCTGGCTTTCTGTTGTTTGGCTCACTGGAGCTGCTGCAGCTGAGTGGATGAGTATCAAATTACACCCATAGAGTTTAGAGAGGAAGTGGGCGTGGTCAGAGTGACGTCATAGATTGATCAGCGGACCAATGTTTTGCAGCCTGGATTTTGCAGCCGTTTCCATCACCATCTTTGTTTGGAAGAGAGGGACGAGCCTGATTCGGCGTTGCTACATTGGCGAGTTGTCAATCACAAGGTTGGCCACACCCTAAATCTTATTTTATCTAAATTATTCCAGATGGCTCAGTGAGCGGAAGTGAAACAATATTAGATATCAAAAGAAAACTGTGGAGAAGTGCTTCAATGTCTGACTTTGTCAAAGATACAGTTGTTTGGTATAATTTTGCAGCTTTTTTCCTCATCTAACCCATCACTCCGGACAGATGTTTTCATTAATTTTGTACTTAAAGTCATGTTAAACGAAACTTGAGGCTAGATGGGTCAATTATACAATAATGATGCTGTTCAGGCCTCGAGAAACCAGAGCAGAAATAGTTTTACAGCGGGGTTCTTGTTTCCTAAACCTAGGTGATCTCCACCACGTCTGACTTTGAAAATCCCTGGTTTACGTAATTAGACACCTGAGCCGCCCCCTGCTGGTTATTAGGGAGGATGCAGCTTGAAGCCACTTAATTGGCTTCACTTTTCAGACACCCCCCCCCCCCCCCCCCCCCAAGCAGGTCTGTCCAGGTCTTCATACTGTCCCTGACTGCACCACATAATAAAAATACTGTTGTTTTCACTAAATCCAAGCACATTTTTTTGTTGGAAATACCCTAGATTTCATTTGCCTGAGTGTCATAATCTACACACACACACACACACACACACACACACACACACACACACACACACACACACACACAAGTGAATCAACAAAGACAGATAATCTCCTGTCTTTTGACTGTAAATTGTGCCCCACCCTGCCACGGGCCACATATCAGCGGGGAGAGGCAGTTCCAGCTAACTATGGACCAGCTCAGCCCCCTATGCTGGAAGCTGTCTCATCCCCCACCCCCCCCCCCCCCCCCCCCCCACCCCCTTCATCTTTTTAATGGATCTAAGTAGGTCGGCTGTCCGGTGCCTGCCACCCCCCCAGCATCCATTCTGCTGTGCTGCTTGTGCAGCCAGCTGTTCCGGGCCCTTCATCATTTAATTATAATGTCCTCCAAATGTGTTAAGCCTCCATCACTCACCATCAGCCATATTTCTCGGGTTTTTTTTTTCCTCGGTGGTTGCAGCAGATTAAGGCGCCTTCGTGAGCGCAAAAGCAGGATAAAATCAAGTTCGACCCAAACATATCACGATTGTTGGATGATGTACAAACATAAAAACACCGCATACACGAGAGCTCTTACCGTCAGGCCTCCCGGGAAAGACCGCTGGTCGAGTTAGAGTGCAGCCGGCGGATGGAGGATGCAGGCCGGGCGGTAACGGCGAGGATGAGTCGCTGTGGCGGAGGAGGAGGCGGTTGTGTCGGTGGAAGGAAGGGCACTCCCCTGCGCTCCTGTCTGCTAGCGACTGGATGCGGGATGCGCAGGGCGGAGATGCTGGGAGGGAGACACGCAGCAGCCTGCTGCTTTGACAGTCAAACGAGGGCTGGAGCCCGACGACGCACCTGTATGGAAATGTGGAGGAGAGCTGAGCTGGAGACAGGAAACACGCAAATGAGGACGCGCTCCAGAGGGAGAACTGGTTTCTGGACCGGAGGTGATGTCGCTCTCTGCTCCTGCAAGGCTGGAATCCCCGGAGACCCCCCAGCGGATTAAAATATCCGGTTGTAGCCAAAGAAGAAGTGACGCAACCATTAATGGTTATTGTCTGTTCGAATTTGACGAAACTTGGTTTAAGCTTGATGAAAATGTCAAATTCGACCACATCCAGACATTCGCTTTCATGTCTCGTTACTTGTCCAACGCGTTAAATACGAGATGGAACAAAAGCATGAATGGAATGTTTCCGCTTTAGTTCTAAAGATTAAAATCTTTATTTCTCCCTGACGACTCGTTTTTTTTATCCCTTCCGGACGTGTGTGTGTGTGTATGTGTGTGTGTATGGGGGGTGTTTTATGGAAGGATTCTGATTTCCTCATGAGTTTTAAAAACTCCCTCGTTACAAATCTTATTTCTATAAAAATAAAAAAGGGTGTTATTCAAATGGACGTTGTGTTTGTGCGCTTGAGGCTTCAGGTTTCCACGTTACCAAATGGTTTATAAACACACACACACACACACACACACACAGAGCTCATCCAGTCCTGGCAAAACCTGGCATGTCATCCAGGCCTGTTTTTTTTTTTTAAATTTACACCAAGTAGTGGTACAAGTTTGAGGTCCGACTGAGACAAACGATGCATCAAACCATGCAGTTGTTCAGTTGATTAATTTAACAGGTTTCATGTGTAAACAGATGTTTGACAACATCAGGACATGGCAACTCTCAACAGGTACAGAAGTCGTGGACGTCCACTGGTGAAATATATTTAATATGTATTCCGATATACTCCACCAGTAAGAGGTGTACTAGTCGGCTGTTGTAGGAGCGATGGTTCATTTCACAGACGCGTTCTGACAATTTGACCGATGAAAATACACAACTCTGCATTCAGTTGATGGTTTAGTCTTTTATTCAGAAGTTTCCCCCGAGCAGCTGGAGCCTCCATTATCAAACGATGCTGGGGAGGAGGCTCCAGATAAATGAAGCCCGGTTACAGACAGTTCTCATGGTTCCACTGGTAAAGAACCATCGCACTGACATATATTCATTTTATATCAAGAATCATCTTCACTCTTCGCGGTCTTGTCCCCGGGACTACGAGACGCCGCAGGTAAATGAGCACAGAGCAGGTCGTCGCTCGGGAAGAGGAGGGCGCCTGGTGAAGCTGCCGACTGGATCCGTATTTGTGGCAGGAATGCTCATTAATATGCACCTGGGATGAATAAGCAGCGGTTTTCTGATCAGCGGCGACCTGTTTGATGTGTCGGGACACCTGAGGAGACAGAACACCACCTGTTGTAACCCAAGAGAGTTTGGAATCAAGAGACTATCTTCATGACGAGACCGAACATTTCCACAACTCACCAGACACTCCACGTCTGACCAGCAGCAGGATACTGGGACACGTTACTGGTGCAGTCGTTACTGTGGGGGAGAAAAACTGGTGTTACACTTCACATTCAGGAGACACTGGAGCCACACAACGTCTCCTGGAGGAGCCTCAGAGGAAAGTCAGAATCAGGGGCTGCAGTGCAGCTCTCATAGAAGGTGTCAGAAAAGTTTTTTAATTTGTCATCACTGGCAGCTGCAGAGTTTCAAACGAGAGCGGCATGAACCCACCGGCATGCGGCCATGTTGGATCCGAGGGACATCGCAGTCCTTCACACATGTATCTGTGGAAAAAAACAAATACTTCAGGGAGGACAGTAAATGCACCACGTCGTTATAAAACGCTAGTTAGGAAGCCTCAGATGAAGGTTAGAATCAGGAGCTGCAGTGCAGCTCTCATAGAAGGTGTCAGAAAAGTTATTTAATTTGTCATCACTGGCTAAAAATGTTTCTGCGCCAGAGACAAACTGGGACTTACCAGGACCCGGGTTCATCTGAGCTCCAGCTCCTCATCCCTGGAGGGCCAATCCATCCTCAGACAGCCTCACTGCGACTGGAAAGGTGGAGTAGAAACAGGGGGAGTTACAGACAAACACGCCTCATGAGAGAATCTGGTGCTGCTTCAGCAAGAGTTCAGCTGAGCAGCAAATCTGAAGGGGTGCGAAATGAGCCCTAACACCTGTCTTAGACTTGTAACTTTTCCAGAATGGAAGGTTAACAGGAACCAAAGCTGAAGTCTGCTCGTTTTAAAAAGGAACCTTAAACTTAAAGTTGTCTTTCATTTGCTGTCATAATTTACCATCAACATTTCAGCAGAGCCCCATGCACTGTTGAGTTGAAACATCTAATAATTCTGGTCTCAGTTTCAGCTTCTGGCTGCCTGATTAATTATATAGATAGATAGATAGTATAAGAAGAATTTCAAGACACAAACATATCTATATACATGTATGTATGAAGTTAAAGACACATGAAGGCAACAGAAAGCAGAGAGCTATCCAGGTACCGTGAGCTTCCTCGTCCACGTGTTGCTTAAACACGCGAACAAACACGTGTGAAATCGAAGCTTCGCCTCATCTTCTTCTTCTTCTCAGAAACTGCGAGGAACCGGCAGCAACGAAGTTGCATTTGGGCCTCATTGGTTGCCGTAACATAAAGTCTGAAAAGGAACTTAGAACGAAAGAAAAAATAATAAAGCTAGGATCCATTTCTCCGAGGTTGTTCCCAGCGGAGAGCCGGGGGTGAAGAGACAGACTTGCGCTACTCCTTCTTCTTTAGGGACCGGCCTCGTCTTCTTCTACTATTATTGAACGAAGGAAACTCACAAATCGACGCATTACCGCCCCCAGCTGGTCGGAGTGTAAACAACATCTTGTCTTTCAGAATTTCTAACACTTAAACGAGAGTTGTTACATTAGTTTATTGAGTTTATTGTGGAGTCGCTCGATATCACACGTCGATTTATAGTCACCAAATGTCAGCATCATCTGTATAAAAACAGTTCACCATAATATGAAGATTTTTGGACGGACTAAAAACGCACGTCATCGTTGCGAATTGGGGAACGGTTTTTTTTTCCCTCGGAAAAGCCCATAATCAACCGTACAAAGATGTTTCCTCTCACTAAGTTGCAGGACCACTATAAAACACAGGAGTTGATTTTGAACTGCTTTTACAACTTATGTGTAAAACTTAATGAATGTCCAGTTCAACATTATAAATGAAAACATCCTGATAAGGATTTATAACTGGTCATACTTCCCAATATTCACGGCAACCAGACACAATAGTGGCTGTCAGAGTGAGAAGTGTTTTTTTTGTTTTAGTCCTTTGGTGCTGCAAAAGCCTCACGGGAGTTGAAGTTTCTGCTTAAGACCCACAGTGTTAGAAAAAATACGCAGACATTTACTTGAAAGTCGAAATACCCAGAGATAATAGGACATCTCCCTTCAAAATTCCATTGAGATAAAAGTGGAGAAATGTCAGCCACTAAGTTTACTTCAAATGTATAAGTACGCATTCCAGATAGTGTTGTACTCCAGTGCTTGTGAGCATCAGTAAAAGAACCACTGACCAGTTTGGTTATACATCAGATAGAACATTTTAATGCAAAATCCTGTTTTCTTCATACTAATCAGTAACTGAGGTGTTCAGATGAATGTAGAACAAAAAAAACTGCAATGCAAACATTCAAGTTAAGACACCACAAGGTCGCTCTTACACTTACCTCTTGACACCTGCTGAAACGATAGGTTCTGGTGTTGCTGATGTCATGCTGGGGACACGGTGTGTGACTGTGTGTACCACTCAGGCTATTACGCCAAGAAAAACATAAAGTGGAGGAGGAAGAAGAAGAAAAAAAACAACAACAACCCTTCGAGGAAATGCTGAATTTCACTAAGAAGCAAAAGTGTGAATAGAAACTTGACATGATAAATAACGTCGGTCTATGGGAGTTGTTCGTTTGGAATGCAGCCGGTGACTCAAACAGTGCGCAGTCATGAACATGTCCTCTTTTGGACTGTTGGTCATCAAGAAGAACTGGAGCCGCTGAAGAGGAACAGAACTAACAAGAGTTTTTAAAAAGAAGCCCACTTGCGAGTCGGTTCAGGTTTAATTCGTACATTTATTCTGATCACAGCTGTACAGGTATGCATCGTCACAGCAGAAACACAACCTAAACCCAACCATGTCACAACAGCCTTCACAGCACATTCAACCATACATGTACAGGCTCAATCAGCTCACCTCAAATCAATGTGTACAATTAATATCCTCATTATTCACATAGAACCATCTGTCTCTCAAATATATCTTTGTTTTCAAAGAGCATAAAAATACAAATGGACTCTTCATTGGGATGGTCTGGCCTACATGGGGGACTACTGAAAACTGGGAGCTGAGGAGGAAGAAGAGCGGAGCCAACTTATTACAGCTTAAAGGGGTGGCGTTTATGGGCTCGCAGAAGGCTTCTCAATGGTTACGGAGGGACTGTAGACAGGGCTACTGATTTAAGAATCAACTAACAAACCAAACTATAAGCTACGTCTGTCAACACAGGAACACAAGGAGTTTAGAAGGAAACAGAAAGGAATTAAGTGAAGTGGAAAACAAGAAAAAAATATCGTTGATTATATGAAAGAACACTACCAAGGCACAGAGAGATGCAGATTAAACAAAACTGGACACAGGTGGGAGAGAAAAAAAAAAGGTGTGGGTGGGGTGGAGGGGGTGGGGGCAGGGCAAGATGGAGGGTGGGTGAATTCGAGGCAGTTTCACTAATCAACACTAGAGGGAGCTCTAGCAGCTCAAATACCCAGATATAAACTCTATGTATGTATACTGGTTGTACTATATAAAGCATTGAAATATAGGATTATCTTTTAAAAACACGGTTCACTGCAGCAGGACAAAAGGGTTACAACATGTCAGTGTGCCTGTATACCAGTATATTATGCGTGTGTGTGTGTGTGTGTGTCTCTGTGTGTGTCAGTACCAAGCGAACCTCCATAGATTGAGCAAAACACCAACAAAATAGCCAGCAAGATTATAACCAATGCAGTGTGTGTGTGTGTGTGTGTGTGTGTGTGTGTGTGTGTGTGTGTGTGTGTGTGTGTTTGAGTGAGTGTCTCAAAAATTCATGGGCACACATCTACATGGTTGCTGGGATCATTAGAATAACTACTGTACGAGTGGGAGGACATCGACATGAGCATCAGCAGGGACTACACACACTCGTAACGACAAGAACGGCAACAATAACAACAACGGCAACAACAACAACATGAACAGGGACAACACACAGATCAGGAAGTCCGGCTAACCACAAGCCTGCGCCCATACAGAAGAGAAACAGAGGCTACAGTTAATCTGGAAAAATGCATCCTTTTTTTTCCTTCTTTTTTTGACATAGCCGGAGTGAGACAGACTCAGAAAGCGGCCTGTTCTCCCACATGCTTTTATAAATTCTCTCTGGTGTCTCATCTGTATGCATCCTGTCTATCTGACTGTCTCTCTGCCCATCACTCAGTCAGTTATGTGCTTATTTTTTGCAAGCAATATGCTTATCTGTCTGTCTCCCTGTCTGATGGGGTTAGCATCTCTGTCCTGGTCAGAGTCTGTCGAGATGAAACGATGAGGAAAATGATTGTGCTTCTCAGTCCACGCAGCCGCCTGAGGCTGGGCGGTGACTCGCTGGGCTGCAGAGGTCACAGGTTGTGTGGGAGCGGCCTCCTCGCATCAAGAGGCAGACTAGAGCTACTGCACCAGCCAAAGAGGACGCCCTCCTCGGTTTAGGCTACATGAGAAGCGCTCGTGCAGGAGGGACACACCCACTCAAACACACACACTCAGAGCGCCAGCTGGGAGAGTTTTCTTGATACACCTACACATGATCGGGGGGAGGGAAAGAGCTCGTTGGACAGACTCGGGCAGGAGGTCAGTCAAGCATTGCATCCAGTTGGTCTGCCAAGTCGTCAAACATGCTGCCGATGTCATCCAAGATGGACACGGTTGTCTTTTTGCTGTAAAGAGAGGTGGGAGTTACTACAGCTTGATATGGGAATTTGTTATAAATATTTCTGTGTCTGAAAAGTCATGTTTTTCCAGTTTGCTATGCCTCATCGGTCTCAGTTGCCACAGCTATGGTGTAGATGCCAGAGGCCCTAATTAGAGCTGCATCAAATTCAGAAAACATGCAATCTGGGAACAAAACATGGCACCATCGTAGAAAAATTCCTCCAAAAATGAAAAATCCAAAGGCTCGTGCCCATCCAAGCCTTGGAAGTGCTCCAGCTGTAAATCTCCTTGTGTTTCCATTCATTTGTCAAGCATATCTTAGGCAAACTTTTGTAATATTCCAAAAAAGGAAATGCACTTTAGGTGTGGTTCCATCAATAGGCAACATTGGGCGCCACTGAGGCTGTAACAAACAAGAGTCTTTTCGCAGGGCAAAATGGAGAAAGGTCTTGAGGAATTACTTTTGGAGGGAAGAGTTGTAACTGCTCTTATATATTAGTTAGTAGAGGACATGTTGCACGCTGTCCTGAGACGTAGACTGTTGGTCAGTCACGTGAGTTTAAGATCCACTGTTGTTTATTTGAGTTGATTTGAATTAGGGGGTTTCCAACCCAATTTGCTGCATTTACTCTTTCTCAAGAAAAAAAAAAATCACCTCAAGCAAGCATTAAAGATTCTTTTTGCAGAGTTTTTCAAATTTTGCTGTTTCCATCAACTTTTTCTAATGTGATATTGCAGAATGCTCACAGTCCTGGTCCTCTGGCTGCACATGTTCCCGCTGCAAACCAGATTTGGCGGTTCGGAACAAATGAATTGTTGGTGAGAAAACTCACAAAGGTTCAGAATAACATTTGCCAATGAGCGGGAAAAGAGGCCTTTGAGAGAATCATGAAAGCCAAGAAAATCTTTAACTACTCACTCATTTTGTGCATCCTCATCTTTGATTTTATGTTCTACAGCCTGCAGAGCTGCAGCCAAGGAGGCACTGGTCTCCTCCAAACGATGCTGCACCACCTCCTCTTCCTGCTCCACATTACTCTCCACCTCTTCTCTCGCTCCTTCCCCACTTGATGACTTCTTCTCCAGCTCCTTTAGATTCTCCTCCTCCACTCTCTTCCTCTCTTCCTCCTGCTCTTTGTGCTTTTTGTCTTTCCTCTCCTCTTCCTCTTTCCTCCTCTCCTCTTCCTCCTCTAATTCTCGTCCTCCCAGCAGGTCTATGGAGAGGCCAGCGATCGAGGAGCGGGGAGGTTTGACAGGGTGTGGGGAGGGTGTGGAGGGACTCTGAGCTGGGGAGGTAAGAGGGAATCCCGGGGATAAGGAGGGACCAGAGGGAGTGTCAGGGGCTGGAAGAGGGGCAGCAGAGACAGGGGTGGAGGGCTTCGGTGCTGGGGTGGGGGTGGTAGCAGCTGGGCTGGTAGCAGCAGGGCTTGGGCACATGGTAGCTGAGGCTACTATTGCTTTGCCTGGTTTGGGCGCTGTTGGAGGCCCACGGGGTTTCGGGGATACAGGAGGAGGGACACGCTTCGGCTCTGGTGAGAGGCAGAGAGCATAATTCCAGTTAAGTAAAAACTCGGCAAACTATAATTAATATTTTAAGAGGTCAACATAGATATCGGAAGCGAAGTGTAACAAATAGCCATCAGGCTGTACTTGTGTGTAAGATCGAATTTGGAGCTTCAGTTGGCAAGGCTGCATAGATTCAGGATTTTTCATGCTAACTGAATCAATAATGGATCTGGATCGATAATGAGAAAATATGGCTTGAAATGATAACAACAACTTTAAATAACCAAAATAGCTGAATGACGAAGTCCAAATCTTCCTGTGTGTATTTGTACATCTCACCAGGACTTTGTGCTGTTTCAGTATTATCAGGACCAGGTATCGGGACCCGGCGAGTCGGGGTTGGGGGGTCAACTTGTGCTTTCCTCACTGTGACTGTGGATGGTTTGGGTGAGACTGGTGGCCTCAGAGACTTCCTAGCCTCCATCCACTCACAGCTCTCCCGGTTTGTGTCCGTCTTATCAGACATCTCTGACACAGGCCTCCTTCTCATGACAACGCTGCCATTCTGCTGCCGCTCGCCTCCGGTTTTACGGTTACTGTCAGTCTGACTGCTGGGTGAGTCTGATTGATTATTGCTTTGAATGACGCTTTCTGGTTGTTCTATGGTGCGTGGTCTCCTGCGTATGGTGTCAGAGCCAGTTGTCATGGTAACAACGCTGGTAGCCTCATTTGCAGAAGTTTCAGAGTCTGTTGGCAGGGGACGAGGTTTCTTTCGGAGTGTCACTGTGCCGTCTGTAATTTCTGATGTGGAAGAGACAACAGTGGAGCGGGGGCGGGGCTCTGGGCG
Organism: Aulostomus chinensis; assembly: GCF_037954235.1. Classification (NCBI taxonomy): domain Eukaryota; kingdom Metazoa; phylum Chordata; class Actinopteri; order Syngnathiformes; family Aulostomidae; genus Aulostomus; species Aulostomus chinensis. The sequence goes on along the minus strand of NC_141327.1, from coordinate 25,492,711 downwards.
TTGGTGGGCTTGTTGCCGAGGTAAAGTATCTGTCGGGTCGGTGGGAAGGCCCTCCGGTCCACTGATGGTCCTACGTCGATTCAGGACATCATCATCCTCTGATCCAAGACCTCCTGAACCAGCCTGGCGCCTAAGTAAGGGCGGGCTCACCTGGAGAGCAAATAAGTGTTACACACGTGTATACTTGGCAAACATGCTACAGAGAGACCAATGCTCACAACATACACTGGACACACAATCACAGACACACAAACACCTGCAGGTAACTGGTGCTGCCTCCCAGATTCCTTGGCAAGGTTTTAGCTCCACCCACAATGGACGTCTCCAGCATAGCAGCAAGGCTTCGCACGCTCCCAGAAGCCCCCTCTGATCTCTCCAGGCCTGCTGAGTCCTGAGCTCTTAAACCTGAGCCCAGACTGCCACAGTCACTGGCTCGCCGCTCTCGATAGGTTGGCAACCCAAGTAGCCCCTCCCCCTGACCCTCTCCCTCCCCTTCACCCCCTGTGATGGAAGAACAGGATCGTTTAGGCGGTGTTGGGGGCCGACCTTTCCGACGAGGACGGAGTGTGACGGATGATTGGCTGCGATTAACAGTGACATCATTTGATGCGGCAGTGCGGGCGGAGCTGCTGCGGCACACAGTGGCATATCTAGAGTCTGTTTCTGAGCCAATTAGACTGTGAGTTCTTCGTCGCTCTTCCTCCTCACTGGGCAAGCGGAGCAGCGGCACAGAGGAATCTGCTACTGCCATCTGGGTGGAGGGTCGCGGCCGAGCCCTGGGGGAGGCCTGCTGGGTTCGACCATGTGGGGGGGTTTGTGGTGGGGTTTGAGTCGGAGTGTGCGGAGGGGTCGGTGAATGAGTAAGACCTGGTCGAGGTTTAGCCATTGGGCTGGGGGCACCGTCCCTCTGCTTCTTCACCTCCCTCCGTGGCTCTGAGCCAGTGCTGCCACCCGGGCTGGATGGAGGTGTCGAGGGGCTTTTAGGAGTCTCCACTCCCCTCTCTCCTCTCTGTAGCTCCTTTAGTCTCCTCACTCCTAGCATCAGCTTCTTCTGATGGCCTGTGGGACAGTGGGTGTAGGGGAGATGACAGGAAATGGATAAAGAAACAAAGCTGCAATACATTCTCAATTAAGTAAGCATGTGGATTTAAAATATCGAATCCCCATTCCCCTGGCAAAGGCCTACCAACGAGCCACTTAGCAAAAAACTGATGACATGCAGCCAAAGGGCCTTAGGACCAATCTGACATGGTGCAAGGAGTAAAGCAGTTCTAGGCCAGCGCAGAGATATAATCCCTCCACCTGGTCCTCGGACTGCCTCATGGCGTCCTTCGAGCAGGACGTGCCCACTGACACCTCTCTATGTAGGATCCTTACAACCTCAACTGGCTCCTTTTGACACCAAAGAGCAGCAACTGTGAGTCCTTCACAGAGGAATGAACATTTCACCTTATCCTGAAAGGGAATGCCAGCCACCCTCCTGAGGAAACCCATTTCGGCCATTTGTGTCATGAGTCTCATTCGCTGGTCATGACCCATACTTCATGGCCATAGGTACGAGTATGAACGAAGACTGACTGGTAGATTGAGAGCTTTAGCTTCTGGCTAAACTCCCTTTTCAGTAAAGCAATAAAGTGCACACAAGACTACTCCCACTGCTATGAACCTCCGGCTCATCTTACACTCCATAGTCCTAACAGGCCCCCGAGATACTTTAAATCCTTCACTTGGGGTGAGGACTCATTGTAAATAGTTAGAGTTAAAGAAACAAAAAAACTTCAGGACAAAACATAATAAAGCTCCTGACTCCAAAATAAAAGCTATACATCTTGGCTAATGGCGGCACGGTGGTGCAGTGGTCAGCACTGTCGCCTAACAGCAAGAAGGTTTGGGGTTGGAGCCCCAGCTTAAGCTTGGGGTCTTTCTGTGTGAGTCTGCATGTTCTCCCCGTGCCAGTGTGGGTTCTCTCTGGTACTCCGGCTTCCTCCCACAGTCCAAAGACATCAAGAGGGGACGAGGCTGATTGGATACTCTAAATTGACCGTAGGCGTGGCTGTGAGTGTGAATGGTTGTCTGTCTATATGTGCTGGCCCTGAGATGGACTGGCGACCTGTCCAGGTCACACCCTGCCTCTCGCTCGAAGGCAGCTGGGATAGGCTCCAGCCCCCTTGTGACCCTTAAACAGGATAAGCGTTAGAAAATGGATGGACGGATGGATCTTGGCTAACTTCATGACTGTTTTAAATCTTAGCATTCTTGATGTTGTTGTTGTGTCTTACCGAGCTTAGTAATACCAATCTCTTGCAGATCCTCAAGGCTGATGTCAGAGATGAAGTCAATATTTTCATACCCGTTCTGCACCAGAACTTGGTAGTACTGGCTAAGACCCAGGTGAGACAGCCAGTCAGCCAGATTGGCCTGTCAAAAACACAGAGATGAATACAATGTAAAAAGACTTGTTTACGGTGCACGTGCACGTTGCGTCTCTGAAGTGTAGTTTCGTAACAGTCTGAATAAGCAGTGTGAGAAGCAGTGTGTGCGCTGCTGCCAAAGCTCTACACATCCTGGATTTTTTTCCAGTTTGTTTGTGTGTAACCTCACAGGCTTGTGGTCTGGCAGCCAGTCTGTGGAGGGCAGCTTGCTGATCTCTGATGTTAACTTCTTTCGATGTCCAGGCTTCATGACCCCGATTGCCGTCAGGTCCTTCAATGCAAAGCACACTTAGTTGCATCACCACAACCAGAGTAGGTGTCCCGTTCTTTTCAACCTAAACAATTGTATGCAAACATTTGACATTTGTACATAAACTGCATGTTACTTGTGGAATATTCTGCTTTGGATAATCTCTGGTGAGTGTCCCCTGCCTTTAGGAGCTTTACGTCATACCACTGTGTTTGCTTCAATAAACATGTGAACACGCATGCGCGCGCGCGCGCACACACACACACACACACACACACACACACACACACACACACACACACACACACACAGGCGCTCAAGAAACACACTCAAGGACAAACACAGAGCAGTGTTTACAGCCAGCCCAGACTGGAACACACGGGTATGCAAATGAAGCAGAGAGTATGAGAAGTGACTGGTTGAGGCTCAGGACTCACACCGGGGGTCAGGTGACAGACACAGGAGGGTCATGATGACATCGTCCGGGTCAGTGGGGAGCTGGTTTGATAGCTGTGCTGGGCGGAGCCTTGACAGACAAAGGGCGGGGCGTGAGGGGGTCAGGGGTCTTGACCTTACCTCAAGGGTCATGCGGCTAATGGTGTCTAGATCATATCCCGCGGTGAGGAAGTGGGTGGTGTAGAACTGCAGCTGAAACTCACCCAGCCACGCCACTACTGCCTGCTTCTAGAACACAGAACACAGAACACTACTGCCTGCTTCTAGAACACACAACACCACTGCCTGCTTCTAGAACACACAACACTACAGCCGTCCTCGAAAACATAGAGCACACAACGCCATGTTCTGTTTTTAGAACACACAGCACAAAACACTACTAGTTTCTAGAACACAGAAGACAACTTCCTGTCTCTAGAACTCAGAGAACAAAGGACTAAATGCTTCTAGAACACATGATGATTTCCTGCTTCTGGAAACCAGAGCGTAGAACACTACCTGCCTCTAGAACACATAAGGTGACTGCCTGCTTCTAGAACACCCAAGAGCCTTTGTCTAGAACACAGATTACTATTACTTGCCTCTAGAACACAGATCATGACAGCTTGCTCCTAGAGCATAGAACACAAACATTGCTAGCTTCCTCTAGAAAACAGAACACAATACTCACAACACTGCAACTTGCCTCTAGAACACAGAACACTGTCTGCTTCTAAAATGCTGAACACTACCTGCTTCTAGAACATAAAACCCAACTGTTTGCTTCTAGAACACAGAAAAAGAACATATATGTCTGGTTCTAGAGCACTATTGCCTGCTCCTACAAAAGAGAAAAAAAACTCTGCCTCTCGATCACTGAGTACAGAACACAACTGTCTGCTTCTGGACAACAGAACACGACTGTCGTTTTTCGAGAGCACAAAACACTACTACCAGCTTCTATGAACCAAGTGCATCACTGTTTGTCTCTAGAACACAGAACACTCTGGCCTGCTTCAAGAACACAGAACACCAATGCCTGGATCCAGGACATTCGACACTACTGCTTACTTCTGGAAAGCAGAACAAAACTGTCTGCTTCTAGAACATGGAACAACACTGAGCACAGAACACTGAACACAGAGGTGGGTGTAGAACACATAAGAACACAAGGGACACAACAAAACAGCCTGCTCTAGAATACAGTTCTAGAAAACATGTTGTTCAGAACACTAGAAGACATTTCTAGAACAGAGAGAAGACAGCTCTAGAAAACAGCATTGAAATCTCCTAAAATTGCTTTACAATAAAATCTTGAAAACGACTACATAGCTCAGAATAAAAGCGTGTTCTTGAACACAATGGGGAACTGTGATAGAGCATGTTAATGTTGTGATGTGCTGCTCTGCTTAAATCAAATAAATATTCTTTTTTTAAATCGGGAGAGGGTGTATTTTTACTCAGTAATGATAGTACATGACGCTGAGATAGAGACCATAGGTAGGTTTTCCTCAATTGAATCAAGGGTCCAAGGATAGAGGGGGTCCTAAAGAACTGCATGTAAAGCTCCCCATGAAAAATGCAAATTTGATTTGACCACAGCTGTTTTCTGGCAACCAGAAATTGTTTCTAGAAGGCGACGTCTGCTTGCTTCTAGAAAAACACACAAAGTTTAGCACGGAACACACAGTGCTTCTGGCAGGTTCTAGAGCGGCGTGACAGCAAGTGGGTGCCTGGTGTCTAAGTGTGGTGTGAGGGCATTGGGAGGGTGGAGGGACAGCAACTGACTCCTCCATGTGTCTGTCACTCTGCCTGTCTCCATGGTGACAAAGAGACTGTAGTGGCAAGCCCGTCCTCAGAATGTCGTCAGCTCAAACACAACCCCACCCTTCGAGAGGAAACAGTAGCAAAAGAAAGACCAGCACCCAGAAAGAACCAGTCTCACAACCAAAAACTCACTTTCCCACCATCCTCCTCTGCCTTTCGCTCAAAGGACCGTTGTTCATGAACAGTGCAAGTGGAAGAGCCTTGTGGTGGAGTGATGTGAAGAGTGAGACAAGGGGGAGAAAAAAGACAGACATTAACATACCATTAAACTAGATTAACATTATCCGTCCTAATGCTAATCAAAAGGTTTTTACCTCCTAGAAAGGATAAATATTCTTCTAGAAAGAAGGAGGTAAAAAGAAGAACTGACAGCTTTTATAACTTATTATTTGGGAAGTCAATTCCTACATGAGATTAAAAAAAAAAACCTCATTATCTTCATAATCTTAGGATATCAAGATAAAATCACGTGATTAGTAAAATATCATTATATTTTCAGTGACTGCACCTATTAAGAGTTCAGTATTTAGTGAGGATCTTGAAAATACAGTGATGGCCTGCAGATCCAACAGAAGAATCGTCTCTGGCTGTGGCGGAGGTCTGTGCCTGCCAAGTGCATCTCTAATATGGGTTATATTGTGCTTTATTATAATTCTAGTCATTGCTTTTATGCTTGGCAGGTTTGGGGTGTTGCTTTAGCATGACACTTCCCACACATCACTTAATCGAAGAGTCGTATGACAAATTTAATATGCACATTTTTATGTCTTTGTCAGAGTCCACTGATAACTTGTTATAGTTTAACTTCGACACTGAACAAACGTCTCAATAGTAAACTTAATGTCTGTAAATACTGTACGTCAACAATGTTGTGTCTCAACAGCAAAAAAGTAGCTGCGAAACTGACTTAACGTCTACGAACACTCGAAAATGGAGAAAAAATTACATTATTATTGTGTTTGAGTGAGTTCATGTTCTTACTCGCTGACTGCTCAACTGACTGCGACTGCTCCAAGAGATGCTCCTTGGCTTTTACTGACTGGGACAGCACGGTGGCCAGGAGCTAAAACACACACAGACACAGACACAGACACAGACACACACACACACAAAAATGAAACATCCACTCCAGCGTAATCATTAAGATCCCAGAGGTGCCTTGTGACTCAGGTCAGTGGAAACACACACACACACACACACACACACACACACACACACACACACACACACACACACACACACACACACACACACACACACACACACACATATATAAAAGACCTGTGACTTTCTTTTCTCCTGCATTGCGTCCAATTTTGCAACACTGGTGCAGCAGGAATCCAAGAAAAATATTTGATACGATGCACATGATTAACTGTCCGTACAGGAGATTCATTACGTCTGGCGATAGAATGAAAGCACACCAGATTATGGAAGAGAAACAAGATTGTGCGAATAGAGTAAAAGCATCAACAACAAACACATTTTTCTATCACCTCTATCTCCTCTCCAGTGGGCAGATTTGTGTTGCAGTGTGAAATGTAAGTGGATGTGATGTTGCCTTACATACATGCAGTGCTTCTCTGAGTACACCATGTATCACACGCGGACGCTCAAAGTACATTTTTTACTTTAAAAAAAAGTACGACACTTGGGGTGAAATTGAAGTTTTCACAAATGGGTATGTAGCTTAGAGGAACACAATATTTCGGCAGCAAAAGCGCAAAAATAAATGCTCCAAGGACTTTAATTAGTGGTTTAGTCCGCCCCGGCAAGAAATGCCAATCCTGACATTTACTGGCTTTTATCATTCAGTGTGATTGATTAAAGGACAAACCAGGAGGTCGTCGTCATGATGTACCGCGCCTACTTTAGCGAGGTTGTTCACTCCCACGGAACAATGAACTAAGCCGAGATTGATTCTTAACAAGGCAGCTTCCAAAAAAAAAAAAAAAAAAGTTGTGTGCAAAGTTTCAGTAGCTACATGATAAAAGTACTCGCAAAAAATACACATCAAACTGCAAGGAGGGTCTTACCTTGACCCCTTCAGCTTGTGCATTCAGACCAGGAGCATTAAGGCCGTGTGTGTTGACTCCTGGCGTGGGTGCTGGGTGGGGACTGGGAGCAGGCGTGGTAAGAACATGAGTGTTTCCGGAATTCTGAAGGCTGCTTGATGACCGGACGCTTCCAATGCTGCCCACACTGCCACTCCGTTCCCCCCCTGCCGACGCCGATGCATATTTCAGGACATTAACACAGAGTACACTGCTCAAACACAGCGACACACACTTACTTTACCTGCCAGCGGTTTACGAAGCACCCAGATGTCTTCACTGGTGCTGCTCTGCTGCCCCAAAGTGGGAGAGCCTTGAGGACTTAACTCAGCAGTCCGTGAACCTGTAACACACACACACACACACACACACAAACACACACACACACACACGCGTGCGCATACAATCAGTTTTTCAATCAGGCTCTTGTGTCTCCAAATGCAAAACCCTGTGACAGATGATTTGTAACTTTAATTATATATGTACACATACATATATATATATATATAAAGCACGGAGTAGATAATCTTCAATGTCTGCATTTGCAAGGCTGATTAAAACTGATGTGTGTCCTATTTGTTATTTGTAGAGGTTTGTTTTATTTCATCAGACGACAGACAACAACATGATATCGCCAGTAGCAAACAGCCGGGTCACAGGACCACTAGACCCCTTGTTATCTGTTCTGCTGTAACAAACCAACACTCAGCCCCCCCCCCCCCCCCCCCCGTGATTCTCTCACACATGTACACACGTTTACAAAAACAACTGTACTCATAGTGGTAGTACTTTGTAAACACAGCAGACCGTCCGGCAGGTTCATAGTAGTGAGGACAAGCATCGATCAGGCCACATTTATTTCAAAACTCTCTTGATATTTTAAAACGTCCAACTTCACCAAATTCTATACAGCTTTATGAATATTTAATTGTTACAATTTTATGAGGAATAGCTATGAAACTGTAACTTACATTCGCTTTAAACATGCATATCTTTCCTGGCATCAAACCAAAAACTTCCCTGGCCCCTTTTACACAGATATTCCATGATAACACTCCTTCTTTATTACGCCCTCCTCATTAACACAGGAGCAACCAAAGCTGGAGTAATTCCTCCCCAGAGTGTGATGTCACTCCGAGGTATGAGAGGGGTTTATTGAGCAGTTCCTTGTTCCTGCTCGTACTTTTAAACGAATGCCTTTTATACAAATACAAACGGTGTAACGTCCCAATCATATTGGAAATAATATCAATAATATTAAAAAGGCATTGTAAAAGAGTTTATTGATTTGCTGTGGCCACAGTATGTTTTTCAAAAATGTATTTTTTTGTAAGGATAATTGCGATATTCCATGGGAAGCCCTGGTGTTTTGATGTCAGACCCAATATTTATATTTCAAAGTTTAAAAAAAATCTTTACTTAAAAAAAAAAAAAAAAAAAAAAAAAGCTACCTTCATCTGTTTACTTGTGTCTGTAGCAACAAGCGATCAGCAGCAAACCGTTTCTCCATTTTGGCTGCAATTTCAGCAGCAGGTATCCCAAAACAGACAAATGAAACCCCAAATATCTGCACAGCTCAGTATACTACAAAAGTACTTCTGCTTGAAATATGTTTCTCCCAAATCAGTGAACTGATCCTTAATAACTACAATGATGGAATTTTAATTAGACACTGACAAACTGCACATACGATTTAGTTTTATCTACTAAAATGATACTTATGGTTGATGTAAAGTGTACTACAATATGTACCTGTCTGACTTTGCTGCTCCTGAGAAGTGGAGAGAGGAGGAGGAAGAGGAGTGGACAGAGGAGGAGGAGTCGAGAGAGAAGGCGGAGAGATGGGAAGCGGAACGTACCCAAAAGAGGAGAACCGAGGGAGGGACTGTGTGTTGGGGTGAGGGGGAGGTGGGGGAGTCAGATGCAAGGGGAGAACTTTGGAGGGGGGGTATGAGTGTCCGTTGACCGAGGCAATGGGACAGGGGTTGGGCCTGCGGAGGAGGAGGGTGTGGCACTGCTGGGAGGGGGAGTGACCTGGACTCGAGCCAGGAGGAGGGAGATGCAAAACAACAACAACAACACAACAACAACAACAACTGATCAGTCAACTTGAAAAAAACAAACAAACAAAAAACCTGATCAAATCAGAAAACTTAGAAGAATAAAAGAACACATCCATATATCCACAGGGAATATATACTTATATATAAGGTAAAATATAATACAACAATAGCACATAGTGAAAATGAACAAAAGCACCACAACCAAGCAGAGCTGGGGTCTTTATCACACAGCATGTTTCTCCTGGTGTCGCCTCAGCAACACAACATCTGCGATCCTGGAGGACTGGTAGCACGAAGCTGGTTGCCAACTGGCCCAGTTTACTAATCCGGCAAAAAGAGCTCATTCACATGAAAGAAGCCCAGTTTTTAATTACAACAAAGTCATGTGACTTCCACAGGACCACCAGTGGAGTATGTCTTATGATGTAAAATGAAACGGTGACGCTGTGGGGGAAACAGAATTATTTAAAAAAAAAAGGGGGGGGTGTTCAGAAGGTGAAATACATGTATTTACATTTTATAATTACAAATTGTACCTAAATCTTACAAGTAGGGCTATAAATTAGTGTAGGAGCTGTTATGTAGGCCTGCAGTTTGTCACATAGTCAGTGAGCTCAATCATCTGGAATGAATATGGAGAATAAATGCATTTTTCACTGTGATTTCCGATGTTTTTTGCAATGCCTTCTGTACAAACTGTACAAACAAAGAGGCCAGAGACTCGTAAAGTTGCTATTCCCAAAAGTGGTGGGAGTGTAGCAATAATGTGTAAACACACACACACACACACACACACACACACAGACACACACACACACACCCCAGTAGGCCTCTCTGAACATAGCCATATCTAAATTGATTTTAAATTAAAATTTAGAGACTCTTTCAGAGTTTAAGAGTATTTAAATGTTTTTTGATTTCTGGAAAATATCTTGTATCCTTCTGTATATTGTGGCACAACATGGGCAACGGTAGCTCTGTGATAGAGACCCCAGGCTGGGTGGACAGGTGGAGAGGATGGCCGAAGGAGCCGAAATAGAGCCAGGGAGGAGGAAGAAGGGATGACAACCAGTAGGGGGCAGTCTCGGGTGAATGGTAGATGATTGACCGGTTGTGAAGAACGAATGAGCAGCCTGAGGAGGCTGATGATGCTGCAGCTATCTACAACTAATGATCAGCTAGAGCTACTGAAAAGCTGCTGAGCTCACACACATGCAAGAGCGCGCGCACACACACACACGCACGCACGCACACACACACACACACACACACACACACGCACGCACACACACACACAGCAGTGATGAGGGTGGTCACCTGCCCTCTTGATGACTTCCACCATGTTGGAGGGGAAATAGCCCACGCGGTCATTTCCAGTGCGGTTGTCGTGAATACAGCCCTTCCATCGGCCATCCGAGTGCTGCTCCAAAACCTGACAACCCCCCCCCCCCCACACACACACACACACAAATAACACAAGTAACACAGATTTATAGTTTGATCACACATAACAATTGCACCAGCCAAATCCACTTCCCAGATTTTAGCAACGAGCTACAGTCAGTAACTGCAGTGACTGATTTCTGGTTGCAATTTCAAATTCAAAAATGTCTTAAATTACTCCATCAAGTGGTTCAGAGACAGGCTTGTGTTTTTGTAACATGGTTTGCATCCAGTTCCATTCTTATTTATCAGTATATGAGCCAGAATCAGCACAGATGAGGAAGTTGCATACCAATAATTTGGTACCTACTGGGCTGGCCTTGGCGCAGTAACGCTACACATTCATCAAGCCCATTTAAAGTGATACTTCATCAGAAAGATGTATTTTGCCTTTCAGGTACTCACTCTTAGATGTCTTGATCTCACAAAGATGTTTTGTCTCAATCCCAGTAATTAATTCATGTGTAAAAAGCTGCTTATATAAATTTGTGTGATTATAAATAATCAGCACATTTGCTGCACTGAGCACCGTTTAGGTTCACAAATTGACAAAAAATTGAGAAACATATTGAATAAATAAATAAATATGTATAAATATATATGTACCGTGATAATGTCTCCGGCTTTGATGTTGAGGCTGGTAAGGTCATAGTTGTTGCAGTAATCCTTCAGTGCTCGCACCTGCATCGCAGCTGATGCATCTGCAAGACAGAAGTAGAGAACCACTCGTGAGTATTCAAGTCATGTAGGAGAGATTCAGAGGCGAGGAGCAGGGGAGCTCGCACAGAGAAGAGAGACCATCTACATTCAGCAACAACCCTAAGTAGGAGAAATATGCATGTAAATGCTTAACCGTCACAATCGTGTTACATTTACTTTCCAACTCAGTGCAAACAGAAATCACAAAACATTTGTCCTTTGAGGTTGCAGCATCTCAATTCTCTATTTTTTTTTACAAATTCAGAAATGAACCAAAAATACTAATCCAATGGAAGAAAATGACCGTTTTGATGTTACATTGAAGACATCCATATATGAGCTGAAGAAAGAGCCGCTGATTTTAGCATGCTAACTAGCTAGCACCAGTCCATCCTGTCTTGCAGCGCTACATAATGTCAATATCATAAATAGGAGTTCCAAAAAGTTGGCTTAACGTATCTGTGAATGGAAGAACTGTGCTACCAAGCTGCCAATGAGTGCTACAGTTTTTTAAAAAGTCAAAGTTTTGAGTTAATCTAAACAGATATGCAACAATTCTAGTTTTGGCGCTTGTCACGCCACCTAGTGGTGGACAGGTGGAATGATTTCATTGCGGCATGAGAGGGTTCTGAGCTAAGTGACAGGACCTTATGACCAATTCTTCACAACATATGTGAGGTGGACCAGAGGTTTTCTTAGTGTGAGGCGGGTCTGCCCAGGCGGACTCTGGAGGGGAAAGGATATCAGCTATCAAAATGTAGAACAGCTTCAATGCAAGTGGTCTGGTTCAAGACTTGATCAGGAGGGAAACGGCTTTCTTACGTTCTAAGAGTCAGAAACTAACAGATAAATGACTCAGGACCGTTTGCATGTATTTGGTAAATTTATGTAAAACATCAATATTAAGCTAACTTGGCCAAATAGCTGGCTGTCTATGGGATCCAACTACAAAATACTCAACACGCATCCAAAAACTAAGGGAGTCTTTATGGAAGGAAGGTACCAGATGCCAGGCTTTGTCGAAGGGGAAGTCCACCATTTTGACTTTGAAAACCCCTGAGGTGGAGCACTAAGACCTCGAATCCATCTGGAAGCAGGTTTTCTGGCTCGGCGTGTCTGTTCTCATGACCTCACCTCTCAGTAGTTGTTTGATCTCTCGGCTGGCCTGTGTGGTGGTGAACTGGTTAACAATATCCAGAGCAGTTTGACTCAGCGTGTTCCTCACCCCTGCACTGATGCCACTCTGAACGGGGGAGAAAATCAATAACTGTGTCACAATAAAAAATAACGTTCGATAAGACTGATAAGACTGATACAGTTGTAAACATTTAGTTCTGTGGGCCCTTTGTGAAGTTTGGGTAGAGCACCGCCAAACTAATATCATAAAAAGGAAATAACAATTGATAAAAGGTTTCAATATTTTATGACAGACAGCGAGCCAGTCTGCCAGAGTTTTATATAACAAGCAAATATATCCTACAGGCTTCCTCACACTGCTGAGGTGTAAACTTGCCCAGCTGAGGAGAGAGAGGCAGCTTTACCAACAGTTGCTTATGTAAACACACTGGAGAGACAGACAGACAGACTTACGTCCAGCAGCAGGCGCACTACCTCTGTCTTCCCACAGAGGGCAGCCTGATGTAACGCTGTGCCAGACTCAGACTGTCTGTTAATATCGATTCCTGCCTGAATCAGCAACCTGCAAGTGGATAAATAAACACAGTTTCCACATTAGCTGCACTACATGAGACGTAACAAATCCTTATAACAGTGTGTAACAGCATTTATGCACGTCAATGAAAGTCTTTAAGAAGATTTAACTTCTGCGTTATATCTCCCTCAGACTGAAACAGATGTTCCACCCTGGAATTAAGGCTAGATTAGATCAGGCAGCGAGGTGGACGGACTGAATGACAGGTAGACACAGTAGGAACCAAGACGACACACACTCATGAGGGAGGCAGAATGAAAGGACAAGTTGCTCAGACCGTATGACATCAATGTGTCCGTTCTTGGCAGCGAGATGGAGAGGTGACACGCCGTTGGGGTCGGAGGGTTTTGGTTCCAGCATGGCTGCACACATGTTACTGCTGAGCAGGAGCTGGACAACCTGACAACATGGACGTACAGCATTAGATATATAAACATGTTCAGAGTGCAAGGGTCAGAGCTGTTCCACGTCTATGCAGCCTCCTCTGTCACGGCATCTTAGTAACATGTCCAAGGACTACAGATGTAAACTGTCCCCTTGGACAGCTCCATTCGGGAGGGAAAAATTCCATAACTTTTCCAAAAATGTTCTGGCTTTATTCCTTTTTAAAAACTTTTCCAGGTTAAAAAGAAAAAAAATCATTTTCAAATGAAATGAGCTTTTCATGATAGCAATGCATTTGTTTAAGAAATAAATGTTAAATTTTTAAAAAGGAATGTAGCCTTGTGAGTATGGTTGGTTTTTCAGTCAAATCTACTCACAGCAACACGTCCAAATTCACAGGCGAGGTCCAGTGGAGTTTTCCCAGCCGAGTCTGAGATACACGTGTTGGACTGGTGTTGTAGCAACATCTCCGACTGCAACACACACACGCACACGCACAGGCACGCGCGCGCGCACACACACAAACGCACACACACACACACAGTGTACTGATGGTTGTAAATATTCTAGGTTGTCAAAATTTCAAATCATTCGTGCATCATCAGTTACACATAGGCACACCTCGCAAAAACACACAGCCATTAAGTACAAACACTGACAGCATATGTGCACACGCACACACACACACACACACACACACACACACACACACACACACACACACACACACACAGTTACCCCATCATAGTGTCCATGCTGAGCTGATAGGTGGAGAGGGATCTGTCCTTCATCTGACTGTCCATTGACTGATGAGCCTGCCTTCAATAGCATTTTCATTGGTTCAGTCTTCCCCTGCCATGCAGCGTAATGCAGAGGACGCATCCCTACACAAACACACACAGACATGCAAACACACACAGGCAAACACGTATCAAAACACAAGGCCAAAGATGACAGCACAGTAAAACATAAACCACACAAAACCCCATGAGCACACGCACATCACACATCGAGGAATGAGAGTATAAAGACACATGAATGCATGCAATTTTACACACGGGATTGTTATCGCTCACAGAGCAGCACTCATTATTCCCATCATTATTACTGATGCCTTGCTGTTTGTATGCAGTTGTGAAAAGATTATTAATTACAGATGATGACTATTCAAATCAGTTATTTATTTGGAATCGAAACTGCAAAGTGACTGTGAATATGAAATAAGTTAGTAGAGGAAAAAAAAAAACACATTTTCCTCTGAAATATAATGGAGCAAAGTATAAAACAGAATAAAACCAAACTGCATCAAATTAAAAAACAAAAGTAATGCAGATTCACGATGTCACCAAATATCCACTGAGAAAAAAAAAATTGATATTCAACTTATTCATTTTATATTAGAATTATTAAATTGAATTAGAAGCCACATTTTTTTAAGTCCACATATATAATTTAGTTCCTTACATAGTTCCTTACTGTTCATATAGGAGCTAAATAAACACAAAGTTTTGCTGTATCTGCAGATCTGTCAGTCATATCTGTCTCTACAGCAGCGGATGTAGTCGGACGAGTCCTGCCAGGAATTGGAATCATAGCACGGTTGACATGCTTACGACCTTTCATGACCCTTGTTTGCAGGAGCAGCGATAGTCGTGGGACGCCCGAGACAAAATGCTATGACAAACTCTCATGAGCAGCTGAACAAGACCTCTGAGAACCCTCCAGGGATTTTCCAGGAAATGCAAGGTGATGCGAAGTTCAGCTGAGCACAGCAATCGGAACACAGCAAACCCAACTTTGTTAAGTGAGCACGTTCTTTTCTTATGGCATCAATCCAACACGGGCCTAGCCTTGATACCACACCGAGGAGCTGAATCGAGTCCCTGCAGGCCCTGGCTCTGAGGCTGAGGTGCAAGGAGGGCAGAGGTGCTGCAGTCAGTGACCTTCTGCTGGCTTGACATATTGGCAATTGTTATATGTTGACATACAGTATCTCTTGATTGTCATAGGGATTTTGAACTGTTGTAGGCAGACAGCTATGTATGAGTCAAGCGTCAACCATGGACAGTTTATTTGAGAAAACATTGCTAAAAGCACCACAAATGCACCTTCAAATGGCAGTGAAGCCATGCAGGTCATAACCAGGTCACGATTCACTGAACCTTCCGTGAAGTTCTGCATCATTCCTGAAACTGTTGAATTTCAAATTCCCAGAACGATCTTGGTAGAACTACTGGCAGAGCGAGCCCCGGCCTGCAGGAGTCCGGAACTGTCACCTCACGCTGGCATCTTGCCCTGCACTGTGGTTCAGAGTGTCTACACGAGAATCAAAGTCAGTCGAGGTCGTTCTTTACCAGAACACGCTGGCTTGTCCTGACTGGATGAGGCACTGGAAGCTATGAACACTTCACTAACCTACCATCATCTTCCACTGCTACTTTTCTTACTAACACATCCAGCACAGAGCGACACCAGAGTTCAGTTGAAGTTGTACGGGCCAGCTGGGGAATCTATGCATGTTCAGCTACAAAGGGGCCCGCGTAGTTAGCACAACAATGGCAGACCACATTAGAAAATATTTATAGATGTGCTGAAGAGCCACTCTGGAAGGTGACTGAATCATCAACGGTCTAATGCAGCAATAATGGTGTATTTTTCAGCCAGTGACTCCTGGAACGCATTCATAGTGTTGCACTGATTCAAATGCGCCCCCCCCAAGAGAAAAAAAGAGAGAAAAAATACAGTTTGGGTGTGATTATAAGCATGTTGGTTTTTGGTCCAACGCAGCAAAAAACATCTGTTATTAGAGGTTTAAAAGAAAATGAGATAATGCACCAGCTTCCAGTCCAATATTCACTCTCCTTTGTTTTGGAGAGCGATGAGGGACACATCTGGCTCTTTAGCTGCTGAATGCTCGTTGCTAACTTTGTCTGCAGCTTGGTGCTGGGCAGAAAGTGTACAGTGGGATTTTAGAGATTTCTGCTGATGACAGCTGTCCGCTGCAGCTATAAAAAAAATAAAATTAAAAAAAGACAGGGATCAAAGCAGCGAGATTGAATTAAAACAAATAGTTGGGATGAAACGCTTCAGAGAGCCGAGGGGAACTGCAGAGAGTTCCAAAATGAGTGCCCCCCCCCCCCCACACACACACACACACACACACCGAGCACATCTGACCAATCGTTAATATCAAAACAATGATTAGAGCAGATTTGACGTTCTCATCAAATGACTGGGTGATTCCACTGCTGCTTTATTGTCTTCACCTTTACCTTATCAGTTCATCAGTCCTAATCGGGCTCGTCTGGTGTCTACTGTCTCGTAGCCAATCAGCTTCTTGTTTGCACTCCTGTTCGACCGCCTGATGTTCATTAGTCTATCAGCGTTGTTTCGGTTGAGTCATGTTGTTACTTTCAGTCTTCATCAGAGCCTTAATTCAACCCACCTGGTTTTACAATCTGACTGAGTCCGTCTCCTGAGTTCAACTGTTAAGTTTTTCTTTATTTTGAATATCAAAGTACGCCAGTTTCTTCATTTCTTGCCACCGGCCTCTGCACCACAAACCTGAAGAGTTGTGAACATCAATTGACATTTACAGTAGCTAAAAGGGCAAAAGCAGAGATTAGTAGCCAAGTAAGGATCTGCTGTGAACTCGTTGCTCAACTTTCTGCATAATCCATCATTATAAATGTCAACCTTGTCACACGCTCACAAGATAAAATCACTGTTTTGCTTCAGTTCAGTTGTGCCATGACAAAAACAGGAAGACATTTGAATGAGACCAGCTATGTGATGAGTCTGGCTTCAAAAAAAGTGATAAAAAGGAGCTAGAACATTCTGTAAGCTCCAACTTTTTAAGTGAACACTGATCCAAAATAAAGCTATTGAGTTACTGTGATTGTAAAATGTCGGGTCATTCCAAGTGCCTAACCAGTATGGAATTTTTGGGGCCAATACTGATGACAGGAAATAAATAAAAATCTGATAAGCGATTAATTGGACAGTATGTATATATGATATGTTTACGTAACCATATATGCATTAACAAACTTCTTTGCAAATTGTCTTCAAAAGATACAAAAGTGATGATTTAGACACCGAACGTTTAACACCAAATAACTATTGTCATGAATTACAGCATTTCCACGCACTGAACTAAGGCTTCACATCAGCTGATATCGGCCGCTGATTCGGGCCCGCGTCATTTTTTCTATGAGATCGGGTCGGTGGTGATGTTGGTGGCTGGGTGTACGCCTCTATTTAGAGACATACTGGGCATGATTGAAAGCAGACCTAGATCCAGGAGGGTTTATATCTCCCATCTGCCCTGAGATTTCTTCCTTCTTCTGGAATCTGCCAAACTAGGATGGATATATTTGGTAGGAGAGAGGAAATCTGGGCTGCAGCTCTGCCTCCACTTGGCTCTCAGCTCTGCAGCCATGAAGCATCCCCCTTCTATTCTCTATTGTTTGCTGTGCACACAAATCTGTCACTTCGCACAAACATAGTTACACACCAAAAAAATATCACTGCATTCTCAGCAACCTCACCTTTTATTACATAACAGTATTATTTGTCACACGGGAAGGTTTATTTGTCTTCTCCTACTGTTTTTTTTGTGTACTTTTTTGTGGTGTTCTCTTAATCTGTGTGTTTTTACCTTTGTGGTCTTTAATGTCCACTGCTGCCTGGGCTTCCAACAGCAGAGAGATCAGCTCCTTGTTGCCACTCAGAGCGGCATGGTGCAATGGCGACAACCTTCACACAGACACGGATTGTGTGTAAATACATTTATATACATCACATGTAAAACCAGAGCGTAACTTTGCTGAGATAATCTTCAGCGTAGAACAGCTCCGCCCCTCAGCTCTGTGTGAGCGACGGGAGGGGGCAAATGACCTACTTCCATTAATAAGCAATCTCTTTACCCTGGAGCCGAGCACACACAAATGCACGCACGCACGCACGCACGCACACACACACACAGACACACAGACTGTGTGTGTGTCTAATGGATCCCTGGTGAATACAAGGGCCGGGCCCTGGAGTCAAATCAACGAATCATCAGTCATTAAACAAGGAGTTGCGTCCAATTATCTGATTCCAATCAACATAATATGAAAATATCTTTATTATCTGATGGAGCCAAACGGAACATAATCACAACCCGAGCATGTGCACATGAAACGCTGAACCAATCATGAGTCTAAATATAGACAAATCCATAGTTGTACATTTAGAGTTGATAAGGGAACATTTTCGGAGCAAATTAGGAGCTGCTTCTCTGTTGGCTATTTGTTACGAAGCAGTAGATCAGGTGTAACGTGATGAATGATCGAATGCTTCTATCAAAAGCAACAATCCAAACGTGTGTCTACTAAATTCAGGATGTTTCCCATCTCGTGGCTTAAATCTGACATCTCTGAAAAATGTTGTGAAACAATCCTGTTTTGCCACTTCAAATGACGCAGTGTCTTGTCGGTGACTCTACCTAACAAGTTCTGGCTTTTGTGTGGACGTGAGCTGTAAGCAGGTCAGCCAAAAAGGGGATTTTGCCTCTCAGATTGATTGGAAGGTTGTTTTTTTTTAGAGGCCCGGAGATGTGAAAGTATTTGAGAGAAAGTGCAGTGTGCTGAATGAGTTTCATATGTTGCTTTAGTCCAGGAGGCCTTCAGGTGCTCTAGGAGATGGAAAAGTTTATCACAGAAACAAAAATGTTTTTCAAGCACTTGCAGGCAGGAAAAGCATGCAAGCAGCAAGGAAGATAAGTTCTATTAACGGCATTCAATCAGCACAAAATATTGGTTATTTCAACTTCCGCACCCCTGGAGGAGTCTGGTCTTCGGTATTTACAGATTGACCCAACTGAATGAAGGCTTGCCTGCAGTATTTCTATTTCTTCCTACACTTCACAATCATTAAATGACCTCTTTGATTAATTTTGGGATCCCTTTGGCATGTTGTGACCTCCAGGTTGGGAATTACTGCCATAAACACGCCACACAGTGTTTGCAGAAGCCCTTGTTGTCGCATAACACCTCATTATATGTGGAGTATGATCCAAAATTGAGTAAATCACAGTGCAAAGTGCAAAGTAATATGGATTAAGGGATTCAACAGCTCAACTATGGTATGGAATTAATAACCCCCTAAAACTTCAACCATATTAGGAGGAACTGGGAAAAACAAAGGAGGCCTGTTAACAAAGGGAAGCAAAAACAGAAGAACACGAAACAGAGGAGAAGATGTCCCTCACCCGTCTGCATCCTGGATGTTGACATTCACCCGCTTTGCTGCTCCAAGGAGCTCTGAAATATACAAGACAGAGACAAAAGGAATCATGAGAGAAACCAAAAGCTATTCAGAGTAGCGTCTCCCTGCCCCAGCTGCACTTTTATACAGCACAAGGGGGCTCGTTTCAAGAGCTACTGTGGGGTTCCACAAGCAACCACAAGCAAACATGGAGGACTTAGATGCATTATGTGCATATTCAGTCAAATGGAGAGCTCAACATCGAATTATCCCGAATAATTCCCTTCCAATCAAAAACTGAAACAATTAGATTTTTGCTTGGAATGAGGGAATTCTTGTCCTTCTCAGTAACTGCTGGTCTACTCTAAATATCACGTTTTCGTGCGTCAGCTCAGATGGTATAAAAACAGCTTAAACAAATTAAATTAACGACAAAAGCGATGCAATGTTTCATGAAAATGTACACATTGTTCATTTGTCAGCGCCACGGACAGCTCACGTCAACCCTCGTAGCCTCAGTAAGTTACTGCCAACATCCTTTGCTACTTTCTGTTACTAATAATCTATTCAGAGGGACAATCAGCCGACCTATGAATGCGTGGAGGGTACAGAGACGCAGTCAAGTAGGGATGTGAATAACATTGCTCAGCTTCAAAAACATCAGCCAGTGTACATAAAATTATTACTCCACTATAAACCTGAAAATCCACAAGGTCTTATCGAAGCCGCTATCAAAGAGTTCACATAACACACTGTCACAAGAACAGAAATGGCGGGAGAGCAACGGGAAAAAAAAACAAACAAAACATGTGGGGAGACCAGAGTAGTCCACGTAAAAGTGGCGGGCGACAAAGCCAAAATCCGCCGATAAATCCGTGCATCCCCAGCTACAAGTCCTGCGAATGTGAGTAACAGCTTATCCAGCCACCTCACCCGTCTGTGCCACGTATCTCTGAACGCAAATGCCAAACCAGGAGCCTCACTGAGGTCTCTGAGGAGTCACCGAGTCCAGGGGTTGGCAGCTAAAATAGCAAAAAAAACAACAACAACAAAAAAAGCAACTCCCCATAACAAAAGTCCCCCCCCTTTTTTTTTAACAGTGCTCACAAGTGTAGTGGGTTCTTTTTTAGAGTCATGTATTGTCTTTATGTCACATTTCTTTATGTTATGAGCGTTCAGTCCTTCAGGGGTTAACAGTTTGAATTACACAGATAAGGACTCGCATGTCAGCTACGTATTCAAAACCAGACAGTGTGTGTGTGTGTGTGTGTGTGTGTGTGTGTGTGTGTGTGTGTGTGTGAAGTGTTAAAAGTCATGTTTTTGAGCTGTATATGTGCTGATATTTGGGTGTGTGCACGTGTGTCTGTGCTGGTGATTAGAGGAATGTGCTCGTGCATGCATGTGATAACCTTGATCTTTGACAGAGTGTAAGAAGGATGAAGTCTATCCTGCAAGGAGCACACCAACCCTCACAAAACACAACACACGCACGCACACACGCACGCACACATACACACACATACACACACACTCTGGAAAAGACAGAAAAAAAACAGTTTGTTTAGTTCTCTGCTTCTACTTTTTTTCTTTTTTTTTTGGTCAAACCCTCATAATCCACAGGCCATAATCTGTGGCTGTTCTGTAATCTGGGGAAAAGCTTCTCCCTCTCCCTGCAGCTCTATCTGCACTTCATCCCTTCATCCTGCTCTCACACTCTAATTTTCCCTGTAATTTGCTAAAGAGCGTGCGCTGATTGGTGGTGCTGCACATGACATCACCGTCATGCATGAGCGTGTGTGCACATGCAGCCCCCCCCCCCATCTATCATGGATTAAAAATGAGAGCCACCCCTCCCCCCAAGTAGATGGATCAATGAATACAGATATCCATGACACTGGTATGACCCCCCCCCCCCCAAACCCCAACCCCGACTACAAACAAAAGACAGACCTCCACCTCTCAAACCTGATGACCTTTTTCTTCTTTCATTACACAAAAGTCAGGATCAGGACTCCATAACGGCCCCCCCACTAACCCAAATCCATGATGTGTATTTAATCAGCCGACAGAGACGGACTAATACACTGACCTCAAATAATTCATTCTTACGTTTGTTTGCAGAGCTGATTTCAGTTTTACTTTCATGTTTTTTAAAAAATTTCTCTGCAGTGAAATGTTTGTTTAAGCGCATTTACATACCCCCCCCCCCCAATCCCCGACAGTGTCCTTGGACCAGGGGTCACATTTTAATGTTAATTTTAGACTTAACACTGCAATCGAGATCCCTGTAACCATGGTAACCCCCGCAATGTGCCATTCTCACATACGGTCAATCACTTGACAGGAATTCCTATGTTATCATTGTGAGTTCAGTCTGCAAAAACTCCCTCCGATTGGAGCCTGTTTGATAATTCATCAGACATGAAATCACATCATTCATGTTGATGTGAGAGCTCTCTGTCTCCGAGTTCCTGCGAGCCTCCAGCTCCTGGCAAGCATCCTTCGGTGTAACACAGCAGAATCCCAAACCTCAGAAGAGGTGACGTGGAGACTTTACTCAGGGGTTCTCATTAGCAGAAATCTATCGAGTCCACTTTCCGTCTCTTCTGGCTTCATCTGTCAATATGCATTTAGACTTTCACTGGAACACGAAGCCAAAACAGATGCCCCCACTGACAATTCCCTGTTTTCAGATGCACACATGCAGATGTAGCTTGGAGTCGCAGGAGACCGAATCAGATTTTCATTACGAAACAGTACCAAAATATATATCAATATCGAGTACTGACAAGAGCAGCACGGTGGTGCAGTGGTTAGCGCTGTCGCCTCACAGCAAAGAGGTTCCAGGTTCAAGCGCCTGGCCCCATGGTGTGAATGGTTCTCTGTCTATATGTGTTGTCTTGTGATGGACTGGTGACCTGGCCAGGGTGAACCCCGCCTCACGCCCCTGAAGGCTGCTGGGATAGGCTCCAGCCCCCCCGCGACCCTTAACAGGATAAGCAGTAGAAAATGGATGGATGGACACTCCTGACACACTGGCACCAAAAATCATTATTAAAACAAATTCTGACGAGCTCCATATTGTGTTACAGAGCATTAAAACCAAGACTGTGCACTTAAATGCGTAACACCGATACTCCAGTTCAGTGAATAAATACAAGACTTCTGCTTCTCATGGGTATTTTCTTCAGTTACAAAGATATCCTGATGCATGTCAGAAAATGTGGGGTACTTTTTTCTATAATAAATCTTTTTGGCCACATAGTACTAGTGTCAAAGTATTTTGTAGATACAAATTTCAAAAAAGACAAAGTGTTCTAACTTTTCTGTGTGATAAATAAACCACATGTCCCAACAACACCCCGTGAAATAAGTGATTACATTTTGATTCTAATCACATCATAGGGCTGGACGATCGAGACAAAAAGATAAATTCATGATATGTAACATCCAGTATTTTTCTATATTATATCATTTCTGGTTGAGTCTGAGACTCACACATC
The DNA here is from genome assembly GCF_037954235.1 of Aulostomus chinensis. Taxonomy (NCBI): domain Eukaryota; kingdom Metazoa; phylum Chordata; class Actinopteri; order Syngnathiformes; family Aulostomidae; genus Aulostomus; species Aulostomus chinensis. Next base: position 25,469,658 of record NC_141327.1, on the reverse strand, counting down.
AGATAATCCAAATGACATCCAACAACTGGCGCTGCTGGCTAAAGAGATGGGATACAGTCAACTAAAACGTTTCAGTTGCTTTTTAACACTGATTTAGACAACGAGGTTGTTCATCACAACTTGCACTATTACAAAAACCCACAATACATGAAGTTAGATGAGATATATCAAAAATATTTAAAAAGACATATTGCCCAGACAAATCTCACACATCACACAAATGACCAGCGGTGAAACAACTCAAACTGAATGTCACCTGATCCATCGGCACCCAAGAGGATGATAAGTTAGGATGGGTCCCGAGTTCCGTAGCCTTTTATAAATCTGCTGTTTTATTATTCAAAAATACTACATCCTACTAACAGCAGAAAGATACAAATGATAAAAGAGGGAAAAGAGGCAAACTATACAAAGTAAAGTCCTGAGGGGTGTGACGGGGAGCTCAGGGGCCGGAGGTGATTCGCGCTCATGGACACTGTTGTTTCACAGGCTGTTCATTAGTTTTATGGATTATCGTGTGTTTAAAAAAAAAAAAAAAAAAACTCCTAAAGATGTGATTTCACCTCTTAATTCAGCTGAACTGAAAACAGGAGTGTCCATGGCAGACGCAGCTGTAACCAGATGATCACATCCAACTTTTCCCCCACAACACTGAAATATGTAGTTTATCATTCACTACACTTTCGTGGAATATTTGTCCCTAAACAGCAAATTACCTATTATCAAAACCCGCATGTATTTAATGTTATTTACTCTACAGGCAAACCCATCGCATAAAAGAAACACACAATAAACTTAATTATGGAGTAATTACAACTAATCTGGAGTATTATCATTACTATTAGCATTTATTTTGTTGACTAGTAATTTGTCATTCTAATGGTAAATGCCAAGACTTGTGTTCGTGACTCACTTAGTATATTTATTTATGCCGGGCGTGTTTATTTAATATGCCAATAACAGAGCTGATTTATGAGCAGTGCCAACAAAACTGTGTCTCTCCTAATTGTCCGTGGAAGTCGCTGTGTAACTGACTTATTGGCCGTTTCAGTCGCTTGCTACAACATAAAAGAGATGCAATCTTGAAAAAAAAAAAGAGTCTGATATTTCACATCTCTCAGATAAAGAGCTTTAATGCAACTGAGTCAAAGATAAGGATGCCATTACCACACGGTTTAGGAATGCAGCTTACTTGGTGTAAGCAGCCGTTGGCTTTTAAAATAATCTGTCTTAAACCATCTTTCAGACTCATCATCTCCGTCTGCACTAATTCATTCAAACTACAAAGAATCAACTTTTGACAGAAGACAGCAGGAGTCCAGTGACTGCAGCTGCACTAAGAAGAATAAATATGTACTACATTGAACATTTTAGCAATAATTCTCATGAAAAAGAGCCAAAACCATCAATGAAGTTCCTCCTCTGTGGGTATTCCTGTAGCACAGATCTTTGATGTCAGACTTCAATGAGCTCCACTGTTGCACAGGATGACACGTGTCCTCATTAATATTAACACAAACGCTGAAGTTTATTTTGAGTAAACGCCACGCACGCCATCCTGTTGCCATAAATACTCACTAGAGCAACAAATGTGTATAGTCCCCAACAAGTGTGCCATTTTATTTTGAAAAGCTTGTACACAAAAACAAAACGACAACAGCAAAAAAACACTGTTGTTTAAAGGTGCAGTTTGAGAAGTATCACTATTACCCTTTTCACAATGTCAAACGTTAGCATTGTTGTTGCCTGCATTGCAATGCTGTCTCTTTCGCAAAGCATACAAACTCGGTGCAGACTGGAAAATGTCCGAGTGCGAATGCAGCGAAGGAGGATGGAGTTTTTGGCGAGTCTGGAAGGGAGCCGAGGAAGCTACAGACGAAACCTGACAGGCGGCACAGTGACAAAATCATGATGCGACAGGAAGGTCGCGTGAAACCTGAGACGACGCGGCTTGCATTTTTCACACCGCAGCTGAGTCGCTAAACACCCGGGACGCTTGGCGAGTCAGTCGACGCGGGTTGAAATGCTGAGGCTACCCTTTCAGAGTGCCGCGTTTTTAGTGCAGTTGAAAGGGGCTTTGGATTGAAGTCTCCAGTTGGAACAAGTGGGCGTTACTGTAGGTGGTGAGGTGTTGAGATTAGGAAAACACTCCACCACAGGTTCAGTTTGCATGTGCACTGCTGTCTTTTGCTCTCACAAGGAAACACAAGTTGTATGAGGTAAAAAAGTATGTATCCACTGAGAGCACACACAAACACACACACACACACACAACACACACACACACACACACACACGGATGGACTGTTGGCTCGTCAGCTCCAACCCTCGCTGAGTAATTGCAGAGAAAACTACAGTCACTACCGACCAAAAGTGACAGCATAACACAGCAGCAACTATGTTTATTTATACCAATTATTCATTTCAGCTCAGTGTGTCTCTTCAGTTTTCTGTCGTTTGCACGGGAGGTTTTTCTTCTCGTATACAAAACAAACTGAACCAAAACTATGACCCAAGAACCCCGGCATGTTGGTCATGGTTCATTAGAGAGGGTGTGAGGACCCTCCCTATCTGCTCTGTAGATTCAAGACTGTTCCAGCCAGAAACCTGCAGGATTGAGCTGCAACGTGCGGTTTTAACACCGTGGTCTACATGACTTGTTGCTCCCTAGATTTAGAAAAATGTTGCAGAACCATTAAATGAGGTTAAATTATTCATCAGTGCCACCAAAATTATTAACTTAAGACTCAAATGAGCTTCGTGCGACTTGAGGTTCTCAAGGGATTGGTGCTTATGCCCAGAAGTGGGCCCCTTGCACTCATTGGCCCGGGGCGGCTGCACCCTCTGCCCCTCTGCTTCAGCAATACTAAATGAGCCACTGAACTGTGCTCCTTTCACGGCATTTCAACAACAAAAATATACGGGGGAAAAAAGGCGTTTTCAAGGAAGATTTTCAGTTTGAGTTTCAGTATTTTTACCATAAATTAGGCTGTTGTTGCTCGATCAGTCACGCTTAGTTTGTATTTTACAACTTTGTTAAAGAGAACCAGGGAAGCCATCAGGGCTTCTAAACCAACAAGATATTTACATGACTCAGTTCAAGCTCCTATATCTGAGTCAGACCCAAAGTAAATGGAGAGAATCCAGCCACCTGTGATAGATACTATGACTGCATAGGGATCTTCGTGGTGGGCGACGTGCCAGCTGACTTAACCTGCATTTTCCTCCGCTCACGCCAGCTTGTTTACAAAGACGAGGCTGACATTCACTGCAGTTCCACTGTGAGTAAACACTCACCGCAATGACGGATTATCTCGCTGACTATTTTAAAGACGAGTCATGTCACTTTGATGGCCAAACACACTTCCGGAGGGAGAAGCAGGGAAAGAGATAGAGAGTGAAGCCGATTGCCTAAAAAAACACAATATTCCTGAGGAAAGTGACGGTGATGTGCTGTAAACATGCCAAGTGAGGAGGAAATCTTTTGGACCTGTTGGTGCCAGACTCAGGAAAATCTAGGTGAATCCACAGATGAGAGCGATCAAAGCTGCGGAACTACAACAAAGGGATTTGAAGTGCTTATCACAAAGCTGGAGACTGTTTCAGATTCCCTAAAATATATATATATATTAAAAAACACGGGAAACATGGAGGCCTGCTCAACCCAGGGGTGCCCAAGACCAATGCAACACTATCAGGATGCCCATGCTGCACCTTTGACTCAGCCTCTATACTGAGGGAAAGTGTGATGATAACATCAGCAATATGGCAAAGATAATGTGCTATCTTCAGAATTCTAAAAAAAACAAAAAACAAAACATTTTACTCCTATAGCACAGGAGAAGCCTCACATTCTCAAATATGGAAGCAAACAGATGTGCAAGTGGCCCAGGTGTGGGTCCTTAAGCAGTTAATCATGACGGAGCGCTGCAGGGATGCATTTTTAGAAATTCAGAGGGCGGCACGGTGGTGCAGTGGTTAGCACAGCAAGAAGGTTCTGGGTTCGAGCGCCTGCTCGGGCACGGGATCTTTCTGTGTGGAGTCTCCATGTTCTCCCTGTCCCTGTGTGGGTTCTCTCTGGGTACTCCAGCTTCCTCCCACAGTCCAAAGACATCAAGAGGGGACGAGGCTGATTGATACTCTAAATTGACCGTAGGCGTGACTGTGAGTGTGAATGGTTGTCTGTCTCTATGTGTTGGCCCTGTGATGGACTGGCGACCCGTCCAGGGTGAACCCCGCCTCTCGCCCAAAGGCTGCTGGGATAGGCTCCAGCCCCCCCCCCCCCCCCCCAGCGACCCTTCACAGGATAAGCGGTAGAAGATGGATGGATGGATGGATGGATGGATGTGCTCTCCGTAATCATTGACGTTTTGAACGAGTCCATGATTCCCTGAATCTGCAAAGTTAGCAATCTGCTACGCTGAAACTATTTTAATCACTCAAAGCATTTTATCACATACTCACATGAAAATATTATGTGACAACGGATTGTTTTATCATGTTAACGTGTCCTTGTTACAGAGAAGATACTCTTTATGAGCTGTGGACAAGGGGAAAATGCTTTCAGCCAGAATAGCTTTTATTACCGTAACCCTCTGGGGTCTCGGCCACTTTTTTCATAGCCTACTTGTGCCTCTTATCACTGTTAATATTTAAAACACTGTATATATCTTGTACTCTAAGGTGCAAGTACAACATGAGCTATTTGATTATGCATGTTGCTGTAATGCTACGCAATATTAAAAATAGATATAACCGTATTTTCAATTTATTACATTCACACATTCTTCATTTTTCAGTAGAAAAAGTTATTTAAATCTGTTACACACAAAAAAAGTTTGAAATAACTGCGTATCCAGTTGTTGATGATTAAAAAGGCACCGAGGTTAATTACTTGCAGAAGTATAGGAACAAAAGCTCCACTGTCCCCCAGTGATAAGGACTGGACACTCTGGGTCCTTTAAAGGTACAAAGTGTGGCTGATCTCAACAAGCTAGTACTTTATATTCAACTTCCAGATAAGTACCCTTGTTAGACTGGTGCGCATGAAATAGTCTCCTTACAAACTGATGCTTTAAATACACTCTGTGCAAACATTCTACTTCAAAACTTTCATCAACTAAAAAAGGGATGCAAAGAAAAACCTGTTTTGATATTTTGTCAGACATCCACACATTTGTGTTGCAGAGATACTGGATGTTGTTAGCATGCTAACCCCCAAGTGCTGACCTGCCCCGCCTTGTGAAAGCACTCTGTATCACATGAGTCACCCGTCTGCCTTCAGTCCAGCACGAGAGGATGAAAAATTAGTGCTGGCCAGAGGCACTTTGACGTGCAAAGACCCAAGATCTCACCTTGTTTGGACGGTTGGGATCTTCCCTTTCATCAGAATGGGTGCTGAACTCCATACTGTTAGGTAGGGATGCCAGTGTTTGTGTTGCACCGTTTTCAGAAATGTGCCGATTGAATTTGTGTTTGAAGGTATGATGGACTGACTTATTCCTCCCCTGAATTCCTCCCCTGAATCTGTGCTTGATTTTGGGATCTAAGAGCATACCCAGGTGAGAGAGCAAAGTCTCCAATTGAGAAAAAAATGTGTGAGAGCATGTGATGTCACCTACGCCATACGCGGGTGATGGAGAGATGGAGGCGGTTTCAGGTGTAGATACACTCATCAAAATGGCAACACATTGAACACCCAAATCAAGATGTTGTTTGTAATGTATAACTGTGATTACCTTTTTTTGTTATTGAAGAGAGAAATTAAGTACCGCTTGTACTTCACCTGCTGTATTTGAGTTTGTGCTACTACAGACTTGCTAAAAAAACAAAAAGCTGAGCAAACTATGACATAAGTTATAGACAGACACCACACTGAGACTGGAAGCTAGCCGCCTGTCTGGGCAAATCTGACTTGTTTCTTGGATGAGATTTATCTACAATCAGATCTTTTTTTTCTGTCCACACTGTTACTTGAAAAATTGATGGCATTAGATTTGTTGTGTCCAGACAAATCTGATGCCATCATTTTTTGCACAGGACACAAACTTAAGAGTCAGTTTCCGAGGAGAAACGGTTGGCAAGTGTTGCGCCTTTAACTTATTGTAAACTTAAGACAAAGTGAATATACAAATAGTGGATTGACCAGTTGTGGGAAAAGTGCTGCCCCCTATTTGTTCAGAGTGGAGCATGAATGAATTTGACTGTTGGCCATTTCTCACACATAGCACCTTTAATTACCTACACCCAATTTTGACATCTCTGCAAACAGCCACTCCTGCAGTTCCCTCTCACCTCGTACGGCAGCGCTCTCAACATCATTAGAATACAGTTAAAAATTCATGTGACTAACACCTAATGTGTCAGCGTGTTGGTGCGTGTATGTGTGTGTTGCCGCCTGTCGTCACGAGTGTTGAAGGGGTGCGAGGGCAGAGAATCTCCTGCAGAGAAACTGTTTAATTATTCAAACCTAAACCTGCTTTCATGTCACGTCACACACACACCCTCCATAAGTCACCCTTTAACCTCCGTCATCATTTCCTGTCTCTTAACCCCCCATCCATAATGTCACGTTTCGTTCCTGCTGCCCTCCTTTTCCTCCCCTTTCTAACCGTCACACCCCTCATCTCTCTCTCTCTCTCTCTCTCTCTCACCCACCTCCCCCTTCCTCTTTGTCAGTGCACAGTGGACTGAGCACTCAGAGCTGATCCGTTCTGGCATTTGAGGAGAAGCATTTTTCTTTTCCACGGCAATGCTGGAATGTTCAGAGACAAATATGCACAAGAGGAGAGGACGAGGAAATGGGGAGGACAAGGATGAGGAGAGGAGAGGAGAGGACAAGGATGAGGAGAGGAGAGGAGAGGACAAGGATGAGAAGAGGAGAGGAGAGGAAGAGATAGGCGGGCGAGAAAACACGAAAAGTGGAAACATTTGGAAGGAGATGAGAGGAGAAGAGGAAAAGAGAGGCGGGGGGGGACAGGAGGCAACAGGAGGGAGGAAGAAGTGAGGGAACAGGAGAGGTGAGGAGGAAGCAAGGGGTGAGGAGACAAACTAAGAGTAGAGGCTTCACGAGGAGCTGCTGATGAAATGGGAGAGGAGGAGAGCTGTTTCAAGGCTGTAATTGAAATCTAATTATCACCTCAAGTCCCAGCTGACGCCACGTCATGCACACGCACACGTGCACTTTTCAGTTGGGCACACGCACGCAAACGTCTGCACGTGTGCACTTATGATCATCACATTATCACCACTAACATCTGGCATCTTCACACACCAATAATCGCCCTGTCCCGAGAGCAGTGTAAGACCTTCATGCATTTCATCCACCTCACTCTCACATATATACACATCTTGTCTCACATGCACACACACTAAAACACACCCCCTGTCTTGGCTTGCACACACACGTATTTTTGTGCATTCATGCAAACGAACACCTCACTTTACGAGTGGAGACAATCTAGAGACATTTCTCGTCTGTTAATACATTCTCACACATGTGCAACGTCATCACTATCACATTCATCGTCACAACATTAGCACAGGCAGGCACGCACACACACGCGCGCGCGCACACACACACACTCACACACACTGCATTCAGGATATACGGCATCACATCGGATTTATCCTGTACTGTCCTGACCTGGTAATGACGAGTGTGTGTGTGTGTGTGTGTGTGTGTGTGAGAGAGAGAGAGAGAGAGAGAGAGAGATGGATGGAGGGATACTAACTGGCTTTCCCTGGCCGAGGTCTCTGTAGGATCCGCTGAGCTGTCAGCAAGTCCTCGGTCTTCACGGCCTGGAGCAGCTCCTGGTCCTTCCCCATGTCCCCTCCGTCCCGCCTCTGTCCGCTCGGTCCCGCTCTCTTCCTCTGAGCGCCCCTCTCTCCTCCGTTAATCCGCTGCTACATCCTGCCTGCCGCTCCGGGCCTCCCGCTGGAGCTGAGGCGCGGAGAGATAGTGGATGATGCCGGGACTGGGATGCTCCGATTCGTCCGGGGGTCCAGCGCAGGTCCCGCTCTGCCTCCAAACCGCGCGGTGCTGCCGACCCACAACGACCACCGCCGACCGGACCGCGCTCTCTCGGGATGCTCTCTGGCCGCGCAGATGCCAGATTCTATCCGCGTGACGATTTCACCGGGTCTACGTGCGTGTCGCGCGTGAATACGGTGGAGCTCGAGCGCCCTCCTCTACACTGGGTCAAATTCGCTCCGCCAAAAATCTCACGAGTCCTCCGACCGCTCAAACGCACGAGCCGTGTGACCGCTGTCGCCGGCCGCGGCGTTGATGGACAAGCCTGCGCCACCTCCAGCGCGCGCGAGCGCGCGCGCGGGTTGACGCACACATACACACCAGCACAGATTGCCTATGTACACACGCTACTTACACGCGCGTTACATAAACGCACGCTGCATGCGCGCGCGCCACGCCAGTTGTTATTAATCCCCCATGCGTTCGCGAGGTCGTTACAAGTAATAAAAAAAAAGGGGGGGTCGTTTGATATCGCAGTAGTACTCCTGCGCGTGCATGCAGGTGCACGCCGCGCGCGAGAGTAGGGGAGGCAGGGTCCACAAGCCCATGGGACAGACAGCTTCCTGATTCACTTTGCTTAATTCGTCTTTGATTGGATCTCAGTCACCGGAATCAAGACACTGCCAGGCCTTTCGGTTGCACTTGAGTCCACTCGACTACTGCAGCGTGTTTCCTTGTATCCTCCTACATTAGAAATAGTCTTTACAAAATGTTACTCCTTAACTTAAATCACTTCCTAGTTTTATATTCAAACAGGTGCTTAAAATGTAGAAACATGGACAAAAGTTTTACGACACAACAGAATTTCCTCCTCTTATTTTCTGACGTGTGAGCTCATTTCTCAGTTTCTGAGGCCGTGAGGATCTGAACGGTAATAACATGATACACTGGTTCATGTTCTTAGAACGATAACTCGGGTTTTGCTGCTGTGCCTCTGTTGTGTGTTCATGATTTTACACATCTGGAAATTAAGAGACGTGAGGCTGCAGTGTGGAAATTTTGATAAAAGCATTTGAGAGATCCAACATCATGACTGCAGTGAATTTGGCACTGAATGTTTGGACTGAAGCGCAGATGTTCCATCAACTGTGGATCTTATGTCTTGCCAGTGTTTCCTGAGGTTGCGTGAGCGCGGCTTAAATTCTCCTTGGCGTTGATATTTCTGAATATGTGACGGAGGCTTCGCTAACATGTTTAAGGTTAATGAAACAGAGACCGTCTGAGGAGAGGGGAAGTGCATGTGTCCCATGTGCAGCGCTAATTTAGGCGAAAGGGGCCAGTGCCTGTCAGATTTAGGACAGGAAGTGGAACAGATGACATAAAGGCTTGGTATGAAAACTTTTGACTATAGATGCTTTTTTTTTGTGCGCGTGTGTAGAGTAACACAATGGCAGAGAAATAACAGCGGTCTCACAGAGGCTGAGAGGATGACAATTAGCTTCATGCAGGGCCGGACTTAACAGATAAGGGGGCCCAGGCCACAAGTAAGCTGAGGGGCCCCAGGAACTCTAAAGCCCCTTTCGCACTACAGCAAAAACGCGGGTCGACGCAGATTTTTCGGCACTCTGAAAGGGTAGCCTCAGCATTTCAACCTGCGTCGACTGACTCGCCAAGTGACCCGGGTGTTTAGCGACTCAGCTGCAGTGTGAAAAAGGCAACCCGCATCATCTCAGCGTCACGCGACCTTCCTGTCACATCCTGATTTTGTCACTGTGCCGCCTGTCAGGCTTTGTCTGTAGCTTCTTCGGCTCCCTTCCAGACTCACCAAAAACTCCATCCTCCTTCGCTGCATTCGCGGTCAGACATTTTCCAATCTGCGCCGAGTTTGTATGCTTTGCAGAAGAGACAGCATTGCAATGCAGGCAACAACCTCAAAAGGTAATTTGTTACCATTCAAGTTCTACTTAGCCTCGTCCCCTCTTGATGTCTTTGGACTGTGGGAGGAAGCTGGAGTACCAGAGAGAACCCACACAGGAACAGGGAGAACATGCAGACTCACACAGAAAGATCCCGTCCCCGAGCCGGGACTCAAACACGGAACCTTCTTGCTGTGAGGCCACAGTGCTGACCACTGCACCACCGTACAGCCGTGTCACCTGACAGTATGATCTTTAAACGTTCAACCATTGCATGAGTTTGTGGTGAAATAACCCTGTTTTGTGTTCACTTAAAACAGATAAAAACAAAACAAAAACAAAAACATTCAGCTGTCAGAGTTGGTTCATTTAGAGGTGACCAATCATCGCCAACACAATAACCGGATCAAAACAGTGACACCATTATATTTGCCTTCGCTGCGTGAGATAACGAACTCGATGACAGTGAACATGGCTGCTCTCTGCTCACACACACACACACACACACACACACACACACACACACACACACACACACACACACACACACACACACACACACACAGAGGAAAAGTGAACAGCCTTTTTCCTCCTGCCAACAGAAAGATGATGTGCTCCCCCTAGTGGAGAAAAATACAAGTGCATTTTTGAAAGTGAAAATTCTGCACTTTAGTGGACAAAAATGCAAGGTGCAGCAGACCTACAGGAGTCTACGAGATTGTTTGTAAACCTACTGACATATGAAAGATTTGTGATACGTCCGTCATTAAATATTGCAAGAGCTGCCCTGTAAAACCAATCATTTTGATGTGTGCAAATATTGGCCTTTACATATTTATATCAAATATTCAAACTTTGGCGACGAAAACATTAAACACACTCACACATGTTAAACAGAGTGAGGATAGGCATGAATATAGTCTTTCAGTTCGCTGCTGAGTCCATGTAAGTCATTTAATTTTCCTGCTCCAAGTGTCTGGATCAGAGCTCTTCTGCAAATCTGCTTCAGGCGCTCCGGCCGCTGCTTGCGATACGGCGCTGTCAGCTTGCAGGATGAGCTGCTGTAGTAAGCCAGCAGAGCGAAGAGCGAAGCGAATGTCTTGTGGCTGCCGTACAAACTGAAGTTCAGGTTGCTCAGGACCACGCGCACACTCGTCGGGAAGTCGTCGCTTTGGTAGCTCAGAGTGAAGAAAACATCTGGCTGGCCGCTGTCCCTGCAACATCAACGCAACAAAAACAGTCACTTCCTGCACGCGTCAGTTCAGACAAGAGAGGGGAATCGCACGGGTTGATGATGTCAAAGACCTTTTTGAAGAGGTTTTGGTTTTTTTTCAAATTAGAAAGACAGGTCAAGAAGAGGATCATCAGAAATTTTGGATTTAAAGGGTAACATCATCACAACCACACCAAAATGAGAATGTCGACACTCGACTTCATCAATTCTTCACAAGTTAATAAAAGGTGTCAATTTTAAGAGTCAGTACCTTCAACTGTACATGCCAGGACATTAACATACATGGCAATACATTGTAAATTCTGTACGGGTGACAAGTGTACTTACGTGTTATCACACAACTAAAACTACATTATCATTTATCATATTGCACGTTGTGATAAAAGGTGATTCATCCTCAGCTGCTCACAAATCCTGATCAATACAGCTCAAAGTTGTACTGTATATCAAATACCACGTACAAATCAATATTTTAGAGATCTCATTTTAGTTTTTAACACGTTGTGCAACCTCTATTTCCCTAAAATCTTCACTCAACTGGTTAAATACTGCTGACATCAGCGTGGAAGAGAGCAGCAAGGACAAAACAGAACCTGAAAATGAAGCCATAGATCACCTGATGAGGAAGGTTCCCAGGGGCGTGTGCGACAGTGTTTTGTGCGCCTCCTCCATGGTCATGGGTCCCCAGTAATAACCGCTATGCTGGAGCTGCTGGTGGGTTTCCCTCACCAGTTTGTACTCTTCGATGCTCCTGAATGGACGGAAGTGTGTGGGAAAGCTCCCGGCGTCTGTCCCATCCACCGGCTACAGCGCCCACAGGTGGTAGGAACGACAAATGAGTGGGAGACTGAACTGTTTTTGTCAGGCACTTCAGCTCACGTGTTCACTTGTCAGGTTTTCGAAACAAAATACAAACGACAAATATTCTGAGATTTAGAGAGAATGACTGTCAAATAACCCCAGTTAAATTGATGTCACACAGCTGTGAGATAAGAACGTCACAACCAAACACTTTCACTTCTGCAGAAATGCTCTCTTTTGCTTCAATTATTCTGGCTGTCTGTCAATCAACAACATGGTTTCCTTTTGTTTAACTGTAGAGGTCAACAACGTCGCCACGACAACGAGCTTCACTCTCTCGCTCACTGATTGCATGATTAAAAAAAAAAGAAAAGATTATTTCGCTCGTGATGCTTTTACTCTGCTTTTCTAAGCACTTTTATCATCTGCTTTTCTTGTGTTACTTTATCTGAGAAGCCTTCTGAGTTGACATGTGCATGGTTACGTGCTACATAAGTAAAAAAGAAACGGACCCGTAAAAGAATCGTCTGCTTGTTCCAGAACCAGAGACGGGAATTTTTTTTTTTTTTCCTCCCCTCAAGAAATTACAGAAGTTCCAAACATTCAGAGTTCAAAGATGAATTAACTTTTTGAAGTTTTATCACTTAGAAAAAGTGGGTTTGTTTCATTTTAAGAATTCAATAAAGATAACCTCTGTTCTTATCAAAAACAGCCTCAGGTGGGCAGCAGTAAAACACGCTCACATCTGATTTTCATTTTCAATATTATGAAAAACAGGCTAGGTGGAGCAACAACGTGCATTAAAACTACATTTCCCAATAACCTACAATAAAATCATTTGTTGGATCTTTCTGAAAAAAACAAACAAAAAAAGTTCATAAGGAAACAACTACTTAAAAGTTGCACAGAATTAAATTTATATTAACTGAAGGAACCGTAACCTCAACAGACTCCTCTAATAACCAAGATCTGGTGATGTGACATGAACAAAGAGGTGAACAAAGAAGAGACTAACCGGACACCAGGTCTCAAGTTCCTCCTCTGAGATCTGGAATTTTTTCCAGAACAGCAGACCCGATTCTCTCTCTGTGGGCTCTTTGCTCTTTGCTTTTGGCCTCTGTGGGCTCGGGGCACGTTCAGGTTCTTCTGGTTTTTCAGATGTCTGACTCTGATTCTGCGTCTCAGCTGAGCTATTCTCCTTTGGGCTATTTGCTCCATCAGGATTGTCTCTAACCATCCTACCATGGAAAATCCTCCTTGAGGCCACCACTTGCACCATGTCCCCCCGTGTTCACTGGGAGATCCTCCATTCCTGGGTTCTGTTTGGTGGCTCATCAACCGCTCAGCTGCTTTGACACTCCATGTTATTTGAGATGTTAATCAAATCACCAGCGTTAAGGGTGGAGGCTGAATTACGCTCATCTATTCCTTGAGGGGCTGGCGCTGGAAGGACTGGAGAAGAGGAAGACACAAAAATGAATACCATCACATTCTATGATTCACTGCAAGGAAACGGAGGTAATTAGCCTCCCATTTTGAGTTTTCCCGCACACTTTTGCAACACTGGAAATTGTGTGCGCAAGTGAGAATCAGCAGCAGTGACCGTAAACCTAACATGCATCAATGACTGGGAAGAATGGACTTGTTGTGAAGTCACAAGAAGTCTTTCAGTTTCCCAGGCTTGCTCACAAATTCAGCTTGTCAGTCTCAGGATTACTTAAAACGGCAGTGTGTGTAAACACCACTGAACAGGTAAAACATGCTGCACAGACATCTTCACTTATCAGTAAAACCTGGACTGTCAGTATTCTCTGTTTATTCAGCATCTCAGGTTTGTAGTTCAGAGCTGCCACAATTTAGTTTAAATTTTGCTTTCAATGCGAGTAATTAGTTTTTACAGTAGTTGTAGGTGGAGTAGGGTTTTTTTTCCTTTTCTAGCCGCGCAATAAGAGTGCAGTAAACTGTCATTGATTACCCATGGCTTCCTCAAAAATAAACCAAGAGACTTAGTTTGCTTTCAGCTCTGCAGTAAAGACGTTTCAACGTCTAAGCCCTGCAGTGTCACGAAAAAAGAAAATATCGACAAAAAAAAAAAACCATAGACAAGGACAGAGACCCCCCGTCATTTTAAATATGTAAGAAAAAGATTGCTAATCAGCTAAGCAATCTTTTTCTTACATATTTAAAATGTGTGACGCAACAAGGAAAGCCATGACGTGCAGCGCACATTGAAATAAAAATTAGCGGTTGCTCACATCCAATGGACAATTAAAACTGTTTAATAATAATAATAATAATAATAATAATAATAATAATAATAATACATTTTATTTATAAGGCGCCTTTCAAGGCACTCAAGGTCGCCATACAACAGTTTAAAATAAATAAATAAATAAAACATGCACAATTTAAAAGAACAACAACAGAAGTCCCTAGCAGAGCACAGGAGAGGGCATTCAGCCATACGCCTGTCTAAAAAGGTTTAATTAATCTCTAAATACACTTCACACTTCAGCAGCGAAGGAGCACTTCTCTAATACACGGAATTAAATTCAAGGCGGTTGGGGTTGTCTAATTAAACATAAAGAAGTGCCACATTACCTCAAGTACAGAACAGTCTTCCTCTGTCAATTGGCGTTGCGTCCTTGCAGAAGATATCAGCTCATCCTCAGGACGAATTACTTTCGCTTTAGACTTCACTATGTTCGGGGCAGGGCTTGCAGGGAGGGAACAAAACGAGGAAAGGCTCACTCTAATTCACACCTGTGGAAACACTGCTTTATATTCAAACACACACACACACACACACGCGTATGCACGCCCCCCGCATGCATGCACATCCCTGCGAACACGCGCACGCACGCAGGTGATCCACGGTTGACTTTCACTTTCAGATACGCGCTGCTTGCATATCACGTGATTTCCCCGAAGCAGGCTGCATTTTTGTGCTCTACTGTGCGTCTCATATCAGCGTTTTTAAATGATCTTTCCATCACACTCGGACGTTTACCTCTCATCTGTTTCTGTCAAACCCAGGCCATGGCCCCTGTCTATCAAAACCTCCATGATTGAGCGAGACATACAAAGTACAACTAGAAAAAAACACAGCAGCTGCTTCCTCCCTTTTGAGTCCTATGTTGCATCACTCAGTAACTGTTACAGCTTCCATGTTGCCCATGAAAACAGAATCAATATCTCATCAGTCAGTAAACACTGGACCTCCTCATGGGAGGACGAGTCCCAGGGTTGTTGCATCACTCGGCACTGGTTTCAGCTTGGCACACCAGTTTACGGATCAAGATGAAGATTAACGTTTTTGTCTCAGAAGTGAGAAACTTGTTTCCGGCCAACACCCATGCTGCCGCCACAATACAAACATACATCCAGTGCGAAAGTATATCTCTTACCAAACAGTACCCCATGACACAACTATGTCACACAAGGTACCTCAGTGTGCAAAAGTGTATGATAAAATAGGTGAATATCACCTAATTAATTAATTAATTAATTAATTAATTAGGTGAATATCACCTAATTAATTAATGCTAAGAAGATCATATCTAGATTCTTGATAGGTTTCCTTACAGAAAAGTTAGCCAGGAAGTCTTCCTTATGTCTGGTTCACAAGAGAGAAAGAGAATTTTCTAACCAATTTTTTTTTTCTCTTGCATGAACTGTAAAATGAAACTGACAAAAGCCTGATGATATAAAATGAAAGTCATCAAAGAAACAATGCAGCAGGTTTACCGTTTAGGGTTAACACAAGTTTTCAAGGCAAGCATCCGCCACGTTCAATAGCTGCATACATTAAAAACAAAGCCCATCACTCCACCAAACACGATGTAAAAAGACGGAAGGCGCTTTCATTGCCAAGTGGAGCAGCCCTTTAACCTACTGGGTTGGTCTTCCTCACCCCTCCAACGTGTTCGGCGGAAATCACCACATCAGATTTTCAGTAAATCTGCTGTCAGACAAACAAGCAGTTCAAGGATGTTTGCATCTGTCAGAGGTAAAAATGTTTCCTCATCAGGAAAGAATCCTTCCCCACACACAGACACATCCATTGTTATCGCTGAATGAACGACGACTCGCAGGATGTTGATAAAGTTTATTGCCAAAGGTTGCAGCTCATAACTTCAGTTCATAACAGACTCAGAGGTAGCGTCACATCTTCCGAGAATAAAATACTACTGCGGTCCGTCTGTCTCGGCTGTCTGATTCTCTTTTTTGTTTCGTCTGTGCACGGAATAGGCCACTGCTGCTGCAGCTAAGATCCCATAAGTAGCCAAAACACACTGAAAGAGAGCAGAGGAGGACGCGTTAGCGATGGATGCGGATCAACCTCAACTAAATGGGAACATAAAGGGATTTCACGCACATTCCGGCGACCCTTCAGAGTGTAGCTGTTGAAGTATTTTTTCAGACCAGTCAGTTCGGTGGGATCCGGGGCTTTGATGCCAAACAACTGCGTCTGAAAGCACAGAAGAAAAATCCCAAACACGCCAATGCAGCAAATGAAACAAGGGGAAGTGCATTCGCCAGCCGTCATTGTTTTCATTATTGTGCAACTTGTCATGATTTCATAAGCAAATTCACAAAACCAACATTCTTTCACCAACTTTTCCTTGCAAGTAAACCCAGTGTGCATTACAAGATATTAAAAAAAATGGTAGTAGTGACGATATAAGAGAAGAAAAACATTTAGGGCAACAATAACGGAAAAAAAAAAAGACGAATCAGCGGTCAGCGATACTTGCAACACTGTTCCCTCATAGCGAATGTGAAACGATAACAGGATTGTTGGAACATGAACGACGTGCTTCATTTCGAGGCACCAGTGGGACAGAAACTGGTCTCAAGCCAAGACTGGATATGAGAAATACAAGCACGCTGCAACTTGTCGTAAGGAGACGAGCATCTTGACTTCATTGTCAAATTAATTAGCACTGCGCCCTACTTGACGGTGGTCAGGATCAACGTTGATCTTTCTAGAGGCTTCAATACTCTTACTTGCGCGACCATACTGCCATTTATATTGTCGAGGCCAAAAAAAACCAACAAAAAAAAAAAAAAACAACCAAACTAAAATCACCAAACACTGAGATCCAGTCTTACCTCTACCTTGTATAAGAGTAAATACTTCAAACTTTCACTTTCTTGCAAGCATTTCATTTCAGTCCCAAGAAGCCAAGTACCCATCATCTGGAATATCTGATTTACATGAAGTGAAAGCATGACATCAGTATTCATGTGAGGGGAGAAATAATTCACACAATGAACCTTAGATTTGCATGAAGAGAGCCGGAGGCGAGGAGTGACAGCACAGTGCTGACGAGGCTGCTCTCGTTCTTGTGCGTCGTTGCCTTCGATGGAAAGGAAACCCTGTAAGTTTTGTTTTTTTTCCAACCCTATTTTGGGTTTATCAATCATTACTCAGAATGAAACTGCTCAGGATGGCTTGCAAAAATATTCATCCCCCTTGAACTTCTCCACGTTTTGTCACGTTAAGACCACAAACAAATGTATCTTGTTGGAATTTTACGTGGGAGGCCCACATTTGTGAAGTAGATGATTTTTAATTTATTTTTTTGTTATAAATAAAAAAAACTGAAAAGTGCGGTGTGCAAAAGTACTCGGCCCTCTGAGTCAATGCCTTGTGGAACCGCCTTTTGCAAGTCCTTTGGGGTTTGTCTCTCCCAGCTTCACACAGGTAGAGACAGAGGCTTTGTATTACAGCTCAAGCTCAGTCAGATTAGATGGTGAATGAGAGTTTTGAGATCTTGCCACAGATTCTTGACTGGATTTAGGTCTGGACTCTGACTGGGCCGTTTCAACCCATGAATGGCGTTTTGATTCAAACCATTCCGCTGTAGCCCTGGCGTTGGGCGCGTTGTCCTGCTGGAGGGGGAACCTCCACCCCAGTCTCAAGTCGTTTGCAGACTCGACTGGTTTTCTTCCAAGAGTGCCCTTATATTTGGCTCCTTCCCATCAACTCTTCCCTGCCCCTGCTGGGGAGAAGCACCCCTGGAGCCTGATGCTGCCACCACCACGTCTGACAGCAGGGACGCCGTGTTCAGAGTGATGCGCAGAGTGATGCGCAGAGTGACTTCTCTGCCACACACAGTTGTGCATTTAGGCCAGAAAGTTCAATTTTGGTCTCATCTGACCAGAGCAGCTTCTTCCGCATGTTTTCTGTCCACCACCGGAGCTGTGGGTCCCTGCAGTTCATGCAGAGTCACAACAGGCCTCTTGGCTGCATCTCTGGTCAGAGCTCTCCTTGTTGGGCTTGTAAGTTTAGGTGGACATCCGCGTCTTGGTGGGTTTGCAGTCGTGCCGTACTCGTTCCATGTCCGGATGATGGATTGAGCAGTTCTCCATGAGATATTCAAAGCTTGGGAAATCTTTTTACAGCCTAACCCTGCTTTAAAACTTCTCCACAACTTAATCCCTGCAAGTCCGGTGTGGTCCTTGGACTTCATGATGCCGTTTGCTCCAAAATATTCTCTTCAACCTGTGAGGCCATGACAGAACAGCTGTTCTTGTGCTGAGATTAGATTCCACACAGGTGGACTCTGTTTAGTCATCGGGTCAACATTTGATCATTCAGCCATCATCAGGAAAAGGGGGCTGAATACTTTTGCATACTGCACTGTTCAGTTTTTATTTGTAAACAACAACAACAAAAGAAATTTAAAATCATGTCTAATTTTCTGTCTACTTCACAAATGTGTGCCACTTTGTGTTGGCCTTTCGCATAAAATTCCAATGAAATACATTTACGTTTGTGGTCTCAACGTGACAAAATGTGGAAAAGGTCAAGGGGGCTGAATCATTTCGCAAATCATCCCAAGTAGTTTCATTTTGAGTAATGACAAACTGAAAATAGGGTTGGAAAAAACAAAACATACAGGATGTTGGCTGGACTCCATGTTGAAAAGCAACATCTGTTTTTTCTGACTTGATCAAAAACTGTTTTGTTGTTGTTGTTGTTGCACATTCACTACGCTGTTCAACAGAAACCCGGCAAGGAAGTGAAATAAGCCACAAAACAGGACTTTGTACTGCAAAAAACCTGCATCAAGAATAAAGGGAGTGGAAGGAAATAAATTTCTTTTACTCAGAAACTAAAAGGATAGAGACAAACACACAAAAAGCAATCTATGAATCCTTCTGAACCTCTAAAAAAAACTTTGAAGTAAGACACACAAATGATTCCCAACTGGGCAACAAAGGGGTGTAAAAGCGACAGGCCTCCAGCAGCTGAGAGCTGAAATGTGCGCAGGTTCAAGTCCCTCTCCAGCCGGAAGTCGACTTTTGTCTTGTTGGATCGAGCTTCACCGACATCTCGTATCCAGAAGATTCGCTCGAGGCATACAAATATTTGGACATTTGTGTAACCTGATAAGTCTGCTGCAGGATGAAGTAGGCAGCGTTTGTAGCATTCTTAAAATGTGGTAATTATGGTGGGTTTTTTTCTGCACAGACGATGTCAGACCCACATTTCAGTATTTGCTAAGAGTATTTTTGTAAACCTTCATTCACGAAGGTTCCTGGATGATGTGATGGACATTTTTGAAACTCTTCTCTGAGTCATAAATACAATTTCTACAAACATTTGTGTCCTACTGCGAATATCCTGCACTCTCCCCGATCTGTATGGAGTGATTCAGCGCGTGATGAGTTTCATTCATGTCTCTCTTCTCATCATTGCACTTGAGAATTGGAATAAAACACAAATCAGCCATGAATTTTGCTTCAAAGTTCACCTGACCCCAGCAACATATGGACCATCACGTAGCTGCTTTGGATTTTTGGCACAAACAAAGAAAGAAACCATAATGACTGACGCTATAATATTCTATTTAATGACTAATTTAGAAGTTTGTGTCCATCGCTGACGCTTAAACCTTAAACGGTCGTTAAAAATTATCACTCAAGAAAATGACATTGACGGGTTTATTCGGCGCATATCAGAGGGGAAGAGAGGGACAACAGACGTGTTTACAAAACCAAACGATCCTGAACAATTCGGGGAGGGTACTTGACCAGTTCTCTCGTGATCTCACGCTTAATCGAGTTTCCGTTTTAATACTTTAATGATGGAAATGTGCAGGAGAGGCGGATTCTTACCTTCACCGATGTGACAAGATGGCCCAGACTGGTGAGGGGGATGCGGATTTTAACCGGGGAAATCGGCATTGCTTGAAACGGTTAACAAGCAAATGTTACACAGGTTTGTTTTTTCACACATGAAGCCCCCCCCCCCCAAAAAAAAAACCCAAAACATCAGCACCGTTTTTTTTTTTTGCAGGTTCAGGGACAAATACTTACTGTTCAGGTGCAGGCGTGCAGGGAGAATCGGTCACTTACACAACACCAATGCATTGACTTCCTGGTGCTATGACGAGGAACACATTCCGACCAATCAGAGGTTTCTATACAGAATGCTGATCATTAGGCTGCAGCCGAGTGGGCGAACGAAAACACTCAGCTGCTCATCCACCAGAGGGCGACACTTCCACATGGTTTGATGCGAGGTAGCATGATTCCAGCAGCATATACTGTATATTCACATGGTACAGGCTGTCTTAAAAAATTGATATCAGTAGGATCTTCATCTTAATGTGGAACTGAATTTATGCATTTTTAATAGAAAGAGATTGAAAAACCCCATGAAGAAGATAAAAGTGGCTGAGACCCATTTTCTTGAAATATGATGCCAAATCTACCCACTGTACTTATTTCTGCTATTTCCCTTACGGTGCTGTAGTAACGCTTTACAAGAATTGTAGGGAAAAACAGTTGCAATTTGTATTTTATTTATGGGTTAATCCAGAGAATATTTCTAAATGTTCAAAAAAACCTGCTGTAAACCTTTCACTGGTCACTCTTTAACCTATAAATGTTTTAAACCCTCCATTTACACAGACAACAGATGCAAACACCCAGATTTTTTTAAGAACTATTTTGATTTTGAAAATATACACATGAGCAGCAGTTGGTGAGATGATGATCGGCCATTCAGCTTTGACCACCTCACACCTTCGCTGGAGAGCCGATGATGGGAAGACGACGGGAAGCGAAGGGAGACGCGGAGGATGAACAACTCGTGTTTCCCAATGTGGTCCTAGTGTTTATGCCAAAGCGCACACATCAGTCTGCTCCTTCATGCAAAATCCAAATATTATCAAGTTTCGCAGCAGCTTCCGGCTCTATGGAACGGCTAAACACTGCTTGCAGTTTAAACAAGGGCCTGATCAGGTGAAAGTCGGTGTCTGAGCTCTTTTGTGTGAGTTTACACTTCCAATAGTAACACCACGGTTTAAAGTGCAAAAGTGTGCACACCAACTAAACATATTTGCATTCCTTGCAGCTTCATCTCCAAGTCTGCTCTTTCTTACAACAGATGTTCATCATAACAACCTGGAAAACAAAGTCCCACTAGCGTGTGTCATTAGTGGAGTGACGGCCGGGAGCTGTGGGAAGCCACGGACAGATGAACACTCCTGTTCTCACGTCAAACCTGTAACATTGCAGGTTCAATAAAGTGGCTGCTGTTTCTGTCATTCACACTTAACCTCCTACACATAACCTGACTGTTCCAGCGAGAATAGAGACACAATAAACAGTAGCTGCACCTCACCATCTTCAAAAGACAGAAGTGGAACCACTTTCACGTTCAAATTGATGGACTGTACTTGCTGGTTTACAGAAATTCACAGATATCACTGATTATGTTTTTGTAACCTGACCAAAATATAACACACACACACACACACACACACACACACACACAGGTATCCTGATCCCATTCGTTCTATAACCACACAGGCATGTTTCAAACTATGCAGACTTGCTGACCCGTCATTCACAGGCTATGACTTTTTGCTTTAAGCACACAGGGGAGTCAGAGCTTGTTAACAGGGGCTATTATTAATTCTTAATAAATGTTTCAGGATTTCACACTCACTCATAGTTATATATTAACTTCAGGGCTGCCGAGAAGTTGTTAGCCGACTTTGGGGAAATGATTAATCTGATTTGCCGAATGAATTCATCCGGGGTTGCTGGTAATATCCAAAATGAACTGTGAGGCCATACTTCAGGCAGGCATGATTATTTGTAAAAGGCTTCCTGTCACAATTCATATGTGTATGTTTTCACGGTCACGTTAGCCTGTGTTAAGCATTTGTTGGAGGAATTTGCTCACAGCAGAACCCTGGCAGTCCTCTGAGGTCTCCTGGGTTTCTGTTCAATACAAGCACCATCCAAGCTACAGTATGCAAACCAAAATTAGACAATAGATAATAAGATTATGAAATGGTGCTTGCCCCCTCGGTCGATGCTATACAGCGGCAGAGAGATTTTCATATAAATCTGCGTCCCTTACATTCAGAACCTTGCCAGACAAGTTAACACAATGCTCATTAAGCTCATCGCCGCCAGGTTAATTTCGCTGCATTTCACAGTGGTTGAGTAGGAGTTTGCATCTGTGGCGACGCGCTTCAAGACACACAGCTCAGCCACAACACTTCTGGTTAGCCCTCTGCTAACTTGAATGTGGATAAATAATTCAATCACGCAGCTCTTCTAGATTTCCAAACGTTATCAGGCCCAATGGATCAAATTCTGACGGTGAAACAAACCGTTTTGCTGGGGGTGTGTGTGTGTGTTTGATCCCTCTGCCTTCCAGCCAAGATGGCGGCAACAGAGTAGGCTGACGGTGGAACCTGTAATGTAAGCACGTGCCGACAGCTGTTTTCCCACAACTGCCACTGCCAGAAGATTTTAGTCAGGATATGCACCTCTCCAGTTTTGAGGGTTACAGATGCACCTTTGAGGGAACATTCTTCAAAAGCGTTAGCAGTGACCACAGAACCGTTCCTGTCTCTATTTTAGAGTGTGTAAAGCTTTAAGGGAGAGCTGCAAGCAAGCAGTTGTTTACCTTTTGCACTCATTCATTTCCTTAAAGTGACGCTCCATCCAAAACGTGGATTTTACCTTTCAAATACTCAGAAATGGCTGCCTTGTGCTCAAGAGGACACTTTTTTTCCCGCTGTAAAACAAAATGCAGTCAGAGTCAGCCACGTCTCGTGAGCTCAAAGCTAATGTCGTTCATTGACTCGCTAACAGGAGCTGCCTGAGAATGTCTGTTTGTAAACTCTCATGTGCATTGTCTGGTATAACCCACATTTTCTTTATCAAATAAAACATAAACCCTTCTGTTTGGGTGCCAGCTCACCGTAGCCCCGAGCGAGACCAGCTGGCGCATTCGGTTGATCCAGCTTGACTGTTTATGGTAGCACCAAACTGCAAGTGTTTTATTTAGTTTGTTTTTAGCTCCAATCAAAGTGTTTGTGGATTACTGAGCATACGGCTGGATAAAGAAGATGCGGGTTGTACCGGATGACGCCGATGATGACGACATTCATTCATCGACGCCGTTTTATCCTTTTAAGGGTTGCGGGGAGCGGCTCCCCGCTGTCAGTGGGTGTGAGGTGGGGGACATCCTGGACCGGTTGCCAGTCCATCAGAGTCCACGTTCTCATCTGTAACTGAGATAATTAAGATTGTGTACAAAAAACAAACAACAACAATAATCCAATGCTGAAGAAAGTTGGCTTTAACAGTAGATTTTATTGAAAATGTGGTCAGTGTTATAGGGTTCAGTGAAACAATCCCACATTCATGTTAATTGTAAGAAAAATATTTTCATATTCAGTTACAACAGTCTCTAGACATTCCCACAACTCCTCCTAAGAGTTCTCTCTGATAGGGCCGTCATTGTAGCGCTCAGTCTTACAGAACAGTAACCTGTGGATCAGGGTGCTGGGGGGGGGGGGGGGGGGGTATAGCAGTCTAATTCAGTCATGATGTCTCATAGCCCCAAGCTCTTTGTGTGTGTGTGTGTGTGTGTGTGTGTGTGTGTGTGTGTCAGTGGGTTAAATGTAATTTGATTCACTGCAAATTCGATCAGGGACTTTGGACCAGCACTAAAACACACAGGTGGATGGAGTCGGCCTTTACCGAACATCTGCTCTTAAGTGGAAGTGTGGTCTCGTTATGGCTGCCAGAATGACTTAAGTCAGCGTCGAGTAAATCCACATTACAGGACTCAAAAGTGGTCCCGGACCTCTAAAATGTATTCAAATAAAAAATAAAATTACAAATTACTTTTAATTTGCCATGTGCCGTCGCTTCTGGACTGATTCTGACTCACTTTTGCCAGTGTCAGTTGACATTTGGCCAGATTATCAGCTGAACTGGTCTGGAAGTGGCCCGCCAATAATTTGATAGAGCAGCTACTACTGGGCTAATATTGCCCCCCAGTACATACTGGGCTGGATCAGGACTGTTTGGTGAGGTAAAAATGAGATTTGACCCCATCTGCTCTGATAAAATTACGTTTTGGCTTCTTGTAAAAGTAGTGACACGGCTTTTCAGTCAGATCCATCAGAAATCCGAATCATGGTATGGTCACCCGCCACTCACCCACACCCACACCCACACCCACAACCAGCCACCCACACATCCCAGTGAAATTGGTCTAAATCCACCAGTCTCCTGCTCAATAGGTGGCCTAAGTATAAACTGGATTAATTTAGCTGAGTGGACTGATTTATAATTCAATATTCTATATAATTTTTTTGTGTAAGTTTGCCCACATACACACATCTCACAATATTTAACTTGAAAAACCTAAATATCATTTTCTTTAAACCAGTTTCAGGGAGACAGAATGTACAGTCACTTTTAAATGTTAAGGACTCGTTTTAGTACAAAACTAATATTAAATGTAAGTAAGGACCTGCACCGGTAGAGTCCGGCACCCCTGCTCTCACGGTGTGAAGGACAGGTCCAGTCTCGCTCGCTCTAACCACGGAGGATACCTGTGGTCTAGCGCTGGAGGCTCCTTCCATAGGTGAGGCGCACCCCCCCCCCCCCCCCAACACACACACACCTCCACCCCTGCGCGCGCACACGTAGAGAGAAGAGTGGTAGTTTTCGGCGTGTATGAACGAGGAACTCACACACACCCGGAGAGGAGCAGCAGCGGCAGCAACACATTGCTGAAGGCAGGGAGGCAGGCGCGCGGCACGGGGACCCGCCGGAAGAAGCAGCAGCAGCCGCAGCCGCGCGAGCTGGAAGCAGACCGACCAAACACCGGCGGCAGCACGAGCGACACCGAGGCGGTCAGCGGGGCGCGGAGGAGGAGGAGGCACCTGCGCTGCCGCTCGTTCTCCCCCGCCGCCTCCCTCTCGTCGTCGCTCTCCTCACCCCTCTTTCCTCTCTCGCCGCGGCCGCCGCTTCCTCGTTAAGATGGCTGACCCTAACAGCGACGGAGAGGTACCGGAGAGCGCGCGCGGCTTCGCCCGCCAGGGAGCCCTCCGCCAGAAGAATGTGCACGAGGTGAAGAACCACAAGTTCATCGCGCGCTTCTTCAAGCAGCCCACCTTCTGCAGCCACTGCACGGACTTCATCTGGTGAGTGTGCGCGGCGCAGGAAGGGGGGGGGGGGGTGTGGTAGGTGGGGTGGGAGGTGGTGGAGAAGGACACAGGTGCCTCACTTGCTGCTGCAGCTGCGTCCTCCGCAGTGGTTCATTCACTGTCACTGTCAAATACATTCGCCATTGCCTCTCCACAATGCGACAACACCGCGGGCCCGGCGGGGATGTAGTCGGCAGCCGCATAGCAGCCGCCGCTGCTCGGCTTTTACCGCATCGCCCCGACAGCCAGCTCAAACTGCAGGTCTGGTGGAGGAATGCAGCTGCAGACGCAGGGCCCCACTGTCGCTGCTGCAGCTGTGCAGATTTGTGTACATGCTGTGTGTGTGTGTGTTTGTGTGTGTGTGTGTGTGTGTGTGCGCGCGCGCGCGCGTCACTGTCTCCTGTGAACTCTCCCAAATTTCACATCCCTGTTTTCTGTCCACAGGGGCTTTGGGAAACAGGGATTCCAGTGCCAAGGTAAGAGCTCATTCACAAATCCCTCTGCTGCAGATGGCAGTGGGTGTGTGGACGGATGTTCTCTGTCTCAGTTGTTGGTGTGTGTGTGTGTGCTGTCTTCTGGGCCTCAGCTCTGCTCTCTGTTACAATGACCTGTTGGCTGTTTCGTTGACGGTGTGTTGTGTTGGCAGGCAGGTGTCAAACTCGAAGCAGGTTCTTGCCAACAGCAGTAAATAAGCGAGAACTCTTGTGAGAGTAGAAGAGTGTGTGACGGCTGAGATGTCTGCTGGTTCAGTCCAAGGCCAGACGAGTTCAAGTCATCAGGAAGTTGCTTTTGTCTCTAGAGCTTGACATCTGATTGGATTGTAAAATGGTGGGTTTGCATTTGGGTGGTGATGTATGTCTGTGGGTGTACGTCCGGTAGTCGTGTCAGGTGGGTGGGTGTCTAGACACGGACATCTGCGCAAAATGGTTCCACAAACAGGCTCTCCACTGAGACATAGTGACACCCCTCAGTCCCACACACCACTGAACCCTAACAAATGTTTTTCCTGCAGTATCACTTCCTCCTTTCGCTGATTGCTCTCAGACACACACACACACACACACACACACATCTGGCTCAAGTCATGCGGTCAAGCATTGTTGATGAAAGGCTGACCCATCAGTTTTCATTGAATAAGAGTTTAGTGTGTGAGATGTGTCGCGTTCTGTCGCTGGTACAACAAAAAAAAAGAAAAAAGGTGAGGTTCATCATGTGTAAGAGGGTGTGGAGAAATGAACTCTCTGTGCAGGAGTGACGGACTTTAGTGATGGAGTCTGGTAATTTGCCCACATATTTTAGAAAGTAGTGACCAATCAGAGCCATGCACAGGGGAAGCTGTGGTCAGATTAGACTTTGAGTTTCCAGCGTCATCTGATACCTCGAAAGGTCAAACTGATCACATCAGAGTGAACCAATTGATCAAACGAATCTTCACCTCTTGTTGCTGAGGAAGCCTTGATTGATGGCTCAGAGGCCAGAGTGCAACTGTGTCAAAGTTGAAACTGGGATAAATTAGACTGCGACTCATGGTAAACATGTTATATTTTGAGGTTTGAACCCGTCAGTTCTTGTTTTATGTCCAAGTTACTTAGCAAAATTGTACACACAAAATTAAATCATGTTTGAAAAGTGTAGATGGGAATCAGGTGCTGACACTGATATAACTCAGAGATTAGATTTTGAAGTGATGGTGCAGATCCGCTCACTGATCCAGATTCTTTTCAAAAAGCTCAGGTTGATCCATGAACCCTCCGTAATCTAACATGAAGCACCTTACTGATCCGTTCTGTTCAGCTAAATTGTGGGTATTTTTCCTTTTTTTTGTGAGTGCAATTGCAGCAAAAAGCATCAAACTAAATGATGATGTGAAACTCAGGATCATAAAAGTAGCAAGTTCCCCCTAAAAAAAAGAAAAGCGTGTTCAAAGTCGAAAGATAGCGGAGTTGATTTAAATGTCCAGGTTACAGGAATCAAATTGTTTGAAGAGCATTTGCATCACTGTTTGGTCTTTTATTAAGATTTGAATTACAGAGAAATATTGACTTTTAAAATACGGTTTCATTGGAAAGATTTATTTCACCTGTAATCCACCAGCTCTAGTATGCCAGCTTTAAATGTGTCTGAAATATATTTTGTAAAAACATAGATGTCGATACAAAGATCAGGTGAAGATCTGTCGGCTGCTCCTGTGCAGCTCACACGTCAAATGACATAGAAGAGAGCAACGCGCGATCTATCTGAACTATTTATCATCTGGGGCTCCCAAAAAGTGTCAATCTGTTTTTTCTTGCGGGTCAAAAGGTTTGGAATTTGATTAAAAGTGAGCTTATTGATGTCACACAAAATGCTCTTAATGTTAAAAAATTGATGACATGTCAACCTGGATGAAGAAAGCTGCCATCTCAGTGACAGGAACATTGAGTTCCTTTGTCTTTTTTTTTTTTTTTTTTTTTTTAATTTGGAAACCAGCAGTAGAATCTAAAAAGATTGGAAAAAAAAAATGGATTTGAAACACTAATGATTCTCAAAGACTGATTTGGCTGCTTGCTTCAGGTATCCAGTCTCTTGGCCTCAGACATGAGGGGGAAACAGAGCCCACAATAACATTTGGTGAGTGATTAATTTGACATTTAAATCAATTTTGTGGACGTGTAAACTGAGGCGTTTTGTTTTATCTGAAGATGTCGAGTGTATCATTTCACAATTGACCAAATATTTGGTTTGACACAGAAATAAAATAGAAACCAGTTGACCAGCTAAAAGGAACACACACACACACACACTTGCTTTTTGGGAAGTGCGCTTACTCTCCATCCTCCCCAGAACCGGACAAGAAGATAGACACCCATCTTTCTCTGTCGCCCAGCCCTACTTCCAATAGTGTTATTAAAATATTCAAACAGCAGATATATGTAACCCAGAAATCTAAAAGCGACAACATTTAGTCATATTTAGCACATTTCTACTCAGATGTGATGTCTTTGACCACCAGAAAATGATGGGGGGTGGGGGGGCAGCTTATGAGTTCTCTTCATTTGATATGTAAATGTCTAAATATAGTACTTTTGTTGTCTGTTCCTTTGAGTTTGGCTTTAAAAACGCTGGAGCTACAACAGAAAAATGGCATGAATGGAAACTTGAAGGGACAATAGAGGTGTAGAGTTCAAACCGGACAGGAGGAGCAAAAAAAACAAAAAATCCTCAGCCGTTTCTAGTTGAGGAGGAATGCCAGATATGTGATGTGGACTTGTTCTGACCCGTGTGCAAGTGTGGGACAAAGGTTCCTTCTCTACATTGTGGGTGTGTTTTAAATACCTGTTTTACAGGTAAAGATTCCTCCTTTTTCTTATCTTAGCTTCAGCTTTTCCTTTATTATACTGCATTTGTCTGTGATTACACACTTCTGCACGCTGGTAACGAAACTAGGAAGTCACCTTGATTCATTTTGACTTTAAAACTCCACCATGATTTAGCTGAAGCAAAAAGATTGTTTTTGGGTTCTGAGGAAACCTTTGAATTTCACTGAGTCTGGTTGCTTCACGGTCACTTGATGACGGATCTCATCTTCCTCATCTCAGTACTGACGGCAGAGTTATGAATGAGGAGAATCTACGAGAGTTCATCTGACAGGGACAGAGTTGTTAACCCACCAGCAACATCCCACATTCAGTCTGTGGCCCCGCCCCCTGTAACCTTAAAACCTAGAGTTTGCTTACTCTTAAGGCTTCAAGTGTCGACGTTTATGATCACGTGACGCTAGTGTTTCTCTATATCCTGATCACTGGTTCAACAAGTATCCTTCTTATCGATCATACGCCAGACAAGCCAGTCCTGGATGCTGGTTGTAAGCTTGGGAAACAAACGTGTGGTTCTGGGGCTGCTCAGTGAGCTCCTCAATTTTTACTTACTTAATCCACTGAGCTTTTAAGCGTTAGTGCTCCCTGATTGGCTGTTTATCAGTGCGGAAACCTGTGCAAAATGGTGGAGCTGTAATGTTGTTGTATTAGGGCTTCGCAGTAAATTGTCAAGCATCATCATCAGGATGTGCATGATGGCCGCACTGCCAGTCGTGCAACGTCGGCGGCGCGTGAACTCAACGAGTCACACACTGCAACTTCTTGGCTACTAGACAGAAAAATTAGGTATCACATGGATCTCATTTCAGGGGCTCTTGAGTGGGATTGACATGCAGGTTCTGTTAGCACAGTGTGAACCACCAATCATAATCATTCTTAATCATTTTATCAAAGCAGAGTGCACACACACACACACACACACACACCACTCCAAAACATGTAAGAATGAGCTAAGGACATGGTGCTGATTACTGTTGACGAAGAGGGTTTTTAAAAAAAAAAAAAAAGTTCTGATGAGGAATGAAAGCTTGTTACCTCACCGGTAGCTTCCATGGTTTTGTCTCACAGTTTTAACTTGTTTGCATTTAGGTGGCATACTTTTGTTTGACAAACCTGGTTTCTAAAAATACAGAAAGCCCTTCACTGCCCTCCATGCAGCCCTGGATAGTTAACACAGCCAAGATGCTGCACTCTGGTGCTTTTGTCGCAATGTCAGTTTTTTTTCCCCAATCTCGTGCAGCCCTAACTTGTATAAAAATATGTCGACCCGCCGTGCTGTCATGGCTTATTATTTATTTACCTACCCAGCATATCCATGCAATTCTTGATATGGAGGTTAAGCCCAGAGGATGCAGTGAGTGGGATTTTGTTTTTGTACAAATTCGTGAAAAGCAGATCTGACATCACCAATTAGCATTTGACAAGAGCTCATCATTAGCAGCAGCGTCCTATCTATGGGGTTCAGTTTCTGAATCCTCCGTGTCTGTGAGGTTTGAGAACCGAGAACCGTCCAACATGGACAAACTTCCTGGAGCTGTTGATGTGAGAGTGGTGGCCCGCTGTCGTCCTGGCAGACCATCGCAGGAATACGGTTTGATTGACATTGATTTGCCGTTAAGGCTGTCAGTCAAACTAAAAGGGGTGCCATTTGTAGACTCAACTGTCAGGCTCAGCCTGGTTGCTAGGCAACAGAGCAAAGACCTCGGCGGCAGGTCAGTAGGCCTGTCTTTCAGTAGTGTGTACATACGTGTGTATGTGTGTGTGTGTGAGCGAGAGAGTAACCAAGATTTATGAGCAAAAAGCTTGTGTGACTTAATGTTGCTGTTGCTCCAGTTCTGTTTCTGTCTTTCTGACACTCTGCAAACACACAAATGAATTCTCCACCCCCTCACAGTGCCTCAAACCCAGCTGTGCCCCCATCCCTCCCTGCCCACACACACACAAACACATACACACACACATGCACACAGATACAGTCTATCTCTCTTTGACTTCATTTTTTTCATATGTTCTTCGCTTCTCACCATCTCTCTAAACAAATTTTGCGTCTCTGTGCATTTCCCTTCTTCATCCACTCTCCCCCGTGTGCCTGTTGGTTTGCTGTGTGCCGTGCTACAGATGGATGGACCTCCATCTTCACACTGTTTGACAAACTGTTGAGTCTGTGGCATCTGCTGCTATCTGGAGGCCCCAGCCAGTTTTCATGGGCCGAGTTAAAACTGCTCTCAGCAGAACTCAGGTGGAGCAGGAAAACCAGAAACGCCTTAGCTTTTCCGATTTAGAGGCAGTCGTTCCTCCGTCAAACAAAAACAGAGCTTACCTGTTTTAGAAATGCACTCAGATCTCATGATCGTCAGATTTGTTTTTTCAGGGACTTTAAAAAAGTTGAAATCAGACATGTTAAGTCAAGACTGCCTACGTCACAGCCACTAACCTAATCCTGAACCTGCTACTGCCTAAACAAGGAAACCACCGCCGCTGACGGCTGTTGTGGCTGAATGAGCGGCAGTTTTATTGGGAGAGTTGCACAGCTGTCAATCAATCTATGCGCACAACCAGATTTTTAGATGTGTCATCAATGGTCTGAATGCGTACAGAGATTTGTGAGTGTGCACAGGTAGATCCTGCAAATGTGTTTTCTGTTAGATTTTTTACATGTGTAGAATAAACAAAACAACATTTTTATTAAATTTGAGAACTGAATTGAACTTCATAAATATCTATCATGTCCAGCAGGTAATGTCTATAAATGCGCAGACAAACCTCTCAAATCTCATCAACCCCAATATTAAGATGAGCCATAACAGTGCTCCTCCAAAAAATACAAATGAGGCTCAGTAAGAACATGAGCTGATGGAGAGTTTAGCTCCGTTGGAGGAATATTGAAAGAATTTCTTTGGTCAATGCTGGACATATTTCTGCTTCTCCTTTATTTTCAGTGCGTCTCCCACAAGTGGAAACTGTTTTCCAGACTTTTTTTTTTTTTTTTG
Organism: Aulostomus chinensis; assembly: GCF_037954235.1. Taxonomy (NCBI): domain Eukaryota; kingdom Metazoa; phylum Chordata; class Actinopteri; order Syngnathiformes; family Aulostomidae; genus Aulostomus; species Aulostomus chinensis. The sequence continues at coordinate 25,437,902 of NC_141327.1, read as the reverse complement.
GAATCACTTTTTCGAAAGCCTGGAGTGGAAAAGACCAGAAATTAAGACCGAAATTGTTTAGACCTAAAACTGTGGTACAGACTGGAGAATAATCGCTCCTCTGGTGTCCACTGATGTGATTGGCCTTCTCAAGTAAAGTCTCCCATACGTACACACAAACATGCTGCTAGGAACCCTCGGAAAGTGCTGCCAGTATCTCTAGTGCCTCATGAAAATGTAACGAGAATGTGAATAATTAAGATTAAACCAGCGCGTAATGTCACCCCGTGTGAATGTGTGTTTGTGTTTCCTTCTTCTTTGGTGGCTGCGTGTGTGTGCGTGTGCACGTGAGCTGATGATTTTACTATCATTCTGCTCAGTGTGCTACAAATGTCAGCTTTACTGACATCTTAATTACATTTCTGATTAATCCTGTAGATAATTGCAAAGTGGAGGTGGTTTAAATCGGCTCTATGCAGGGTTATAATGTATAAATACACCAGTGATATTCTGCTCCACTACAAAGAATCCCCACATTGATTTGTCTCTAATGGAGTTCTGATGTTGGTCATGTTCACGTCTTTGTGTGTAGGAAGAGACTGATGAAAATTTAAATGGATGGATTGTACTCTATTTCCATTTGAGCCAGAGTGAGGCAAATGAATGCGTTCGTAAAATATCTTTTTCTTTTGGGAGTGGATCTGGGTTACCTCAGATGTATAAGCCATGACGACACGCCATGGTTATTTATTTTTTTAATTTCTACTTTTTAAATGGCCGCGGCCCATTTGAAAACCCAAAATTGTGATGAGCATACTTAATGGCATTGAGATTCCATCAGTTCACAGATGCAGTTTGTTTTCTGAAATAGTGACGCGACCTTTCCACTTCCAAGTTGATGATGTGTGAAGATTTTATAATACTAATAATTTATTGTTACGATTTTGTTTTTTTTACAATTTATGTGGTTGAGACCTTTTTAATTACGATCATGCGATTACGTTCGTATTTCGCTTTACAAAAGCGTAAAACGTGAGCTTCAACTTGAAGGCATTCTGTGCCCCCTAGCGGACGATCACGTCCCATACATGGGCCTCGGCGCAGTGGTTGAGAAGCCTTGTCATTCATTTTCTGTTGCATGATTACCGCAGAATTTGTAGCCACACACCTTGGAAGAAAGTGGGGAGACTGAAACACAAGATGCAGGTAAACATGTGAGTGTAACCGTAATGGAAAAAAAAAAAAAAAGAAAAAAAGATGAGCAATAACACATGAAGTGAAGCCATTAAACAAGTCAAACAGTTGACTGATGAAACTGTTAAGGCCCAAAAGTTAAAACCATTAGAATTCAGTAATGATTCAGAAGGGACAACCCTCCTCAAGGGAGTTACTCGAATGAACTGAGATTTTTTTTTTTGTTGGTAAAGTTCAGATACCTCCCATATGTTGTTACGGATGCAATTTCAGCTACAAGTTATATTTGTGATACTGAGAAAGTGCTCGTATTGATAACAGGAGGATCATTTGACTCTTAAATGTCTGGTCATCCTGATCTTCTCATGACAGTAAAGCTAAAGCTGAATACGTCAACTCGGGCTTCAGGAAAGAAATGATACACGTTTGTTCCGCTGTGCTCTGAGAATTTCAAGTCCAACAATGAAACAGACATTTGAAAAAATAATGGACAGATTCATCAGCGCGGTGACAGATGAACCATTCCAGACTGAATGAGAGAGATGAGTTGATCCATCTCTCCTACACAACTCCTGTCTACATGCTTCTACTCAACCTGCTGGACTGACAGCAGCTTGGAACCGTCGTCATTTCTCAGCATTTTTAAGTCTTGTCATCGAGTCACTCAAGACGCTGCTGAGATGTCCCGTTAAACAGAATGGGACAGACGAACGTACAACCCAAAAAACATAAATCCTCCACACGAGATCCATGGTTGGTGTTCATCATCACTGGAAGTTTGTATTGGGGCTTTTAAAGGGGTAGTTTATCCAAAAATTAAAATTCTAAGTTGGTTTATGTCATTTTACTGCCTCGAAACTCTGCTTTCACTTCTCTCTGTTACAGATCAAGATGCTTGTTTCTAGAACTGATTTGTGATTCAGGGTTATTGGAGCAGTTTCGAAAAGAAACTATTATACAAATATCTTGCAATGACGCTTTTTCCCCCTCCTGCATGATGTATAGTGACTTCAGAAGTTGGAATATATATATATATATATATATATATATATATATATATATATATATATATATAATCTCGAAATAAATGGAAAATGACTACTAGGCATATTTGAACATTTTTGCTGTTAGCTGTCACCCCTGTTAGCATCACGCTAATGACACAGGCTGGCATTTTGTGCATTTTGGAGTCACCAAGAGCTCACTTAGCTGTGGCAAATGACATTTTTGGATGAAGTATGGCTTTAAGATGGACCAGCCTTTATCTCCAGGGCTTTATAACGTGAGAGGGTTTGAATGCAATTCTTTCCAGAAGAGCTTGATACTTGATACTTGACATTCAAGAACTGAGCTCAGCTTAACTTCTGTGGACCCTTGGAAGGGGGGGGGGGGGGAATCCAGCTTCTCTTAAAAAAAAAAAATTCAACAACAAAAAAAACGTAAATATCTAACAGGATTATTATCCACCCATCCAAAGATTTGAAGCGTTTCTAGTGTCCCTAATGGAGTGTCTTTATAAAGGGGATGAGCGGTGGTGTGTTCTGTTGGGCTGCTTCAGTCAGTCACAACACTGGCTCATCTTAGCTCGACTTAAAGCAGAGAGCAGGCACAAGTCGTCAAATCCCTAAATGTAGAGCTTTCTGACTTCTCTTGTAGCAGCTTTGATGTGGTGTGATTTAAGACTCGTTCCTCCATGCTGCGATTAAATTTAAAATCAACTTAACTGAAGCAATAAAACTAAATTTAGACGGCAATGAAGGAACAAATGGGAACTGCTGAAATCTGAGTAGCTTATTGTGCGGTGACTAATGCCACATAATTGACATATTGATTCATCTCTCCTTTGCTATTGTTTTCGCCTTATTTTGTGCTGCAAGGAACTCTGAGCTGACTGTTTTTTTTATCTCCCTCTGCCCGCAGTGTGCTGTTTTGTGGTCCATAAACGCTGTCATGAATTTGTCACCTTTTCCTGTCCGGGGGCCGACAAGGGACCTGCCTCTGATGTAAGTGAATCAAACGTGCACCAAAGCTACAACACATCTCATTTTGGTCATTCTTTATTGATTGATTGTATTGAGTCGTCAATAAAAGTGCCTCTTTTTTTTTTTCCTGACCAAGCACACAAAGTGAAGCAGGTGGATGGATGTGCTCGTGTTAAATATTGATGAAGCACACAGTCACTGATTGCTTGAACAAAAGTTATTAGGTTTTTAATAAAATTTGCCAGGTCAGCAGACTGGCTTTCGGTTTGAGCACACTTCTACTTGTACAGTTCCTGTTTACAATGAAAACTCATGCAGGCGCACGCACGCACACACACACACACACGACCTCTCTTCTCCTGCTGACCTTTCGCCACCAAATCACACTGAGACATGTGAGGAAAGAAAATGTGCTGCATGGCTGCTCCAGGTTAATGAGCCAATATCTTCAGACACACACACACACACACACCATCATGTTCCCATCACCTCAGATTAATTTCACTTCTCTTCATATCCAGGAAGCTTTCTATAATTATGACCAAAAGTCCAATGCCAAACCTCAAGTCACTTTTGGTATGAATGATTAAAGCATTTTGCACATTCTGACCTCACACAAGTGATAATGCTGACTTTGGGTTAATACCGGAATGTTGCCGTTCATGTTAACTCAGCCGCTGTTGCTGCGCCAACATGCACAATCCCAGGATCGTGACACTATAGCAGCTAAATGGAACTCGGCTGTCTTTCATGTTGTTGTTTATACTACCAGTCCAAGGTTTGGACACACCGTCTCATTCAATGTTGTTTTTTCTTTATTTTTTACTACTTTCTGCATTGCAGATACATACAGAAGACATCAAATACATGTATCAATGTACATGGAGTTATGTAGCAAAGAAAAATGTTAAATAACTGTAAGTGTGTTTTATATTTTAGATTCCTCAAAGTAGCCACCCTTTGCTTTGTTGACAGCACTGCAAACCCTTGGCCTTCTCTCAATGAGCTTCGTGATGTCATCACCTGAAGTGGTTTTCACTTCCCAGGTTTGCCTTGTCAGGGTTCATTTGAGGAATTTCTTTAAGTAAAGAGAAACATCATTGCTTTAAGAACTGAAGGTCAGTCAGTCTGGAAAATTGCGAAAACTTTGAATGTGAGTCTAGAGTGCAGTCGCAAAAACCATCAAGCGCCACGACGAAGCTGGGTCACATGAGGACGGCCCCAGGAAAGGAAGACCAAGAGTCTCCTCTGCTGCTGAGGATGAGTTGATCCGAGTCACCAGCCTCAGAAATCGCAAGTTAACAGCACCTTAATTTAGAGCCCAGATAAATGCCACAAGAAATTCTAGTAGCAGACACACCTCTACACCAGCTGTTCAGAGGAGACTGCACCAATCAGGCCTTTATGGTTGAACAGCTGCTAAGAAACCACTACTAAGGAAAAGCAACAAGCAGAGGAGCTTTGTTTGGGCCAAGAAACACAAGGAGTGGACAATCAGACCAGTGGAAATCTGGGCTTTGGTCTGAGTCCAGATTTGAGAGCTTTGGTTCCATCGGCCGTGTCTTTGTGCAATGCACACAAGGTGAACGGATAGTCTCCACATGCATGGTTCCCACCGTGAAGCATGGAGGAGGAGGTGTGATGGTGTGGGGGTGCTTTGCTGGTGGCAGTGTTGGGGGCTTATGCAATACTGAAGGCACACTGAACCAGCATGGCTACCTCAGCGTCCTGCAGGGACACGCCATCCCATCCGGTTCACGTTAAGTTGGACCATGGTTTATTTTTCAACAGGACAGCGACCTCAAACACACCTCCAGGCTGTGTCAGGGTTATTTGACCAAGAAGATGAGTGATGGAGGCTGCACCAGATGACCTGGCCTCCACAGTTACCTGACCGAAACCCAATCCAGATGGTTTGGGATGAGATGGACCGCAGAGAGAAGGCAAAAGGGCCAGCAAGTGCTCAGCGTCTCTGGGAACTCCTTCAAAACTGTTGGAAACGCGTTTCAGGTGACGACCTCACGAAGCTCATGGGGAGAACGCCAAGAGTGTACAAAGCAGTAATCAAAGCAAAGGGTGGCTGTTGGTAAGGAACTAAGATATAAAACCTGTTTTGAGTTATTTCACACATTTTTGTTTGCTACATAATTCCATACGTGTTCATTCATAGTTTTGATGTCTTCTGTGAGAATCTTCAATGTAAATAGTCGTGATAATAAAGAAAAAACCTAGAATGAGGAGGTGTGTCCAAACTTTTGACCGGTGGTGTACTTCTTTGCTTTTTCTCCCATCAAGTGCCAAAAATGGGCAAATCTCTACAGCCAGTTTTCTTGTGGAAAGTCTTGACACAAGCATTGAGGCTGTCACATCAGTAAATTAAGGATGTTGGGGAGATTGGAAACGTTGACTCACAACTTCCATTTTTTTTTTACTTTTTACTTTTTCTGTTGTCCATGCACGTGACTCTGTAATTGTTCTCTCTCTCTTTCTCCTGTTGTTCCTGTCTCTGCAGGATCCTCGTAGTAAACACAAGTTTAAGGTCCACACTTACTCCAGCCCCACTTTCTGTGATCACTGTGGCTCACTGCTCTACGGGCTGATCCACCAGGGCATGAAATGTGACCGTATGTACACGTGTGTGTGTGTGTGTGTGTGTGTGTGAGAGAAAGAGACCCCTTGCTGTTTCTTTTGAAGGATTTTTCACCCAAAATGTAGAATTTGCCCTCCAGTTACTCATTGTTGGGGGTCTCTTTTCACCCTGCAGGACTTTTTGGTGATGTAAGAATTCAGAAAATGTCAGGCACAAAGTTTTAGCTTCAAGCTAATCAAGACCAACCGCTAACAGCCCCACCCTGTCCAACTGCCGGTTTATAAACTCTCAAATGCATCAGTCAGTATATTTAAGGTTTTCTTCATCCAGTCGAATGCTTTTCAGTTGTTTTCATTTCAGGTAAAAACAGACACATTGTAACACTTCCACTTTGGACATGAACATTCACACCAAACTGTAAGGTGCTTGTTTGTTTTGAGCTCGAATAGGCAAATTATACCATTTTGGTGAAGATTTGTTCTGAGGCGGCAGCACAATGGTATCTTGTTCTAGAGGAAGCATGTTGAGGAGTTCATCTGCATCACATTTAGGGCTTTGTTTCTGGCAGAAAAGGGTGGACAGTGTCCCAGAGTCAGGAAGAGAAAAACAATGTCTCAACGGTAACACGTTCTGAGATGGACTGTGGTGAGATGGATAGCGATGAGAAGCTGCATGAGCTGCAAGAGAATTGAAACCTCCAATCTAAATCAATAGAAAACAGCCAGCAAGAACCCTCTCACTCTCCTCTCTTGCAGAGCCATGATACCACCCACTGATCGTGAGTGAGTGGATTAATAGGCGGAATTTGGTACGTCAGAGCGCGCTGACATCTAGTGGGCGGACTGAAGAATTACACTGAGCTTTGCCTGTTAAAAAGAAACACAGTCTGCTTTGTTACATATTAATCATGAAAAGAATGAGTCAGAGCCTCTTCAGAAAATGTATTCTTATTGATTTACTGTGTATTTTATGCATTTAATTTGTCTACTTAGCATATAAACCTCTTTGTCCTTTCAGTTTCTCACCCTCCTTCTCTTAGTTCATCCAGGTTTTTTTGGGTGAAGTATTTTTTTTTTTAATTGGAGGGTTTTGTGTCGGTCACATGTCGTACAAATTTTTAAGTTGAAACCTCTTCCATTGTTTTTGGTTGAATATATAAATAAATTAACATGACTGTAAAATCATAGCCACATGATTGTGAGATGAATTAATTGTCAGATGTGGGAAAAGTGCTTTTAGTTGACAATGAAAAATTAATTTCTCCACATTTCTGATTTATCTGTAGTGTGTTACTTATGAACAAATGTTCACTTTATAAAATGTCACAAAGTAAAGATTTGATTGATTTCACTGTATTAATGATGATGATGGTGTGTGTGTGTGTGTGTGTGTGTGTGTGTGTGTGTGTGTGTGTAGACTGCATGATGAACATCCATAAACGGTGTGTGGCCAACGTCCCAAGCCTGTGTGGGACAGATCACACCGAGAGAAGAGGACGCATCCACATCTCGGCCCAGATCGCTGAGGACACTCTCACCGTCACCAGTTCGTGCACCGTCCCTCTGTTTGCCTTCCTCTTCATTCTTGATTTTTGGCTCAATTTCTGCTACAGTTTGTCAGCTGAGAGGGAGAGCTCCTCTCAAATCACTATCCAAGCCCAAGACTAAAACTGGAAAGTCCATTAGTCGATCGATGATCTAATGATTGACCCACATCGCCGCTAGGACATGCATCCACGTGCCAGCGCGCACTCTCGCAGACAGCTCTGAATTGATTATGGAACACAAACTAAATTGTTGTTAAGTGTTGTCAAATGTAGCCAGAGTTATTTAGGGCAGGCCAGAAAGGGAGCCACAGCTTTAAATTTAGGAGTGTTGCAGGGTTATGTCTTGCTGTCCCCTAGAAAGGACAAAATAGCAAACTTTGGCCTCATTTTGCTCAGAAAAAGGTGCAAAATAAACCCACAGCTTTCGCTGGGTTTTCAAGTCTTCAGAGCCTGATCTACTAAGCAGCTCAGGCACTGGGAGATGAATTCTTTAAGTGACGAGAGCTCAGCAGGTGCAAGTTGGTGGGATGTTTGGGATTGTCAAGTTCAGGAGAGGAGACAATAATTCTGTAATCTTGATTATGTAACATTTAAAGAACCTGGGAAACATGATTGCTCAAATATTTATCAGAGAATTATGCTATCATAGTCAAAAAGAGCCAAAGCTATAACATGCATACGCACACAGGCACACACACACACACACACACACACACACACACACACACATATGATTTTAGATTTCATTGATGGTCATGTTTGAACATTGTCCACTATTTATCTGTGTTACTGTAAGCAGATCAATTCCATCAATTGCTTCATAGTAGTCCAACCACCCATTTATAGATTTATATAAGACTTTATTTAGTGCACATTTCCCGTTCTTTAGAGGCAGAGGATTTTACCGGGAAAAACAGAGTGACTGCAAATAGTTGGAATACATTATCAACCCCTTTTGCATCTGATCTCCTTTTTTTTTTTGCTTCATTAATCCATGTAGACCCTATAAATGTGTAGGAAAAAAACCCATGACATTTTTGTTAATTACCTCCTAAACCCTTAAAGGTTTTCTGAAAAACTTGATAGAATTGTCAACATCCACTAAGCTTTGTTTCTAAGGAAGTTGTAGATAGAAATATGAAATTAAAAACAAAAAAGTTTAGGCCTTTGGGTTGACCAAACTGTACAGTGACTGTCCTTGGAGCTAATCTCCTCTAAATATTAAAAAAAAACAAAAACATCTAACAACCACTAATATGACATGGATGTTGCTTCAGGTCTTAATAGAGGATCCATTCAAACCTTTCCTTGGGTCTCTGAAGTAGAGCAACCCATTTGGTGTGCCTGTTTTCTAAACACGCAGCATCATTTATCCAGTATGCATTTCTTTCCTCCTCTTTCGCTCATTGTGTTGCTACTCTCCTCGTCCCCCTCGCAGTCAAAGAGGCCAAGAACTTGGTGCCCATGGACCCCAACGGCCTGTCAGACCCCTACGTGAAGCTCAAGCTGATCCCAGATCCCAAGAGTGAGAGCAAGCAGAAGACCAAGACCATCAAATGCTGCCTCAATCCCACCTGGAATGAGACCTTCACCTTGTGAGAAATCTCTCATTTGTCTTACTTTTGGAGGGAAACTTGTTTATTTGGCCATGATTTTAAATCACATAACAGTAAAACTGAAACTTTCCTTTCGTTTATTTTCACTGTTGAAGTTGCCCAAAATCCTGTTTGGGGCCTTAAAGTTTTTGTCCGTTTGTCATTTTCAAGGATCTAGAACACAGTGAAGAAAGACTCATGGAAATACTCTATAAAATAAGAGTTTAAACAGTGGGAGGGGGACCATATTCATCTATGGGTTCAAAACTTAAAATCATGAGCAGCAGGATGTAACAACAATGATATGCATGGTAGTTATGTAAAGGTGTTAAAATGTCAAATGTTGCAGCTTAAACAGTTTAAAAATAAGACCGTAAGAAATTATAAGCTTTTAGTTATTATCTTTTACTTATATTAAGAACATCCCTCTTCTTATGTCACTTTATTTATTTATTTTTTTTCCTTCAGCAACCTAAAAGAAAGCGACAAAGACCGCCGTCTGTCTGTGGAGATCTGGGACTGGGATTTGACCAGCAGGAATGACTTCATGGGATCTCTGTCCTTTGGGATCTCGGAGTTACAAAAACAAGGAATAGACGGATGGTAAGATGTCAGGATGTCCAGATGGAGGAGATCAGGGGGAAAGTGACACAGGTGTCCATAGACAGGCGTGAATATTTAAGAGCTTTGTTGTCATAGTCTGTTGGTAATCCTGGATTTTCTCTGACATTGCTCTGTCTAAACTTAGGTTTAAGCTGCTGTCCCAGGAGGAAGGAGAATACTTCAATGTTCCCGTCCAGCCAGATGGAGAGGATGGTAATGAGGAGCTGCGACAGAAATTTGAGGTGAGATGTGGAACAACAAAGGATCATGTTGGGCTTAGTTTCTTGCTTGTTCTTTCACAGCTCGTGATACCTTCCCTCATAGTCCTCTTCTTTTCCTTCCATTTTTCCTCTCTCCAGAGGGCGAGGGTGGGCCCGGGGAAGCCCACAGACTCCTCCTCCTCTGTCTGCAAGTACGACAGCAATGGCAATCAGGACCGAGTCAAGCTGTCCGACTTCAACTTCATCATGGTTCTGGGCAAGGGCAGCTTTGGAAAGGTACACTCACAGAAATATTTGTGTGTGTGTGTGTGATGTGGGGAAACAAACAGCTGGAGGGCTATAAAACTCATCTCTGGTTCCCCTCAGGTGATGCTGGCTGAGAGGAAGGGCACAGACGAGTTGTACGCCATCAAAATCCTCAAGAAGGACGTGGTGATCCAGGACGACGACGTGGAGTGCACCATGGTGGAGAAGAGAGTGCTTGCTTTGTCGGGGAAACCACCCTTCCTCACCCAGCTGCACTCCTGCTTCCAGACAATGGTAGGACCCCGTAACATCTTTTAATAGAAGAGACATGTCTACGCAGTAGGAAGGTGCAGGGCCACAAATGATGGTACTGATTACATCAGAGTTGGCACTACAGGATGTCAAAAGTGAAGAGGGTCATTGATTGGTTCTTCATTGTCTTCATACCACTTGATCTTTGTCCTCCAGGACCGATTATATTTCGTGATGGAGTACATTAATGGAGGAGACCTAATGTACCAGATCCAACAGGTTGGGAAGTTCAAGGAGCCTCATGCTGTGTGAGTACCCTTAGCCAGTATCAGTATTATAATCACTGCTTAAAGCACTATCTGATATCAGTGGATGATAGCAGTGCTACCTGATCCACAGCCCCACGATTTGATTATAAAGGTGTCATCGATGCAGCTTGATGCATCAAAATTTTTGCCCAGGTCAAAAATTTCTCACAGGGGTTCCACTGGGCTCAGAGCTGCAGGCTGCTTGGGTCCTAGCGTAGGATTCACGACATTTCCATACCCATCAAAGCACCTCCTGGAGGCCTGTCTCTGCACACTCTTGAACATTTAACAAAGAGTAACAATATTCATGAAGTCCTTTTTGACAAAAAAAAAAAAACCTTTATTTTTGCTTTTAATGTGTGAGACAATACAGTAATCTTGAAAAACAAGCATTAAAATAATTTAATAAAATTGATAGAAATGTAAGTCCTACGTCTTTACTTGTATCTTTTCTGAATGTTGGCTACACCTAACAAACATTATAGTGTCTATCATTGTTAATACAACTGTGGTTGAAAGCTGGTGTTCATCTTTTTTTTTTCTTTTTTTTTTTTCTTGGAAGCTTCTATGCCGCTGAGATTGCCACCGGACTCTTCTTCCTTCACTCCAAAGGAATTGTGTATCGGTGAGTTGCTTTGTGATGTAGCTGTAATCTGCATGCGATTGTCTCTGAATAGAAGATGGACCGATTTCCTGCTTGTGTGTCTGCAGAGATCTGAAACTGGATAATGTGATGCTGGACTCTGAAGGCCATATAAAGATCGCCGACTTTGGCATGTGCAAAGAAAACATGTACGACGGAATCACCACGAAGACCTTTTGTGGAACGCCAGACTATATTGCCCCTGAGGTGTGTTAACCTGCTGTATGGTGACCAGTTTGGTGCTGTGCGTGTGTGTGTGTGTGTGTGTGTGTGTGCGTGGTCGTTCAGCCTCTGAATGAGACTGTTTGTGTTACAGATCATAGCCTATCAGCCTTATGGGAAGTCTGTGGACTGGTGGGCCTTTGGAGTTCTGCTCTATGAAATGCTCGCTGGCCAGGTTTGTAGCCATTACACATAACTCCCTTTTAACGAAGAACACCCGATTGTGACAAAAAACAATGACGTGTAACTTCATCATGCCTGTCCAGCCACCTTTTGACGGGGAGGACGAAGACGAGTTGTTCCAGTCGATCATGGAGCATCACGTCTCTTACCCTAAATCCATGTCCAAAGAAGCTGTTGCAATCTGCAAGGGGGTGAGACCACATGCCCCAGAACACATACAGACTCACAATCTGGCCTCCAATATGTCGCTCTCAACACTGGAGGGTCCTTCTCCTCCACCCCAAACCTAAAGTGCATATTCCACACAATGGAGGACACATCAAACACATTTTACTACTTTGTGAACATTATTTCAGTCAAGCACATACCACTACATTAACACACATGATTTCATCAGCAATTAATCAGTTTTTCGTGATGAATCATTTTTACTCGTGATGATTTATAGTTCAGCTTTAGTGAGAATGTAGCAGCTGAGGAGAGGACCACCCCCTCAGGAATTGGTAGAGAACAGAAATAGAGCTGAGACAGTGTGAATGTTAGTCCATCGGTCATGTCAAAGGTGATTATGTGTGATAAATGCCGCTACTAGCGCCCTCTTTTAGTAACAGAGTCATGGTGGAAGGCCAGTGGATGGGAATAACTTGTAGACAATGCACACTCACACTCCTACGATATTGTTTGTGTCTGTGGTTTTAGCTGATGACCAAGCACCCAGGTAAGCGTCTGGGCTGCGGTCCAGAGGGGGAGAGAGACATTAAGGAGCACGCCTTCTTCCGCTATATAGACTGGGAAAAACTGGAGAACAAAGAGGTCCAACCGCCTTTCAAACCTAAAGCTGTGAGTATATTCCACGTACGCACTCCTCAGCTGTTGACTATAACCTGAAAGTCACCTGTTGGCTGTAGACATTGGTTACAATACTGAAGGAATTCCAAGGAACGATTAAGTCGAAGTTGAGGTAAGTGAGAAGACTGCTCATCCCCTGCTCCTCACCATCACCTGCCATTGGTCACTACTCTCACAAGTACAGAGCCGGCGTCTGTGATTGTAGTCACCAATGATAAAGCTGAGATGTCACTGGCCCACCAAAAATAGACCAATGGAAATCCACAGTTTCGGCTGTGTGTGTTTTGATTGGTTGATGTCATGTTTTAGTTGTATCTCTCTTTTTTCTCTTTGTCGTTGTCCTTTTTTTCCTCACATCCCCCATCATACTCACTCCATCCCTCCATCTCTCTCTCTCTCTCTCTCCTCTCCTTTCCACGGCAGTGTGGGCGTGATGCGGAGAACTTTGACCGTTTTTTCACGCGCCACCCGCCAGAGCTGACCCCCCCAGATCAGGAGCTTATAGCCAACCTGGACCAGGAAGAATTCCAAGGCTTCTCATTTGTTAACCCTGAGTACTCTCACACGACTCACTGACCACGCCACATATCACTGGGCTGCACTAGTAAACCCCCACCTTGGAAACACACAGGAAAAACTTCTTCAAAATATCAGCATGATGTCATATCCAGGCGGCATTCAGCTGAGCGAATAGTTAAAGGAAGATTTGGCATTTTGGGAAAAATGTGCTTTTGGAGAGTTTTTAGTTGCTACTACAGGTTGTAACTACAAACAACAGCCAGGTGCAGTTGGTTATCAGAGTTTATTTGTCACAGTGACTAAAGAATCATGGAATCCCAGATTGAAGTTTTATTTATGCCACATATTCTCAGGAGTCAACTAGGACCTTGAAGACCTTTTAGCTAACGCAGACAGTTAGAAGGGTATCTGTGATTCAGCTCATAGCACAACTGTCTCATGAAACTTGAAAATCGGGTGTTGGGAGTTTCTTGATTATCCATATTTAGTTTTGACAAAGCTGTGGCCCACTGCATCCCTGGGATTCAGCAGTAAGCTTGCAAAACAGACTCATAGCAAGACAGCTTCATTTCTAAATATGGTTTTAAACCTCTCATAAACAGTCTTGCAAAAATAACCTGAACAGAATTTTACCCTATTTGTCCGCCAGCCTGCAAGAGCAACTCATACTGCTAATAATGATCAACCAGCAGTTCCAGATTAGGGTTAAATGAGAAATGGTGTATAAATTGGTGAATTTAAGAAGTTGTGTTGTTGAACAATACAGAGAGCCATTTGGGATTTTTGGGTGTTTGCACTGACCCACTTCATTTTTAAAATACAGTTTTCATGTAAAAAAAAAAAAAAAAGAAGAGAGAAATTCATTGACATTAAGCCTGTCCAAGTTATTTTAATAAAAACCATGGAGAAAAAAACTCAATATCACATAGAAGAAAAACTCTTTTCAGACATTTAAAATCACTTCATTCAACCTCTGTGCAGCCTTCTGCTATTGCTGGGTTTAATGCATTCACACATTTTTCTGTTCCACACAATAGAGCAAATATGAATTTTTTTTAATTTTTTTTTTTATTTGAGACTCATTAACATTAGCTTTCTGAAACATGAAATGATGTGTTCAAAATCCTGAAGACAGACGTGGGCTGACTGACTGGGGCTGAAGACAGCGACTTTACTTTAGCTGCTACTAGAATAACATGCTTGAGTCTGATAGCATTTTTGCGGTGAAGTTGCATTGGGGGTAATGTAGGTATCAGATTTGTTTGAGGAGGCAGAATATGTGGACTTAAACAGAGAATATGTCTTGTTCTCCAAGTAATTCTTTAAAGAACACAACCTGGTTTAGAACATTGTAGGAGCACAAGAGGCGGAGTGCTACATTAATGCACTGTACAGAGCATTGGGTTTCCCAAAATGTCAAATTATTCCTTTAAATAATATCCAGATAGAAATGCAGACAGGTGCTCTAATGCTAACAATCAGCAGAAATACCTGTATATTTAAGTGTCAGTCAACCAGGAGGAGACTCCAGCAGCCGCACTGTTATTAGCAAGTCTCGTATCAACTCTACTTGCTGCATTTCTATCGTTAGCTCAGACTTGTTGCTCGTGCCTGAATGCTGCGCGGCTCCGTGCAACACCATCAGGTTCAGGTCGGAGTCTGACCGCAGGACCAACCTGAACCTGCACTGTCTCCGTCACCCTCCCTGTAATTGCATATTGACTATGACCTATTAGTAATATTGCTGAGTGTACTATGATCACATATTGGTAAAATCCATTCCGTGTAAGTGAAAACTGACCATTGCTTTGCTATGATTGTTTGAGTACTAATCAGTTTCCTAACGTTGACTTTTGTCTATAGGACCAAATCCTTCTATACTTTCTGTTCACTCAGTGTTGTGGTGAGCGTATCTGAAATTTTTGCTGATTTCATTTTTAATTAGTCAAAGGTTAGACGTCTGAATACAGGCAAGAGTTTAGGTCTACGTCAGTTTAGTGATTTTTGACTGAAAGTTCATTCATTACCGTAAACATTCACACAACACTGTTTTGACGACAGGGGGCAGATGTCCTTGCTTGTTACCAACCATTTAGGGGGGATTCCACGTACAGTGGAGCCCTGCAGTCTCTTGTGAAGCTGGTAGTTTGTAAGTGTACAGAAACAGGGTGTCCTAAAGTGCCAAAATGAGGTTGAGTCATGAGGACGCAGTCAAAAAAATGTCCTCAACAACTGTGATGAAGGGCAGCCATCTCGTGCCATTATTCAGTACATGTATACTTATTAGAATATGCATTATAGCTTATCTGTTCTCCCAAAATACCTTTTGAAAGTCATTTTCATATGCAACATGTCGGAGAAGACGTGTTTCATTGTTGACAGGTTGTATTATCTTTTTGTAATCGTGCAACAAGGCAGGTCAGTTCCAATGTGTCAAAGCTAGTTCTATGAGCTTGAATCAAAAGGAGGGCGTAGTGGTGACGTCACAGCTTTGTTGTCATATAAAGATGCTCGCTGATGAAGAGGATGGTGTCGCCGAATGAGCTCCTTATTGTGATAACACAGGATATATGAAAGTCAAATGCAAATATATATATCAAGTTCTATATCAGAGAAATATTTGGATGAATTGTTTTGGATGAGAGAGAGATGCTTTTGTGGATTGTTTAATTGTACTGTATGACTGGAAACTGATAATATACTCACTGGTGCCTACCAGACTACTGCTGCTGTGTCTGCCTTCTTACTGCTGTCACAAAAACAACAATAACAACAACAACAACAACAAAAAACGGCGAATTGCTGAGCTAGCTAGAGCTATGGATGGATAGCTCTGCCCAAAAACATAAACAGAAAAAAGATACTCGACTCATAAGTAAAGACGTTAAAAAAATTTACTATATCTATGCAACGATCATAGTTAAGATATTTGTCGTACGCCGGCGTACAGTCTTCGTCGGGGAGTTACAGACATCTAAATGTATGTTTATTTAAAAGAAAATCACTAATGAATTTAGGGACTGTATCATGTTTAGTTTCAACAGAACCTGAAGCGTAAAAATCACAGATTGTAGTTCTATTGAGGTGATGTGCCCTTTTTGTTTTTAAAGCCACGCTGGCTTTCTTTTTGAATACTTATAACTTGAAACATGTCGAGCCAAGTTTCCTATTTGACCTTTTTGAAACAAGTCAAAGAGTACATAGGATAACCCTGTGATTGCTACAGCAGTAATGGATTAGTAGCGTGTTTACAAGTATAGTGGTGAAAAAATACTCTTTAAATAAGCTTACATCTGTTTGAGCTGTAATTGTGATTACCTTGCGGCCCCCCACTTTATTGTCATGGAGTGTTAAAATTGCCCTGAAGTCAAAGACACGCTGCAGAGGAACACTGCAGCATCACACCTGCTTCTTACACAAAACTGAGCTGGCTTAGTGGTGAGTATGTGGTCCGGTGGTAGAGAAGTTTTCAATCCCGCCCCAATTCAGCTGGAAGCCCTGTGATGAGAGAGGTAGGACACCTAAATCTCTGTATGATCTGTGTGTGTGTGTGTGTGTGTGTTGGTGTGTGTGATACGTGCGTCTTGCCTGGGGCTCACTGCTTCACCTCCCTGTGTGAAATCCTTTCCGGTTGTGGTTTGGTCTTCAGCTGATCTGTTCTACTGATCCGTGTCTGTACTGGAACATTCTCTCTCTCTCTGGCTCTGGAAGTTTGTCTTGGATCTTTCTGCATCTGTGCTGTTGATCTGTTTCAACAGGTCTTTTCCATCATTTGATGTGTTTTTGGGTTTGTTGGCCAGGGTGTGTTGTGCCTATGTCGAGCTGCCCCCCCCCCCCCCCCCAGTCCTGACTTCAGAGTCTTTCCTGTCATGACACCCATTTACAGATTATCAGAGGTGTGGTTGTAATCTGATGATTTTAAACTTGATAAAACGTTGGAAATTGACTTGGAGATAAATGACTCCTGACTTCACTTCAACAATCGTAACATCTTAACAACAAAGTGCCTAACAGTCTCGACTGTCATTCGCTCTCACGTACACCATACCACAAAGCACTGTCCTGCCATCAGGAGTGACTGGGGTTCTGCTGCCTCCCAGCACAAAGGTCCCAGGTTCAATTCCTGCCCATCACAGCTCCTTAGTGTTCTCTCTGTATCTTTGTGGGTGTTCTTCAGCTGCTCTGGTTTCCCCTGACATCAACAACATGTCACGTGTTTAATAAACCTGTGGCCGCTCCTGACAAAGACACTGCCAGCAAGATCTCAGTGCTCCATAGACGACGGGTGTAACGCAGAAGACACATTTTGTTGTAGCCCATGTACAATGATGATTAAGACTTCTTAAGAGTGTCTTGTTCGAGGAAACTTGGACAGGAGGAGTAAGGGATCGTCCTACATTGTGAGCCACAGCCATCTCTGCGCCTCATAGACTTGAGACTCATTTGTGACTTTGTCCCACCTATGCAGGTTATTAATAGAATGTCTCTCTGTGATACTGGGCATCGCTTGCTTCCTTCTCTACCCCTCATCTTTGTGCTCAAGTTGTTCTTTATGTCGAATTTGTACCTCCTCTGGTTTGAGTCTGCCTTTTTCACGCTGCAAAAATTCACACCATCTGTATTTTTACCATGTCTTTTTACTCACTGTGTCTCTTTTCGTCTCGTCTCTCTGTGGCAGAAATCTCGCCGTGACGTTGGCAACTTTGACAAGGAGTTTACAAAGATGGCGGTGGAGCTGACACCAACAGACAAACTCTTCATCATGAATCTGGACCAAAATGAGTTTCAAGGCTTCTCCTACACCAACCCTGAATTCGTCATACAAGTGTGAGGAGTTCCTAGTGCCGAGACTTAACTCCAACCCGACCAGCCCAGTGATATCTCATCTTTCATCTCCACCTGGACTCAAACCACCAAAGCTAAAACCACATACAAATCATCTCTTAAACTGGACAATATCATACTGACCCCTGCAATTACACAAGTAACTCATGCTAACGGTTTTATTAGCTGGTTGGTCATGGTGGGACTGAGCTTGACCAGTAGCCACATTATAACAAACCAGTTTCCCGGTATGTGTAGTTTTCACGGGACCTCGTGGTGGGTATGTCACTACAGAGTCTGGCAATCGAGAACCACACTGAATATGTAACTGTGTGTATGTGCTCTATTGATCAACAACAGTGTCTCTTTGTTTACTTGATTTCCCTCTCTTCGGCCCGCAAAAGTTGCATCATGAATATTCCATGATCAATATGTCATGTATGTGCTCATACATGTGACTGTGCAGGGTTTGGAGGGAAGGAGGGTTTGTTTAAAACCTCATGTCTAAGTTAGTCCTGAACTTAGTCTTACGCACGTCTTGTCTTCCAAATTGATGCAAAAAAAGTTTAAAAAAAAAAAAAGAAGAGATATCCCCTAAATGCCTGTTTGGCAGCGATATTTAAAAATGTCTCTGTCTTTCTCTTGCTTAATCTCTTTCCTCTATGGCACTATGTACGCAGTGGGTTAGTGCTGTGTAGGCCTTTACAGTCTTTGTGGTGCAGCTCCTCTATGCATGCCATATTTGTAGGTACAGTAGTTCTTTAAGATTTACTTTTGACATATCAGAGGAAATAAAACCTTTTGTGTCTTGAATTTATTGATGCAAGTCAGTTTTGAACTACCCTCAAATCAAGTTTCAGTTTCGAATGCTGTGTTCACTCTCTAATAATGTCAAGAGTTTGCTGCTTTACAGCGCACAGAGCAGAGACTGAACTGAATGAATATATAAAGTAGTTGTAATAATTCTGTATGTTTCGATGTATGTGTAAATAAGAACGGAATCTAGAGCTAATGGTGGTACTCATGTTATTGTGCATTTCTCAACTAGCAACTGTATCCCATCTTCCTTTTTTTCCCACCAGCAACTTTTTAATGGAATATTCCAACTTTCTGGGGACCTGCATATTGTTGATCATCATGTTTTTAGAGCCAGACAAGCAGACAGATACCCTTATCTCCTCTCCACGTGTACTAGGGACTCCCACCAGACAACTGACCGCTAGTTAGCCTTGCAATGAATGCTAGCAAAGGGATAGTGCACAAAGCTGTCTCATAAGTAATCAAATCAGGTTCATAAGTAATCAAATACAACTCAATGCTAAACCATCTGTGTGTGCATTAATATAAGTACGATTATGTTTAATATTGGGTACGAAATACTGTTGAAAACTCAGTTACTGCAGGCTTTGGAAGCTGAGTGCAAGATAAAGGTTGGAGGCTAAAGTTGCCAAAGTAGATGTAGGAACCTGAACCTAAAAACTTAAGTAATTTTCAACTGTATTTTCTTAGTGATTGTGAAATGTGACTCTAGTTCTATTATTGCAGGAATCGACCATTTTGGATTAAAGTGTATTTGATTACTTCTGAGACTGTTGTCTGCTGCCCCACTGCTGGCATTCACTGCAGCTAAGCTAACTAGTAGCAAAGCCAGCTAAGCAGTCAGCGATCAGGCTGTATTTGCTTTGCAATGAACACAGAGAGGATTAAAGCATATCTGGCACTAAAGTTGATGAACAATAACTATTTTCCAGAAGTTGGCATGTTCTTTCATACGTTTCTCTCTTTGTTCTATCCTTTTCTTTCTTTTGCCCTTTCCACTCCTACCTTGTCCCTAGCTAACCCACACCAGTAGGATTTGATGAGAAGGAACTGGTGAATGAGATAAGAGGAGGAAGAGGTGAAATTTATTGTTTACTATGCAAAAGGAAGCAGAAGAAGAGGGTGAGGTGAGGAAGGGAGGGCACCTTTTTATAAAGTGACATGAATAAATTGTGTAACGAGCGTAATCATGTGTTGCATGCGCCGTCTTTACCTGCGCGTGAGAGACACCTACATTAAAATCAATGATCATACCATTTCAGTAACTTTGGCTTTTGTGTTTTGTTGCAGACTGCATGGAGCTGGTCAACCACATTTACACGATTAATTGCACAACTTTCTTGTGACTCAAGAATGCAGAAAGAGCTAGCCATGTATATTTTGCTTGAAGCTAATGGCAGCTGACTGCTATCAATAATTATGATCACTTTTTTCTGGAATAATCCCCCTTTTCTTTATCCATCCATGGACTACGTTATCCATAAACATTGATTGGAGCGAAAGCGAAAGTACAACCCCTCTGGATCATGATCAGCTAGCAAATTCAGCTGAACCAATTCACTTTGGAGCGTCTACATTTGTTCACGGTAGCTCCAAATTTGTGTCACAGTTTGCATGTCAGCAATTCAAATCAAAGTGTTTGTGAATCTCCTGGAAAATGTGCTGGAGAGTGTGAAAACAGAATTTTGTTTATTTTTTACTGTTAGCATTCAGTCACCATTAGCTTCTAGCTAAATATGCATAGCTGCCTCTGCATTCAGGAGTTACAGGAGTAATGTAGTGAAATATATTTATGAGCTCAAGACATCTGTTTTAAGTGCTTGCAAGACAAAATACACATTGTGGGTGAGGTATCGCTAGATGAACGTATATTTCCCAACGAACTCAACATTTGTTTATAAAAATAAATAAAAATGTCCAGTTCATGACTTGTTCAGCATTCGCTTTTTATTATTTTTAAATACACAGTTAAGAAAAAAAAAAGACTTTCTCTTTAGTGCAACATAACACATTAAGAAAGATATGTTTATTTTAAACGATTCAATTATGAGGAGCCGTATTTTTAGTTTGTGTATTGATTGCTTTGGCTTCTCCACACATATGCTCACCTACTTCGTATTAAAATCCTTTAATATTAATATTCTAATTTATATTTTCTTTATTCGTGTGAAGCGACTTGCACACCTCAAACACCTCCTGTTGGACTGAATCCTGATGAGAATATTAATAAGCAAATGTACTGAGTCAACAGCTGTGATATTAGTCAAATGAATATTGGGGCTTTGCCTTGTTTAAAATCTTCCAATTATTTTATGCACCAAATTTACATTTATGATTTGCTGCTGTTCTCTGTTCCATGTTGTGGTAGACTGAATTTATTGAATATAGTTATTTTTTGACAGTTTGACTTACTGTTATATGAAAATGTCATCTTTTGAACACCATTTTATTGATATATTCATAGTATGATTGGCAGATTGATTGACTCACAAAACTTATCTTTGATTACTTGAGTGACATTTCAGGGTGACTGAAAAAAAAGATGTAGAACGAACACAAGCACAAAAAATATATCAAAAATATGACAATAAATGTTTTTATTTTTGTGAAAGTTAATTGCTTCTTGCTCTTCCAGGCCACTGCAGTTTTGCTGTTTACACTTTTTGACTTAAACTCATCAACAACGATACTAAATATGTTTTAAAATGTTGTGGGAAAAAAATACTGAAAGTGCAGCATAAAGGGTGAAATGCTTATAAAAAAAAGTGCAGTTTTAATCAAATGAGACAATTTAGAGAAATGTATATGTTCTAGTTTTAATCTAATTGTTTCCCTATGTGATGAGGCTTTGTTCTGGAGTTATAGTGTTTTCTGAAAACTTTTAGCACTAGTATTTTACGCTGTTAAGAACAGGAGTTTCTGTCCATGGTCCTGATTCTGATGAAGGCGTGCTCGAACACACACACACACACACACTCACACACACACACACGGATGGATGGATGGAGGCGGGGTCTTAGTGAGTGCCATGCATGGTCGAGCTCCACCAAACTAGATCATGTCCCGGGAAGCGATGCTGAGGCTGGTTTATTGGAGTAACTCTTTATTTTGCACTCTTTACGCCCATCAGCTTTTTGTTTGTTTTTTTCTCTTCTGGTTCTTTGCTAACAACCAGGAACTTCATTGTCTACGGCCTGGACGGGGAAACATCTCTTCTTAGTGAATAAACTCCAGTGTGTGTATTTTAGGGGAGAAATGACCTGTAGCAGAAGGTTTGGTTACAGAAGATGCTCTCAGAAGTTAATAGTTCACCCCGCTGGATTCACTCACAGACGAGACACCGGTGGAAAGTTTTGAAGAGTTTCTGAAGGTTCCTCTTTCCTGGCATCATGAGGGTGTGTAACCGTGGTGCGATGATGCTGCTGACCACGGCGGGGGCTTTCTGCGCCTTCAGCCTCATGACCATCGCAGTGGGCACTGACTACTGGCTGTACTCCCGGGGGGTGTGCCGCTCCAAGAATGTCGGTGACAACGAGACTGTCCGCAAGAACGAGGAGGTTCTGACCCACTCTGGTCTGTGGAGGACCTGCTGCACTGAGGGTACCCCAACCCACTTTACACATTTCACCTTGTCATCATATAGTAAGAAAGCATAGATAGGAAAATCTTGTTCACAAAAATAGGTTATTATTATGTCTGAGTGACAAGTGTTCAAGATAGAAACCCGAGAAAAAAAATAGGATTTTTCAAAACTTTATTCATGGTACCTGCTTGACAAACAGGCCAGTCAAGACAATAGATAAAAGAAAGTTCAGAGAAATGTATCCATTATTTCTACATTAACTTTTGAAGCCACATTTAGAAAGTCTATCGATGACAGTATCATAAATATTTGTATTTGAATAGAGACAATGCACATTAAAAGAGCATCAATAATAAATGTAACGTACATCACTTCAAAATTCCAGATCGCTGTATTGCAATTTACGAAGACATTTATTAACGATAGCTGCACAAACTGTTGATGGTGAAACAGCGACGTTTCCAATAAAATGAATAAAAACAGAAATACAACCTTGAGGTTTGCTGCTTAAAACAAGGCCTCTGGGCCAAAAGGGCTTGCTACAATACATTTTAAGGCGCTTGATTGCTTTTATTTCAATATAAAACTTTTTGATGCACGAAGAGGCACGAGCAGGTGATAAATCTAAGATATTATGTGAAGGATGGCTGTTACTTTTTCCCAAGTATTTATCTTTTTTAATCATAGCTTTCTCTTTATCTTGTAGCCTCAGTCTGCACAGCAAGTTCTTTCCAAATGAAATGAAAACATTTGTTTCATTCATTTCTCCCTAAAAAAATGGACTCTTTCATCCCCCCTTCCGCCCTCTCCTATGCCGTTATCTACTGCTCTGCTCTATAATGGTTCAGCGGAGAGGGAACACAGCATACAGAGGACGTCTGTTGTTTGCGCATTTTGTGTAATGAATAATGATCAGATCGACAGATTTCTTCAGGATTCAATTTTGCATTAAAAGCAGAAGTTTAAGCCAATCTAGCCTGCAAGTCTTGTTTCATTCAAATCCAGCAACCACCATTTTTATTTTCCACATTTGGAGCCAGAATCACAGCGCTGAGAGACACTCGTGCTGGAGAGTAGTGCATCAAAGCTGAAGAATAAGGTGTGAAAGACATGTCGCTTCATCTCTCTCTGTTATTTGAATTAACTCGACACTACTTTTCTCTCTGACCTGTTCGCTGTTGCAGAGTTGCAGCTACTAAATGAGTTTTGTTTTGGTAACTATGGTGACCGAGTCACAACATCAATACTGGTCAATCTGTGCAGTGCATAGGGACACATTCATCAATATATCCCTGTGCAAATGTTTGAAATGCATTACTGGGTCAAAGGTCACCCAGCGCAGGAAGCGAGCAGATTATTTCCCACCAGAGCTCAAATATTTTCAAGTAAAACACATCACGATTTGTTTGTTTGTTTGGCAGATTTATGGTTGGAGGGGATGGTTTAGCGTTTGGATCTCTGTCAACACACAACACGAGAGGTTATTCTTTCTCTGTCTGATGGGTGCTAGTCAACTTGATGTAAGTTTGACTTCTTGTTTGAGGAATAGTGCTTCACATCTGATGTTTCCCATTCGTGTTTGACGAGAAAGAAGCCCTGAAAGTGGTGAGTGAAGTTGGTGACAAGAATGTAGAGAAAGATTGCCTTCATCTGGGTTTCAAAATGCTTGACTAAACATACATGTGTGTTGTTGGTTGATGCAACATTCACCAAGTCATGAGTCCACAAGTCCTCTGAAGGTGTGCTGGCACCAAATCATTGGTGGATCAGACTTGTTTGTCCTGAACCATTTTTGTTGTGTGGCGGGGTGCGTGATGCTGCTTCCACGATCAAGATGCACTTGGTCTGCAACAATGTTTCAGTCGGTGGGACGCATCAAAGTGACAGGACCAAAGGTTTCCCAGCAGAACTTTGCCCAAAGCGTCACTGCCTCTTCCTGAAGTGCATCCACACCAGAACACCCAACAAGACCTGCAGTTTTGGAGATGTCCTGACAGAGTCGTTTGGCCTTACGCTTGCCCATTTTTACCAGCTTCAAAACACATCTACGTCAAGGACAAAATGCCCCCCCAACACTGACGTGTCTTTGTTGTGGGATACTCATTTTCAGTGGGCATAATATTATGGCTGATTGGGGGTGTGAGCATGGTACAAATGAAGGTATGGTGAAGGTCTACTTGGGTTTGGGCCCATGAATAGTGAAAGGTCAAAAGGAGGATCGTGGTTTTTCAGACAAGACTGGAGATAAACTACAAGGTTTCCACCCAACAGCAGCTGTGTGTCATTTGCTCTCTGACGTGATCTGAATTGTAATTTGTACCTGCTGGATTCTGGAAAATCGACCAAATCTGACACAAAAAGACATTTCGCACAAATACACAACACACCAACGTGACACATTTTTAACAAGATTCTCTAATGAAACCAAAATGTAGCTGTGAGAAATGTCACAATCAGCCGTCACAGACTTGACAAATAGAAGGAAGCTTGGCAGTGCTTCTTTCATTGTCAGCCTGTTTACAAGAAGCTGAGGATTTATGCTGATTCGTTGTGAGCCAGACACGACGGCATCTATCTAGTACGTATCTGTTCTACAAATCAGAGAGGAAGACGTTTCCTGTGGGAACCAGAATAGATGCAGACAAATATTGTTCTCAGCCCTCCGTGTCTCATATCTCCGTATGATAATGATATCCAAAGCAACAAAACTATTTCCTCTCAAGTTTGGAGCTGAACTGAACGCAAACAAGGTGACATCAATATAAAAGTCCGTCAGATGGTGGGCCTTATGCAGGTCACTGTTAGAGAGCGAGTGCTTCTATAAATGATGCAGCGAGTGTGTCATGTTATAAAATGACAAAGAGCAGAGCGATGAGGTCATGAATCTTTCCTTCTCTGCAGGAACATTTCGAGGCGTTTGCAAAGACATTGATCATTTCCCTGAAGATGCCGACTATGAGCAGGACGCTGCAGAGTATTTACTGCGTGAGTAAGAATCGAGCACGCGTAACTGGGAGACATAACAACAAAACTGACGTTAAAAATGACTGATTCACTCTTCTCAGGAGCAGTGCGGGCATCCAGCCTCTTCCCCATCCTCAGTGTGGGTTTATTATTCCTCGGAGGTGTGTGTGTAGCTGCAAGCGAGTTCTACAAGTCCCGCTACAATGTCATTCTCAGTGCCGGTATACTCTTCGTCTCTGCAGGTCAGACACTCACCTGATTTACTCCTCGTGTGAATTCCTACAGCAGAGTTTTTCTAAACTTTGAGGTGGGCCTCCCCAAAGGGTGGGGGCTGTGCGAGTGGGGGAAAAACAGTGATCAAAAGGTTCTCACATTGAACATTGTCAATGTAAGTGATTTGGCTCAAGCTATGGTTGAGAGATACTGCAGTTTTGATGGGGGTTTACTGTTTTCCTGACATGCCATGAGTCTCTTCATGTATTTGGTGTAAAACAGCAATATTAGGCTAGGTTGGCTAAAGAGCTGGCGGCCTGTTAGATCAGTTAACGTAACACCGACCAGCCAAGGTATTTAAAACCACTGACAGGTTTTGTATTGACGACATTAAAACACCCCTGCAATTAATCCTCCTTCATGAGGATTCTACTGTTTTTATTGAATCTGTTTGAGAGATGTGGTCATTATTTTAATTGTTACATTTAAGCCTGCAGTTTATGGTTCGGACCACACTGGGATTTACTGACAGTTGTATCTAATATTTTGTCCATCCAATTTACATGAATTAAATTGACAAACTATTCGGAACAGCTCCCAGTGCAAGCCAGTACTGCTCAACAGCACCACAAACCGCAAGTTCCAAAATGACCGTTAAACTAATTTACACATCGCTCAAAGAGATTCAATAAAATATCTGAATATTATGATCCTCAAAAAGGTGAGGATTTATTGCAGAACCTGTAAGTGGTTTTAATGCTTTGGGTGATCAGTGCAAAGGCATTTCTTCAGAAATAAACCTATTAGTACTGTGATAAGGCCCACTGACTGAAGTTTTGAAAACCCTCATCCCAAAGTCCCTCTCATTCCAGATGATTCTCTCCCTCCAGGTCTCAGCAACATCATCGGCATCATCGTGTACATATCAGCCAACTCAGGTGACCCCAGCCAGAGTGACAACAAGAAGAGCTACTCCTACGGCTGGTCGTTTTACTTCGGTGCTCTGTCCTTCGTGCTGGCTGAGATGGTTGGTGTCCTGGCTGTGCACGTCTTCATAGAGAAACACAGGCAGCTGCGCACAAAAGGCCGACCCTCCCTCATGAAGGCCCCCATCTCCCGCAGCTCATCTTACTACCGCAACCGCTACAACCAGAACCGCTGTCGCCGGTACAGTTACAGGAGCAACCACAGTGCCGGTGGCGACTCGGTTTCAAACTACTTTCGAGCATCTTTGGTTCGAGACAGAGAGCCGTCGCTCTCTGCTGAATCCAAGGTCAACGCCATGGGAGGTGTGCCAACACCAGTGACAGTGGGCTCTGAGTTCATGCTCTACACCTTGACCTCGCCCCTGAAGGACGGTAAAATCGCCATGACTGTGGAGGACATAACTACTGCAGCTCCTCTCAACAACTCAGAGATGCTGCCTGGAAACTGCGCTGCCAACAGAAGGACAACGCCTGTGTAAGAGACAAGGAACAGAGAGCAACTTCAAAGAGGAGACGAAATAAAAGGAAGTTCTCTCCTTTACTGATGGACCAAGAAGAAAGGACTGTAGAAACTGAAGCGAAGATTAAAACATGAAAGGACACAATTTTAACATCTTTAACATGTTTGTGCTCTTAGTGTGCTTTTCTGCTATGCTATTATAGTAACTGCAGTGTGTCTGTGTGCGTGAATGCGTGTGTAATAATACCTGTGACACATAAGAACACACTGAAAGAGACAAAAAGGAGGAGTTGTCAAATAATTATCACACAGAAACACTAAAAGCACATTTGGGAAATGGCACAACTAACTGTGTCCTCTTCTTGTCCTGATTTTTATGGGCCCAAGCTCAAAAATCGAAACCCCATTAAATACATTAGAATTCTATTTGTCTCTCGCTGTGTGTGTTTGTGTAGCCGAGTGTGCATTGAGTAAACATGTGGGCCTGCAGAAGAGTAACAAATCATCTGTCCTAATGATAATGTGTCTGAGTCTCTGTTTACATCAAATAAAGCTTTTGTTCATAAGATATGATGGGGGCAAATGAGTGGGGTTAAAGGAGGGAAGAACAACTTTGAGAAAATATCAGTATTTTTACTGATATTGCAACTGAGATTAGAAGGAATGATCACTCGTGTCATCATTCACATTTTAATAATAGACTTAAAAAAATAATGGGATGATTTTTTTGCTGATTTGTTCCAAACAAAGATGTTGGTTTTTTTTTGCTTTGCAGAATTCTATCTGCATGCTAGGATATCTCTGCAGCACCACAATTTCAAATAAATTTCTTGTCTAAATATCTTGTTCATCAAACATCTAAAAAGCAGCGTTTCAATTACATTCTGGACTTTTTTTTTTTTTATTCAAAAGAAAATCTTATTGCAAGAAATCTTAAAACAAATTTTCTCCTGTTCAATGGTAGATGTTTTCTCGTTAGTAAATGACATGTGCTGTTGCGTTTTTGCAGTGTGTGTAACAGTGTGGGGGAATATTCTAATATCTCAGCCTGCATAAATTCCAAGTATCATCCGATCGATAGAAATATATTTAGACCATGGTGTGTGAACATGTAAGAGTAGACTTTGAGGTGCTGGCACACAGACTGAATCTTGATGCATTACCATGGCAGCAGCATCCTTCAGGTAAAATTTTTCAAGGCAGATTGAGCTGAAATCAATTCTGAAGTCACCTATAAATGTAATAAAATATCAACTGTGTAAACTACTTACTGGTTTTATAACAACATGTGATGAGAAGGAAATTAGATTATATATATATATATATATATATATATATATATATATATATATGCATAGAAAAACATAACAAATAAAATAAATTAGGCAGTAAACCTCTCCAATTACCAGTAGAATTTAAAGTAGACACATGGAAAGTTCCATATGTAATCAATGTAAATAATCACTCATTTTCACATCAAATTTTAAAGATTGCAGCTGTTATTTGGTTATTGCACTATTAACTGTTCCACACAGAGCAGATGTAAGTTATATACAGTATTTGAATCTTAGTGTATCCACAGTTCATAGTACAGAAACAGTCCATTCCACTCAAAGATTGGGTGGGAGTTGTCAACAGTATTTGAGTATGTCCATCCACGAGTCCTTCAACAGGAACAGTTCCCATAAAACTATGGCAGCGGTGGGATTCGAACCCACGCCCCCGAAGAGACTGGAGCCTTAATCCAGCGCCTTAGACCGCTCGGCCACGCTACCCTGCACATTACGCTTTCAGCGCAAAATTAAGAGACACATAATGGATAATGTACTGACCAACGCTATAAAGAATCTTATTAATTTTACCCGAAAATATTACCCTAGGTTGACAAAATTTAAAATAACACGGAATAACCAAAGAACCCCAGGAATTCCAGATATCATCTAGTTTGAAATCAAACCATAACCGTTGCACACGAGCTAAATATCCTTTTCCTGGTAACGCTTGATCGATAATGACAAAAAACACGGATAAAACTCGCTTTAAATCTATACAGCAGGTCGTAAATAGAAAGCTGCGATATAACAATTGTAAAAATAAATTAATAAATAAAAGAAACCACTTTTTTTCAGAAAAAAACACAATTGCGAACTGAGAGACACATCTAATTTCACAACAATACGTGGAAACATGGTTTAAAAAAAGCTTTCCATTCAATTTGATGTTAATAACGTGTGATCATTTGGAGATGTAATACCAGCAGACATCTTTAAAAAAAAAAAAAAAAAAAAAAAAAAAACAGAACCTTAAAAAAACAACCCAACTCTAACGTCCGCTTCCGTCAGCCGCCATTTTGATGAAACAGCGAGGAGCGGGGCGATTTGGAGCAGCCAGTCGGATTTTATGGATGTTAATTGTTTGTGAAATTCCTGGATAAAACAACTTGACACCTTGTGGAAAATAACCGTGGACCGAAGAGGAACGTGTGCGCCGTGTTTGCGTAGCTGGTGGATTTATTTTGATTTCCAGTATTTTGTTCGCATGGCACCAAGTAAAACTCCCGTTAGCTGTTAGCTAGTTGTATATCTCTTTATACTGAGTGGTTAGCTAATCTCGAGGTGTAGCATGTTAGCTTTGGAAATATGCTAACTCGACACGGTAGATTACAATTTCATTTCAGTCTTTTTTCTATATTTTTGAGGCCCAACTGCGGCAGCGTTTCACTTTGAGACTCTTAGCGAAAGCATTCATGATATTTTGTTTACTTTTGAGGGTTTCAATGAGGGCCTGAAGAAAACGAACTGTATGCAAACGGCTATACACGACCGAGGACTGGAGCGCAGGAATCCCCAGGCCCACTGCTAGCTACATTAGCGGCTTTGCAACGCGGTGGCCTGGGCTTTTCGCCAAGGACTATTCGTGACGGACCTGGGCTTATTTACACCCATGTAATACATTTACAGTGTGCTGCTTGGACTCATTAGGATTTGGAGGCCTCTTGTGATTTATCGGACTTATGAACTGACGAGGCACATGGCGCCGTTCTCTGGCTCTGGCCTTTCACCATATTTTTCTTTGGCAATAACAAGGACTCTGTCGTCACCTGCGAGCTGAACCTTTCCTATTTCAGCCCCTTCTTTGTCCACAGTGTTTCAGCGAATATAAAGGTTTACTTATTAAAAGTCACCAGATTTAGCCTCCTTTGTTCAGTGTTGGCACTGTTTTATTTTGTTATCATACCAGGCCTGTGTTTTTCCTTCTTGTACGTGAATGACTTAAGTGCTTAGACCTGTAAAAAAAAAAAAAAAAAAATGTCGTGTGTTCACTATAAGTTTTCTTCCAAACTGGACTACAATACAGTCACTTTTGATGGGCTGCATATCACCCTCAGTGAGCTTAAAAGGCAGATTATGTCCCGGGAGCGCCTCAAGGCCACAGACTGCGACCTGCAGATCACCAACGCGCAGACTCGGGAAGGTAAATTATCAGCTGACGCATAACTCACTTAAACAAATATGCATTACATGCAAGACATTATTTTTGGAAAGTTGCATTCACCTTTTCGGTTATCTGGCCTGTTATAATGCAAATTATTATGGATTTTCAAGTCACCAGTCACCCCCATTTGTTCATTCAAACACAGTTGAATGATTTATTTGTTCCCTTTTTTTTCTTAAAGTGGAGCTTAATATGCTATTCAATTTGGTGGAAAGGTCATATTATAATCATGTACAAGCTCGCAGCTATAATATAGTAGACAAATAATGTCCCAAGTCTACTTGCTATATCTGATAATAAAAAATGGGAACCTTTTTTTCTGAAACATAAAGAGCAACCTTAAGGAAATACCAAAACATTTTTGCAGTAAAGTTTAAAAACTAGATTTTTTTCTTTATTAAATAAATAGTATGACTAAAACAAAGTAATTTTTTGTGCCCAGAAGGTGCGCAGGTTGATGCAAGACTTGATAATCAGACACACACCCTTCAACATTGTCTAATTTGACTTGCAGGGCCTACAGATTGACTTTTGTATGTAGGCGTGTTAAGTCTATGATGTGTTTCCTGATACATTGTAAAATACAACAAGGACAGTACAGTTTCAAATCTTGGAAGATGAACCAATCTGTTTAGTATTTGAGGGATAAAATAGGTACTGTCTTTATATAAAATGAAAGCTCTTAATAATGATGACAATAAAACATGTTTTTCAGATACTATTCTTAAGTCATAATACATCTTTTTTTTGGTCCATACATGTTACATATGCTATCAAGTAATTTTTACCTATGTTGTTGAGTCATGTTTTTTATTGATTTGTCTAATGTTCTGCAGAGTACACAGATGATGAAGCCCACATCCCAAAACACTCATCCGTGATCGTCCGCAGGACTCCAATTGGTGGAGTCAAACCTGCTGGCAGGACGTTCATTGTGTAGGTTGATTTTTTTTAATTTAATAGTTTAAAGCTGGTAATGGGTGGTAAAAGTATAGTCTTTGTGTGTCAGTCACTTCTGGATGCACACAAAATGTAGTTAGTTTTTGTTGGAGGAAATACATCAATAGTTAATCCTCACTACAGGGGAGAAGTTGATCTGCTCTTTGGTTATACTGTCAATAACTGATGGTTTCTTTCTTTCCTTTATTTGTTTCTGCAGAGATCGTTCTGACACAGCTGTGGTGGGAGCTTCTAGACCCGTATGTAAAACAAATACCAAACCAACACACTCCTCTCCTCCTCTCACTTCTCTCTTCCCCTCTTTCTGGCTTTATTCACCTTTCTTGAGAACATTCTGTCAACAATGATTGAATTATGTTTATCTTCTGTTCACTGTGTGTTGGCTACATTTGTGTTGATCTCAACTTCTATATGTTATGTCTTTTTGGGAGCGTTTCTTGGAGCCACTTCAGTTGAAGAAGTTTGTTGTTTCTCTTAAAGATTCATGGCTTTCTGCTTTAGTACATTTTTAATATCGGCAAAGTCAATGTTTTTCTATTATGGCTGAATGAGATGAGGTTGATAAGAGAAACAACAGACTAGCACTACTGTTTTAAATGCTCTGAACTGACCGATTGTTTAACTGTTGCCACCCTATAACTGATTGAGAAATCACTGTTGTGACTGTATTTCATATTGAAATGGCTTTGTAGCCTGCTTCAGGTCAG
The DNA here is from genome assembly GCF_037954235.1 of Aulostomus chinensis. Taxonomy (NCBI): domain Eukaryota; kingdom Metazoa; phylum Chordata; class Actinopteri; order Syngnathiformes; family Aulostomidae; genus Aulostomus; species Aulostomus chinensis. Next base: position 25,405,959 of record NC_141327.1, on the reverse strand, counting down.
GCATATGTATTTTTAAAGGGTTGTAACAGAAGTTGTTCTGTTTTTGTATTGATAATTTATTGTAATTTTATTTTTTTGAAGATCATTTATGTGGTTTAAGAAACCAATGAAGAAAAGTGTGGCTGGGATTGATTGTAATTAACAGTTGCAAGACTAAAGTTGTGTGAATGGAGTAGATTCGTCAGTGATATTTTTTTTCTATTTTGAAAGCTCAACCTGCTCAACTTAAATATATGTTCAGAAATAACTGACAATGTGATTTGTTTTCTCCTGTAAATTTTAATCATGAAGATGTTGATGAATGTCTACTGCTTTGAATATGGACTGCACATAACCCTTAATCTGAAAGGTTCACAGATTTCATCCTGCTTAGTCAAATGCTTTGAATTCAGATCCCCAAGTGTCTGTTTAGCAAAGAAGCGGGTACTAGATCAAGTGTATTGTTAAACTGTGAATTGGGGAACAATAAGTTAGACTTGGCCGCTAACACATAATAATGTGACTTGATCACAAAGTACTATGACACATTATCAGTGAAGTAAAAACCTTGTCATCTCTGGAGGCCTTCCGTGGTTGCTGCAGTGGCAAGTATACTGGTGTAGTGTGTCCTGTAAGCTGCAGAACCTGTCAATAAAGTTATTCAGTGGTTCGGTGTCAGAACCGCTTGCACCAGATCCCTGTGTGTTCCCTCCGCAGCATTCTGCAATACCCAGTCTTTCCTGCGTATCTAAATGGACAACCCACCCTGCCCGCTTGGTCACTTTTATGAAAATTGTTAGACAGAACCGCCTTTTCTGTTTTGCATAAAATGCCCCATTTGTTAGTGCATGAGACATCTCTCATTGTTCATTGACTCTTAATGGGCATCAGAGACACCCTCCCACTTGCTTTAACCCCAACAATTGAAGGAACCCTTGACAACTCGTTATTTTGTGTTTTCTTCATCAGGCACGTAGACGACCACCTCCAGATCGCTGTCTTCTCAGCCTTATACATATTCTATATTTTCCAGTGTTTGCATTTTCTTTTTAAACAGCCTAGCACTACTTCTAGCTAGCTCATTATGTTAAGTTTCCAGCAGTCATGACAAATGCTTTTGACAAGTCGGTGCAGATACTTAAATCACTGCGGCCTGGTGAAGGGAAGCTGTATGCTCAAATTAAATGTCAAGTATTCCTCTCTTCCTTCATTCCCTCTCCCTACAGTAGCGAGCTTAGGATTTCTTTTGAGGGATGTGCCAGTGGTGTAAAATTTGAATTTGCTGATGAAGCCTAAATATAAAAGCAGGTTTTATGTGTTTAAGCAGATGTTCTTGGACAGTACCATAGATATAGGTCCAGACTTGTCTATGTGGAAGAGTTGTTGAAGTAAACTTTGGTTTTACTTTTTAAATGTCAACGCAACGATAATGTGAAAGTTTTTGAGGATTTTTGTCCAAGTCAGGATTTTTTTTTAATTTTTTTTTTTTTTTAATCCTGCAACTAAATCTGCTAAAGTTATCCTTATTTTATGATTCCCCATTTCCAGTGTCTGGAGAATAGATTTGGAGATTATGTGAACAGCTTTGAAAAGAAAACTGTACAAGACTTACTATGACCTTTTAGTTGTGATTTTTCTTCGATTATTAAGTGACATTAGAAGAGGAATGAACATCTTGTGCACGCATATTAATCCCATATCTTGATCTCACTTGAATATTGCTATTTAATGTGTCGTCATTAATAAAAGGCCTTAATTTGGGTGCAAAGGGTTAGATGGAATCTCAGGGACTGGACACGTCTTGGGAAGCAATCTGGGCTCTTATCTTCCACTTTATGTTTATCAGATCATGTTAACATCTTTAATATCTGTATTCTGATTCTCCTGCAGACCGATTCTTCTCCTTCTATGTCTCTCGCCCAACTCACCAAGGTACTGTGTCTTTACATGCTGGTAAAAAAAAATCTGAAAAGATATTTCAATAAGATATGTCGTTTACTTTGTATTTTGCTTTGTTTTAGACTGCTAACCTGGTTGACGCAAATGCATCAGAGGAGGACAAGATTAAAGCAATGATCTCTCAGTCAAACCATGAATATGACCCAATTCAGTTAGTATACACACACCTTGTACAGATTGTTTTCCCTGAATAGCTCAGAAGTTAATTTTGAATTAATTGCAATGACTATTTATAAAATGATGCTGAAATTATTTAATTATTTCCATAGTTACTCAAAAAAAGCAGTTGGACCTCCACCAGCTCACTACACCTGCTATCGTTGTGGAAAAGCTGGCCACTACATCCGTCAGTGCCCTATGCTGATGGTAACATTTACATAAAATTTGATTTTCTTAACTGCAGTATTTTTTTTTTTTTTTTACTGCATTACATCACAGTGTAAATGTGAAGAGTAACGCTTTGCTTTTCAGCTGATGATGTTGCACTTGGTTATTCTCAGGTTCAAGACAAGAGTGTTGAGGGTCCCAAGCCTGTACGAACGAGCAAAGGGATTCCTCAGAGCTTCATGGTGAAAGCAGAGCCTGGCACCAAGGGAGCCATGTTGACAAGCACTGGCGAATACGCGATACCGGCTATAGATGCGTACGTGTCCTGGTCATTTTCAAATATGCGTTGTTACCATTTTACAGCACGTTAAGTAGTGTCATTTGTCTTTGTTGTTGTTTGGTTGCTGGCATCAAGGATCAATGAATAGTCATAAACCCGACTAGATTATAGCTGTTGTTTTCTTTGTGATTTTGATACTGTCTTTGATGAATAAAAAAAAACCATTTCTCTTAAACAGGGAGGCATATGCGCAAGGAAAGAAGGAGCGCCCTCCTTTTGTTCCACATGACCAGTCGTCATCTGAGGATGATTCAGACCCCATCCCAGATGAACTCTTGTGTCCCATCTGCAACGACCTGATGACCGACGCTGTAGTTATACCTTGTTGTGGAAACAGTTACTGCGATGAATGTGAGTTTATCCCCATTTTGTGTTGTGGTAATAATAAAATATATTTCTGTATCCACAAAACAAACATCCAATGTTTTCTCTCCACCTACATATGACTTTGCTCTCAGTGAGAAACCATTTTAGAAAATAGAAATGAAGATTGATTCAAAGGTTGTCTCATTAGAGCAGTACACCAACAGAATTTTAAGAAATAAATGTGGTTGCCGGGACATTTTCTTTGTATCAGAAGGATTTCACTGTCAAATAAGTGCCATTGTTTACAGTTGTTGTTGTCAGTGTTGAAGTGAAGCAGAAAGATGGATGTACAGTAAGCAGGTTGAGAAAAACACTTGTTTCACTGCAAGTGTCAAAATCAGTTAACCGATTCAAATTTAATGTGTTAATTATAGGACATTTATTATAACAATTTCAGTGTGAGCTGATGTTCAAACTGTTAATTTTCAGGTATCAGGACTGCTTTGTTGGACTCAGAGGAGCACATCTGTTACACATGCAAACAGTCAGACGTTTCACCCGATAATCTCATAGCCAACAAGTTCCTCCGCCAGGTAACCCATTGAAATGCCCACACCTTCATGTGTTGTGTTATTACTATGGATTAGATGACACCATTTGTTTTTCCTCATACAGGCTGTCAACAACTTTAAGAATGAGACCGGATACACAAAGCATGTGAGAAAGCAGATCCAACATTTAGCCCCGCCTCCTCCGCGTCCTCAGTTGGTCAGATCACTGCACTCCAGACAGCAGGACCCTCTGATGGCCAACATCTCACAACCTCCTTCTGCAAGCATACCGCCGACCGCTGTTCCACAAGTTCAGGTCCCGCCCACTGCATCATCTGCTGCAACAGCCGCTTCTCCCTCTGTTACTCCTGCACCCATGGCTGCTCCAGCTCCTTCTTCTCCTTCTCCTCCACTTCATGCTGCAGTCGATGAAGGAAAAAGAGCATCACCTGCTCCTGCAGCTGTTGTTGACCACCTTTCTCCTTTGCACACAACCAGCCAGGGTGAACCACCCATACCAGGGTAAGTTTTAAAAAAACTACACACCTAAGTAACCTACATATTCGAGAACTAACCTACTTGCAAAAATGAAGGCGTATTTTTACTTCTCATAACATTTTTAATTTGTGTGTTAGTGAGACAGACCCCGAGCCCACTGTGACCCCAAACTCACCAGGAGCTGCCGAAAGTGGATCACAAGTGAGTTGGCCTTGTGCATTGTTCCGTCTATCCCACACACCACCTGTGGGATTTCTAATTTCATGAAAGATAGTATCACTAGATTTCACCTCGTCTTATCTAGGTTGTGTCTGTCACAGCTCAAATGTGATGACAGTTCAACCTCAATACTGTCAATTATTTAATTCATCAATGTATGACAAGTACATGCAATACCTGTTTGGAAAGTTAAAGCAATGTATTTTTCTGTTTCTTTCTGACAGAGTTACCATGTAACTGTTATTGCTCCTCCACCACCTTCAAGGCCACCTCATCCATCAGGTAAGTTCACTTTTAAGGGGATTCAGTGAGCATGAAGGAAAGGCTTTCAGAAACTAACCAGCTGTCTCTGCTCCATTAGGCCACCAGTCACGGCCCCACCACTCTAACAGAGGAGGTGGCAGACACTGGGACAGGTAAGGCCTGTCTATGCGACAGTCAGAAATATAGAGCCCATATTTCAGCATGTCAGTCTTACAAGATTTCTGTTTCTCTCTTTTGTCATTCCATGTGTGTCAGGTCCTACAGAAGTAGAGGGGACCCTCCGTCCACTCACCTCCAGACAGCTCCACCTCCAATACCTGCTCCTCCAGTCTATGCAGCACCATCCCTGTACCCGCCACAGCCCTATCCTCCCCTGTACACCACTGGCCCCAGCCTTGTCCCCCCTCCTGCCATCAGTTACCAGCCTCAGCCTGTCTATGCCCCTGGACCTCCAGGGGTCAACCCTCCTTGGGTTGCCCCTGGTACCCAGCCCCCTCTCCTCCCTCTCCCATCCTCCCTTACTCAACCCCCGGTCTCAAAAGAAGATTTCTACAGACCACGACATCATCGACAGGACAAGTGAGTATTTTCTTTTCTATTTTTGGTCCCAAACAACTTGCATGAAAACCACATATATTCATTTAGAATTTTAGTGTTCTTGTGGTTGAACATGGCATTTTTCTTGATTGCATTTACACCATCTCAATAAGTGTGTCATGAAAATGCTTGTATTAATTCATGTAGAGATCATTAAGACTATGTAACGTCAGGAAAATTTGCCATTAAGTCATGGCAATTCATTGGTGAACCCTGTATGAACCTTAACTCTTGTTTGGGATTATGAATTAAGCAAAATTGAAATGGCTTGGCATAGGATTTTTCAAGGAAAATTCAATGTTTTTATTTTTGTATACACAGGGTTCCATCTAAATTGGATGAATTTACTAAGGACTTCCACAAAGAGCTCATGAAGTACAGAAATGCACCAAAGAGACGAAGGCCATCTTATTCCAGGTACCTTTGTTGTGGTTGTCATTTCTAAATTGGTTTTAGTTTTGAAAATATTTGCGTATCCATAATCCTTCACCTCCTTTGTTATAATTTAAATAAACTGCTTTCTTTCTTTTCTCAGGTCCCGGTCATACAGTCGATCTCCATTCAGCCGATCTCCATACACTCGCTCTAGATCCAGATCTAGATCAAGATCCAGGTCTTATTCTTATTCTCCAAGTCGATCCCGCTCCCGTTCCCGCTCACACGGACGGTCTTATCCCCGCTCTCCTTATTCTCGACGCAATGGACGCAGTTATGGACGCTCACGAACAAGGTCACGCTCTCGTTCAAGGTCATTCGGCTATAGGCGCTCCGGTTCCCCACGGTCTCCTCCTTCTTACCGGGGAGCAGGCTGGGAGGGAGCGGAAGTAGCAGGACCCTACAGGTCTAGGTCACGCTCACCAGGTTTCAGGGGCCGCAGCCCTGGTGGACGAAAGCCGCCTCCTCGAGAGCTAGCACCCTATGAACTAAAGGGTCAAAGTCCTGGTGGCCATGAACGCTGGGAAAGAGATAGTTATCGACAGTGGGAGAAGGAGTACAGAGACTGGTACAACAAGTACTACAAAGACTATGACAATCAACATCCACCGATGCATCACAGAGGTCATGGCAGCAGAGACAGGGAGAGAGACAGAATGTCCCCCTTATCCAGAGACTACTCCCCCCAAGGGAGAGGGAGAAGAGGAAGAGAAGAGAAAGTTGCTCCACCTCACCATCCTCCATCATCTTCCTCATCAGGGACCAAGTCCAGCGCCAAAGTCCTAAAGACAAAGAAAGTGAAAAAGAAGAAACCCGGGGAAGAGACTGAGCCATCACACCAGTCAACTGACAGAAGTGATGCTACACCTGTCAGAGACGAACCAATGGATGAAATCCTGTCACCCTCTAAAGCGCCTGCCATCACCTCCAAGTCTCCAGTTGGCACAGCAACCACTAAGGCTCCGGCTTCCAAGAGCCCTGCTGGAGCCGTCAAACCCGCAGCCAAGTCAACGTCAAAGACTCACTCTGACAGGACAAAGAAAGAGAAGATTCAGAAGGTAAAACCTAAAGTGAAAGTGGAGGGTGTGAAAGTAAAGAGTGACAAGGTGAAGAAGAAGACTGGAGAAGGACTGGTGATCAAAAAGAAAGACTCCTCTTCGGCATCTTCCTCCTCTGTTGCTAAACCATCTAAGCCAACCAAAGCCAAACCAGAAGATGCCCACAACTCAACTCCCCCTAAAAAGGAAAAGGGTAAAAGCTCCGCAGTGAGACCCGCCCTGCTTAAGACCCCGCCACTATCCTCCCAGAACCTACCCCATCCCTCTCTCCATGACACCCTTCGCTCCAGTCATGACAGTCGAGGGAGAAGAGATATTCCTCCAGGGGGTGGCCTCCTGCCCCTCCCCCATCAACCTGGACTCCCACTCTTCCACCCTCCTCCCCACCCAATAGACAGTCGCAGGAGGATGGGAGAGGAGAGCCGCTCCTTACTTGGATCTCCACCTGGAAAGATGAGGAGACTAGATGGACCTGGCGGTGTAGGTGATGTGTATTTACACTCGCACATCTCTCATCAGCCCCCAATCCAGAGACTCGCCCATCCATCGGACAGACCCAGCCTTCTTCCCATACCAGGGAGCCGTGAGATGAGTCGTGTTGACTCAGATCGAGGATCCATTAGACCTCTCATGGACATCCAGGTGGGTTTGTCACTTAAGTTTGTATGAATTTGTTTGGCAACTTTGGTTCTGCATTTCCTGACAACAGTTCCCAAATCCTGAATCTGTTTGCTCATTTGTTAGCATCTTCATGTAAACGCCCCTTTGTCTTCACATTTGACTTTTGAAAGCTTAGCATCATGTTGGATCGTTTTGTAAAAGTTTCAGCTTTGCAATGGTCTAAAGTTTTTCATTTGCTATCACCCACATCCAGCTGAAGCCATCAACCCAGACCCAGAGACCGATCAAGTTGAACCGAGAGCTTGGAAGAAAAGGCAGGTCAGAGACTGCAGCCTCAGACAGATCATCCTCTGGAACTGACAAGACAACTTCTGGCACAGACAGATCAATGGCTGTCAACATCCCTGAAGGAGACAGACCCAGCTGCACAACTGAATCTTCTGGAAGGAAGGAGCGATCAGCATCCTCTGAGAGAGGAGTCTCCAGAGAGAGCACTCGGGAGAGATTGCCAGGCTCGGACAGAGCTTCAGACAGAAGTTTGGAAGTAGACAGAGAGCGCGAGAGAGCTTCAGGATCAGACAGGGACAGAGACAGAGGGCACGGGTCTGAAAAAGAAAGGGACAGAGTGTCAAGCTCACAGAAGGTCGCAGTTGCTGTGGTGAAAGATACTGATGGAGAGAGGTCAATGAGGACGGACCGGAAGAACTCCAGTGGTGGAAATGGAGGAGGGAGGTCAGTGTGCCTGGATAAATTGACCATTGGAGAAAAATCAGCAATCACCAAGAAACTGGGAGATCGACCAGAGAAACAAAAAGCATCTTCAAAGGAGAGAGGTGACGGGACGGAAAGAACTGCAAAATCGGACAGGTCTGTAATCTTGGTTTGCTGCTCGGTGGAAAACGTGATGTGTGGTGTTATATCTGTGAACACAGGTGTTAATGCATGTAATTATTTTTTCTTATGTCCCAGGAGTGTGTCCAAGGACAGAACAGAGAGGAGTGTTCCCACAGGAAAGAAACAAGCTGCTTCTCACAGAGAAGGTATTTTGAGTCACGAGTGTGTGCAGGCATGTTAAGATATGGTAACTTGAATGTTGTGCTGTGTAAATTTGCATTAAGTAATCTGTTGTTTTTCTCCTCTATCAAAGATGGAGAGGTGAGTGCTGTGAAGAACAAACCCAGGATCAGTCGGAAGACTCTGTCAAGCCACACTGTAAGCTCCAGCAGGTGAGCTGTCTGCATTTTTATTTTTAGTTTTTTTGCTTGAAAGATCCCTTCATTTTTGTTTGGCTCTTTGAAGTGTTTAGAAGGATTCTACTCAGCAATAACGAATTTTCTCTTTCAGCAAAGCGACTGACATGATCCATTAGCTTATCCAGAACCCCCACAGCTTTGACTGGACCACCGAACACTGATAGAAATATTTATTTTTATACCTGTAACAGCAGCAACACTCAGCTCTCTTGGGAATACTATTTTGTAACTATTGTGTGTGGTTTGTTTGTCATCAGTAGGTCAACTCATGAGACAAAGCGGGACTCAGAAAAAGACCAGAAGAGTGTATCTTCCAATCCTACAAACCAGCCCCCATCAAGCCCCGTGAAGAGCCATGGCTGCAGCCCCAGCATCAGTCCAGCACCAAGCCCCGCCCTGGAGGAACCGCTCATTCAGGCGCCGCCTCGCTCCAAGTGGGAGAGGGAAGACGATGAAGAAGGCCAGGAAAATGGACTTAGTGTGCCTAAGGAACCCTCACCAGTGCTTCAGAGGGGCCGAGGTAATGAGCGACCCACTGAAGCACCTAAAGCTGTCAGAAACGAAAGCCGAGATGCCACAAGGGATGAGAGGAAAAAAGTAGTGAGGGAAGAAAAGAAGGGGAGAGCGCCAAGGGAGGAGGCTAAAGCCATAAAGGCAGCACAATCAAATCCTGAAAAACCAACAAAAGTTAAACTGGTTAGGGAGGAAAGGAGAGGAGTCAGAGATGATGGGAGAGCTGGAGCAAGAGAGGAGGGGAGAGGGGGAGGATCAAGAGAAGAAGGGAGAAGTGGAGGCAGTAGAGAGGAGGGGAGAGGTGGAGGCAGTAGAGAGGAGGGGAGAGGTGGAGGCAGTAGGGAGGAGGGGAGAGGTGGAGGCAGTAGGGAGGAGGGGAGAGGTGGAGGCAGTAGGGAGGAAGGGAGAGGTGGAGGCAGTAGGGAGGAGGGGAGAGGTGGAGGCAGTAGGGAGGATGGGAGAGGGGGAGGAGGAAGGGAGGAGGCAAGAGGAGGAAGCGGAAGAGAGGAGGCAAGAGGAGGAGGCGGAAGGGAGGACGCAAGAGGAGGCGGCGGAAGGGAGGACGCAAGAGGAGGTGGAAGGGAGGACGCAAGAGGAGGCGGCGGAAGGGAGGATGCAAGAGGAGGCGGCGGAAGGGAGGACGCGAGAGGAGGCGGCGGAAGGGAGGACGCGAGAGGAGGCGGCGGAAGGGAGGACGCGAGAGTAGGCGGCGGAAGGGAGGACGCGAGAGGGGGCGGCGGAAGGGAGGAGGCGAGAGGGGGCGGCGGAAGGGAGGAGGCGAGAGGGGGCGGCGGAAGGGAGGAGGCGAGAGGTGGAGTTGGAAGGGAGGAGGCGAGAGGAGGAGTTGGAAGAGAGGAGCCCAGAGGAGGAGTTGGAAGAGAGGAGCCCAGAGGAGGAGTTGGAAGAGAGGAGCCCAGAGGAGGAGTTGGAAGAGAGGAGCCCAGAGGAGGAGTTGGAAGAGAGGAGCCCAGAGGTGGAGTTGGAAGAGAGGAGCCCAGAGGAGGGGGGGGAAGAGAGGAGCCCAGAGGAGGGGGGGGAAGAGAGGAGGGGAGAGGGAAGGAGGACAGAGCAACAGAAGTCAGGGGAGGACGAGAAGAAAATCGAGGCCCAGAACCCAGGAGACAACGTCTGTGCTCCGACCTGGGCCGAGAGACTGACGAGGCCGCTTTTGTCCCAGACTACAGCGAAGGAGAAGGTTCGGACACGGAGAGGGGGCGGAGCAGCCCCAGTCCGTCCCTCACCCAACCCTCCTTCAGCCCCGACAATAGCAACCACAGTGACTCTGCAACCACCTCAAACACCACATCTGATAAGAAGAAGAAGAAACACAAGAAACATAAAAAACACAAGAAGCACAAGAAGCATAAAGGCCAGGAAAAAGAGGGAGAACAGAAGGAGCACAAGCACAAACATAAGAAAAAGAAACACAAAAAGAACAAAGACAAAGATGCGGAAGAGGAGGAGAAGACTGAGAAAACGGAGGAGGTGACACCATGCTAACAGTTGCTAAGCTCATCATCAGACATCTGCAGCCCTTCTGAGTTATGAAGGAGAAAATTATATATCCAATAACACTGGCCAGAGCCTCTTTATGCCAGTTAAAGAGAATTGGCTTAATAGGTCTTGGACTCTTTCTGACCTTGCTGGACCGGCTGTTAATCAGAACAATCTCCCAGCTACATGGTACGTTTGCTGTGCCTGAATTGCAGCATTATTGCATCTGCTCACGTTAGTTTCATAAACATTTTCGGTGACTTTGGGACTGGAAAACAAAGCAGTGCTGTTGTGCTGCACTGTTGTGATCTGACAGAAAGGATGTGATGATAAATGATCACACAGCAGTGACTCTGGTAGGAATAACACACTGTTCTCAGGGATGTAATTGCTTCTTTGTACAGAAGGAGTTGCTGTCTCTCTGCCTCTGATTCATTGTAAATAGAGATTAACTGTTCCGCCTCATAATTTTTTCTTAATTTGTTGTGCTCACATCCTTGTGTGTTGTTCAAGGCTTCAATACTGAATAACCCGTAGCTGCAAGGGCCATGGTAACCTCCTTGTAGGATGCTATGAGCAGTTTATATTTTTTTATTCACGTTAACTGCAGCTATTTTCCGTTTTTCGCTAACCATTTTTACCTTGATAGTTGCATTTTAAGGCTGGAAAACATACAAGTGAACATCGACACTGGGAAAAGCTTAATGTGAATTTCAAATAAAGATGACAAATGCTCTCCGGTGTCCACAAAAGAGGTAGTTATCAACTTTCACAGTACATGAAACCTGAATGAAGTCTTGTATTCGCCTAAAGTGTGATGGAATTATTTGGAAATGGTTGGCAGTAATTTATTTGTGATTAATGCACTAAAACTAGCAAAATCAACGTTCTGATCCTTAAATTTAAAGCAGACCTTGATGCATTCACGCTACACTGGATTGTATTGTAGGATGTGTTTATTGTTGATGCTAAATGAGTCTGCATGTTTTGTTCCCAAGGTGCAGTGGCTCTTGTCATGTTGTGCGCGAGTGAATGTGTGTGAAAGTGGGAAAAATGGAGGGCTGGCGTTCTTACAAATGAGTTGTTCTTTTTTTCCTTTTTTTAATTAAAATGTTTTGACCTCATGAAAATATCCTTGGTGTTTTGTCTTCTTTTTTTTTTTTTAATTTTATCAGTATTTGAACCAGTAGTGTGTAATCTCTACACGCTATAGGGTAACTTGACTAAAAATGTCACATATTCTTCATTGACATGGTAAATGTTTTAAGTTAAAAAGAAATCCTTTGGTATTGATTGACTTCCTTCCTTCTTTGTCATATCCAATGATGCAGCTTGCTGATTTCAGGCGTTAGTACGCTGGTGAATTTTGACGTGGCTTTTGCTAAGATTTTGTGTTTCAGAGAGGATGCGGTCATGAAAATTTCTCTTTCGTATTCTGAATGGAAATCCAAATGTTGTCAGACTTAGATGGGTCACATTATGATAGCGGAACTAATGGTTTCGCAGGTTCATGACACTCGAAATGTGTAATCCACAGTTGTGTAGCTGCGACGGTTACAGAGGAGAGGAGCCTATAATGTTGGCGTGTTTGAACAACTGTCATTGCCAGGAGAAGAACAAGGTCCTGCACTTATAGCTTTAAATATTCACCAGCAGCGCGACTGTAAACAGACACGGGTCGTACACATCATCACGTGCGCTTGTGTCACTGTGAACATCACAAGCGACGCTGGCGTTATCCTCAGAATAGAAGCTGTAGTGCTGGAAGTGAGGAAGGAGCTGTAGGATAACTGAAGGTGACCAAAGCTGCCACCGTTACATCACGTGGCACCAGATCAGCCGGCGGCATCTTTCAACTGCAGTGGCTTTGCATTCATCCAGTAGAGGGCGGTGAACAGTTGCACTAATCGATAATTCATGTCGTGTCGTGTAAAATTCTGCTATTCACTTTTTCTGATCAAGCATGATGAGGGCAACTAAAAATGTCTATAGGTTTTGTAAAACAAAGTAACAATCCAAGGCACAGAAATGTGATTTAAAAAAAAAAAAAAGGAATACACTTTTAAAGAATATTTAGCAATTAGGTGTACACAAGGCTCTTTGTCCCAGCGTAATAAGTGCCTGTGAGCACGCAGTTATATGGTGCACCCCTGGGCTACACCTCTGTGTCTGAACTGATGAATGTACAACGGATTTGTGAGTTTTCAGGCATGAGAAGGTCTGGGAGAATAATCCTTACACAAACAGTTGCACTTTGCAGCTCCAGTGACTCCAAATACAGACTCAGGGCGAACACGGTGCAGTGACACGGGCTGAACACTGTGTGGAGCTGTAGGTCCTACAACTTTTAAAAAAGGGAGGGTAAACAGATTAACAATAAAACTCTTCTCTCATACGTCTCAACTCCAAAACACAGCCCCGCTCTCCGGAGCACACAGCAATAAGCTCCATTGTTGTGTAAGTGTGTGTATAAAGTCAGAGAGAAGGCGTGACTGTGCACGGTCCAGGCAGGAGATGAGTTCACTGGCGGGTTGAGGCATCACCGAGAGACGAGAGCAGCAGATGCATTTTATTCTCTCACACAAAAGCTCATTCTAAGCTTGGTCTGTGCATCCTGACTGTGCTGCTCTGTGCATACGTGTATAAGGTCATCCTTGATGGACTCAGAGATCAGTGAGGCCATTACAGAAGATTAATATATTGTTTTAACCCCTGCCAGATTATCACCATTATCCCTCTCATGTACCATCCTGCAAGACTCCCTCCGACCGTGCGCGCGCGTATGTGCACCTGTTATCTTGCCTTTGTATTTGTGTGTCTGCTTGTGTTTTGTCTTACAAGGATGACATCATTTCCTGTCATCAAGGCCAAAGGTTGCTAAGCAACTTCACTTCTGTGAATTGTCAGAAAAGATGCTTCTCCGCTGACTGGCTCACAACCTGACTCCCTTTTATGTATGCATGATTTCACATGCATTTGTAAGGACTGATGTGCATTTATGCTGCAAATCCAGAGCAGAGGAAGGCTGGAGAGAGAGAAGAGAGTGGGATGTGGAACTGTTTCGCCCTGATAGATTTGTGAAATTCCTAGAAATGAAATAGGACAAATGAGTGATGTTGTCGGTGGTAGAGTGCCTCCAGATGTTTGTTTGAAGAAAGAAGGGAAGATTCGAGTCTTAGCAGCATATTGTGCTGATTAAAAAGTTCCTTTCATATTTATTTAGTTATTCTGAATGACAGCTTTTATATTTATGAAGGCTGTGTGGCTTCAGATGACTGACAACAAATCATGGTGTGAAAAGTATCTGCCATATTTCAGAGGCCAAACTGAACTATTAGAAATGAGCCGTTCAATGTACAACATCCACAGGGAAACAAAGGTTATATTAGATTGTGTGTATCCACTGAGTACACACACACACACACACACACACACACACACACACACACACACACACACACACACACACACACACACACATCCTTGTACTGTACTTATATCTATTTGCGGGCTTTCATTGAGGTAAAACATTCCCTAGCCCCTCACCCTAAACCTAACCATCTCATCTTACTGCCTGACCCTGACCTTGACCCTAAACCTAACCTGAACTGGATTCTAACCTCGACCCTAAAACCAAGTCTTGACCGTCAAATGGCCCTTTGAAGATGGGAGGACCGGCTAAAATGTCCTCACTTTCCAAAAATGTCCTCACTCTGTTGGTTAAATACGTATTCTCGTCCTCAATATGTTGCAAATACAAGAACACACACACACACACACACACACACACACACACACACACACACACACACACACACACACACACACACACACACACACACAGGCAAAAGTACAGGCACCAGCTCAATCATGACCATAAGTGACAGACCACATCAGAGTTTATGACCTATTAGTTTCAGTTTAGTGTGTTTTTACCACCATCATTTGGTGGGGATTTTTTTTTTTTTTTTGTCCAGAATATCTAAAACAAAATAAACTAAAATTATGACCTTAAACCCACAGCACCACCCAGGCTTGCTGATCTGCTGTACCACTGGTTTTTACTTGCATCTGTCGGTCTGTCCGTATGGATGTTGATAGAATTCTGTAAAAATACTTTCTCATTTGTCAGGGATGGCGCGTGGGCCTTTAAATTTTGGGCCAGATCTGAATCACTGGGTGAATAACTCTTCCTCTTGTCAACTTTGTGAGATGAGAGCATTTTTAACTGAGCACATGTCCAGATGCTGGAGTGGGAGAAGGTGTCGAGCCACAAATTTAGCATTTCACACCTGTTTGGTCTTCTTGCCAGAATGTTGGCATATTTATTTTCTTTCTCACAGTGTGTCTTTCTAACCAAAACGACTCGCACATTTTGCTGCAGGAGCCTCAGCTGAGCACTGACCTTCAACTGTCCCGTAGACTCCAGTGTTTTGTGGTCATAAACAACAAATAGAAAATGACTGCAGTGGTGTTAATGAATGCCAAAGAAAATCAGAGCAAAGAGTACAATTACTTCCCCTTCAGATGCCTGGTATATGTTCTTAAAAACCAAAATAGGACATCAAATACATATGTGTTAAATGTATGTATTCATCATCAGGGACTACTTTGAGTGAGACATCGCTTAGAGTGAGACGTGACTCCTCTCACGTTCATCTCAGTGATGGAAGCGGTTACCCCTGTGAATGAAGACGGGGCTGCTGCTCTCTTTCATAACATGGTTTACTCAAACACTGATATTTCAATCAAACAGTGGGTGGGGAATTTTCAGAAATATAGTAAACAAATGACGCTCCAGATGATTTCAGTAATTTCCCGGGAAAAATCTAAATAAAAGCACCTTTGTGGAGTTCTGAGCTCTAGAAATCCACTTTTGTACCTTTTTTTTTTTAAACCTCTTTGTGTAAATTGTCTTAAAAAGTACTTAGTGTAATTTATTTCCTGGTCCCTACTCCTACGACTACTACTACAACTACATCTACTACTACTACTACTACTCCTCCTACTACTACTTCTACTACTACTACTACTACTCCTACTGCTACAAAATATAACAATAACAATATATTTGGTTTTGATGTGACAAGTTAGCCAAGTCTGCTCCAGCGCAGGGAAACAGGCTGAGGGACCAGCAGACACACATACCTGGGGTTAACTCCGTTGTCCCCCCCTCCTGCTCTGAAAACTGAAACTTTGACAAGTTGACATCGACACCACTGACCATGTCATGTGTGTGTTTGTGTGCGTGCTCTGCTGACCGCTTCATGTATTACTGCAGTAACCAGGTCAAGTAAAGCAGGAGGCAGCTCTGGGTCACGCTGCTCATGTGTTTCTGCACACATGAACATGTATACAGTGTGTACATGTGTGTGTGTGTGTGTGCGTGTGCGTGTGTGAGTGTGTGTATTCCCACTGTGTATCGGGACGTACCCTCAGGTGGTTTCAACAACTGATTTCAACGACTGATCAAAATTATTGATCAGTCATCGGATTCCCACATTGTGTGTATCCGTGACAATGGTGGGGAATAAAACACTTCCTCATATATTATATTATGTGATGGTCACCATGGAAACACACCCAAGGGGTACCTACCACACACTGATAATAATGTTTGGCCTAGATACTCATCCCCAACCAATAACAGGGGGAATGTATTTCTGTGTGTGTATGTGTTTGTGTGTGTGTGTGTGTGTGCGCATTTCAGTGGCTAATGTAAACCAGCATTCGAACACACCACAGTGACAGAGAGAGGGAGAGAGAGAGAGAGAGTGAAAAATGCATGAAATGAGTCTGTGGAGCAGAAAGAGTCTTGCATGAGTTACACGAGACAGTAAGTGTGAGGAGGATGAGATGAGCTGGAAGAAGAAGGAAAACGAATGAGAGTGGGAGTAGAAACACACGGCTAGAGAGACTCAATAACAACCGATTACGATCAACGCACACACACTCACACACACACACACATGGACACACACGAACACGATCATACACAAAGAGCTTCAACAATGTGTTTCTCTTGGCAGGGAGAGTAAGATATTGTCAAAGAAAGGTCTTTGTCAGTGTTTGTGTGGCTGAATGTGCCCTAATCACAGCTCTTGAGTTCTTGTGTGCTGCTGACCATTCACTCCAACTTCCGGGGATGAAATATTTTTGGCACACAAGAAGAAAAAAAAAAACAAGAGGAAAAGAAATGCCTCAGGGTTTGCCTCCATCATGAACGCCCGTCGCCATGACCTTGACCTTTAACTATCAAAATCTGTTCAGTCCATCCTTCAGTCTGAGTGGATTTCAGTGTTAGATTTGGATGTCTGAATGAATTGTATTCGTATGAGGTGACGGTGACCTTTGACCTTCTCGAATCCCAGTGAACATTTGTTTCCTATTTTTAAGAAAGTCCCACAAGTTGTTCCTGAGATGTTTGGTTAAAGAGAACTGGACAGGCGTCGTGTGCATCTGAGAGGACCGTGATCCTGACCTTGACCTCTCAAATGACCTCTGGTTGATTCTTGAGTCCAAGTGGACGCTTGTGCCAAATGCGAAGCTCCTCAATCGGTTCCTGATATCATGTTAACAATAATAAGACGGACAAACGGGCAACATGAAAACATGGACGTGTCCAGCCCGCGGGGAGGCATGAAAAACAACAACAACAAAAAAATCCTGTAACTTTTTAGCCACTTGGGGGCAGCACTGATATTTTGGGCTAGTTAGGAAAGTTGCTAATTTAAACGTACAACTATGTCTAACAGAGAGCGACACTTTAGCCTCAGTACAATAGGAGACACTTAATTAAGCACAACAGGTACAAGTCAGTAGTAAATCTGTTTTAAAGGTGAAAGTGCGAGGAGATCAGCACAGCAAGGGCTCTCGGGTCTACAAGAGGTTCTTGAATATAGAGAGGCTCAGCTCTAATAGCATCTGGCGGCCCGTTCCACTATGGGGAAGCCAAGAGGAACCTGAGATTGACTGGCAAGTCGTATTTGAATAATCCTGCTTGAGCGTGTTCTCACCGTTCGTCCAAGCAAATCAAGCAATTACAGAGAACCTTGCAATTGATGTGTGTTTCTGTCCCCCTGGTGAATATCAGTCCATTATTCATTCATTCATTCATTCATTCATTCCATTGGCTGGCGCCAGGCATGGGCTGAATGCCAGAAAGAGATTGGACTCTATCTCGAACAGAATTTAATTATATCTAGGAATTAAAAAAACATGTTGTTGATCTTGTTTACTTGCTATATCACAATCACTTTAGATATTGTTTATTTTTTACATTCTAGATTAGGTTAATGTGACCGGCTTTGATCTCTGTCTTTCATTCCTTCTTATTTTATCCCGCGGGCGTCTTCTCCTTGTTTGTTTTTCAATGATACATTTATTTTTGTCGTTTTTTTGTTTTTTTGGTCTCTACATATCTGTCACGCCGCAGCGTCTCATTGTTGCAGTGCTGGAAGTTGTTGCACCCACATTTCACTGCTTCTGTCCGTGTGCAATGATGCATGTGATAAATAAACTACTTGGACTTCAAGTAAAGCTCCAACACTGGACTCAAAACCAACACACGTCGACATCATCAGACATTAAAATTTCACTTCATGTGGATGTTAATAATAAGATATTACAAAAACCCTGGATTATAGTTAATCCGACTTAAAAGTGACAGAGTATTGACATCCGCTGTTGGCAGTGTTCCTCTTCATCAAGTTCATATTGACGGTGTATTTTGGTTCACCTGAGGTCGCAGCCTACGTTCAACCCGGTATTAAAACTTAAAAATGTTGACGGTCAGTTGGGTGGCTGCTCGGCTGTTTTTGAACTCCTCAGCGGCTACGTGCACCTCTATTTCCAACAATTTGCTACTGAGTGACTCTGCCTGCTATTTTGGGCTCGAGCAGGTAACGTAGAGTGGGTTTTTTGTATTTATTATTTCAGTGAAAGCAGCAGCCTGTTCGGTGGCTGTATGAGAGCAGCCAGTGACCCAAAACAGGGAAGTTGCAGTCAGAGAGCGAAGCACTGAGCTAAAACACCGCGAGGCTGAGGAGAACTGCAGAGTCGGGTGATGGCTTTCAGTAGAATCATCATCACCATGGACTTTCATTTACCTTTAATGTGTGAAATATCTATTATGGCTGTTTTGTTGAGGCAAAAGTCAAGTCTCAAGAACAGTGTGAGAGTTCCGCCATAGATTCTTCAAGCTGGGGCTGGAGGGACGAAGCCGTTTTGTTTTTTTTCCCCTCTTAAATATAGCCCTTCATTTTGGGTTGTTGATGATGGTGAGGGGATTTCTGTCTGTCACTACTGTCAGAAATAATTCTCGTTCTCATTAAACCATCCAGTGACCGCTGATGCCCTGTAGCATCTGCATCTCTCTTCTTGTTTACTTGCTTTCCCATTAAGTCGTCCCATAAAAGTGTCTCAACACTCACCCAGAACTCGGCCCCCCCCCGCTGTCGTCTTTAGCAGAGGGGTGTTCGATCGGACCGTTAGTTTGATTCCCACTGAAACACCTCGACAGTTATTTTAGTGGGTTTCTCACAATTGTTGTGAGGACATTGTGTGCTGCACACCTGGCCCTTCCTTCTGCTTTATCATGATGACATTTATGAGTGAAATATCTCCTCAGCTGTGGATGCACCATGAAACAGGCTCAGCTTTGTTGAGCCAGCACAGCCGAACACGGCTACTGCACAGAGGACGAATCCATGAATTCTAGATAACAACACGGTTGTAAATCAATCACAATCCAGACGCCCAACAATCTTTTTGCCGGCTGTTCTAACCAAGTAGGCTTTATATTCTAAATCTTTGCTTTCCTGGTTGTAAGGAGCATTACAGCCTCGTGCAGTCGCTGCGTGCTGGGGTTGTTTCATGTTTCCTGTCCAATGGAGCATAAACAACATCTTTAGAAAATGATTTTGAGGCCATATTTAACAAATTAGCAGAACATTTAAGACCTGTGAGCTGTTTGCTAAGGACTGCACTGAACAGCCAGTTTGAGTTGCCAACATGGGGTCCAGGGACCACCAGCAGGGTCTCGAGGGAGTTGGCAAGGAATTAGCTTTAGCTCTATTTCAAGAGGTTGGAGATGTCTGCTGTCTCAAGAAAGATTTTATTTCTGATATAGAAATGAATAATTACTCAGGGGTGGCATGGCTCGGAGGTAGAGTGGCCATCTACCAACTGTGGGGTCGCTGGTTCAATCCTCACTTCCCCCGGTGACCGCATCCAAGTGTCCTTGAACAAGTTACTGAGCCCCTAATTGCTCCTGATGGCCCTGTGACGGACTGGCGACCCGTCCAGGGTGAGCCCCGCCTCTCGCCCAATGTCAGCTGGGATAGGCTCCACCCCCCTCCCCCACAACCCTTAACGGATAAGCGGTACAGAAAATGGATGGATGGATGAATTGTTGCTCGTGTTAGCAATACACAAGTGCAAATGCGAGGTTGTTGTACTTCTACTCCACTGTATTTTCGTAGTTTAGCAACTCAGTTACTCAGTTACATTTCATTGTTTTTTAAGTCAAAGATTTAACATGAAAATAATCCTCTATATCAAAATCCACCATACAAGATTAATAGTATCGATAACTCGTATGGAAGCTTTTTATGTCTGGTTACAGCAACGCGTCAGATAATTAAACCTAACGATTAAAGCGCTAACTACATTACAGATCAGCGGCTGGCTGTGGCAGTGTTGGAGCCCCAGGCCAGAGGTCTGATTGCTGTTCCCCAACCGTGACACCGAAATCACTTCACACATCGCTGGTCAAACTGAGTGTTGTAGCGTAGCTATCAAAAGGCAAAATCACTTCACACCTTTTGATGTGTGAAGTGATTTTGGAGACACTGTATAAGAGTGAAGTTATTGAATATTGTACATGTTGGACCAGTTTCTAAGCTGTACAAAGACACCAGGGTTAGAAAGAGCAGTGGTGGACAGCCCCCCCCCCCCCCCCCACCAAGAAGTACATTTACTTCAAGCCTGTACTTCAGCAAGATTGTCTAGTGTCTATTTTATTATTTCATCATGGAAACAACCACATGTTGTATTTTTTTCACTCATTTCTATGAAGGTTGTCCTTTCTGTTAAGCATGAAACTTTAAAGTCAGTTGATGATTTTTCTGTCTTTTTTTTTTTTTTTAATTACAGTTAGCCGTAAAATGTGTTCTTCATAGGAATAAAAACTGCAATCACTCTCAGACTCAGCCAGGTTTGATTTAAAAGCAGATTCCAGCTCGGTGAAGCACCGTACGTCCAGATGTGAGACAAGCCTGAGAGACGTCCTCTTTCAAAGCGGGGATAATGGTGATGGCAGATAATCACAATAATTCTGAGGCTGAGCACCCATGTCTGTATGTCTCCAGTCAATGTTAAAGATTTAAGAACTGAAAAACAATTTCAACTAATTATGTTGCATCTCTGCCTTCAAGAACGTGCTGTCAAACCTGAGAAAACACGTTGAACTGCAAGGCTCTGTAAATGCACGCTGAAAGATGAAATCTGAAAACAAGAGTATTGAGGAAAGCAAGCACAACAGTAAAAATCAGGCTTAACCTCCACTTCCAGTGGCGTAATCTTCCACCGGGAGAATCTGCACCTTGATGTAAGTTCTGGAGTTCTGTGCTTGGTCCATAACTGCCTGCTATGACTCATTGTTTCGTGTTCCTGATAATTTTGTCCATCTTTGACTCATTTTGCAGACGCAACTTCAAGGCCCGCCAACAGCCCTGCACGAACTATGATGTGCATTCTATCACGCATTGTTTACGTGTTATACGGGTTTATTCCATCATGTCGTCCACCTCCACAGCTCGTGAGGTGCAGTATCCTCGTCACTGTGATGAAAGAGCCGTATGTGTTGATAAAGTTTGTACGGTAACCAGCACCAACATGTCCTAAAGCCTAAAAGAGCACAGAAGACATTTAGCGCCCGAGGCGGCCGCCATGACACGGGCCGGCGCAGCCAACACAAATGTGTGTGTGTCATCAAATGATAAACATCCACATCATCAGTCAACAAACTCACATTATAGATGATTCATGGCTGTAATCTGTCACACATGAGAACGCTACATCACTAATAATAAACCCCGGTTATATAATGTCAGAGACTCATTCTGCACAAGTTGACATTTGCTGATTAATGAGGTCTTCATGTAGACATTTGACATACATACATTGACCTTTCACTATCAACTGGGGTATTTGACATGTACTACTGCTACTTTAACTGATCTGATAGGTTGTGATTTACCGCTGAGACGTTCTGGACCAATGTCCAGACCATGACCATGTCCTGTCATTCCTTGCTCCACAAATTCTGACATGAAATAAGCTCATTTCAAGGTATTGTGTTGTTGCACCTTCCAGTTTAGTGAATCACTTCAGCTTCTCTCCTATACATCCGTCCCACGTGTCTCTTGTATACATCTGCGTGGGGTGCTGCATGGCGAGATGACTGCCAGCACGAGACAGAGGGACATTGGGATGGGGCGAGGTGGAAGAGAGGGGAGAAGTCACATGCTCTGACACTTTCAGTTAGTGTCAAGTTATACAATATTAAGAAACTACCCAGTCAAAACTTTCAAAATAAAATGGTTGCTGGGAAATGAAGATTTATTTCAAAACTCTCACTGTCACCGTCTAAAGGCTACAGCAACACGTTTCCAGAGTAAACACAAGCAGTACTTTTTGCTGAGCTCTGCATTAACCTGGAAACGAACAGACAAAAGTTCATGAAAGCAGACGGGCACATGGAAGATGATAATAAAACCCCACTAGAAAATCCATGCCTGTCTGGTCATAATGCAGCCTCACTGGATGTGATATATCTGCTAACGAAGGCTTCAGCAAACAGATGCGGTGCAGCTAAAAGTTGATTTTGCACACCAATCAAATTGTCATCATCAAGAGACATAAGCTGCAAAACCTGATGCGTGAAAAGTGGAAATTGTTGCTGTAAAAACAAGTTAAAGAGACAATTTCTTCCACTATGTGTGTTGATAAAAGTAAATGATTTCAGAGTCATACCCCACCCCTCCACCGTCATTCACCGAAACTCATCACCTCTCATCGTTTCTGGTTAATCCTTCCATCATTCAGGTTGACAGAAAAACCTCTTTCGCTTCTCTATCAGTCTGACCTGTCAGTGCAGGGCGCGACACATCATTAATGTCATTAATCTTGTTTCATCAAGCATCAGGTACGCAGCACTCACGAAAGGTGCTGCTCCCAGGTTAAACGAGACATTCTGTGGAAATCCCTGATATCATTTTTACGTCTGGTTCCTTCACATTCGTCCCTACAAAAAAAACAAAACAGTCAATTCAACTCAGGTTGAATTACAGGAAATAACTGCCAACAAAACTGTCAAAACACTGGGTTCTCCTTGAGAGAACCTTTGCATTCATGGTCCAACTTCCCCCAGATTACATCTGCGGCAGTATAACACCGGTGCATGACGTTGAGATGAAGAACAGAAGTGCTGTTTTAACCTAAAACTAACATCCTGCAGTTTCATGAGGCTAGCCTGTGCAGTGGTGCTTCCGGGAGAAGACGATCTTATTTTGAAAGTAAAATCCGCGTGTCTCCGGTTTGCGCCTCTGCGTCTGGCTTGACGCAGCTCTCCCCGGTGCGCCTGAACTCCGGTACCTGACACCGCAGAGCGCGTCCAGCGGCAGAGGGACGCAGGAGCGCGGGGGAGCGCCCGGTCCTGAGTAACTTTACTTTCCCTTTTTATTTAAAACTTCTGCGCCACGTTCCTCTGTCATTTCTATGTCTTCATCATCCTCCCGGCTGGCTACTAACTGAGTTTGGATATCGACTGGGGGGGGTGGAGGAGGCAGAGGACCAGCGGGCGGCTCTCAGATGGAGCACCAAGGCTCCGGGAGCTCAGGGCGCACGGCGGACCCGGAGTGACAGACGCTGGTGGATGGACGCTGCTCCCCGGTAAGAACGGCAGGCAAAGTTTTTCTCATTTGTGTGATAATGTACTTTTTATATGCGCTACTGTCCCGGGCACTGCTCTGGGCGAACACCGGTGGCACAATGGAGAAGATCCAGACCTGAGGTGTCTTCAATGGCGATGTGTCAACCTCAGAAAGATGAAAGCTTTTGTATTTCACAGACAACTATAAAGTGCCTCTCGTTGTTTTGTGTCATGACTTACAGCGGGCCTGCCTGTTCACACATCCCATAACAAAATGCTGTTCCTGTTTTTATATATATTACATTTGATATCTCCACAGTTGGTAGAATTAAGAAGATTTCTTCCCCCCTCTGTGTCTTGTAGTCTCCCAGATGTCGTAAGCATGTTGCTGAATGATGTAACACCTAAAGTTAAGGATGATTCACTGGGGATGACATGCATTGTCTTAAATGGTTGTGATTGGTCTCAAGAGCAGCTCCTGCGTTCGAGGTGGGTGCGCAGGATGGGCTGAGAGGGTCTCACTGGTCGTACTGGAGGCTGGGCAGGATATGCTGATTTATTCTCCACATGGATCGGCTGTTAGTTTCTAAAACGTTGTGACAGGACTCATCGGCAGGTTCATAACTGGCACAGGAATGGATCTTTTTTTTCTCCCCCATTTTTCAGTGGTTAATTGATGCCCGCCCAACAGCCACAATTGAATCACAACAAAAAAGCCTTAAACTGGAGTGCTCACATAGTCCAGGCTGCATGCCCATCATGAAAACACACAGGGAAGCTGGATACTGGCAGATTCAATCTCATTATTTCCATCAAACACATTCACTCCTTTTATACTCCAAAACTTGCCTGCCAACTCTCCTGTAGGTGCCTACATGAGCTCAGGTTGCTCCAGACTTAATTTTTCCTTGATTCCTCTTCATGTTTGTCATTAAAATAATCCACCTTCTACTTCAATTCAACATCGGGATGTCTAGGAATCAGTAATGAGCTGTGGAAAAGGTTTTGCTGTGCTCGTGACAGAGCAGGACCGTGTCACATGATCTATTCCCCCCCCCCCCCCCCGCCAAACTCTACTGCATATTGCCCAATAGGCAGAAAATATGATGGGGGAAAAAAGAGACCAAATGTATAGCCTATGAATCTACCCTCCTCCTGATGGGGCTATTAATTTGAACTAATTCAATGTGACATTTCCTGCATGATATTCTAATGTTCCAAGAGAGTCCAGTCAGTACACATGAGGGATTCCTGCAGCTCACTGTGAATCATCTTTAAATGTAGCCGGGGGAAAATTATATACTGATATGAGTGCAAATATATTATAAAATGAAAGAATCAGAACTCTTGATACCTAAGCTTCATCATTTCATAATGAAATAGCCTTCTAAGCTACTTTCTCTTTGTATGACCAGATTGTTTAAAGCCAGTCAGGATTAAAAGAATTAGCAGTGATGCCCCGTTGTCATCAGAGTTGCACGGCTGTGGGATAATGACAAAGGGCTTTAAGTGCTTCTTGGTGGCTGCACTGCTTGTATTTGCACCTTTGCTCACGTCTATTAGGTCTCTGTTTAGATTTATGCAGATTTATGTTTCCTGCTCAGGACGGCTCGCTCTCAAATTTGCTCTTTGTTTCCCAGAACCACTGAGAGGGATTCGCTCTCTGGTTTTGCTTGAGGGTGAAGGGTTTCATCATATAGTGCCGTGCCAGTTTTTGTTTGGGGAGAGGCAGTGCCACTGAGGAAGCGCGCACGCGCACACACACACACACACACACACACACACACACACACACACACACACACACACACACACACACACTCACACGCTTCCCTGTGTTGCGGTGTCCTGAACAGTCTGCTGGTGCCTCTGCGCCTTCTCTTTAGGTTCAGGCTGTTCACAGCACGGCCATGACGGGCACCCAGGAGCCAGACCTGCATGAGCGGCACAGAGGACCAACGCAGGAGGAAGGGGATGAGGAGGAGGAGGGGGAGAAGGTGCATGTGTCAGTTGAGGGAGAGGAGAGGGAACAGGAGGGGGAGGAAGAGGAGGAGGAAGAGCTACCATATCCCTCTCTAGCGCCAGTGGTTCTTTTGGCTCTGACCCAAACCAGTCCGCCACGCTCCTGGTGCCTTCGAGTTGTTTGCCATCCATATCCTTCACCAGCAGGAGTCCACCTGAAGCCTCAAACCCATGTGTGTGTTTCTGTGTGTTGTCTGCTTATAACAGGAGAGAGTGTTTGTATTTCAGCTCTGTGTTTTCTCAGAGCTGTTGTCCCTGCACGGCACACAGCACCTAGATGTTTACTTTACATTTAAACACCAGGGAGTTGGGAGCAAGGTCACTCATGTATGTGTCTGCGTTTGGAGGACCTCAGGTATTTCCTCAGACCCATTAGCAGTGGGAAAAATGGCAAACATTTTTTTCTTGATTGGAGGTTTCCATAGTGACAAGCCCTAATGAATCTCCAGGGTTACAGCCGCCTGTCACTAGCATTGTTACTGGCCTCCAAATTGTAAAAAGAAAAACCCTCGTGTCAGCCACCAAAGCTGGTCATTCCTCTGTCTTCTCGCCTCACATTCTCCACCCGTCTCTCACTCTCTGTCTCAGCTTCTATCCATTCCTGCTGTAAACGTGAAGGTGTGACTGTGTGACTGTGACTGTGTGTGTGTGTGTGCACGTGCACGCGTGTGTGTTAGAAGCTATGAATACGCAGAAGCATGCATAAACGTCAGCAACACCACAGGGATTTTTGTCAAGGCTTTCCAAATTGAATATTTTTCCACTGCATTTTGACTGCAGGTGTGTGTGTCGGCTATTTTGCTGGTGCATGTGTGTGTCATTGTGTGGGTATTTGCCATCGTCAGCACTCAGTGTACTCTATAAAATATAAATACATAATTGCTGAATAAATAAAACGTACACCAAGAGAAAAAGTACAGTAAAACTACTAAAGAAAAACTACAAATGCCAAGCTCTAGTATAGCCTGCTGGGTTGTTACCATGGTCGCGACGCAGAACACTGTACCCTCACTGTGTCAGTGACAGGCTACAAACACACACACACACACACACACACACACACACACACACACACACACACACACACACACACACACACACACACACATTCACACACACATACACACAAGCAAGTGAATGCCCTCACAAAACGAGGGAATCTCCCACGGAGAGGCTCTTTAGAGGAATCACCTGGTTGCTTGGCAACAGCATCGCTCTGCCCTGATGGCCTGGTTACTTCCGCTTGCAGTATTTGTTTGTTTTTGTGTGTTTGCATGTCTGTCTGTCTTCGCCTCCATGCGCATTCAACACAGCTAATCCCATTTTATATTTATTCCTTATATTCATCGAAACTTAGAGTGTATGTGTGTGTATGCGTGTGTGTATGCGTGTGTGTGTGCGTGTGTGTCTCCCTCTCTCCAACTGTGTGTGTGTGTATACGTGTGTGTGTGTGCGTGTGTGTCTCCCTCTCTCCAACTGTGTATGAGTGATCTGCAGGGAGAGTAATGTGGATGGACGTTGTTGACAGGGACACTAATGTGAGCGCACTTGGAGGGTTGATGGGGGGCTAAGCAGTCCCCGAGAGCTCCAAGTCCTTTTTTTTCCTGAGATGACCCCTCCCTCCTCCCTGTTTTTCTGCACTCGGTACATATTACAAATTAATTTCCTATCCCCTTCCTTCCATTTCCTCCCTGTATGAAACACAGTCGTCCTCCTTTGTACCATGTTTACAAGATATAGAACGTCTCTCCACCCAACAGCACATCCGACAAATTTATTTGGAACAAAAACAAGATAGGCTTTTCCTATTATATAACACTCTCTCATATTCTCTCCAAGCTACACTGATTTCTATTATTTCCTCTTTCTTTTGAGGGGTGCGTGCGTGTGTGTGTGCGTGTGTGTGTGTTGGGGGGTTGTAAGGCTGTAAATGGGAAACAAGGTGACTACTTTGTGAAGTGCTGAGCTTTCCATGTTTCCGTCATCCTTTAATGTAACATATGACACACAGAAACACACGTGGTACACACACACACACACACACACACACACACGGCATAATTTATTCAGCAGTGCATGAAACATTCAGAGTGTTTCCCTTTGTTTAAAGACAAGAAAAGCTGATTCTGTCGCTCCTACAACTACCTTTCTCTGCCTGGCTTACTTCCTCCCCTCTCTTTCATCCCTCTCTTCTCTGCATCAAACTCATGCCCTCTTATTTATCTGTTTCAAATTGGGCTGAGGTGTATGGATGAGTGTATTGGGGGTGATAAAGAGGCAGCAATGGATTGGAGGATGTCGTACTCAAAGTAGGGTGAGCTGTCAGACACTTTAGCCAATTAACATGATTCCAGCATGCGTTTCCGTGGTTACCATCTCTGTCACTCCTCAGAGGTGGAGCCTGAGGACGGGATTAATTGACAGTAACTTAACTTCGGCCACCCTCTCCTCACACACACACACACACACACACACGCACACACGCACACACGCACACACACACACACACACACACACACACTCACACTATCCCTCCCTCTCTCTCTCTCTCTCTCTCTCACTCTGGCAGGGCACACACTGTTCACGACAGACTTCAAGCTTAACTAGGTTATGTTTAATCAAGTCTGTGTGTGGATTTCAAAGTGGAAATGTGAGGCCAAGCAGCAAAGAGCATGAGCAGGTTGCTCATTAATATCCATTCACTCACACTTACAGATTCCCATTGAAACCACAACCTTTTTAAGAAGGGTACTACGTTCTAGTGAAGCACTCCTCACAGGCTCTACCAGTGCAAGTGACGGGGGACAAAATCCACAAGATTTTGTTCTGATGTGTGTTTTGCAGAATCAGAAGCAGCATCTTTAAAAGTTATATATCTTTCTAGTACAAAATTCACTTTTGTGTTCCTGTTCCTCCGCTGCAGCTGAGAATGGAACTTTGGGAAAACACAAATAAATAATTCTGGACTGAAAAGACAACTTTGCAAAGATATTCATTGGATTTGACTCGGAAATCTCATGGTAAAACCACATTATCATATCAACATCATATACATTTTGTTATAATATTTCCAGCTCTGCCACAAGAGCTTTTTAAATAGTGATGTTTTATGATGTATCATGCTGCATTTTTGGGAAAACATGTTGAAACCACCCTCCACCCTCACATACTGCATATGTTGTCTGCACATGCAGAGAAATTATTGATATGAAGAGTCTTTTTTGATTTAGAAAATATTGCGAATATACGTATCTGCAGTACCTTTCCAACTTTTATTTATGCTGTCTGGGCCAATGTTTCCCTTAAATGAGGACTGTTAGTTTCTCTCTCCATCACTTGCATTAAAAGAGCGTTTGAAGGGGATATTTTCATGTGGAAATTGTTAAAGCCAGTCTATTATTTAAAGAATTTTGCTGTGTATTTATGACAAATTTTTGCAATTTTTCTTCTTTTTGCTGCTGCCAACTCTCAATTCATTAGCAAGATCCATATTAATTGGTTATCAACATTTGTAACTGAACTCTTGATAGCACTTTTAATCTAGTTTGCAAAATAGGCAAGGCAAGGCAAATTTATTTGTATAGCACCATTCATACACAGGGCAATTCATAGTGCTTTACAGAGGGAAAGAGAAATTGAAAGTTAGAATCAGTTTAAAATCGAAAACATGAATTAAAACATTCAAAAATCATTTAAAATCAATTAAACAGTTTAAGATCAATTTGACAGCAGACAAATCAATATTAAATCAATCCATCCATACCAGATCAATCCCAAATCAATACACTATAAGAAGGCTGCATTAAACAGCAGTGTTTTCAGCCCTGATTTAAATGAGCTGACAGTTTGTGCCCCCCTCAGAGTTTCAGGGAGTTTGTTCCACAGGTGTGGACCACAGAAGCCGAAAGCAGCTTCACCCTGCTTGGTTCTGACCCTGGGGACGCTGAGTAGACCTGTCCCTGATACCCAGTCAGCAGCTCTGACATGTATTTAGGCCCAAGCCCATTCAGTGACTTATAGACCAGTAACAGGATTTTGAACTCAATCCTTTGACACACAGGGAGCCAGAGCAGTGATTTAAGGACAGGTGTAATGTGGTCCATTTTCTTACTGTTGGTCAGGACTCTGGTGGCAGCATTCTGGATGAGCTGCAGGTGCTTGATTGATTTTTTACTGAGACCTGTAAAGACACCATTACAATAATCTAGCCTACTAAGAATAAATGCATCGACTAGTTTTTCCATGTCTTGTTTAGAGAGAAATCCTTTAATTTGTGCAATGTTTTTGAGATGATAATAGGCTGATTTAGTGATAGTTTTTATGTGGCTCTTAAAATTCAGGTCTGAGTCCATAACAACACCAAGGTTTCTAGCTTGGTCGGTGGTTTGTAGCGTCATTGAGTCAAGTTGGCTGCTGACCTCAAGCCTTGCGTTTTTGGGACCAAACCCAATGATGTCTGTCTTTTCTGCATTGAGCTGGAGAAAATTCTGGCCCATTCACTGACTGACCTGTAGGATACAGTCACTCAGTGAATGCAGTGGACTGTAATCGCATGGCGACACTGTAATATAAAGTTGTGTGTCATCAGCATATGAGTGGTAAGAGATGTTATGGTGCTCTATGACCTGGGCCAGTGGGAGCTTATAAATGTTGAACAAAAGTGGCCCAAGAATAGAGCCTTGCGGGACCCCACATGTCATCTTTGTTCACGCAGATTCACATTTCCCAAGCGAGACAAAGAAGTCACGATCTTCTAAGTAAGATCTGAGCCAATTTAGCACTGCACCAGAAAGTCCAAACCACCTCTCCAGTCTGTCGAGCAACAGGTTGTGATCGACTGTGTCGAATGCGGCACTGAGGTCAAGTAGTACCAATACTGATATTTTAGATGCATCATGTCATTTAACACCTTAATAAGTGCAGTTTCAGTGCTGTGGTGTGGTCGAAAACCTGACTGGAAAGCATTGAAGAGATTGTTTTGGGTCAAGAAAGAATGAATTTGTTGATAGACAACTCTCTCAATGATCTTTGACAAAAACGCAAGGTTAGATATGGGTCTGTAGTTACGAGAGGTTTGATTACTGCAGTTTTCAGGGCCCTGGGAAATTGACCTGATATACATTTAGTAAGCCATTACTTTATGTTTAATTCTGATATGAAACAGGAGAACATAAAGATATCAGGAATGGTTCACATTTTATTCAAATTATCTAAAGCTGCAAAATATGTTAAAAGGTTAAACAGTTTGTACATGAATAAGTCTTAAAAATGACTTATCAGACTCTTGGGATTTTCCTTGAACTGCAAATATCAAATGTATATAAGAAACATAGTTTAATTGGCATTATGAACTAAAGACATCCATTGTATATTTAGCATTTTGATGAGAAATCTGCCAAATTTAGGTTAAGAGGTCTTTAATAGGGATCCAGAGTTGTTGGGCCTGAAATGTTGTGACACTGCTCCTTGGCAGGCCTCCTGAAGCTGGCCAGTCAGAAAGTAGCGGGCTTTGAGGGAGGGGTGTGATATTGCTGGTTGTGTTTGGGCTCAGATGCAGACACGGGCTACTGGTTTCGGGGTTCCATCGCATTTCAAAGTTTTGGTGGCAAGATTTCCACAAGATGATGCAGGAGGGAATGAATGGAGATGGGCGGTCGGTCGTGGAGGTATGGGGTTTCGGCCGAGGCAGGCGGACTGAGCTGGGCACTGAGCTTCAGAGGCATGAACTGGCAGAACGGCAGGCACTGGCAAGGGAAGTGTTGGCGAGAAATTCCTCTGTCAGAAGTCTGAGCAGAGCGGCTTTGAATGTGTACTACCACTGAGCTGACAATCTGGCAAAGAGTGGAGGTTGAACTTGAGGATAAATACTGCAGAGTCGATTCACTTCAGGTGAGGAGATGAGCCAGGAAGCTGCCCCCACACCACACACAGACCAATGAGAGAATATACCAGACAACAGGGTGGAGGAGATATAAGGGAAAACAGAGGAGACAAGAGGAGGAAAACTGGAGTCATGGCAGGTGTCATGACAGGGGAGTCTTAAAGAGACAGGAGCTAAAACAGCAGAGGATGAGCAGAGGTGTGGTGGTGATGTAAGAGTGAATATTTTGTCCTTTGGTGTTCCTGTGTGGTGTCATACTTACCCTTACATATAAATCTTGCTATCTTACTGTCGATGGCTGTTTATGAGCTCTGGCAGGGGGCCCGCTGAGGCTGAGCCCACTAATATGCAGTCCAATGGGGATGCTCTGCTTGTCTGTGGTGCTTCCGTTGTTGTCATTGAGGAGTAATCTGCCATTTACCAAGTCAGACCAGCCTTTGTTTGCCACTTTGCTAGCTGTGGCATACAGACTGAAACAGAGCGCTGCAGACACGACACTGATGTTAGCAAGGTTTCTTTTGCTAAAGCCCGGTTAGATTTTTACATTGGATTTTGGGTTGTTGGAGAAAATAATGTTCCGTGGTGAATGAACATTACCACTGAAGCATGACTTAAATGTCAACGCTGCTAGCTACACGTTTCCTGTTTTCATTGTTATTCTGATGCTGCTGATGTTTTGTGCCTGTAACAAACTCTGCGGTCTTGTTTAGCCTCTTGGAGTGGCTCAGCTAGCTTTGCGCTCGATGTCTGCGAGAAAACAGCACGACATCAACTTAAACTTGGTTTACTGACCGCTCAAAAGCCAAGCAGCTTGTCAAAGGAAGTTTTAGAGTGCCCTCTGCTGGATGACAAGGTGAACTGATTCGATTGGACCGATGAGTTTACTGAGACAGCATTTCAAACAGGTTATTAAAACTCAAGTGTAAACTTTTCACCCCACATTTGAACATTCAAACTTTGAAATAAAAAGTGACAGCCCTAATATGAAATATAGAAGGATTAATAAGAACTATGAAACACGCAGAACTGCTCTAGTAGAATCCCTGGGTACAACTATAGAGGAGGGAATGATCATAACAAGTCCACTTAAATAAAAGGATCAAGACGTCAAATCTGCAATCCATATAAGTTTTATAGATTGATTCTGGGGTTGTTGTTTTTTTTTTGGTCTCTGCAGAACTTCCCCAAAATGTAAGCGATCAAATGGTCAAGTGACAGGTAAAACCCAAACTAGAGGAGATACCTGAGACTTTTGTGCAGCACCAATGTGGGCCAAAAACTCGTTCTTGTAATGCTATCTGATAATTAAAGCTATTAACAATATTGTGACCCTTTTTCATGAAGAAATGAGAAAATCTGGCCATGTCCTATATGTGTCCAGATGGCCTGTGTGTCCATACGGATGATGCTTTTAACTTAATGAAGGTTTCATGTGAAAATGTTACCGCATGCTGACCTTAGCATGTGTACCCCAGCCAAGGGTGGAGTCTGATGCCAGAAAGATCAGGATGATGTGATCTGATTTGATTTGCAATGTCTAACTGACCTTTATTACCTGTGTTGGCACTGGAGGAGAGAAAGGTGGGGGGGGGGGGGCGGCGAGGATGAGAATGGAGGAGGTTCTTGGAGAGCGAGGGAGAAGCTGAGAGGATGAGGCGATTAGAGGGAGAAGACAAAGCTTGGAGGCCATGTAATATTTGCAGTTGATTACACTTAAAGACTCATCTCATCAGGGTTTTAACCTCTTTCATCTCGCTGCTCAGCGCTGCTCTTTTTGTTCGGCATCATGCCATTTTTCTCCGCCTCCTCTGTAATTGCACTTGTTTCGTCACCTTTTTTTCTCCTTCCACCTCTCTGTTACTGTATCTATACCTCTATCTTGCACCCTGCAGGCCTCTCCAGCTCTCCTGCGATGTTAATTATTAAGTGTAGTTGTAGTTTATCTGTTGGCTGAGACTCAGGTTTCTGACAGAGAGTTCTACCCCAGGGCAGTCATACGTAGAGATGGTAGAAACAGACGGGGAGGGCGCCAAGCAAAAGCAGCGAGCAGAGAGAAGAAAGGCTACGTGCAGAGGGGTGGATGAGAGACGCTAAGGAGATATGCGGGAATTGATATGGAATGAAGATGGGAAATTATACCGAACTATATAAAGGAAGAAGGAGAGAGCCAGAGAGCAGGAGGAGCAGAGCGGCGAGAAAAATAATTGGGCCAAGAGAGAGGAAAATGCTGTAGAGGAAAATGAAAGATGATAGAGGGAAAGGTTGAGTGTGAGAGGAGATAAAAAAAAGCAATGGAGAAACAGAAGAGAGGATATTCCCTCTGTGTTTCATTGCTGATTTTGAATGATGGGCCAGTAGCGGAAAAGCTCCCATCTCGTTGATCCCTCACACCTTGACCCCGACCCTGTCCCTGCTTTCACTATGCGTGCGTGCTTGTGAGTTATGGACACACAGGATTCTTTAAGATGCTGTAATTTATACAGATAGCGGCGGATTAAAAGGACCCTCCTCAGCACTGAGTAAATGAAAGAGCTCAGCAGGAGTTGTGCTGAAGGACATAATTTTCTACGAGTGTGTGAATTGTGTTGTGTTCCAGTCCAGACAGAATGCAAGTGGATTGTGAAACTCAAAAGTCAGTTCCCACGGTGAGATGGGGGTTCCCATGGCAACCAGAGCAAAGGGAGGACACTGGATTACCCTCTCTCTCTCTCTCTCTCTCTCTCTCTCTCTCTCTCTCTCTCTCTCTCTCTGTGTCTCAAGGGTGATAAGGGATTGTACTCTCATTAATTTTTCCGCCCTCTCGAGAGCAAAGTGTCCGCAAA
Organism: Aulostomus chinensis; assembly: GCF_037954235.1. NCBI lineage: Eukaryota > Metazoa > Chordata > Actinopteri > Syngnathiformes > Aulostomidae > Aulostomus > Aulostomus chinensis. The sequence continues at coordinate 25,371,886 of NC_141327.1, read as the reverse complement.
GGGGATGGTGTGTGTGACTGTGTGTGTGTGTGTGTGTGTGTGTGTGTGTGTGTGTGTGTGTGTGTGTGTGTGTGTGTGCACATCTGTCTATGTGCATGTGTCCATGTGCACGTTCCAGGCTTTGTTATGTATGCGTCCTTGGCTCTTGAATACATTCCTGCTACCCATTCAGCAGTTTTCACAATTGCCCTCAAATGTATGTGTGTGCTTGCGTGTGCTTGCGTGTGTTTTGTATGAAGCAACACAGTCTTTTCTTTTAGGTCTTTCTTCAGAGTATTTTTCCTTTTAAAACTCTCTGCCTTTCACTTCGGAGTTCCTCTGTCTGTTAGTTTGACAGCTCGTAAGCAAAGATGCACGCACACAAACACACACACACAGACACACACGAACCATATGTAAGTTTACACTTAGACTGACTTCAAATGACTTAGCATCTCTTTCATGGAGGCTGTCTGGCTTTTGTAGTTATGAATATTAAACATGTCAAACTGCCGCGTCAGAAGTTGTGCCTGTAAATCAAGCTTGATACATTTAAGCTTATTATCGCAAGTTGCTACTCTCATCAAAGTTGCTTTTTTAAAATATGAGTACATTCCACTCTGTGCCGACAAATTTCATTTTACAAGCTGTGAGGCACAAAATTAATGCATATGCTCAGAGAGATTTGTCCATTGCGTGATGGTTTGTCCCTTAATGTCAGTTTCCTCACGGTTGCCACTGGTTGGATACTGGAGGGTGAAAAATCTTAAGAGAAAGCTGAATAAATGAGTGGAGACACTCAATGAATGCATAGAGGGCAGAAGGGTTCACTGAACAGTTTGATGAATATGAAAATGATGTGAATTCTTTGTTACAGCCCTTGAAGCTGTTAAACCAGACTGTTTTGGACCTTTCCCTCCACCATGAAGGACCAAACACCAAACCAAGAGTAGAGTTCATCCCTCTGAGAGTTACAGAGCCACAGCATGCAAACACAGATGTTTTAGATACAAAAGCGAACCAACGTCAGCAGAGATTTAATGTAGACCTGACTGATAGGAATGTTTTATTGAGTCAGTACTTAATTATCTGCTGGTTCAGATACCTTAAAGCAATACTTGACCCAAAAAAAGGTGTTTTAACACTTCAAATACTCGCAAATAGATGTCCTGAGCACACACAAAAAATTAGTTCCGAGCTGCTTTACCTCAGTGTGACTCCACAGTCCAGAAAGCGCATGCGCGTTTATTTAGCTTGAAGCTGATGGCGACTGGGTGCTAACAACAGCAAACCAAAAATGTGCGATTTGCAAACTCTCTAGTGCATCGTCTGGTGTCATCCACTTCTTGTTCATCCAGTCGTATGCTCAGTAATCCACAAACACTTTGAGCACAACCATGAATGAGAGCCAAGCATTAGAACTTGCATATGGTTGGATATAGAAAATGTGAATCCTTGTGTGACTTGATGCACTTGAGAGGCAGCAGAGCGATGGCTCCCATCTCTCTAGTGAACGGTAATGGTAAAGCCCACATGACCACTTGCGACGAAGTGCTATCATACCTGGGAGCTTGTGCACCTCCAAAGTATTTAGTAGGTGCACCACCCTGCTGATTAGCCTAATCAAAGCAGCCTGTGCACAGTGCTGATTAGATAGAGCACAGAAAGAGCTTATTCGTACTCCTGGACATTACATTGTTTGAAATGAACCTGATGAAGCGCATTGTTCATTCCGCTGCTTGTGAGCCTTTTCATTTTACAATGATGAATTAAAGAGGAAGTTTTTAGCCTTCATGTGTGCGTGAACTGTGTGTGTCTTTTTTGAACTCAAGACATTTTGTATAATTCGCTGTTGTTCGTCTTCGGTCTGCAGTCGTGTCAAGTAGGATGTGTGAGATGGGCATTTTCTGATTTCTTGACCCGCCAAGACGTCATGCAGGGGCCAAAAGTTCATGTATTCAAGCCATCCTCATTAGCTGTTTCTTGGTATGAATGTCACTTCATCTGTCATTCATCTGTTATAGTTTTATTTGTAAAATATTTATACTAACACATCACCCACCTATGTTAAGAAGTTTTCTAATGGCATGAGGGTAAAAAAAAAAAAAAAGTGTTTATGTTCAATATTGTTGTTGCAATCAATGTTCAAACTCCCAAGTCTGATGATCCTTAACTTCCTGTCACATGGTTTGAGCGCGTGAGCATTTTGGCCATCCTGCTGAACTGTGTAACTCTGGGGATGTTCCAGCCCTGTGACGACACCCCCTTCCTCCTGCAGGTAAAGCATGCACACACACACACACACACACACACACACACACACACACACACACACACACACACACACACACACGCCGACGCATGGACACATGCATGTTAAATGAAAACTTGCTGCTTGTCCTGAAAAATAATGTGAGTCCCCGCAACAAAAGGAATCCCCTCACACATACACATGCGCGCGCACACACACACACACACACACACACACACACACACACACACACACACACGCACACACACACACACTCTCACAATGTGAAATGACTAATTATGTTCAGCTGTTGGACTTTATTATCAAGGGTCTGAAAAGTTTTGGCTTTAATTTTTTTTCCTCTTAATCAGTTTACACTAATCCTCTGGTTGTGTGTGTGTGTGTGTGTGTGTGTGTGTGTGTGTGTGTGTGTGTGTGTGTGTGTGTGTGCATGTGCGTGTGTGTGTGTGCGTGTGCGTGTGTGTGTGCGTGTGCGTGTGTGCACAGGCACTGGATGATGGGATCTTTGTCTTTTTTGCTGGGGAAATGCTGGTGAAGATGGTGGCTCTTGGGGTCATAGGTCAGAGTGGTTACCTTGGTGACACATGGAACAGATTGGACTTCTTCATTGTTATAGTGGGGTGAGTATTTGACAGGTGCACTCACTTGCACACACACACACACACGTGCGTGCACGCACACGGACTTGGTCACACGCGAATCTGACATTAAATATCAGCCAAAAGTGTGTGTGCATGTGTGTGTTTTGTGTAAAGCTTAGACACTTGTTTAATGCCAGTTAAATGTCAAGTGTGTGTGTGCTCGTGCTCAGACGAACCAGTGGAAGTGTGTGTGTGTGTGTGCGCGTGCGTGCATGCGTGTGTGTGTGTGTGTGTGTGTGAGACAGCTTTGCAGAATGACAATCGCATCAGTCAGTCCTGAGAGACAGAGACCTCTGTGATTGGTAGTTAAAAGGCTATGTATCCCAGAGACAGTGCACTGTTCGACTCCCCGTAGACCCACAGGGCTCGCCAAGGTCAGGCTGATCCGGATGCCAGTGACACAGCAGTGGCTTTCCCTTTCTGCAGAATGCTGGAGTACTCGCTTGACGGACACAATGTCAGCCTATCAGCTATTCGGACTGTGCGGGTCCTCCGGCCGCTAAGAGCCATCAACAGAGTTCCCAGTGAGTTTTTCTCCTTTTTCCTCCAAGAATATAAGAAAGTTTGTTGACAGTTTCTAACCATCTTCCATTTGATTTTACACAAAATACAGATTTAAAATGCTGACTGTAGCCTGGAATTGTTTTAAAATGTGGTTCATTTCCAAAATGTTGTAGTGCTCTCCTTCCCAGAGATAAGCACCAAGACACTTTAAATAGTTGCACATCAAATCCATCAAAGTGGAGTAAACATATTGGAGTAAACATATTTGAGGGGGTGGCACAGGTAGAGTGGCCGTCTCGCAACCAAAGGGTTGCTGGTTCGATCCTCACTTCCCCCAGCGACCATGTCCAAGTATCCATGGGCAAGATACTGAGCCCCTAATTGGTCCTAATGGCCCTGCGACGGACTGGCGACCCATCCAGGGTGAACCCCACCTCTGGCCCAATGTCAGCTGGGATAGGCTCCAGCCCCCCCCCCCCCCCCCCCCCCGCAACCCTTAACAGATAAGTGGTATAGAAAATGGATGGATGGATGGATGGAAATATATTTGATTAAAATTCAAAAATACATATGATACCTTTGTTCCGCCAGCAGTCAGTGGCGAGCAGTATTTTGAAACAGGGAGGTGAAACTTCATGCCACAGTGAGGCACCTTCAGATGACCAAAAAAGAAAAATGTGGATGACATAGATGCCTTTTTCCAGAGCAATAAGAAGATATAATTGCACGGGAGTGACTGAACTCCTAAGAATACCGACTGCACCACATTGTGTTTGAGAGTGTGAAGGGAAAACCTGTTCCCCAGCCAACTTTTTGGAAAAGTACACTGGACATTTTGAAAGCATACAAAACCCCCCGCCAGTTCTGTTTCTCCCGTGTGGCCTGGTTCTCTTCCACTCCATTGTCCCTCCTCCACACACTCCTGCTGGCCTCTGCTCTCACAGCTCCAGGTCTGACCTGGCTGTGGAGCACGCTTGTCATTACTGAGCTGTAAACACTGTAACACACACTCTACCAAAAGGTGACATGTTTGCACCCCTGCAGCATTGCTGTCAATACAGGCTAGCATAGGCTAATGTTACTCACTGCTCAGTGAGGTCACCCGTCCTTCAGAGTATCGGATGGAGCAGATGGTTTTCTTAGATTGGATGTCTAGCTACTTGGTTTAAGACCCATCATTTTGTCGATTGTGTTGTGGCACTGGTATTGATCCCTTTGATATATCGAGCCGCTACATCACCTTCAGTTCTATGTTCTGTGTCCATGATCTTGCGCTACTGTGCAAAAAGGTGCCAGAGCCAAGAAAACAAACTCGGCATGGGCACAAAACTGAGCTCTCACACTTGTCAAATGAATTGTTTTTTTTGTTTGGGGGGGGGGAGGGGGCAGAACAAATGTACTTGGGTGTGGTTTGGATGGCCGAGTGCGAGGAGGCCCTTAATATTGGCTGGGTAGGTGAAAATGATGGAGCGGCTGTGGGATGAATCTCCGTCTCAATTTTGGATCTGATCTCTCATATCAATGAGAAACTACCACTTAATCACAGGCCCTTTTCACAACAGACATTCTGAGTTTGTAAAGCATAAAAAGCACAGGTGGAATTTGCATCGTTAATAATGGCTGCATTCATTTTAGGTGAGTCCCACTCAGGGTGCTGGTATTGTATACGCTCACTCACTGAAATGGCTTCTTGGTAATGGAATGGATCCATCATTTCTGTCCGTGTTTACACCTGTGCTTTTTCTGCTTTAACAAGTCTGCTGTGAGGAGGGCCTATTGACTGGGCTGAGGGTTGGGGGACTGCTGTGAAATACCTGCATGTGGGTCCTGGAGCAGTTCTGCAAATACTCTAACATGGAATTGTTGATATTTTCCTTTAGAAAATCCAATTAATTAAAAAAAAAAAAAGTTCAAAAGAATGCACACTAAATTCAGGATATGATTTCTAGCCAAATACTGAATATGATGACTGTGCAAGATTTATTTTAGCGCTTACTGTGTGCCCCCTATAATTGGTGTAACCCGTGTGAGAGGACTGTAATTCCTGCACTATTCGTCAGATGGTGAACCACCCTCAGCTGAAAGCCAGCAACCTTATTAGTCACAGCTAAAACGATGACAAATGTGTCTGAGTCCTGACTGCACTGTAAATGCCACTTCATTTCCTGGACTTCCCGAGCTGCACATTAACAGCTGCAGCTTTCCTTTTGATGGACATGTGTATGCAAATCAGGACACGGTCAATGAAGTCATGGAAATCATTACGATGCTCATGTTGTTCCTTACGCCTCGGCGCACAAACTGAAACTGCCAAGTTTTACCACATTCTATGACCTTGGCACATCTCCGACTGGGTTCTTGTAAAAAAAAAAAAGTGTATTTGAAGTAGCCACACGTCTAGAGGAGAAGAAATTTGGTATCTCTCCTCGTCAGTAGAGTGGAGACCAATTATCAGTGTTTGAACTCATTATTTGCCATTAAATTAATTGCACTGTTCCACTTTTGTGCAGAATATATTAAGAGGTCCCTCCTGTCTTGCCAGCACTTTCCTTGACTACTGTTTTTCTTAAGTCAAAGGAGCACACCAACCTTTTAAAAAATATTCTAAGGGCCGTCCTTTCCGGAGCCAGGCAAGAAGATAAATACTGCTCTCTCTTCTGCACCTGCATTATGGACCTAAAGTGGCTGATGACCGCTAGATAGCTTCACATAACGAATAGTAGTTGGTGATAAGTGTTAGCGTACCTCTGACAAAAGTTATCAAATATGAGGTTGAGGAGATCAGGACCAAGATCAGAAGCAATCACTCTTGTCCTCTAGTGGCAAGTCGGACCTGACAAGTCGCAGTAATTCTAGTCATCAACAAACATTTAAGTTTTGAGCTGCTGCCTCAAAACCCCTGCGCCCATTCAGGAACAGTTATGACTGAGTCTGTGTCTATTAAAGCAGACAAAGAAAAGTGTATTGATGTATATGACTTTCGACAGAGGTATGCTAACATGCCCACCCACTACTTTTCATTGTGCTAAGCTAACTAGCTGGTCTCAGCACCCCACTGCATCTATGGAGGGGGGCATCTCTTTTCTGTATTTCCCAAAAGTTTGATGTCATGTTCCTTTGAGGTTTACCTCAAGTGCGTGTGGAGCTCTTGCAGCTTGACGTGTCTACAGGGATGTTTATAGTTTGTGTGTGTGTTTGTATGTGTTGGTAGGTATGCGTATCCTGGTGACCCTCCTCCTGGACACGCTCCCCATGTTGGGTAATGTGCTAGCGCTGTGCTTCTTTGTCTTCTTCATCTTCGGCATCGTTGGCGTGCAGCTGTGGGCGGGGCTGCTGAGGAACCGCTGTTTCATGGGAGAGGATGTCAAGATGTGAGTCACTATAGTAACCGGCAGATGTCACAACAAGGGTTGCGCGGGCCTCATTAAACCGTGTCAGAAGTTTGCTCACAGCTGATTGGCTTGCCTCGCCCGGTGATCATTTTAAAGGGGCGATCAATATCATCGATAGTCGGATTATGTTTGCTGTCAAACAAGCTCTGTAAATGTGTGTCTTCAGCATCTCAAATGAAGGAAGTGAGGAGGTGAATGTGGATAGCGAGGTCTCTCTCTCTCTCTCTCTCTCTCTCTCTCTCTCTCTCTCTCTCTCTCAGAGGCTTGCTTCAGCACAAACGCAGAGTTTCACTGTCACTCCTGCTCTGTCCCGCATGATTCCTCTTGTCGTGCTGTCTGACCGATGCGTTTACACCATCACTCTCTTATTCTCTTCCCTCTCCTGTGTTCATAAACACGGTCACATAATATCACATAACATCAGATAAAATCAAATCTCACCTCCTGACCTCACATCTGCTCAAACATCCCTCTTGGATAATAATCGCTGACGGGGCTGCGGTGGTTTTAGTTACGGATTTGGGGGGGGGGTTAACAGCTTTTGTGCCGTTGTGCTGTTTGTTGAGTCGACAGATGCAAGTAATTAATGTCATTTATGTAACTAAATATAATCAATTTTCAACCCAGAGTCACCACAGAGCTTGTGATGGAGCTGCTAGTCACGTTTTGTCTCACTTACGGTGAAAAGAACACGTGGATGAAGGTGAAGTGCCGCTAGGGGGGCATTAAAAATGTCTCTGTGAGGGATGAAACCCCTGAACCTGTGGTGGGGCCTTTAATACTGAGCTGTCAAGACACATTTAGTATTAGCGCATAGTTGTTTCTTGTTGTTGGTTATGGTTATGTCATCCTGAGGTTAATGATAGTTAATTCTATGTTTAAGGGTCAAGTTGGGGGTCCAAAATCAGACTGTTTTGGTGGTAAAATCATTTGTGCTCCCCTGCAGAGACTCAGTTTCCCAGCAGTGGTCATATTACTCATACACTAAATACTGAGAGACTGGTTGATTTGTGATTTAAAAAAAAAAAAAATCCTTTATCTGTTGTGCCATGACGCTGATGTGATTTAAGAGGTTACTTTCATAATCATGGTCATTTCATATATTTCTTTGAGATCCTGTGGCTCTTGTAGGCTTTGCGAAACTCAAAGTGTTTCAAAAGTCTGATTCGGTTTTCTCACTTCGGCACCAAGATTGTCTATGCGTTTATTTTTCTGGCAGCCTACTGGCTGCAGTAGATTGGATTAATCCAGTTAAAAAAATTAAAAAAAATCAATAAACACTTGACGTGGTGATAATGTAAACTGGACAAAAGTTACGATAATAATATTACAGAAATGTGTTTACTACTAAAAGTAAGAAATGACTGCAGCTCGGTACTTTAGTAAGGCATTACCTCGAACGCTGAGGCCTGGAAAACCACTTTGTCACTCTTTTAATTTTCCGGCGGTGACAGTTTATCAGCTCCTCTAACACAGTGCAGCTGTATTCAGAGAGGTGATATTATTGCTGTCAGCTTGCTGTAATCACACGTGGTCACATTAGTCTGCCGTCCCGTTGCTTATTTGGTTATTGAGCCTTTACTAGCTTTTATTTTCACTGCAGCAATTTGGATTTTTCTGCCTCATAAACAACAAAATGTCTCTCCTAATAAGAAGTGAGGGAGCACACTTCCCCTGTGACCCCTCTCTACACCGCGGATGACTGATTGCTTATCTTTCTACTGTAGCCTCCGCTCTTTTCTTCTTTCTCCTTCGGCTATCGTCTCTCTGTATTTCTGTTTGTCCTGGAAGAAGACATTTTGTCCAGACATAATATCAATAAATCTTTCAGACATAACTTGTACATACTTGTATTTTAAGCCAGTTACTTAAAGCGCAGGGTTAGTCATTTCAATTTTCTGCCCACAAATCTCATCGAACAATCTTTCATCCTACTAACAAGTCCTGTTTACGTAGCCAAAGCCTGATAGAGTCCATCTCTCTGGACGGCTTCCATTGTTGTCCAAAAACAGACACATTAATCAGCCACACTATTCCGCTGGGTGGCATGTTCTTTTATTTAAGCGGCCACTACAGTTTATTTTAATCAACTCCCCATACAGCGTCTTGCTACCGACTAACAACGAATGTGTATTAATCTGCAGTTAACAACAAATATACCCTTTAACCCTGTTTGAGTAACATTTACTAAGAAAACAAACCACTTCCACTGCACTTAAAAAGATAAAATCTTATTATTCAAAGTATAAAGAGTCTCAGTTACTAAGCTACAAATAGGAAACAGGTGATGGACAGCTGAGGGAGACAGAAATCTGGTCTTTTCGTGGGATTTGTTTACCGTAAAACAAACAGAATAAAGGCTGCCTTTTCCTTCAATCATTTTCTCTGCTCTGTGTGTATATATATATATATATATATTAGTTTTATACATTCCAAATAAGAAAAAGAATGCAGCATTCATTCATCTTTTACCCTTGTTTTCTAGGAAATATAACGTTTCCTTCCTAAGTGGCTACTATCGGCCAGACGCCACAGACGAGCACCCCTTCATTTGCTCAACAGAGAGAGACAATGGGATGCTTCGGTGCTCTGATGTGCCTCGCCGCCGCGTGGGCGGAAATTCCTGCTTCCTGGCTGCTGAGGAGGCTCATCCAGAGATGCAACTTAAAGTAGATGAGCCAGTGTCGTGTGTGAACTGGTACCAGTATTATAATGAGTGTCGAGCAGGGGAATTGAACCCGCACAAAGGAGCCATTAACTTTGATAACATTGGATATGCGTGGATTGCCATTTTTCAGGTAAAGGTGAAGATGTTTTCTTCATACAATACAACTGATATGCACACTGCCCATCACAGATAAGTGTCTCTTTTTGTGTGCATGTACGTGTGTGTGTGTGTGTGTGTGTGTGTGTATGTGTGTGTGGTTTCAGGTAATTACTCTGGAAGGTTGGGTAGACATTATGTACTATGTTATGGATGCACACTCTTTCTACAACTTCATCTACTTCATCTTCCTCATTATTGTAAGTATACATGTGCACACACACACACACACAGACACAGACACACACACACACACACACACACACACACACACATGCACGCTTGTGAGTTTGTAAACAAATTTTTAAGGACTGTTTTGCTGTTGTTAGCCATCAGGCGCCATTAGCCTCAAGCTAAATATACATAACTGGCTCTTTCTGCATTCTGGAGTCACAAAGAAGAGATGCAGAAGAGAGAAAGAACACCCATGTGACACTTTTCTTTTTAAAGTCCATTTTTGGCTGATACATTGCCTTAATCTTAAGTCAGCAAAATGTCGCCTTGCTGAGGAGTCAGCTGCCTCTGCTGGTTCCAAGCAATGGAATACAGGATGATGGTGCATTCCCTGCTGACAATTTGAAAGTAGGTGCACTGTAATGTTGTAATCCAATTTTATAGGAATCAGCTGATTTTGACAGAGGGAGGAGTAAAGATTTTTTGACATGAGGTGAAAAGGCTTCATCGTTATAGTTAGCGGTAGTTATTGGGACCATCAATATCTGGACCCACTGCAGTTTTGTACAGGTTCAGTGCAGTTGCTAACATCCCCCAGAATGAGTGACCAGAAGTAGGAGAGGATCTTTTTTTCCTTTTCAGCTTCCTCCATAAACAACGTGAGAATTCCAAGCTGACGTCTTGTACCTTAAAACAACACTACATGCTGGCGAGAATTTCGCTGTCAGCTCAAGTGACATTCAGAGCTTGGAGAAGGGATGAAAGCGTCTCTATCCTCCTTATTCTGGTGTCTGTGTATCATCAAAAGAATGTTGAAACTGTTAGTTCAAGCTAAAAAAAAAAAAATGCTGCACGATCTTGCTTCAATTCCTGATATTGTGGGAACTCGCTTTATGTTCCCAAATTGGAGTCCTCACAATGCGTGTGAGCTGAGTTTTTTTGTCTCCAAAACATGAGTGCTGATACGACATACGCTCACATTTACTCGTACAAAGTGTAACTCTCAGACAATCCAGCTGTCAGTGTCGTACAGCAGTGTGTAACGTGTGCGTTATCATGACTAGGTGGGATCGTTCTTCATGATCAACCTGTGCCTGGTCGTCATAGCAACCCAGTTTTCAGAAACAAAGCAGAGAGAACACGCCTTAATGAAATCGGAGCAGCGTGCCCGCCAGCTCCACCAATCAGCTTCCACTCTGGCCAGCGACAGCCAACCGGGGAGCTGCTATGAAGAGATTATCCGCTACCTGGGACACCTGGGCCGTAAGGCGTGGCGGCGGCTTTCACGCTTCTATGCTCATTCACGCACACGCTTTCACTGTTCCTGTGTGTGTCAGAGAGACAGAGGCATTGGACCTAGAGGGGCTGGAGTTGGGGAGATGAATGGACTTGCCCATCGGCATTCAGGCCACGCCCCCAACGACCTGTCGCATCTTCATCAGCTTTACCATCACCATCAGCAGCATCATCACCATGACCATCAGCTTCAGTCTGAGCGACCTGTCAGTAACGGAGGGAATGGATTTAATTATCCCATCATATCACCCCTCTTTACCCACCTGGATGCAAAGACTCGGGACCAGAAGAGGCTGGTTGCCACGGAGACCATCAACAGACTGCCACAGCTGGTGCTGGAGCATGGTGAGAATGCAGGTGTGTGTGTGTGTGTGTGTGTGTGTGTGTGTGTGTGTGTGTGTGTGATTGTGATGATGTGAGTGCCCTCAAAGCTTCTCTACCCTTCTAGACAATCATGCAAATCTGGAGGAGTTGATTGTGTTGATGAAGAAAGCGCTCGTAGGATGTTGTTTGTGTTATCCAATAGCTTTGCTTTGCTTCATTTTAATTACTTTTTTAGTCTTGTGGATAAATTTCAATTCAGGCTATGGAAATTACAAAGACAACATTCCCCCCTACTTACTAGCAGTAATAACTGCAAATGTATTCAGCAAAGCTGGGAGTCAACATGGACGTGGCAGTAATTTGGTTGCAGTGTTCAGGAGTTGGGTTGTAGTCCAGCTAGCAGGGGACATTCTCACAACAAGTTGTACTGATGTCAAGGAAAATGTTTTTATTTGATATTGAAAGAACGTTTTAATGATGTTGAATCATTTTGACTAATGTTCCCTGTTAGGTTCAACGTTGGAAAAGACGACACATTTAACCGGCAACATTCTGAAAACGTTTTGGGGACGTTGGAATATTTGACCTGTACTCAGAGTTTTCAGGATGTTTTTAGAGTATTTTATCCCTTTATATGTGGAGAATATTCCAGAAACTATTTTAAAACTTCTCCCTGAAAACATGACCAGAACTTTACACATATTATTCTCAGAACATTTTCAGAACAAAATAGTAATTGCAGCAATCGCCAAATTCGTATTTTTTGTCACACCCCTCCTGGATTAGGGGGCGGCATGGGTCAGAGGTAGAGCGGCCGTCCAACAACCGAGGGGTCGCTGGTTCGATCGTCGCTTCCCCTGGTGACCATGTCAAAGTGTTCTTAAGCAAGATACTGAGCCCCTAATTGTTCCTGATGGCCCTGTGACGGACTGGCGACCCGTCCAGGGTGAACCCCGCCTCTCGCCTAGTGCCAGCTGGGATAGGCTCCAGCCCCCTCCCCCCGACCCTTAACAGATAAGTGGTATAGAAAATGGATGGATGGATGGATTAGGATTTTTTTTAAACAAACAGATAAAGACTAAGTAATTATTCTTACCACGATGGGCTTAATACCTTTAGTGATGTTAAACACCTCAGCTGCTTCCTACCAACGCCCCCTATAGGGCTACTATGGGACAGTGGTTCCACTACTGTCACCTGTTCTTAGGGAGTGTTTTTGGGCCTTACACCATCTTGTGCTACTGTTGCACACTTTTTGATTCAGATGCACGCATCTCTTTGAGACGCTGGTATAAATTCGTCCTGCTGCTGCTGCTGCCTTTAGTTGGCACAGACTTTTGACTTTGTTGCTAGCCGGGACCACAGCTTTGAAGGAGGCCATGGTTTGCTCCATGCCACAATCAGTTCAAGATGACACAAGAAACGATTCCTTTTTTAGGAACAAATATGTTTTCCCACAGGCAATGCCCTTTGGCCTTTTAAAAATTTGGGTAGAAAGTATACGAAAGTCCGTGGGACCTAAGAGGATGGTATCATGTCTCCACGCTAATGACAACCATGACAGGCGTTATATTTAGGCACAGACACGGACGAGCTTGGCTCATGCAGGCAAAATATGACCCTCCTATAAAACTTTAGCACACACAAGAGATCATTTTTAAAAGAAGAAGAATCAAAGCAGCTGGGGCTCCTGATGTTAACTTAATATTTAGGATTTATCGAAGTGGGGTTGTGAGGGTAGTCATCCACCGTGCGAGTCCTGTACCTTTAGATGTGTGGCAGCGCGTCTTCTGTGTGGCAGGGAGCAGCTCTGCAGCTCAGGATTGAACAACTGAGGACGGAGATCTCTGGATGAAAAGTCCACCTAAAAAGAAAAAAAAATCTATCTGGTTACATGTTTATATCTGCAACATTTTTGCCACTTTTGCTGTCGGTGGTGTAATGATATCGTTGACAACCTGGTACAATCCCACTTTGATACATTTACATAAATACACATACACGTGTCACTCATATGTGTCAAGACTGAAAAATCAAAATCCCACAATGCAACTCTTTATTTTGAAGAGTAAACTGATGCGTAAAATTAAATAAATACTAAATAAAACACAAATCAATTTTTCCGCAATGAATTCTGAGTGTAACTGGGACAAGTGGTAGAAATAATTCAGTATGTGCTTACAGTACATGCACCGGAGATCCTGACCAAAAGAGTTGGGAATAACAGCCCTGGATAAGTGTCTTTTCTGTGTATGTGGCACAGAAAGTCGTTTCAGCAAAGTCTGCCTGAAAGTTTCCTCGCAGTCTGCATTATCTACCGATACACACCACGGAGCGACTTGATTGGATTCCCTATATCAGTCTTCAGTGAAACGGGAATTTGTTGTAATTGTGATGACAAGTGAACTGCTCATGCTAGATTAGTGTTTGTTGTTATGTCATAAGTGTATTCCTCCCAAGCTGCTTGCTAATGGATTCTGCTGAAATCTTACCCCCGCTTCCCCAACACACGCACGCACGGCCACACACACACACACACACACACACACACACATACACACACACACACACACACACACACACACACACACATCCCCGTTCTAATAAAAGAACTCTACCCCTCTGCACAAAGCATCCCAGCTGCACAGTAGCTTCCAAGTTGTTGATTTTTTTTTCCTGACAGAAATCAAATGAAGGTATTCTCCTTTACCAGAAATTATTGAACAGTAGACTTAACAAACCATTTTGTGAGTTGTGTGTAACCTTTGGTGTCTTGTGCAGGTGGTTGCGCCGGGCATCCTGCTTTACCGTTGCCAGGTGAAGTCCCGGGAGAGTCCTCAGTGTGTCCGTACTGCGTCTACAACAACCAACTTTGTGACAGTGGAAATGTTAATGAGCAGCCTGACGACCAGCAGTTTGGGTACAGCAGCTCCTGCCATGGCAACAGCCCGTGTCACAGTACCAGCCCGTGCCACTGTAGCAGCCCCCGCCAAGGAGACGCACAAGTGTCTGAGACAAAGACAAGGCTGTGCAAGCGTTGCTGGGCGGGACTGAGAAAAAAACTGGAACTCATTGTTGGCAGCAGATACTTCAACAGAGGAATCATGATTGCTATTCTTATTAATACACTGTCGATGGGCATAGAGTACCACCAACAGGTATGTGTGTGTGTGTGTGTGTGTGTGTGTGTGCGCGCGCGCGCGCGCGTGCGTGTGAGGGAGGGCTTGATTGCTAGGGCGTGCGCGTTCACAGTTTTGGGTGCGTGATTCTCGCTGCTTGGACGTGACTACAGTTTGATTGAAAATGGATGTGTTAATCACTGTGTGTGGTCGGGCCAATAAGCGCACACTCCAATCAACACTTGCAGCACCAGGCATATGGGCTCATAAAGTGCGGCTGTGTGTGGGTATGTGCACGCATGCGTCAGGAGATGGAGAAACTCATAAGACCTGAAGTGTTAATTAAAGTGTGACCCTGGAACAGGATGGAGAGCAAAAGGGTAGCGAGGGGGGCAGAGGGAAGAGGGAGGAGGACAGATCTGACTTTGTGATTGGCGAAAGGCGAGAAAAAGACTGTGGGAAACGGGGGGGGATTGCTTTTGTCCTATTGGCTGAAGAATATGACGGATCTGCAGCTCTAAGAGCATGAATCCCCTGATACGATGGAAACCAACAATGAAACTACATGTATGAATACAATAACCATATTTTTTAACTGCTCCGTATAAATTGCTTCGCCTCAGTCACACAGTACATAGGACTGATACCGTGGTACTGGGGGACATGTTCCCTCATTGCAACGAATGTGACTTGTGTTAGTGTTTTGCTTCGACTGAAATACCTCGGAGACTTGATCTCTGGAGAGGATCTCTGTTTCTGCCAGATGTCACTGTACTTGTTTACACAGCTCTACTAGTTTGATAAACTGAGGGAAATAGATTGCAGTAGTTACGTTCACTGTAAAATAAAAAGAAGAAGAAGAAGAAAAAGAAGAAGAAATGTCCCCCAGTTTTATGGCATAGTGCTCTCCAGTACCACTCTTTACCCATTCTGTATCGTAGGCTGCCATTTATTAGGTCTTGGTTATGCAGACAGTAGTCACATTACATCACTTTCTTTCCTGCTTCAGAGGACATTTTACACGACCAGAATTGCTGTTGCACTGAAATAGGTTTATGTAGAAACTTAGGGGAACTGCTTTTGCGCAAATGAAAATTACTAATTAAAATGTTGTCAGATTGTCAGAATTTCTGAAACTTTGAAAACTGAAAACGTTTTACAGCTCATTCAAGCCTTCAAAGGCGCTATTTGAAACAAGCTGCTTCCTCGTATTTCACACTCAAGCGGGCAGCACAGAAAGTTTGAAGGTTCACTCGTATCTCAAATTCGAACTTTCTATGCACAATATTACAAATCTCACCTTTAATTACAACTCCAATCAAACCTGCAAGACTGGGATTTAATATTTCCATATATACTTTTTAAAATTTAATAAACGGATCAATTCTGTGTGAACGTGGCCCTACAGGAATATAGTGCAAACTAATAATCCATATTCACGTGACAACAACAAGAAAAGAAAAAAAAGAAGGTCAAACCAGCATCCTTGCTTTTTGAACACTGGATAATATCAATATTCAATGGTAATATAACACTTGATTAAAAAATTGAATATTAAAAACCTGCACCTGCAGTATCGCTACAGCTCTTAGTAATTAACAGTGAAACCAAAGCCTCCAGGAAGGTCTCATAGTGGCCAAACTGTGGAATTACAAGTAAGGCACCTGTCATGTGATGCATGCTGGTCTAAAATAGTCGGTTTTCATGAGTTGATGTCGTTGAAGTAGCAGCCATAAAACAGCAGGTAGGGTTTTTTTGTTGTTGTTTTTTTAGGGTAAAACAACCTGCAGAGTGAATTAGTTTACAATCATAATTTAATCCATTAAATCTAGAACAGGAAAAAGATGAAATAATTGCATCCAAACCAGCTGAGTCAGCAGAAGTCTCTGGTGCTTTTACTCCATGGGTTGCCCAACTCGACTCTGTGTAACATTTGTAGTCATGAATGAGACCCCGTCACAGCCCTGTAACCGGTTCCTTCTGTAGATCCGGGATGGAACTGAGATCAGGATCTGGGCGTTTTAAACTGAACCTTGGTAGATTTATTAACACAAAAGCATCTTGTCAGACATCAATCGGAATAATTCAGTCGTGCTCTCGCTGTCTCCTGCAATACCTTCTCTGCTACACGGTGTGAGAATCACGTCTTTAAGTAATATCAAGATGGTAGGAAGGTGCATTCACATCCCTGGGCAGGTCTCTGCATATCAAACACTTGAGTCCATACAACCCCACACAGAAACCTTGACCAGATTTAGAAATTCTCAACATGTTGTCTTACTGCGCTCCCAGCTGACAGTCTGTCTATCTGTTTGCTCATTTCTCTCTGTGCCTGTCCATCTCCTCACATCAATGTCTCTCCTCCCCTCCTCCAACACTGCACCTCTACAGCCGCAGGAGCTGACAGATATTTTGGAGATCAGTAACATGGTGTTCACTAGTCTCTTCAGTCTGGAGATGCTACTGAAGGTCCTGGCTCTGGGGCTCTTTGGCTACATCAAGAACCCCTACAATGGCTTTGACAGCATCATTGTCATCATCAGGTGGGGCTCAGAAGAGGCTCTTTTTTGTTGTTGTTGTTGTTGTTGTTGTTGAATGTTTATTTTTTCTTTCTTTAGTGTGGTTGAACTGAGCCCTGGAGCTTTCGGTTCATGATACAGCACGAGCAAACTTCTGCTGAGGATGTGACCCAAACACGATTTGACCCAACTAACTGTCACCAAAGCCCAGCTCCCTCTAACCTTGAAAGACCCTCCCTCACATCAGGATTTTGATTTCAGTGGGAAGAGATTTAATCGCCATTCACTCCCAAATGCCAAACGGCTGGGATTGGAACGTAAGGCACAGAATACTGAAATTTGCTGCCCACTTCCACTGCTTCTAATCTTGGTCTCGGCTGTGACAGGGGGTCAGGACGCCACAGTGAACAATATGCACAGAGGCAGTTAAACCTCCGCAGCTTTATGTCAACTCGAGCATAGATTCAACACGTCTGTGTTTAAGAATCCTTCAGTGTTGATGTTGGAAAAACAGCCTGAAGCAATAACAAATGTATATAAAAGAAACCCCGTCACTGTCCTTCATGCTGTGTATATTACAGCTACCAAGGATTGCGTGTGAGCCCAAGACATCACCTTCACTTCTTGCCTTCTAGCAGGAAGGGGACCAAGCAGCTTTTTAAAGCAAGTTCAACTGGGATTAAAAATCTTGTGTATATGTGGGTGTGTGTCATGGGAAAACATTATGTGTGCTTTGCATTTTTTTGGATTCAACAGAGCACGCAAACGGGAGCAGCTTGCACCGCATGCGAAAAGAATGATTAGGAATGCGTACCGGTACTGACTGTTGTGCCTATGACCCATCTGACCCAAGACGAGTGAAGCTTCTCATTTGAATTGTAGTGATGCATTTTGGCTTGTTTTGAACAAACTCAACTGGTCTGAATACAAATGAACTATAGGTGTGAAAACAGCTTGGGTCCTGAAGCCCATATTCACTTCATTATTTAGCAGTTAGATATCTTGAAGGCTTGTTTACTGTCCAGTCCCTTGAGCTCTTTTATTTATTTATTTTTTTTAAATCAGGCAGTGAGTTGTAAACAGCGAGTGACTTTAGCACCTCTTCTATTTGGAAAAGAGGATTTTTGTCCAAGATACTAATGCTGACAGCTGAGGTTAAGCAGGTTTTAATTACTTTGTTCCTTTTAATATCAATTTGACCTCGTGATGATACCTGCTTTTCGTGTGTGTGTGTGTGTGTGTGTGTTTGTGTGTGTGTGTGTGTGTGTGTTTTAGTGTGTGGGAGATTGTGGGTGAGGCGGAGGGAGGCTTGTCAGTGCTGCGTACCTTCCGTCTACTGAGAGTTTTGAAGCTGGTCCGCTTCCTTCCTGCCTTGAGGAGGCAGCTGGTGGTGCTGATGAAAACAATGGACAATGTGGCCACTTTCTGCATGTTGCTGATGCTGTTCATATTCATATTCAGGTAAATTGCCTTTCTCTCTTGAGGTGATGCTGCTGCAGGGTGGAAACTCAACAAGCTAAAATATTTTCTCTGCATTAATTAAACCGATTACAGCCTAGAAAAGGCTGACATTTTTATTTCACAACCTCCTGTATCGTGACCTTTCACACAAACATAATTATTCCTCGACAATTGTTGTAGCATTCTTATTAAATTATCACTACATTCAGCTAAATGAAACGGTCATTTTTAAATTAGAAATTTAAATTATGAATGTAATTCCGGTAGGTAAAGGTTAATAGTGAAATGTAAAACATCAGGTTGTGTACTTGCTCATTGACACTCTGTCCTCTCCTCATATATCACATAATATTTCCATTTAAAAACAGGTAGAATAAAGATAGAATAAAGATATAAAGGATGAGGGTATATATATGTGTGTGTGTGTGTGTGTGTGTGTGTGTCTGTGCATATACATACAGGCACATATACAGCGGCTGGATAGTACAGTGGTTAAGTCAATGGACTTGAACATGGAGGTTGGGGATTCCCTGCTATGGCAAGTTGACGTCCAGTAAGGGTCCTTAGGCAAGACCCCTAATGCAACACTGCCCTTCCTCAGAGCATGAGTCATGAAAAAATAGTCATACAGGCTCGGACGTCTCCCGGGTCAACAAGGTCAATGTCAGTCACTAGGGAACCAGGGCAACCTGATCACAAATGAGATACTGGAAGAAGATACACTTCGACAAGGGCAGACAACACGGAATTGTTGGAATGCTACTATACAAGCAATCCCAGAGAGAGGGGTTACATGCAGAGAACCCAAGGATACATCGAGAAGATGGCCCTCAGGACGAGCTGCTCAGTTAATGCCTCTGACAGCTGAAACCTGATGAGAATGAGGAGGGAGAGGAACAGAGGTGGACGGACAAGCCCCTACACGGAATGTACAACTGCCAGACTGAGGAAGTGGCTGATATTAAGACCTACCAATGGCTGGAACATGCTGGACTCAAAGACAGTGCAGAGGCACTCATCATGGCGGCACAAAAGCAGGCCCTAAGTACAAGAGCCATAGAGGCCAAGGTCTACCAAGGTTGCTGACTGTGTAAGGATGCTCCTTAGACAATCCAACACATAGTAGCAGGGTGTAAGATGCCGCAAAAGCATACGTGGAGAGGCGTAGCCAAGTGCCGGGGAAGTGTTTAGAAACATCTGTACCCAGTATGGACTAGAAGGACCCAAATCCCAATGGGAGATACCACCAAAAGTGGTTGAGAACAACAGGACTAAGGTGCTGTGGGACTTCAGCTTCCAGACTGGCAAACAGCTACTGGTGAACCAACGAGACGTAGCAGTGGTGGATAAACAACAAAAGAGGGCAGTGGTGATAGATGTGGCGATACCAGCTGACGGCAACATCAGGAAGAAGGAACGCGAGAAGGCTGAGAAGTACCAGGGGTTAAAAGAACAGGTAGAACAGATGTGGAAGGTCAAGGCTGACGTGGTCACCATGGTAGTAGGAGCACTCGGGGTGGTGACCCCCAAACTGGGAGAGCAGATTCCCGGAACAACACCTGAAACCTCAGTCCAGAGGAGCGCAGTCGAGCAGCAAAGAACCCCCCCACCCCTCACACTCCCAGGCCTTTCCTAACAACAGTAACATTCATGCAATGAAAATCCCAACTCCTAATTGTAGAGAACTCTATTTAAAGTTCGACGGATACGACATCAGACACTGTTTCTACTTGTAGAAAGTATTTTGAACTAATGTTTTTTCTTACTTTTGCGTCTGTGTGTTTATGTGTGTGCGTGTGCGTGTGTGTGTGTGTGTGTGTGTGTGTGTGTGTGTGTTTTGTAGTATCTTGGGAATGCATCTGTTTGGATGTAAATTTGGTTTGGGGCAGGAAAGTGGAGACACCTTACCCGACAGAAAAAACTTTGACTCCCTGCTGTGGGCGACTGTCACTGTGTTCCAGGTTCGACAAACGAACACACCAACACACTGATGCAAACAGTCTGTATACGCACACCAACACACAGATAATTCTTTAATTTAGAGGAATTTCCCTTCCGTTGATAAATTTAATTTTGAAAATGAACTGGGATGAGATTCAAACAGCAGCAGCTGCTGTCACTGGCAGGAGGCCAGAGGATTGTCTCTATTATTCCATTTGACCCAATTTAGGATTGCTCACTCGGATATTTCACAAAACATAAAATCACTCCCATCAGGAAAGTAAGAAGAACTTAACCAGCCAAGGGGGGAGGAAGAGTAATGAAACACACACACCATATGAGTTCATTTAACACTGATGAGCATCATTGCTGTTATACTGACAAGTCAATATTAACTTCTCTGGTAGCTGCAGGCAATGGATGCGTATGTGCCTGGTGTGTTTATTTCTTCCTCTGGTCCCATCTGCAGATCCTCACCCAGGAGGACTGGAACGCCGTGCTCTATAATGGGATGGCCTCCACCACGCCATTGGCTGCTCTCTACTTTGTAGCCCTCATGACCTTTGGCAACTACGTCCTCTTCAACCTGCTTGTAGCCATTCTGGTTGAGGGCTTTCAAGCAGAAGTAAGGGCAAAGATGCAGTATCATTTAAGCTACTTAGAGACTGAGGCACTAATTCAGCTCTGTTGTGCTGAGGATACCAAAGCTGCCTACAAGAGAATTATCTCCACCATCCTGCCTGTGTGGTTTCACCTCGTTCTCTCTCTTCCTATCACTCTCTTTTCCTTCTTTCTCGGTTATTTTTTTCTATCCATCGTTCCCTACTTTCTTCCTTGCTGACACATGCGCACGCACACACACACACACACACACACACACACACACACACACACACCAGTCTCCTGGGTGGGGATGTGTTTGATATCGCCTGCCATTCACAGCTGGTGAGCTTTTGTTGTTTAGTTTTCATCTTTTATCTCGAGCATCAGAGAGCATTTGCTCACTATCTCCGTCTCACACACTCACACTCACACTCACACACACACACACACGCACACACACGTACAGATACCCTTTGCCAAAGCCGCCTGCTTCCATCTTTCTGGCGTGAATTTTAATTAAATTCAGTAAAGCTTTATTGGTGTGACTACAGGAGATTGCTGCCAAAGTCACATAACTCAACCAGAGAACACTGGAGATCCCCTCCACCCTTCTGACTATTTGTCACTATGCCTTTCCCTCTCAACTTAATCATATTTTCACTTTTATAACAGTGAACAGACAATGGTGGAGGAGTGCTGATATGCTGTTTTATGTGTGTTTAGGGTGATGCCAATAGATCTGAGACAGATGACGAAAGACAATCCCTGTCTTACGAGGACGAGGAGAAGCTGAGGGATATGTTCGCCGCAGGTACACACACTCTCGCAACGTTTTACGTGGAACTGCAGTAACACTCACGGTCCCGTTAAACAGGTTCATGTGTATAAACAGAGCTCAAGATCCAGGCCCTGATAGAGACCCCAAATGGTTTGCTGAACCCAAAAGCTTCCATGCCAGCGGCGCTGCCCCCTCCTCTGCCTGTCATCACACACACTGCAGCCACGCCCACTGTCATGTCCTGTCAATCCCGCCGACTAAGTGGTGCTTCCATGGACATCAGCAGCTTTGAGCAGAGGTCTCCGGTGAGCCTCACACACTTGACATTTATTATTTACAAATGTTGAAGCACATGCTATCAGCTATCATTTAATTGAGACTATTACAGAGAAATTGCTGCTGTTTTGCAGTAGTTAAAGGCTAAATTACAGATTTTAAGGTGTTTTCAAGCCTCCTTTGCTTTGGTTAAAAACAAATAGCATTTAATCCTGTGTTTTTCCCAGGGAACAGTCCCCAACCTCTCACCCAACTCCTCTTCTCCTTCAGACTTGAGACTGGCAAAGTTGCTCCAGATGGAGAAAGTTCACTGCAAGCAGATATGCACTTTTGCCCCGCAGTTTTCTTTCATTCAATGGAATACATAATCACAGTCTCTCCGCGTTTTTGCAACAAACTACCTTTTTTCCCTCGACCCTCCAATGAATGTAATATGCATGAGCAGGAAAAGCAAGGAAAATGCGCTGCCGCTCTTTAAAGCAGGGTCTTAATACACAACAATGTGCTGCTGTCTCCTTTAAAGTCTGTTTTGGATTTGATCGCTATTGTTTGGTTTGTTTTTACCTTTGGGTAAAAAAAAAAAATCAATCCATACTTGGTGACGTATTTCTATTACTGTCCTCAACTCTAGAGACAACATGCACAACCGTGCACCTTATGTGTGTAGTGGTAGAGAAAGAAATAGAACAATGACTTACATCAGAACATGGCATCCATCCCTTAAGGTGCTTCTTAATTGCTCCTGTTTTGGAGGATTTCGTTCAACTCAGTGTCAGTGTTTTTTGGCTGTCGACAGTCTTCACGGGATAACGGACCAGAGAGCCGTCGCTCCAGCTGGACCAGCATCGGACGAGCCCCCAGCCTGCACAGGAGGAGCCAGTCAGGGGAGATGGAGTCCCTGCTGTCTGACACTCACACCAGCTCGGTTCCCAGCAGCAGAGAACAGTCCCTGGACCAACCTGATTACCTGCAAGTCCCCATGCTCCACCCGCCCGACTGCAACGGCACCACCTTTCACCTCCCTGACCATTGCTACGACGACGCTCCACTGACGTCACCTTACCACAGTCACCAGGAGGAGGAAGAGGTTGAGGAGGTGCTTCTTTGTTTATATGATCTTATCCCGCCAGGTTTTTCAAGGTCACAAGAAAAAAAATCCATTTTGATGTTGTTGCTACAAGTTAATAAAAGTGTTTTCATTGTTTAGATGCGTTTCAGACTTCAAAAGCTGCTGCTAATTATCTTGCAAAGGCCTACATTTCATTCTAAGTGACCTTAAACACTTATATAACTTTGAAAGTATTAGCTGAATAATAATTTAGAGCAGAGTGAAGGAGGCATGTTGGAATAATAGAACCACTAAAAACAAACCTTAGATTATTTCTTTTGCCTTCTGTTTCTTTACATGATGAGAATGTGAAATGTGTTCATGCTGTGTGTGTGTGTGTGTGTGTGTGTGTGTGTGTGTGTGCGTGTGTGTGTGTGTTTTCCTTCCAGAGTTTATATAAGAAACTGAAGAAGATACTGGAGCCATATGAGCCCCAGTGGTGCCTGGAGCATGAAGAGTGGTCCCTCTATGTGTTCGCTCCACAGAACCGGTAAATATACACACAAACACACACACACACACACACACACACACACACACAAACACACACTCACCTACACACTCATATTCAGCGAGTGGCCTGGGTGGTTTCAGCTACTGCACGTGTAAAAATTCCCAGTTGGAGTGTGACGGTTACAGTTGATGTTTACAGTGGATGATTTTCATTTTTATTCAATACATTTGGCAAAACAGAGACTTTGTGAAGGAGGTTTTACGTCAGTGCAATGATCTCACTCACCCTTGGTCCTTTAGGTTCAGGGTCTGGTGTCAGAGGATCATAGGCCACAAGATGTTTGATCATGTCATCCTCCTCTTCATCTTCCTCAACTGTATCACCATTGCACTGGAGAGACCTGACATACAGCCTCACAGCATGGTAAGGAGGAGCACACAAACACATGCATGCACACAGTAGCCAGGATGTTTGTACTCAGTCCTCGCACCACAACCTTCAGTATCTGCCAATACGGTCTTCTTCCCTCTCTGAGCAAACCAAGCAGTTAATAATGCGAGCGTGTTGTTGCACTTCGCTTCACCTGCTATCTGAAAATATGCGTAAATGTGAACCAAATATTTCACTGTATTCTCTTCTTCCAGAAACGACAGAAGTGCGTGCAACCTGAGTCAGTTATGCAACACTTACCACACGCATGATACTCCTGACTCCTCTCTCTCGGGATAAATGCTCAAATAAACACCGAGCAGTCTGCTAACGATTTGGGATAATGGTTCAGATTATATCTACCGGGATACGTGTGTGTGTGTGTGTATAATATATATATATATGTACACACAAAGGTATATTTCAAAAATAAAATCCAGCAATTTCGTTCAGTAACACGCTGATACCAAGTATCAGATTGTCATAATCCCCCATGTTTGCAAAATGCGTTCCCCATCATTTAACCTCAGCTTTGACCATCGTAAATTTAGCTTGATGTCAAATTATAACTCAGACACAGTCTTAGGATATGCAGCGGCAGGTGAAACCTAATGCAGAA